>NC_133327.1:77011735-77675485 GCF_042186555.1 Aquarana catesbeiana | reverse complement strand
TGACTTTGTTTGGAAAGTTGCTGAATGTATCTTTCTGAACCATCAAACACCAACGGCTGTAAATAGAGCTGGACGTCGTCCTGCTGGTGTTGTCAACCCGGAACGCCTGACTGATCGTCACTTCATGGACCACATCCCACCAACTGAAAAAAAGTCAGCACCCACAAGGATGTGCATAGTTTGTTGCTTAAAGCGTGATGACACTGGAAGGAAAATCCGAAATGAAACCGTATTCTATTGTCCTGATTGCGACGTCTGACTTTGTGCAGTCCCATCTTTCAAAATTTACCATACCCGGGATGTTTATTGAAGCAATATGAGTAGTAATATTGTACCCTTGTTTGGCCCAAAAAAAGATTCAGTGTTTTTGATTTGATTATATTATTGACTAAAATGTATTGAATAAAATGTATTATTATA
The DNA here is from genome assembly GCF_042186555.1 of Aquarana catesbeiana. Lineage (NCBI taxonomy): Eukaryota > Metazoa > Chordata > Amphibia > Anura > Ranidae > Aquarana > Aquarana catesbeiana. The sequence goes on along the minus strand of NC_133327.1, from coordinate 77,675,065 downwards.
TTATTTCTTGTTATTATTTATAGTTATTTATTATATTATAATTTATGATTTTGTGTTACAAACGTTATCATACCCAGGATGTCTACTAGACTCTGGTTTGGACAGATTTAAGTGAGTTATTCCTAAGAATTACAGGCCTACAATATAAAACACCAAATTTCCATGCAAAATAATTGTACCGCTTTCAGCATCAAAAATCTGACATAATAATACCACCAGAGAGGTTAAACGCCTGTAAAATAGGCATTTGACATCTGCAGTGTGCATGAGGCCTTAAAAGCAATATGAAATATAATGTTCCATAAAGATTTGGTCATGCACCTGTAAATATATCTTTCCTAAAACTTTACTTTTCTCCATAATACACTAGCCATGACTAGAAGTGCTATTCCAGCCAGTAATGGTCCTATAAAGTATAAGAAGTTATTTATTTTATGTTCTACGCATGTAAAAGAAATAAGCCTGATGTAAACCATCTTATTAATATCTGTTAATTTTTTTTTTTAATCCATACATTTTTATTGAAAAGTTAAAGTCATGTTGATACAGACATATAAGAAAGAAAGCAATAATGATTTGTGAATAGAGTATACAAATATTCACGCAGTGCAGTAAGTACAAATAGCATATACAAATATTTCAAGATATACTGTATATCGTGTGTAGGAGATATGGAAGGGCCACCTAAAGGTGATCCCCACCTGCCACCCCAAATATCTGTTAATGGTTTAAAAAACATGGCTTCTATGTAAAGCTTGTAAATATATATATTTATGTGGGAGAAGCCATAGTTGCTTATTACGACAGCTCCTTTTTCTATTTTACAGTTCTACACAGTAATTGTCCTTTCCACCTTTATACAATGCTAACCAACTAACTACGAACAATGCTTTCCACTGGGTGGCTGATATTGTATATTTACAGCTGTTAAAGCCCCAAACTGCAAGGAATTTTTTTCTATGATATGGTACCCCGGCTGGTTTGAATAAAGAAATACAAATAAAAAATTGTAAATAAAACACTATATGGCAGGCCATATATTATACAAATTTGCTTTGTTTAACCATGGGTGGAAAGAAAGAAATATGCTAGATTCCCCCGTCAACACAGTCAGTGTTGTTGGGAGAATCTCTCCCACAGCACTATTGTATTCTGGCAGCAGAATGGCTTCCTTGCCAGTAGGACACAATGATTAGTGTTGCTTGTTATAGCTGGTGGCATGAATCGTCCTTGAAAAACCAGACAGGCAGGTTGCGCACAAGTCGATCGATAGTACAACCAGGGTGCCCATACATGGATCATAACTCAGCCAGTCCCTGTTGAACTGGCTACATTTCGATCCATGTATGGCTGGCTTATGTTTCCCTTGATTCATTAGCATTTTTCAATGACAATATTCAATAGATCTAAATTTACACTTTCCGGCCAGCTGTATGCAAATACAGTATGTGGCAGTACAGATTGCCTTCTCCCGTATATGAGTTTCTTTGTGTGTGCTAAGAGTGCACAAGTTTGTGTGCCCGCAGCACGGTGAAGGAGATATCCCCGTCATCTCCTGGTCTCGGACTACTGATCAGAACCTGGTAGGAGGGGCTTCCAATCATGTAATCACTGCGATAGCCAATGACAGTTATTGCTAGTTTCAGAAGCCTCCTCTGCAGATCTTGCTCCTCTGATGAGAGAAAAAAGATGCATAGGGGTTGATTTACTAAAGGCAAAAAGACTGTGCACTTTGCAAAGTGCAGTTGCACTCTGCAAGTGCACTTGCTCCAGAGCTTAGTAAATGAGCAGAAGCTCTGCTGACGTCCATCATCCAATCATGTTCAAGCAAAATGCATTCTTTTTAATTTTTCTTGCACGTGATTGGGTATTCTTTGCAAAGTGAAGCCTTACCTCATGTACTAAGCTCTAGAGCAACTGCACTTGCACAGACTTTTTGCCTTTAGTAAATCAACCCGATTGCATCTATGCAGAGGCTCTCTAGAAGAGTAAGTAAAAAAAGGAAAAATAAAATAGGTAAATCTTGGTCTAGGTCAGTGTTAGGCCCCTTTCACACGGGACGGATCCGTGTTGATCCGCCCCGTGTTTATCCGCTGCTCAGCGGGGATCGCTCCGTTTTCCCCAGCTGAGCAGGCAGATGACAGGGCGGGACCCGCACACTGTGCAGGGACCGCCCTGTCAGATCTCCGCTCTTCCCTATGGGGGATCGGAGGAACACGGACCGTCTGTCCGTGTTCATCCGATCCGCTCTGCAGACGGATAGAAAAATAGGATTTTCTTCCGTCCGCAGAATCGGACGAGAGCGGAGCCGGACAACATCGGGTGTTAGCGGATGTACATCCGCTGACACCCGCTATCCCATAGGGATGCATGTATGTCCGTATTTCATCCGAAAACGGATGGATGAAATACGGACATACAGTCCGCATGTGTGAAAGGGGCCTTAAACCTCGTACACAAGATTGGATTTTCCGCAGACAAAGCGTCAGACTTTTGTCCGAAGGGCGTGTGCCTGGATTTTGTCTTGCATACAAACGGTACACAAACACGAACGTGGTGACGTACTAGACATACTGTCAGGCGCCACCCTTTGGGCTCCTTCTGCTAATTTTGTGTTAGTAGAAGTTTGGTGAGTGTTGATTCACCCTTTTCATTTTGCACTTTTCATTTTGCGCTTTTCAGTTCGTTTCTGAACAGGCGTTCGATAACCAGACATGTTGCAGAATCAGAGACGATAACGTGTTATTTATTATTGGCCTTGGAGTTATTGCTTTGACCCAAGTCCAGTCCAGGAACAGGATTTCTTGGACCAAAAATTGGTTGTTTTATTAATCGTGACCAATTATGTCATATGGCTTTGCTGCGTGAGCTCCAGGAGAAAAATACAGATGATTTTCGGAATGACAGACCCCTGCTTTCACCAACTCTTGGCATTGTTGACCCCCTATATTAAGAAGCAGGACACATGCATGAGGCTTTTATTTTATTTTTTGGTCGAATAATGATTTGATTTGGTATATTTTCTATATTTTTGGATGCATAGAATGCACTTTTTGGTTAAGTTCTATTGGCAGATAGCATGTCTAATTTTAATTGTTTTCTTTTTTTAATGCACAATAAAAAAATTGTGGAGAATAATACTTGGATATGTGTTTTACTTCAAATGACAGTTTGGGAGTAGGCAGTTACATTTAAAAAAAAATACAGTGTAAAATTAACAAGGGACACAAACATAGTTGTATCTTTGATCTTAAAAACTACGGGATAATAGTGTTGTGGTAACAATATTATTCTTTGAATCACTAGAAAATAAAAGCCTTTTAAAATACGTTTTGGCAAAACTCCATCAGTATCGCCAGCAAACCTTCATTATTATCCTATTAACCTCCCTGGCGATATGATTATTTCATATTTTTGATGCTGAAAGAGGTACAATTATTTTGCATGGAAATTTGGCGTCTTAAATTGTAGGCCGGTAATTCTTAGGAATAACTCACTTAAATCTGTCCAAACCAGAGTCTAGTAGACCGGGTATGATAACGTTTGAAACACGAAATCATAAATTATAATATAATAAATAACTATAAATAATTATACCAAATAATAATATAATAATATTAAAAAATATTCAATAATGTAATCAAATCAAAAACACTGAAATTTGCTCAGTTGCAGAATTGTGGCTGTCATTACTTTTCAGTGTTTGATGACGGATCTCCCCACAAATCACTATCGCTCAATTCTGCGAGTGATTCTAATTTATTGTCGCTGTTTTCTAGCTGGTCTAAAACCACTTTTGATGTAAAGGGACGTTTTGGTTGCTATGGACAATCTCCAGTTTCCAGGCAGAAAGAACAGTTTTTATAATATAAAACTGCATGCAGGGCATTGGAGAAACCACTAGGGACAAAAAGGAGGTGAAATAATTTCATACAGTAATGTAATCTGTAAGTGTACTGTATGTATAGTGTGTGTTTCACTTTTTGAATTTGGCGCCGTTCTCCGTCCCTGTGCATCGCAACGCTCGCAGGGAACGGAGATCAGCTCCATGATGAATCGAGCGGAGGACGAGTCGCTCACACTGCGGGGAGACATCGCAGGATCCAGGGGACAAGGTAAATAAGCTCTTCCTGGATGCTGCGATGCGATCCCGAGTCTGGCTCGGGGTTACCGCTTTTGGTTCTGAAATGCCATCCCGAGCCAGACTCGGGAATATCGCCAGGGAGGTTAAAGAAGAAGAGAATGTGCGCTGCATTTCGAGATTTCATAATTTGTCACATCACGGATGTTAAGTCTCCATTACAAACGCTAGTTTACAAGACTGACCACTTCTGGCTCATCCTTGCTTCCGAGCATACGTGTTTGTACTTTGGACCTTTGTCTGATGGACTTGTGTACACACACTCAGAAAATCCGACAACAGACCGTTGTCCGAGAAAAATTTTAAAGCCTGCCATCCAACATTTGTCTGCAGAAAATAAGACAACAATTGTCCGATGGAGTGTACAAATGGTCGGATTTTCCGCCAACAGCCTGTCATCGATCATTTCCCATCAGAAAATCCGATCATGTGTACGAGGCTTAAGTGTTTGTATGTTGTAGGTAGAATACAAAAAAAAAACACTGCACTAAGTAGTTGCAAAGATATGTACAGTTTTACCTACATATGCCAAGAGTTCAAAACTAGGTTCATTTTTGAAGCACTTGCAGCAGCTGATTTAACCATTCGCTGAGTATGCAGCATCTTTATATTTTAATCCTTTCCAGTGCTGCACTTTAAGCTGGGGTCATGAACATTGCCCTAGGTTTCCTGTTTTAGGGTGGATCCTTTCACTTTCAGCATCCAATAGAGCCACCTTTCCAAAGGAGCCACCTTTCCATGCAGGGACTAGAGCTGCACCTCCCCACACTGTGTGCATCAATAGATACACACAGCTAGGATGGCAAGGAACTCCCCTGCTTCACCCTTCTTCTCCCCCTCTCTTCTCCAAGCTATCAGACTGGCTTCAGACTGCACTGTACTCTGTTATCTCTTTCTTGTGAAGACCGGACATTCAGGAAAACAGCACTGAGACAGCAGGAGCCATCAGCATTGAAAGATGTAAATAAAGAGTGCAGGGGTGAGAATTTGAACAAATAGTTTACTGGGGAATGTTTATTTTATTTTGCTCAAGGTGTATCACTAAAAAATGCTGAGGATTTAATATCAACCTTAATGTTTGTTTTAACTTTGTCATTAAAGTGGTATTAAACCCAAAAGCAAACATTTATTATATTGCAGCTTACCGATTCTTAGATGTAATGATAGGTTTTTATGGCTTTCGTTCCTATATTATTATCTGGTGATTTGGCCAGTAAGTCTGTTGTTTTTCAACAGAACAAGCTCTCCTGCAAATGTATTAGTTACAGGGTTGAGACAAAACATTTACCACTGACAATTGTGCTTATAATGATCAGTTTTATTTAATAATGTAAAACCTTTATCCCAAGAGAAAAAACACTGTTTTCTGTAAATGCTTCAAAGTGTTAGCTGGAGTTCAGCTTCAATTTGTTTGTGTGTCTAAATATGCTAGTACATCTAACACTCCCCTCCCCCAAGATTGACAATGCTGCCGTGCAAATGTCAATTCAAATGTGAATGAGCATTCACCCATTGTGGGGGCACTCCAATACAGAAGGTGTCTTACTGGCCAGAACACCAGGTGAAAACAAAGAGAAAAAAAAAAAAAAACGAAACAAAGAAAACTAATGCAATCACTACATGTAATGATGGGTCAATTGAAATATATCACATTTTAAATTTTGGGTTTAGTACTCCTTTAAGTGATAAAAAAGACCATATCTGTAGAAAGTACAATATACCACAAAGGCACAGATTTTTCCAACACAGCGCAGTGCAAGACAATGCTGTCAAAAATGTTAAAAATGGAAAATGCAGCAAAATTAAAGGAAATTAGAAAAACAATGAAGAACTGCTCATCTCACCGTAAGACAATGTAAAAAAATTATTTAGAATAGATAATAAAGTGTAAAATAGAGCAATGTATAAAAAGACCAAATATCAGCTGAACATTCTCAGTGTACTTTTCACTTTCAAACTGAATAATACTATAAATTGGTAAAAACTGATATGATCATCTATTAGTGTGTTTGTTTAAAAGTGTATATAAAGACAAATGTTTTTTTTGTTTGTTTGTTTATAATTGGTAGAATGAATAGTTAGGACCTTTTTCAAATGTTTATTGCTGGGGGATTCTGACTTGGTGACCAATTTTACTGAGACCAAAAGTGATGAGAAAAAATTGGGTTGTCAACAAAACAGGGACATGTTGAGGATATTCCCATTGGGACACTTGTTACTGTGACAATTGCCTAAAAAGGGAAATTTCTTATCAGTGTCTGTTGTATCCACAGGACAAGAAGGGATGGGGCATTTCTCCAATGGGATGCAGATATAAAAAATGTAAAAAAATATAAAAATCTGACGAGGGTTTTTAAAATTCCCTACTCTGTCCAAAGCAAAAACTTTGGATATACTTTAAATTAATCATTTTTACCTTGATTGAAGTTGTCCTTCAAAGCAGATTTGAAGACTTCAATCAGGCACAAAACATCTACCAGGGAAGATCATATTTTATCTAGGACTTGCAACCTTTGATATAAAATTTATCACCAGCACAGCAAACAATACTATACCCAATGTGAAAGGTAAATCCATTCACCAGATGTTCTACACATGAAGTACAATATAAACGAGCCAACATAGGGACAACTTGCTTAACATACACTTTAAGGGAACAATACAAAAGTTCAGTTGTAAATTACATTTGAATGCACAGAATAGCCTAAATCCACCTTGAACTTGGATTGGGATTTACAGTGAAAGAATTCCCTCCAGATATGATTTTATGATGAAAAGATGTCCTTCGAAAAAGCTTAAGCTTTTTCTTCTTATTTTTTTCTTTCTTTCTTTGTGTTTCCTTTTTAATGTTTTGTTTCGTAAGCATTTCATCTTTAGCATCTACCCTCCACAACTCATAGCCATTTAGGATTTTGGAAGGTGTGAGAAGGATTTGAAAACATTAATGAGAGATAAAAATGGAACATTTGAGCTGCTAGAAGCCAAGAGGGGCTCCTAAAATATAAAATATAGCTCAGCTCAGCTACATAGATGATATTGAGATTCCTGTAGGATTTCAGAAACACAAAGCAAGACAATGAACAAAAGCCCCACCGTGGATATGCATGTAAAAATGTTGGCAGTTGACATACTATTTATTTCAATGTTTTTTTTTTCAACATGAGCATGTCTTAAAACTAAAGGAGATGTAAAAACTCCACTGTCTATATGGCATAAATTACTCCAGCATAAATATCACATACATTTTGTAAAACTATTGTTCTCAGCATGCTTCCTTGGACGGGAGAAGTTTACTGCACACTTGATTACAAATAAAGGGGAGATCCGGATGTTTCATCTTGAATTTTTCCAGCTCTTTTTGTGGTTCCCAATTGTGCAGCCACATCTCATTTGAAAAATATATATATGTAGTTAGATATTATTCCTTTTTGTTGTCACTGGGCCAAGAAGTGGAGGTGCATTGCTGGCGATCCATATCTGCCCTATGCTTTCAAAGGAAAACAAAATATCATATTATTTTCATATGAGAATTATGTGTAACTCCACCCCAACAATTTTCTAGTGGTATGGTCCAAACAGCAGCTTATACAAAAATAGTTGGGGCCTGAAAAATTTTTTCTTACACAAATTCTTAAAAAAAAAAAATCTTCTTTAGAAGCACTTAGAAAACCAGTAGAGGCAGTTCAGTGTTTGCTGTAATGGTTAGGGGAACTCGCACAGTAGTGGTCAGCTAGGAATGTTCTTTTTGGCTTTTGAATCAGCTTTAAAACTTTCTGGTTTCTACTTAACTGCAAAACCATTAAAACCAATTTGAGGCTAAAATGTATGCTTGAAAAAAAAGCAGTACATTTCTGTAATACATGCACATTTCCCCATGTTTACTCCTTTTAAAATGCTACAATTACTTCTTCCTGTACACTACTTCCTGTAGTGAGCCAACAACAACATGGGGTCCCACTGTGCACCCAGTACAGACCTCATGCGTGCACTTACTTACGTTTTTCACTCTCCCATATGATGCGGCCAAGCTATGGGGAACTGACTGCTGGGGAGGGAGCCAGATGACCAGCCCTCTCACTACCGGAGGGCCCTCTGCCATGCCAGATATTACGCTTCATGACAGGCTACAATGTGCCTTGCACAAGTTCCTGGCTACCCATAGCAACTGCATTCCTCCTCCTTGTCTTGCAAAGTAAACCTTTCATAGTGGCTTCACTTTATATCCCACATGTGCTTTATTGACTCTGTTCTTTCATACACCAAAAACCATCATGCACCTCTTTAAATGATTTCAGACCAGGCTTAAAACAGTTGAGGCAACTTTACTGACCATTTGTGTCAAATTTCAAGAAGGACACTCCAGTGTGACATAACTCTATCTAACTGAACTAGGCTGCCCAGGTGTACCTCAACAAGGTGATGACTGGCATCTTCCATGGTTTGGAAGTTCTCCTGTCCTCTGGTGTCCTCTGCCAAACTACTGGACACAGCAATCTCTCTCAATGTCCCATGGTGGTTAAAGCATCTCCAAGAGCGGACGAGCCCTGGAACCCAGCTTTCCCCCCTCTATTTATATTGGAGGGTGTACAGCAGGGCCCAAAAACCCTGGGAACTGAGATGCTAACAATTAACTCCTTCCCCAGCCTGTTCAAGCCAACTACCTAACTAATACATCATAGGCAACCTGTCTAACTGGGTGGGGCTGAACACATTTCTTGGGATTTCTAAATTCAGCAGAGTTGTCAGCTCAAACAGGAAACTAGGAGCTCACTGGATTTCTGACATATCAACTTGTACTTTTTTGTACTTTTTTTACAATATAAAACATGGAAAATGAGCTTGTTTTGCAGAGATGTACTGAATGCGTTTTTTTTCAGCTTTTTTTTTTCCCCCCAGCCAAACATCTTATTAAGGAATTGGTCATATATCAAAATAAAAAGTGCACGTGAAGAATTTTATTTTGAGTGTTGTGTAAGTTTTCTGCAAATATTTTAGAAAAAAAAACAGTTGAACGTCTTTATAAATTTGCTAAATATATCTACAGAAATGGGACTGTGTTGACAGGGTTTGGGCTTATGTTAATGGCATCATTTTGACATCAGTTTGAGCTGATTTTGATATCATTTAGAATTCAATGATAGGTGCATTTGACCAGCAGTTGACCTCCTTGGATCTTGCAGGGGAATGCAAACTTTTCTTGAACTGAACAAAAGTCTGTTGACACAAGCCCTAAATAATTAACCATTAAAACAGCAAAATATTCATTTTGACCTTTCCTAAATAGACATATAAAAGCTGCTGAATTTGCCATGGCTACTATGCATACTGATTTACCCGAGTTACTTAATCCCCAGAAATTTATGGATTGTGTCTTCGTGTTCTGAGAAATAATCACCTTCAAGTGTGATGGTGCTGGAATATATATTCAGTATATAATGTAATAAAATGTGTTGAGTTGCACATTGAGCCAAAATACTCTCATTTAACCTGTCTTGGCACAGATTCATTGCAGATTTCACAGATGACCCGGTCCAACATGATGTATTATATTTCCAGTGACTGCAGCTATTGTTACAGTGAAGATAGAGTTCTTATTTCCCAGTGGTAGACAATAGAGCTGTATACTATCAATAATTCTTTCTTAGAAGATCTACTTATGCTATTTTATTTTCTTATATTTATGTCTTATAACATGGGTGCAAATGACAAGTAGAGATGAGGGAATTCATCCAACAAATTCAAACTTTGACTTGGATGAGGTTGATTTATGATTGTTAGTATAACAATAGAGAAAATAGTGGCAGATCTGACTAAAGGAGCAGTAATTGTTGGCAAAGCAGATTTGTCATTATCACTTTATCTTCACTAGCTTGTTTAAGAGAATGTACAAATTAAATGAATACTCCTGAGCAGAATGAAGTGGAATGTAGTGTATGGCATGCAAAAGATAGCACCAACAGCCCCCATAAACTTTTTTGTATTTCCTTCTAACTTCTTCCAATAGACATTTATTTTTGGGGGAGTAATCCTTCTTATAAATGTTTTCTATGTCTGACAGTACACTCCACTTCATTTGGGGAACTCTGGTTGATAGTAGACTCTTGTAGAGATTGAGATTCATGACTCTCTGTAAGTCATGGATACTTGAACCTTTCTACCTGGTTGTACATTAATGTTCAGTGCATCCAGTGCTGTCCAGTTTTCCATGCATTTTAAACATCTGAAGTTTCTTTAATGTATACTATGTGATGTGTACGTCTGCATTTAACTTAAAATTGTAAAAAATATTAAAAAAAAAAAAAAAATAAATAATCATGATCAGTTTGCTAAGCAATGAAATGTGCATGCACCAAGCTAAGCATTTTGTCTAAAAACTCAATATGCTGTTATAAGAAAACATGGGATTTATGTATGTATTTATCACCAATGGTTGGACTGATTGTACAATGTCCTTTAGATCTTGGACAAACTATGTAATGTGACCACCTGTACAATAGAGATTAGCTGAATAAATTGTTTAGGCTTGTCCTCATATCCCATGATTTTGGTTAAAAAAAGATTCTAAAATCAGATTGCAATGTGTACGATTGCACTTGGTAGTTTTCTTCATTAGAAGATTTACCTTCAGCTCTTGTTCTGGTGTAAATTCTAAAATTATTAGCTTTCCACCAGTGAGGCCACAGACAGCATTAAAAACTTGACAGGAGTTATAATCATTTCTCAGAAAAGGTTTTATCTATTAAAGGGCTAAGCACTCTGACATGACAATAAGATCCCATGCAAATTCAATCTCAGGATGGGTGCCAGTCACTTTAGTGAGCTCCAAACAAGGAATAATTTATTGCAGATGGCAATACGGAAAAGATTGTCAAGGGTAAATTAGAATATCCCCAAAATATGGATGGTTTAACACCCTGCTTAACCACTTAGGGACCGGAAGATTTTCCCCCTTAATGACCAGGCCATTTTTTGCGATGCGGCACTGCGTTCCTTTAACTGACAATTGTGCAGTCGTGCGACGCTGTACCCAAAAAAAATTGATGTCCTTTTTTTCCCACAAATAGAGCTTTCTTTTGGTGGTATTTGATCACGGTTTTTATTTTTTGCGCTATAAACAAAAAAAGAGCGACAATTTTGAAAAAAAATTATATTTTTTACTTTTTGCTATAATAAATATCCCCAAAATTTAAAAAAAATAAATAATTTCTTCATCAGTTTAGGCCAATATGTGTTCTTCTACATATTGTTGGTAAAATAAAAATCGCAATAAGCGTATATTGATTGGTTTGCGAAAAAGTTATCGCATCTACAAAATAGGGGATAGATTTATGGCATTTTTATTATTTGTTTATTTTTTACTAGTAATGGTGGGGATCAGTGATTTTTAGTGGGACTGCGACATTGCTGCGGACAGATTGGACACCTAACTGACATTTTTGATACTTTTTTGGGAACCAGTGACATTATTACAGTGATCAGTGCTAAAAATATGCACTGTTATTGTACTAATGACATTGGCAGTGAAGGGGTTACCATCAGGAGCGATCAACGGGTTAAATGTGTTCCCTTAGTGTGTTTACTAATTGTGTGGGGTATTGTGTGACTGGGGAAACACACAGATATCTATGATCTCCCCTGTCAGAACAGAGATTTGCCTTGTTTACACAGGCAGATCCCCGTTCTGTCACTGCTGAGAACGATCGCGGGTGGCCGGCAGACATCCTCCTGCTCTCTAGCTACCTCATCACCTCATCCCATGCTCGCCTCCAGGACTTTTCTAGAGCCTCTCCAACCCTAGGGCACGCCTTACCCTAATCTATCCGACTATCTCCTACTCTATTAGCTTTTAGATGATCCCTGAAAACCCTTCTCTTCAGAGAAGCCTATCCTACACACACCTAACAACTGTATTTTAATTTTCTCCATCAGCTCACCACCCACAGTTATTACCTTTTGTTCCACTTGACCCTCCCTTCTAGATTGTAAGCTCTATTGAGCAGGGCCCTCTGATCCCTCCTGTATTGATTTGTATTGTAACTGTACTGTCTGCCCTAATGTTGTAAAGCGCTGCACAAACTGTTGGCGCTATATAAATCCTGTATAATAATAATAAATAGTGAGCTGGCATATTTCTACGGTTTAAACCATTTTACCGCTTTATTAGCAATAAAAACTGACAGAGATTCTAATTCTTCTCCACTGCATCCATCCCACTGAATATTGCATGAGATAAATACTATTTTAGAAAAATACTGCATGCAGTATTTTACTTATGTCAGGATTAGCGCACTAGAGGTCAGGAGAATAAAACACATTTTTCACTTTAGCAGCAGCTAAAGGAAACGCCGCATCCCAGCAGAGGAAAATATCAGTCACAAAATCAGTGCTAGCTATTAATGTCTTTCACACCCCAGACCACAAAAAGTCCTTCCAGGGATCTTCAACACCTTAAAAGCATGGAATCCACACCGTCTTCACTGGTTCTGGATCAATGGCGTCAGCAGGGGGGCTGACGGTGGCTGAAGCCACGAGTGGGTCCACAAAAGCCCCGAGTCTCGGGTGGGCGCGGTTCTATTATTAGCCCCGAGCGCCGCCACTGAGCAGGGACCAATTTGACCCGAGCGCGGCCGAATGTTCTTCTATATACTGTATACCCTTACCCTCTGAATTTTCACAGCCTTCTACTTAACTCCCATAAACCTCTTCTCTTGTGAACTTGTCCCCTTTCTGGTAAATTTATCTCACTCTCCACCCAATGGATATCAGAAGCTCACAAAAAGGACATTTGGAATTAGTTTTAACAAACAATTATTTTTTAAAGATCAAAATTTTTTGCAGCTCAGAGGAGCATCTATGGATTCACATGTTGCCCCGCCATATGGTAAAGTGTTTATGAATACGGTGGAGATATATTTTATATTTTGTAATGATTTTTTTCATTGTTGCTGTTTATGTTGGTATCACTTTGTGGACAGTGAATCATTTTATTTGTTTGACAGGTAATTGAATTTTTTGATTCCATGGTTGGAGTTCAATCTAACATTGAATGAGTATTTTATTCCATTTCTGCATACTAGGACTGTGATAAAGGAGAATAGACTGGTTTCTAATCTGCATACTAAACCTATGGATTAGAACCAATTGCTTCACTTTTCTAGCTTTCATCCAATTGGTGTTTATAAATCAATTTTGTGCAGCCAGTTTATGAGAGTGAAAAGGGTGGTAACGGACAAAGAAAGCCTGGAACAGAGACTGAATAAGATGCAGGAGAGATTACAGAGCAGGGGTTTCCTTTAAAGTTATTGGAGAGTTTATCTGTTAAAAAAAGTTATTGGAGAGTGAACATTTGAGATCGCATCATAATACAGGCAGATGTGAATAAAAAAGGGATGCTTGTTGTTTCACAATTTCATTCTTATTCCAAAAATACACAAAATATTGTTAAAAAATATTGGTTGTTACTCAGGAACAATTTTCCAGAAGTAGAAGAATTTAGATATCCCCTTCTCCCTTCTTATAGGAGAGGACAGACAATTTATAATCATGTTGTGTACACAGATTTAAAACCAATTGTCAGAGAAATGGAGACCTTTTTAGGTACACCCTTTTCCTTTTCTGTGCTGTATACAATGTTCTCATATCATTAAAGGTTTGTTCTTTAGTCATCCGCATTCAGGACAAATGAAAATCAAGGTATATTATACTTGTGAGACTGATTATGCAGTGTATTTGTTCAAATGTTCATGCAGCTTACAGTACATAATATAGGAGAAAAAACACAGAAGGTTACAAGCTGGATTACAGGCATAAATATGACATTCGTGATAAACTGACCCAGCAGCCAGTTGCATGGCATTTTCTAGAATGTGCATGCTCTGTTTCACAGTTATGGTTCATGGTGAACGATTATGTCCCTGAAATTTGAGTTGGAGAGTTAATGCATAGGAAAAGGGAAATATATTGGATAGATCAATTATGTACATTGCAGACTAAGGATTTGATTTCAGATTTTGACCTTCATTTATTTGTGCGATTTTTTTCAAGACATGTTTATCTTATAGCTATGTGGAGATTTGTAACCTAAAGAAGGTTTATATATACTGGGAATTGTGATTTATACTGTTTATGGGAAGTATGGGGATTGTTAAAAAGACGGGTAATATTCCTATGATGCCTATAAAGGGGTTGATTTACTAAACCAGTCAGCTGATTGGTTACCATGCACATCTGATTAATACAATCTTATTTCCCCCCTTGGAGCACACATAGTCAGGCACACAGCATTTTCTTCATTCTTTCACTGGCTCAGAAACAGTTGTTCTTTTTAGGGTTTTTATTGGGAACGATGAACTGGGATAGAGAGAGGGAATAAGGGATACCCCGAAAACTGTAGAATTGGATAACTTGAGGACTTTTCAATTTCTGACTGCACTGCACACAACTGTTGGCTGCACAGCACAATTGCTAAATGTCCCCCTTGATCTCTAGGCCGCTGATGACCTGTACTTCTTTCAGAGTTAAAAGCTACATACAGTCACTTTCCTTCAGCACTGGGGGGGGGGGGGGGGTCATCTACTCACTCAGCCACAGGATCATTGGTTGCCTCCTGCTGATATCCACCAGGCTCTTCCTAGTGAAGGAGATGTAAACTCACACCACCATAGGACAGCTGGACTCTTTCCATTCAACTTCCTCCTGGCTCTCTCCAGTGAGCTTCTCCAGACCAAACTTGATCCCTGGACACGGGTCTGCAAATAGGCCCCCCAGCTAAGCCTATCTGGGATCTCAGTGTCTTCCTCACAGCTTCCTCTTTGGATCCTGCACTGGGGGCAGAGCCCACAGGAGTCCCCTCCTGCAGGATTACACCCAGGAAGACTGCATTTGCTGCCCAGGCCTCAAACTATGTATGGGCTCTCTCACCACCTTCTGGGTACACTTCACCAGGGATTAGCTGGAGTCCCATAAATATTCGGGCTGCTTGCCCCGTTCTTCCCCCTCTATACTTCTAGAATCATGGATTAACAGTGCAGCAACCTGTGAAATAGTGAGCAGCCCTAAAAATTCAACCCCTGCTCCCCTGATTACAAGGGAGCCAAACTTACCTAGATGCCTGCTCTACACTAGGAGGGTGCTACATCTATATTACAAACATTTTTAAAAAAAAATGACTCCTACAGTCATAGATTGCATGACTTGGCATCTCGTCTTCTTTTTAAATAAAGTTAAAGCAGATTGTATGGGTCAGTTTTCAATGGTATCACTTATTATCAACAGTTCTTGTTCAGTCTTGTATGCATTTCCTGGCTTTTAAGTGCTCTGGTAATCTCTTGTGTTCTGCCATGCAGTTTGGTGTGCATTTATTAAAGAGGCACTTTATGTTTGGCAATGGCTGTTTTGACCCGTTTAAAAGGTTTAATGCATTTTCTTCTTTCCTTCGGTGCCTTTGCTTTGGGATAAAAGGGCTACTTTCCGAAACTGTATATTGTGAGACTTTGTGAAAAAAAAATGATATTTGAGGAATAACTGAACTTGTTCATGAAAGTCGTTGGTATTGGACATCCGCACTGACATATTTGAGAAATTTGTTTATGTTTGCAGATATTTAACAGGAATGTCTGTGAAAAATAATATTCCTTCTCCATGCTTAATGCTTAAAGTTTACAGACTGCAGGCTCAACGTGGAGTGACTTTTTGTACATTTTCATGGGATTATCTACCGAGTTAAATAATAATCTGTATCCTCTGGTTAAAGAATGTTCTTCTGCTCTTTTTTTTTTCAATGCAGGGTAAAATAAAGTGATCACTTATAGCTGAGCTCTTGGCACAAATAAATTAATTCCCAAATCTATTACTCAATGGCCAAAAATGAAAAAATCCACTTTGTGTGCATCAGATTCCTTTGCAAATACAGATATAACCTTTTAAAAGTAGTGGTGTCATCATTACTGTGCTACACATAATCTGTGCAGAGGGCAGAGCTGTGAAAGGGACCCAGCAGGATCCACCCACTATAAGCTGTCCGTAGAAGACTATAGGAGGGGGTGGAGACAAAACCAGTTACCCTGCACAAGAAGAGAGAGCAGCAGTTACTTGTTGCTTACTACAGGACTCTTCTGCACAAGGGCAAAGTGCAGGAGTTTTGCTGAATTACTTCACAGATTGGTAAGAAGAAATGCACAAAGGATGCCAAGATTGAAGTAAGAACTCACATAGTTGATGTATATAGACAATATTTGTTGAACCCAGCTTTCACCTTTAATGCTTCTCTTTTCTAGCAGCATAATTTCACCTTTTCTTTGCTCCCATACTTACTCAATTTAGACACTGGAACCAAAATGAAATATTTGGCACTTCTGGTTATTGGTGATCACGTGAGCATAGACTGTTGTGACCACACTGGTGCTTTGTAAAAGACCCAGCAATGTAACATGGGAAAGGCAATTTATGAAAGTTCATGGCATGGGGCCCATAGGCTGGTACCTATTCTGACTATTTGGTAATCCAACAATGGGCCCAGGCAAGGAATGCATAGCCCTGGGTAAGCTCTGACAAGACATTTTGAAGCTAGCAAGGACTACTTTAGCCTGGTTCACGTGGCTAATTGGAGCAGTGGGGAGGCAAGGAAAGAAGAATTTTAACTAAATTCAATAAATATATATATATATATATAAATATATATATATATATATATATATATATATATATATTCATGGCCAAAGAAAAGTACTGGTGCACAATCAAAAGACATCTGAATGACAACATCCATAAAACAGGTGGGGATAAACCCCAAAGTAACATAGAGAATTGGGAATTTAATATTGCAATTGTCAGGAGTATTTAACACACTGAGTGCAGGAGTCAGGAGTGTTTTATGTACAGAATGCAGGAGTCAGGAGTGTTTAACATAGAGAATGCAGAGGTCATAAATTGTAATGTACAGGAATAATGTGCAGGGATCAGGAGTAGGTGACATACAGAGTGAAGGGGGTAAAAGTAATATATAGCCCAGTAAACAGAGTGCAGAGGTCAGTAGTATATAATGTACATAGTGCAGGGGTCAGGACTATATACACCCTGGTGTGCAGCAACCCTACGATTCATTCCATCCACATTTAGTCATAGAACAGCTGTAACCCCTATGAGACATTTCAACAACACACACACATACATACACATACATACACATACACTCACATACATACACACATTTCTATCCATGCTCACATACCTAAACACACTCACTCCCACATGCATACACCTACACACTCAAACCCACATATATAGTCACACACTAAATATGGCAATAAATTAGTATTTTTTTTTCTTTCAGCCAGTGGACTGAACAAAAAAAAGATTAACAGATTCCTCCTTTCACACAAAAGAAGATGAAGGATTCTCCCCCCACCAGAACATTGTATCCCAGCAGCAGCACCTGGTGCTATCAGAATACACTGATCAGCAGCTGCAACCGATTGGTTATAGCTGCTGATTGGCAAAAGTCTTCCAACTTGTCCATTCAACAGAAGTCAATCTAATAACATGAATTTAGATCCTCATATTGCCAGCTTTAGAAAAAAAATAATTAAAGCCAGCAGCTACGAATACTGTAGCTGCTGACTTTTAATATGAGGACACTTACCTGTCCAGGGAGCCAGTGATGTTGTCACCCGAAGGTGACCCATCCATCGGCTCCAGATGCAGGCAACGGCATCCTTACTAAGGGAAACAGGAAGTGAAGCCTTGTGACTTCACAGCCTATTTCCTACTGGGCATGCGTGATTCACGCGGCGTTTTCTGAATGGTTCCTTAGTCTTCTGGGACACACACAGGTCCCAGAAGGGAACAGGGGGAAGGAGGAGGGCAAAAAAAAAAAACTGCAGAAGTGACGTACGTTGACACGGCACCGTGGGACAGAAGTCACAAAGAAAATGTAAGATAAAGGTATGAAAAAAAGTATCCAAAAACGAGGGGGATGGGGTGTGCTTACGTCTTGTAAAGAGTTATATTTTTGCCTGGAACTCCGCTTTAACTTCTTCTGATGGCATGGCTGGCTGTCCCTCCAGCCTCTTCAGTTCATTGCCTCCATTCCTACAGGTGGCAAAATTTGGTGGAAGCAATGCTGAGGAGGAACAAAATGATGTTTAATGTGCCCTTCTCGGTGTGTTTACAAAACTGTGGCTGCCTTGAAGCTGTATGCCAGGCAGTCACAGCACCAGAGAACATGGGTGGCAGTCACATCGGCACCAGGGACACTAGACAAGGGACGCAGGGAATGTGCCCTGGGTGCCTCTCAACCTACTACTACTACCTACTAGACCCCACCTTACTTTAAATTTCATAGCCCTTTAAACAACAAGCCTACATCTTAGATTTACCCACACCAAGCCAATGGATGATAAATGGCAGAATTACTGCTTAACAAAGCACAATTTAAAATATAATTTAAAATGTCCTAACATGCACATCTATTACATTACCACCTCTCACACAATAGCATGGAGCAGTGTTATTGTTACAATATTGTCGAAGTCAGAGGGGATAGCGGCATTATTCATAAGGAAGAATCTGTCACATAAATATTTATCTCACATGAATCAACCTCTCGTTTTATTTCTGCAGCTGCGCTGCCTATCATAAACTATATGAATCATGTTTCATTCACGTCCAGATCAAAACTTGGAAACTTTGTAGCAATTTTCAGCACTCACTTTTTCCAGGTCGTACTGCATATGACTACAATGGTTGTTTTAGTCTGTTCTACATATTTGCACATACTTGCTTGGAAAAGCATGACAGCCGTCAAGGCAAGTGAGAAGAAGCTGAACAAAAGCCCAGAAGTCAATTGTTCGACATAGTTACATTTGTAAATACAATACAGTGACCTCCATACAATAACAGTGTATACTTTAGCTATTCGCCGACTAAAAACGCTTATGTAAAGCTGCAGCTGACAAGCAGCTCTATGGAATAAGGCAAGGCCAATAACAGCAATGATGTGCAAAGTGCAAGAACCTATCACAACCAGAGAAGAGATTGTAGATATTTGATTGGTGAATGTTGACTGGATTTTTATGGGTTACTGCATTTTGCACATTAGGTGAGTGAATGAGTAAAATGACCTTCAAGAAGTTGGCACCAGAAGTGCCCGATAATGGTGAAATCCAAAATAAAGAAGATACGGTTCTATCCTCCTAGTTTTTTGGATTTTATTAGAAATGTAAACATTGACAACACGTTTCATGGCTACGCAAAGTCACTTCCTTGGGTTTTATTGTGTAAACAACTCTTGGCAGGTAAATTGCTATCAGTGTTGTTCTGAGTATCCAATCAGAAGGGTTGATTTACTAAAGAAAATTAGGCTGTTCAATTTGCAAGGGAATTTCCCCCAGAGCTTAGTGAATATGGTGAAGTTTCGCTTTGCAAAGATTACCCAATCACATGCAAGGAAAATAAAACAGCATTCTTCTGGATGTAGGAAATCATCAGCACTTCACTCAATTCACTAAGCTTTGAGGGAAAATCCCCTTGCAAATTGCAACTTCCCTTGCAAACTAAACTTTCTATTTGCCTTTAGTAAATTAACCCTAGAGTGTCTGTGTAAATAGCCCCCTGACCAACTGATGCCTATCCGACAGCAAAAATATTTGGTTCTTCCAGGTATGGGAGACCATGTAACAATGCTTAACTCTATGAACCAACCATTTGAGCACTTTTAAAAAGACAGAGGGAGTAACATCCATGTTCCCGCTTTATCATCTGACACTGGTCAATACTGGGGATCCTGGTGCCATCCCAGGTGGAGGAATGACTGTTAGAGGGGCTAAGTTATTAAGTATCAATTTCCAGTGAGCTCCATTACACAGGCACTTTCACTATGACCTGAATGGGCAAGATGATAGCTTTCAAGCTAAACTCCAGGTAAACAGACAAAAAAAGCATTGAAATACAATATATTGTCAACAGTATTAGGATGCCTGCCTTTACACGCACATAAACTTTAAGGGCATCCCAGTCTTAGTCTGCAGAGTTCAAAATTGAGTTGTCCCACCCTTTGCAGCTATAACAGCTTCAACTCTTCTGGGAAGGCTATCCACAAGGTTTAGGAATGTGTCTATGGGAATGTTTGACCATTCTTCCAGAAGCGAATTTGAAAAGTCAGGCACTGATGTTGGACGAGAAGGCCTGGCTTGCAGTCTCTGCTCTAATTCATCCCAAAGTTGTTCTATTGAGATGACATTAGGACTCAAGTCAAGTTCCTCCACCCCAAACTTGCTCATCCATTTCATTATGAACCTTACTTTTTGCACTGGTGCGCAATCATGTTAGAACAGGAAGGGGCCATCTCTAAACTGTTCCCACAAAGTTGTGAGTATGAAATTGTTCAAAATGTCTTGGTATGCTGACACCTTAAGAGTTCCCTTCACTGGAACTAAGAGGCCAAGGCCAACCCCTGGAAAAACAAACCCACACCATAATCCCCCCTCCACCAAATAATTTGGACTAGTGCACAAACCAAGGTCCATAAAGACATGGATGAGCGAGTTTGGGGTAGAGAAACTTGACTGGCCTGCAG
Source organism: Aquarana catesbeiana (assembly GCF_042186555.1). NCBI lineage: Eukaryota > Metazoa > Chordata > Amphibia > Anura > Ranidae > Aquarana > Aquarana catesbeiana. Next base: position 77,654,351 of record NC_133327.1, on the reverse strand, counting down.
AGAGTCCTGACCTCAACCAGATAGAACACCTTTGGGATGAATTAGAGCGGGGACTGTGAGCCAGGCCTTCTCGCCCAACATCAGTGCCTGACCTCACAAATGCGCTTCTGGAAGAATGGTCAAACATTCCCATATACACACTCCTAAACCTTGTAGACAGCCTTTCCAGAAGAGTTGAAGCTGTTATAGCTGCAAATTGTGGGCTAACCCAATATTGAACCCTATGGACTAAGACTGGGATGCCATTAAAGTTCATGCGCGTGTAAAACTTTTGACAATATAGTATATATATATATATATCTATATATATATATATATAAAAATATAAAAAATCCATAAAAATCCCATATATATATATATATATATATATATATATATATATATATATATATATATATATATATATATATATATATATATATATGTATATGGGATTTTTCTGGCCAATGGATGGTATTTTGAACTTTATTTCTGCTCTAATAATCTATTAGAGCAGAAATAAAGTTCAAAATACCATCCATTGGCCAGAAAAATCCCATATACATATATATATATATATACACCTAATCTAGGTGTTATTGTGTATGCACTATTAAAAGGGACTACAGTACCAATCAATTCATTGCATCAAGCCAAATAAAAGGATATCTGGAGAGAGAATTGGGAAATGCACATTTTGCCCACTGTTGTCTCTCACATTACAGGTCATCAGTGTTAATCATAACTAACTCTCCCATATAAATTGTAACTTCTGTATTTACAATCAGCAATTTCCACAATCCTTCTTGGCGACTTCCACATCCGTGTTAATACAAACACTCCTGCTACTTCTAAACTTCTTATGCCGCATACACACGAGCGGACTTTTGGACAGACTAGGTCCGACAGTCTTTCAGACGGACTTTGCAGCGTAGGTCCCCCGGACTTTCAAATGAACGGACTTGGACACACACAATCACACCAAAGTCCGACAGATTCGTATGTGATGACGTACGACCGGACTAAAATAAGGAAGTTGATAGCCAGTAGCCAATAGCTGCCCTAGCGTCAGTTTTAGTCAGTCGGACTAGCATACAGATGAGCGGATTTTTCGACCGGAGTCGAGTCCGCCGGAAAGATTTGAAACGTGTTTTATTTCTAGGTCCATCGGACTTTTGGGAAAAAAAAGTCCGCTGGAGCCCACACACGATCGAATTATCCGCCGGAGTCTGGTCCGACGGACCAAGTCTGCCGGAAATTCCGTCCGTGTGTACGCGGCATTAGTCTAACCTCCTCATATGACCTGAAGCAATCTGTACAGGCTTCTACTCACTTTGATGGCAACACCCTTGACCCTGTATTCTCCTACGTATGCGCTTCATGCAACCTCTCCACCAATCCTTTTCCTCTTTGTGATCACCACCTTATTAGTTTCTCTCTCTCCTTGTCTTCCAGCACCTTTCCCTCCAATCGCCTAACCATCACCCATAGAAACCTTCGCCACTTCAACCCTTCTCTCCTCTATTCTGCTTCTGACCACCTCTATGACAAAATCTCATCCCTGTCCTGCCCTAACCAAGCCACTTCTGTCTACAATAAATCCCTGTCCTCAACCCTGGATGAGCTTGCTTCCCTCACTACACACAGAATCAGGCCTCGACCCCTACAACCCTGGCAAACAGATAACACCAGAAACCTCAAAAAATGTAGCCGTGCTCTTGAGCGTCTGTGGCATAGGACTACGTCTCTCAAAGACTTCAACCAATACACATCTGCTCTCCAAAAATACAATTCTTGCCTCCACACCCCCAAGCAGACCTATTTTACAACTCACATTAACACCTTCTCATCCAGTCCCCTTCAACTCTTCTCTACATTCAACTCTCTACTTTGTCCTCCGCTGCCTCCCCCCACTAACTCACTCACTGCCCAGGAGATTGCTAATCACTTCAAAAATACGATTGATACAATTCATGATGCAATCTGTACTCTACAGGTATCTCCCCCAGTTAACACCCCATGTCAACAGGTACAATTGACACTCCCCTTATTCAAACCTGCTACTATAGACAAAGTTGCTAAACTCCTTTCTAACGCCCACCTAACCACCTGTCCCCTGGACACTATTCCCTCTCAAATACTAAGGTCACCCTCTGACTCTATCCTACTACACTCTCTAATCCACATCTTCAATCTCTCCCTCTCTTCTGGCATCTTCCCCAATGCTCTAAAACATGCACTGGTTACACCCATTACTCCCTCGGTCTCCATGACTGTGCTCTTCGGTGGCTCTTATCCTACCTATCCCAACGCACTTTCAGTGTCACTTACAATTATACTTCCTCCTCTCCTCTTCCCCAAGGTTCTGTTTTTGGACCTCTCTTATTTTGTTTGGATGTCACACCACTTCTTCAAACTTAATTTTTCCAAAACTGAGCTCATAATATTTCCTCCCTCACATGCCTCTTCCCCTGACTTCTCTGTCAAGAGCAATGACATAACTATTCACCCATCCCCACATGCTAGGGTGCTAAGTGTTATCCTGGACTCTGAACTCTCCTTTTGGCCCCACATCCAATCCCTTTCCAAAGCTTGCCGCCTCAACCTCCGCAACATCTCCAAACTACGTCCCTTCCTAACCAATAAAACCACAAAGCTCCTGATTCACTCCCTGGTTATCTCTCGCTTCGACTACTGCAACTCCCTCCTCATTGGCTTACCTTTAAATAGACTATCCCCCCTTCAGTCCATCATGAATACTGCTGCCAGACTCATCCACCTTACAAACCACTCAGAGTCTGCTACCCCTCTCTGCCAATCCCTCCATTGGTTCCCACTCACCCAACAAATTAAATTCAAAATACTAACAATAAGTTATAAAGCCATCCACAACTTTGCTCCCAGTTACATCACTAGCCTAGTCTCAAAATACCAACCTAATCATCCTCTTTGTTCCTCCCAAGACCTCCTGCTCTCTAGCTCCCTCATCACCTCCCCCCATATTCACCTCCAGGACTTCTCCCGAGACTCTCCCATCCTCTGGAATACCCTACCCCAATCTGTCAGACTATCTCTAAATCTATCTACTTTTAGACGATCCTTGAAAACTTTTCTCTTCGGCGAAGCCTACCCTGCCTCCACCTAACAACTGTTCTTTAATTTTCTTCATCAGTTCATCCCCCACAGTTATTACCCTTTCATATCACTTGACTCTCCCTTCTAGATTGTAAGCTCTAATGAGTAGGGCCCTCTGATTCTTCCTGTATTGAATGGTATTGTAATTGTACTGTCTGCCGTACTGTTGTAAAGTGCTGCGCAAACTGTCGGTGCTATATAAATCCTGTATAATAATAATAATAATGAGCATCTCAAGCTCAACAGGCTAGGAAAACTATAGAAACAAGGTGATAGAAACTATCACTGTTGAGTTTTGGCTCTGTCCTCTCTCCAACTGTTCCTTAGACTTGGCTCACGAGTGTCCATCATAAATACAGCCAATATATCATTATTTCATATTTCACATTATTACTTTACATCCCCTAGATATATTTTAATAGCAAAAATATTTGTGCTCACCAAAAAATAAATCTATGACTCGTTTTGGAAAGAATCACATTTTGTGTGTTTTAAATTAGTCCACTCTATAATTAACATTACAAAAAAACTAGACAGGGTCCATCTGATAACATTAGCCATCAGTGAGAACTAATTGATTCCATTAATTATTAATGTTCCCCATTTATTATGAGGCTTGTACTGCGCATTCTATAATATTGTATTATACTCCATATTTAACTAGGTCTTGATGTATCCAAGGCATTATCTCCAGAACAAGTCTTTGGGGAATCTCAGCCTTCGTACATCAATTTAGGCTTTGTACTGTACATATGGCATGGGGACCTGACATTAACTAAATTACTTTGAAGTCATTGTGTTTCTTATGTTCTATGATGAATCACAGTTGTTAAGAGTTTCTTTAACTGTTAATGCAATTTGTCATTGGCTTCAATAGACTTAGATTTATTTGAGATATAAAAACTCATTACGTTTGATATATCAATGTTTTTATGTTTTTTTTAACATCTGCTGCCAACTAGTTTAGGAATTTACAAATGGCACTGATTTCTTGAAACCTGAGACAGGAATGTTCACTGCAATTCAATGGATGCTGTAAGTCAGCGGTTCATTAATCTAATAAGAGTATAAACACTCACTGTAAACTTACATGGTGGGAAATACATTCAGAGGGTTGTACTGAATCGTTGAAAATGAAAATTTAACACTAAATACCACTGAATGTAATATATGTCCAACTTTATGAATTGTAAAAGACTTATGCCTTGTGCAACAAAATTTTCAATTACAACACTTGCTTTTTGCACAATCCTGGTCATTTTTTGAGATATAATATATGGCTCAAAGTTTGTGGACACCTGAACATTACACCTACTCTATGGTCAAAAGTATGTGGACAAACATATTTGAGTTTAGTAAGGTGTACCATTAAAGCTGAATTTCATGTATAGTTTGTGTTGCATAAATACATTGGTCCAACGTAAGTATGCACATTTAATATCTGTGGGATTCCTGTGGAAGCTGGAAATCATTGTTGTGGCTGGTACAACAGTGATCATCGCGGTCTCCTGAGTCCTGTGCCGAGTGGCTGCCCTGCTGCATAGCAGTCAAAGAGGGTCGCTTGCTTGGTGTGGCTGCCATGCAAAGAAAACCTTGTATTTTTCTGAATACAGTACAAAGCATTCTAATTGGACAATGTGGAGATCATGATGTCACCACCCCGCCATTCTACCTCGTCCAATCAGTGAACGTTTTGCACACATCCAAAAAAATAGTAGGAATGCTAAGCGAGCAACCCCCTAAGGTTAAAATGCAGCAAAGTAGCGGCTCAGCAGAGGATCCAGAAGACCACAGTGATCACTGTAATGGCTGTTACTATTACAGTGTTTTCCACCATCAACGGGGATCCAACAAGTACGAAATATGCATACTTACATTGGTCCAAGCTGGACCAATGTAACTATCCAATACAAACCATACATGGATTTCTAAACCCCAAAACAACAGTTTTAATATACTTCAGTTAACCAGTTCTGACAGCGAAATTGTCTGCAGCAAAATGAGAGCAATGCGAATAATCAGATGGAGGACTAGGACATTTGTTTTTGCCTGTGTTCTGCAAGGTTGGTGTGCGAGATAACCGCTTCTGTGTGGGTATTCCCTCTATAAGTGCTGCCCTATTGGCTGAAAGTTGAGTCAGGAAAACAAACTGTTGTCTTTACTGTTAATGGAGAAAACAGAAATGCATTGCTAGACCCAGATTATCTAGTTACCATAGGAGAACACAAAAATGCTTATAATCCTGAATACCAGCCTGATAAGAAAGAAGGGCCTGACAAATGGCGCGAGGTACAGTACCGTGTATAGTAGGCACCAGTACAGGAGGTTAGTTTAGGGAAGGATGTCCCACAATTTTGGAAACTATTAATATACTTCAGTTCACCAGTTCTGACAGCAATATTGTCTGCAGCAAAATGAGAGCAATGCGAATAATCAGATGGAGGACTAGGACATTTGTTTTTGTCTGTGTTCTGTTAGGTTGGTGTGCGAGATAACCACTTCTGTGTGGGTATTCCCTCTATAAGTGCTGCCCTACTGGCTGAAAGTTGAGTCAGGAAAACAAACTGAAAACAAAACTTATCTAGTTACCATAGGAGAACACAAAAATGCTTATAATCCTGAATACTAGCCTGATAAGAAAGAAGGGCCTGACAACTGGCGGGAGGTACAGTACCTTGTATAGTAAGCACGAGGGCAGGACTTTAGTTTAGGGAAGGATGTCCCACAATTTTGGAAACTCCAGAAGGGTAAAAGTTCAAAAGTTGAGGATGGTAGCCCTAAGCTTAGACAGAGTTAAAGAAGGGAGCCCTTTAAGAATGTGTTTAATGAAATGTCCGAAAGTGATGAGCATCTTCCCTTCCTGTGCTGCTGATGACAAAAAGGAATTTGTTTCCCAATTATAAAAACGAAAACGGTAACCTTTTTCAAAGCTGAATGAAAGTAAAAGTGTCGGTGTTGAGAAAACATCCCAATGTAAGCTTTGTAAGTTTATTTGTCCAAGATGCTCAGAACTCGGTTGACACAGATGGAGTTGTGCTTTTGCAAGGTTCCATAAACGTCAAATAGCTAGAAGAACTTATAGACCAATATCACTGCTTAGAAGTCCTGTTAAAACCCACAGAGATACCAAGATTCACTAATGCGCTGATTGTAACCTGGCTTGTGTAACCCATATTAAATTGTCAGAAAAATTCTCGTAAGACACTTTTGAAATGTGGGGTAGAATTTACCTCTGATTGCATACTGGGCAGCTGTGCTACCATAAATATATCTACCATAAACAAAAAACTGGGTTGTCCTAATCAAGACTGAAAGGAACCAGAAGACCAAAATGAGTGACACAGTATACAATGTATAGGAAAGTGAAAAATCATTTGAATTTTATTGATAAGTAAAAACCACTGTAAAACTCCTCAATAGGAGAAAATAATGGGGATACTGAAAAAACTAGACAAACAGCCAGAGACGAAAGCATCAAGTCATCTCTGGATGTGGCTACAAACAGCACAGTACATAGACAAAACACACAAAAATTAAAAACAAATAAACAATCGTCCGGACGCCAAGAATCTGTATATGGATGTGCATGCCACGTCAATGCGGTATAAAATAAACCACGATTGTGAATGATAAGGCATGGACATCCATATAGGGGTCCCTGGGAGGCTCGAGCCCACGGTATGAATGGGAAGGGAGGGGGGAAGGGGAAAAGGGAAGACGAAAAGGAAAAGTAACTGTGCCTCGAAAGAGAGCCAACTAATATATAAGGGGAAATACAGTAAAGTCAATATCTGCTGATGATGGAAAAAACAGCATGGATGGAATATAATTGCATCTGAGAAGAAGCGTAATTGCTGAAAAATAAACAGAAATGGTCCGTGATCATTCCATATAGATTGCCAAAAACAAAGTCCTGTATCAAAGTGATGGGGGCAACACCCCTATAATGGCAAAAAAGGAATAAAGTTAGGACCAGTCCGTAATACACATGGATGTTGGGGGATTGAGGCAGTTCATGAATACGGACACCTCCTGGTATGTTTTTGCATAAGATGTATCATGGATAGCAATCAGACAAACCAGTGTATGATATACAAAAAAACAACTCCAGGGTATGTTGCCAACAATCCACTCTATTGTGTACAGTGTCACCAGCAATTTGCAAAGTAAAGATCTAGCATACGATACCCTCCTGTTATGATGCGATTTATATCAGGTCCACATCCGAGGTATTGCTTAGTATCTGTCCTCCGTTATGCTCGAAAACACACTGTGATGCACGATGCAGGCGTTAATCCAGTGCATGGTATTCCTCCGGTAGTAAACAATCCCCACATAGAGTAGCTGCTGTCGGGTTCCCCCAGCCTCTTGTGCACACCGTGGGTGGACTTCCGTGACACAATGGAAAGGAGGCGTCACGTGACGCTGGTGACGTCAAAGCATTTCGCAATGAAGATCACTTAGCTTCGTCTGGACGTACAGGCGGGCCTCTAGCTGTTCCTTATAACGGCATCACGCCGCAGAGGATGACCACCCAGAAAACAAGTGTTAAAGGAACAACGTGCATAGTGTCCAATGTCCTTGTAATCATTGTTCGTCTCCAATTTCAAATACTAATTATGTAATGTAAAAAACATAGAATTTGTGTATATCCATAAAGGGAAATAAGGGGAAAAGGGGGGAGGGAAAATTACAGAAGACACTTAAAGGAAAAGAGAGGGGAGGGGCAAAAACATAGAGGAGGTGTTATGGTCAAGGTTGTATAGAACACATCCTATATACAATAACATAATGTATATATCCAAGGTGACACATGACACCAAACAAAAAGTATTCTAAGTGTATGCGCCCACATCCACCCGCACCAAATGCATGCATAGAGTGAAAAAACATGCGGGCATGCCCACACAGAATACAGACCATGCCGAGAACCACAAAATGGGCCCTGGCATGTCTTATGTCTCCAGAAAAACCTGAAAATTCAATTCGGTGTTCAAACCTAACGGGGAAAGCGATTTTAAATGGTAGATCCACCATTTTTCTTTGTGCAATAAAATGCAATTAAAATCGCCTCTCCTTGGGGATAATTTCAATATGTAAATTCCCTTCAAAGTCATGTCCTTCAGACTTCCATCATGATACTGGGCAAAATGTTTAGACAACTGCTTTTCAGAATCTTTAGCTTTAATTTCACGCATATGCTCTCCTATTCTAATTCTTAGGGTGCATTTTGTCTTCCCTATGTACATTTTCTTACAGGGGCATGTTATCATGTAAACCACCCAAGGCGAGGAGCAGTTGATAAGAACCCTTATCTGAAATTCCCTCCTGCCAAGGGCATCACGAAATGACTCAGACCTATCCACATAGGGACACACCTGGCAGTGTCCACATGAAAACATGCCCCTGCTTCTTGGAAAGTCCCAGAACCATGTGGTGTCTTCATCCTTCTTAAACTCAGATTTCATTAGTAAATCACCCAAATTTCTGGCACGTCTGGCTACCATATTGGGAAAAGGGCCTACCAGTTTGGCCAAACCTGGCGTACTTGTTAATATACCCCAATGTTTTTGGAATATATCTCGGACCAACTCCCATTGCGTGCCAAACTCGATGATCACCCTTATGGGGCCCTGGGATACATGCCCTGATTTACATAACTTTGTGCCTACAGTGGGAATCACCAAAAGATCATCCCTACTCCACATCACCACCTTGTATTTAGCTCTCTTAAGTTGATTATGGGCATAGTCACGTTCCCTAAACCTTTTGTAAAGTTCTTTACTTTCTCTCCTGTATTCAGTGGAATCAGTACAGTTACATTTAATACAGAGGAATTGTCCCACCGGCATACTGTTCTTAAGCCATTGAGGGTGGTGACTGCTTGTAGGAGAGTATTGGCTGATGTGTCATTCCTGAACGCACAAGTAGAAATGGTATGATCAGGAATTGAAATCCATAGGTCCAAAAATTAAATCTTAGTTTGATCAAAAGTATAGGTCATATGAATGTTATAAGTATTAACATTAGGTTGGACCATAAATTGATGTAGCTCAGTAAGGGTACCCTTCCATATCAATAGAACATCATCGATGTATCTTAACCAGGTATGTACATGGTCAAGATACATCTGCATGGTAAAGACCTGCTCTTCCTCCCATAGTCCCGAATGGAGACACACATAGCCTGGAGCCCATGATGCTCCCATTGAGGTGCCCTTGATTTGTTGATAAAATTTAGATAGAAATTGAAAACAATTGTTTTCAAGTGCAAAATCAAGAAGCTCTAGGATGAATTTGTTTTGATGGGCACATCCTGGATAATGCCGGTGCAGGAATTTTTCTACTGCTCTCAAACCGCAATGATGCAGTATTGAGATGTAGAGGGACTCTACGTCCACCCCCACAAGCCAGACATCATCAGGGATTCGCAAATCCTTTGTTTTAGCCAGGACATCCCTGCTGGCTTGACATTTGACTTGTATTCCCTTCACTCTCTTCCAATAGGGACTCAAGGATTTCAAGGGCTTCCTTATCATTATCATCCATAGCCATATTATCATCTGGTGCACTACCTTCATGGCTGTACACTAAACCATAATATACATTTCAGGGGAAGAGGGTAACATCTTTATAGACGGTGAATTCGTCCATGTCGTCAGTTGGGGAAAATGACATCCCTTAACTGAGCAAATCAATATGTCTCGCCGATAACGCAAAATTTGATAAATTAATGATTTTCATATTATCATCCATGAGAATTTCTTTTCTATTTATCGTTGATTCCAACTGTTTTGACTTCTTGTTCTTGCTCCCCCTTGCCCCTTTGGTCCCTGTTTGTCTGAAGTCTTTTTGGCCGATGTTTCTTTGGGAATATGGGGGTGAGATTGACAGTCCTGATTGTCCTCTCCCTCCTTCCCAGGTACTAAAAAAGTGATTGCCTTACTTCCTGATTCTCTTTCTGTATCACTCACAGATCTTTCAGCACCAGAGCATGACCTAGATCTAGAGCCCCCCTTCCTAGATCTGCTTCTACCACGTTGGATGGTGAGATCAAAAATCTCTCCTTTCTCCCAATCATTGAGATCTCTTTGATTGTTTTGTTATTTTTAAATTGTGTTGTGTTTTCTCAATCTCCCTTTTCTGGGAATCGTTTTGTTTCTGGAATTCTTCTGATTCCTTAAAGGGATCTAATCCTATGGTGCTTTCTTCAATTAATTTCATTAACTCAATCAACTGTAATTTTTCTTCCTCAATACAGGCATACCCCACTTTTAAGTACACAATGGTGTTTATTTACTAAAGCTGGAAAGTGCAAAATCAGGCTCACTTCTCCATAGAAACCAATGAGCTTCTAACCTCGGCTTGTTCAATTAAGCTTTGGTAATAAAACCTGGAAGCTCATTGGTTTCTATGCAGAAGTAAGCCTGATTTTGCACTTTCTAGCTTTAGTAAATAAACCCCATTGTGTACTTAAAAGTGGGGTATGCCTGTAATTAGTTGCATTACTGCTAGGCCGTGTTTTATACACAATGTTTTCCATTTCTCTAAAAAATAGTCATTGTGCAGATGCTCGGCCGGCACAACCTTATCACGCAAACCGCGTGGTATAATTTTGTGTTGTACATAGGATTCCAGGAAAGAAACGTTACACTTCCTGTTTAAATGTCTAGTTAATAGATTCTTGTGTTCTTTGAAGCGACTTCTTATCTCCTCCTCATCATTCAAGATTATGTGTGCATCTTTAGAAAAGGCTCCCCTAATCTCCTCATCAATATCATCCCCCAATACAAACACCATGAAAAAAAAAGAGGGGAAGAATTACGCGGATCACAACACGTACAAACCGCTGCAAATAGTAGCCCAAAACACATGTATCTTGTATCTAGTACGAAAAGGCATGGCATAAAGGATTGTGGTGAGAAGCTGTACAGGTCCTATAGCAGGCAGAATTTGACTAGGACAGGGCAGATGAATACCCATAATCATGAAAGATGTCAGAAATGTCCTAAGAAGGGTGCTTACAGTTATGATCCTGATGTAAATATACTGAGGGTAAGAGAAGCTGGTCATTGTTGAGGATGTTCATGTGTTCTGATGCCCAGCAGACAATTATTTGCCTAATTACATTGAAGTCTTATAATTGCTCCCCAAAACATGTCTATGTGTTATGATACATCATTGTTGTCAGCTGCATTATCTTTGAAAAAAGCCCAATTTGTTCCTGCTCTAAGTAATGGAACCATGTATATACTGTGTACTGTATCTGATATCTAAAAAAATACTTAAAACATGAACATTTAAAGTGTTTGTCAGAAATGGCATTAGCTCTGTTCAATTCCAAAAGGTATGGATAGAGGGGTGCTGGATGCAGATTTTCGCAATTTACCAAATGTGGACAAAGTCATTACTTGAGCCCAATTGGCTTGTATTTGTTAACTCACAACAAAGATGAAGATCCCCCAGGTGAGGACATTCATCAAAGTGGAGGAAAGCAGTCCAAAGTCTGTATTGTTCAACCGTTATAACAAGCAAGACAAAGGACAGCCAACTTGTTATGAGGGTCACACAATCTCCCTTCACCATCACTGGACGAAAAGTTTAAAAAAACACACACAAAAATGATGATAACAAAGAATTGCTACTTTGTATACTGTATGTGTATTTTTAGAAGCAATTCTTCTTTATTATCATTTTTATGTGTATTATTTTAAACTTTATCCCAGCCCTGAAAAAGGTGAATTGTGAGGATGTGCTTTGCCTTGAGCCGGGACGAGCTCCCAGACCCAGATCAGCACACTTATCGGTGGATATTGAGGACTCACACCCCTCCTGAGAGCCTGAGCGGCTCACACATTGGGTCTTTTGGGTCACGATGTGCTTTGCCTTGTTTTAAACAGTTGAACAAAAAAGACTTTGGACTCTTAAAGATTTTTCATTTTGCGCACTCTTGGACCTATTACAGCTCTGTTCAAATGTTTTTTTTTAAACAGAACCCCTCTCCTCATCAACAGAACATACAGGGAGGTTTTCTGTAGTCCAAGGAGAGAACTTAGAGGGCCAATTATACTGCTTGGGATAAAACTGCAGAGTACACAGTACAGCTCTAGATTTCTAATAGGAGCTACGAGTATTTTGCAATTATAGAACAGAAATCACAAAATGCTTTCAACAGTATATTCAACCTTCTCCTGCCCACGCTATAGCCAAAAGAAGGCTATAGCACGGGCCTTAATTGCCAGGAGAGCGTCCATAGACGTTCTCCCGAGCAAGCGCTGTCAGCGTGTCCCCGCAGGGCGCATGCGGCATGCTCTGTGATTACCAAGTCTTTGAGATCCTGGCCCCTTACCACATAATCAGCTGTCAGCCAATGACAGCTGATCACAAGATGTAAACAGATCAGTAATCTTTTTTTTAAATATTTCTAAAAAGCAGATCACCGGCTTCTGTCAGAGGGACATCAGTCCCTAACATGGAGAGGCACTGCTGTTATGCAGTGCCCACCAGTGCCACCTGCCAGTGCCCACCAGTGCCACCTACTAGTACCCACCAGTGCCACCTACCAGTGCCACCGATCAATGCCCAGCAATGCTGTCAATCAATGCCTGTCAGTGCCTCATCATCAGTGCCACCTATCAGTGCTGCCTATCAGTGCCACCTATCAGTGCCCTTCAGTGCCACCTATCATTGCCCTTCAGTGCCGCCCATCAGTGCCATCCATAAGTGCCCATTAGATCCACCCATCAGTGCTACCTCTCAGTACCACCTATCAGTTCCCACCAGTGCCACCTCATCAGTGCCGCCTTATCAGTGCCCAACAGTGCAGCCTATCAGTGCCCATCAGTGCAGCACATCAGTGCAGCCCATCAGTGCCCATCAGTGCAGCCTCATCAGCGCACATCAATGAAGGAAAAAAATTACCTGTTTTCAAAATTTTAAAACAAACTATGAAACTGTTTGTTTTTTTGTTTGTTTGTTTTTTTTTTCAAAATGTTCTGTCTTTTTTCATTTTTTTAGCAAAAAAAAACAGCAGTGATTAAATACCACCAAAAGAAAGCTCTATTTGTGGGAAAATATTATAAAAATTTCATCTGGGTACAGTGTAGCATGACCGCACAATTATCATTCAAAGTGACAGCGCTGAAAGCTGAAAATTGTCCTGGGCAGGAAGGGGGTTTAAGTGCCCAGTGAGCAAGTGATTAAAGTAGAAATTATAGGCAAAACTTTTATTTCACTTTGGATAGAGTAATGAAGGGTTTTAACCCCGTCAGTTTTCTTTGTCATCTGTGCCCCATTGGGGAGATTTTCCTTCACTTCCTGTCCCACAGTCAAACAGGAAGTGAGAGAAAATCTCTGCAAATTAAAGGAACCTCCGAACCCCTTGGATCACCAGAACCAATGTCCCCGCTGGAATACTTCCCCTCTATTACTATTCTGGGGACAGCCCAAAAGTTGGGATTTCTCTTTACTTTCACTTTCAATGATATTGGTAACTAGGACAAATAGAAAGGGGAAATCTCCCTAACAGGGGCACAGACAAAAAACAAAAACAAAAAAACGGTGTTCTAATCCATCTGCAATCTATTAAATAAAAAGTTTTGCCTTTAGTTATACTTTTATAAACCAAAAGACAGTAAATATGAAAAGTCCACTGTTAGAGTTTATACAGAATTGAAGGTGTTTAAGGTGAAGGCCAGACAAAAATGTACAATGTAGACAAAAAGAAGGTAACTACAAACCACACAACTGGCAAGTCAACGTGTTCAACTTAAGATTGTTGACTGTGCAAGCTAAACTATTGATAACAGAGGAAATAATAAAGTTCCTTCCAGCTCCTTTCATTTTTGGCTAAAATAACAGATGATAACAAAGGATGATGGATATTTCACCTCAGTAGCACTACCCAGCCTCAACAAAACGTGTTCTTATTAATATAAATTAGCTGTGAACTAATGAAGAACAATATACCATGTTTGCCATTGCAGAGGAGACCTGTCTGCAAGTTTAGCAATATGTGCAGATTTTTTCCTATTTGTAACATAGGAAGAGACTTAGATTAAAACACATGTGCACATTTTTCAGGCGACCCCTGCTTCCCCTGCAGATGCTGTTTTGTGAAACCAAATCTTGGATAATTTACAAAGGCCATGAATTTGTTTTAAGGAGATGTACATTGGTTACATTTCTCAAAAACATCCCCTCATCATCAGAGTTCATGAATACTGATGTCCAACCTTTCTGTAAATGAATAGGTTGAAGTAGCTCCTGATGTTGACCCGACTCCATCAAAGGAGAGGGATCAATTTGTTCTACCATTTACATATCATATTAGAAGTAATTGAACATGTGTCTGAACCAAGAGTTATTTAGGTAGATTTAGGGTGCAAGACACCCAGTAGGCTGCATCTCTATTTAACTACATATGCCTCGCTGCAGTAAAAAACTGCTGAAAGACAACCATTAAAAAGCCAGTCAAATGTCTTTGTACTTGCTGGATAATTCCTTATTAGGTTCTCAGAAATGCAATGCAATATTGCAATAATCTTCACTACTCATTAGTATAGTATCCACAAGGTGTACAGTCTATAAGTATACCATGTTCAACAGGAATCCCTGCAATAATTCATAGATTTAGCCAGGGCTTTTGTTTCTCAGAACATAGGTGCAGGAACCCCCCTCCCCTTCAAGTCAGTCGATGTTTCCACCCCCTACCCAACTCTGAGCACTGTCCCTTGGCTCCACCCCCCCCCACCACCTCTTTTAGAGAATACAGAACCAAGTATCATTTTGTGGTGCTAAGCAATTTGTTTGAAATTTGTTAATGATAACAAAAAAAGTAAAAAAATAGATCTCCCCAGCAACAAAAGTCCCCCCGCAACAAATTACTCCTCCAGCAACAACAGATCTCCCCTAGCAGCCTCCAACAATGGACCCCCCCCCTTAACAAAAGATATTTCCCAGCTAAAATTGACCCCCAGCAATATAGTTACATAGTTACATAGTTTCATAGTTAGTCAGGTTGAAAAGACACAAGTCCATCTAGTTCAACCAAATAAATAAAAAATAATATCATACAATCACATATACCCAATCCTATACCCACAGTTGATCCAGAGGAAGGCAAAAAAACCCAAGCATGATCCAATTTGCTATAGCAGGGGAAAAAATTCCTTCCTTATCCACTGAGAGGCAATCGGATTTTCCCTGGATCAACATTGCCTATAAATGTTAGTATCCAATTATATTATGTATATTTAGGAAATATTCCAGGCCTTTCTTAAAGCAATCTACTGTACTGAGCTGACCAGAACCACCTCTGGAGGGAGTCTAGTTAACATTTTCACAGCTCTTACTGTGTAGAAACCTTTCAGTATTTGGAGAGGAAATCTCTTCTCCTCTAGGCGTAAAGAGTGCCCCATTGTCCTCTGTGTTGACCGTAAAGTGAATTACTCAAGACCAAGTTCACTATATGGACCCCCTTATATATTTGTACACGTTGATCATATCCCCTCCCCCTATTTCCTCTTGAGAGAATAAATTCAGTTCCTCTAATCATTCCTCATAGCTGCGTTCCTCCATGACTCTTATCAGTTTGGTTGCCCTTCTCTGCAATTTCACCAGTTCCCTGATATCCTTTTTGAGAACTCTTGCCTTATCTGAATTGCATATTCCAGATGAGGTCTTACTAATGATTTGTACAGGGGCAAAATCATATCTCTCTCTGGAGTCAATACAAGAAAGAACTTTGCTTGCTTTGGAAACTGCAGCTAGGCATTGCATGCTATTATTGAGCTTATGATCTACCCAAACCCCCAGATTCTTCTCCACTACGGATCCACCCAGTTGTACTCCCCCTAGTGCAGTGATGGCGAACCTTTTTGAGCCCGAGTGCCCAAACCACGACGCAAAACCAGCTCATTTCTTTCAAAGTGCCAACACAGAATTAAACCTGCCAGCGTCTCTGTACAGAGGATGGGACTGATAATCCCTCTGAATGAGCCCTAAGGGACCAAAAAGAATGCAAAATGCATTGTGCAACATGCACTGACCTACCTGACCATTGCACTGACCTACCTGACCATTGCACTGACCTACCTGACACATGCACTCACCTACCTGACCATTGCACTCACCTAGCTGAGCAATGCACTCACCTACTTGACACATACACTCACCTACCTAACTATTGCACTCACCTACCTGACATTACACTCACCTACCTGACATTACACTCACCTACCTGACACATACACTCACCTACCTGACATTACAATCACCTACCTGACACATACACTCACCTACCTAACTATTGCACTCACCTACCTGACATTACACTCACCTACCTGACACATACACTCACCTACCTAACTATTGCACTCACCTAGATGACACATGCTTCCTGCACTACTAACATCCCCCCCACACAGTACAATGTAGATCGGAGGATCCATCCTCCTCCTTACCTTTACATGGCATCATCGTCTCTCCCCAGGCAGTATTGTAGGAATCCCCACCATCCAGCCGCTCCTCGATATCCCCGCCACCAGGATGTCAGCTAGCAGCCATTACACCTCTCCCCATGGACGATCTACTACGAGCACTGCCCCTCCCCCTCTGCTTTCCACAGGCTGCACTAGGACAGACTGAACCAAAGTCGTGCTGGAGCAGGGGGAGTTGGAATAGGGTGCCTGCAGAAAGTAGTCCCCGGATGCCTTACCAGAGGTGTAGGGGTCAGGGGGAGGCAATAAGCTGCAGAACAGTTGGGATGGTGGAGGAAACATTTTACACCCATCCTAAACAGCACGCATGGAACAAGATGACTGGCTGCCCACCACCCTCTGGACGTCACTGGCACTGATGCAAGGACTGCCTGGCTGGGGGATTCCCCCGCTGTGTCGACATAGAGGGCTTGACGTGCCACCTGTGGCACGCCTTGCCATAGGTTCGCCATCACTGCCCTAGTGTATATGATGCATGCATACTCTTAGCCCCCGAATGGATAACTTTATATTTATCAACATTAAACCTCATCTGCCACATAGTCGCCCAATTAGACAGTGCATTGAGGTTGGCTTGTAAATTGGAGACATCCTGTAAGGACGTTATTCCACTGCATAGCTTGGTGTCATCGGCAAAGACTGAAATGGTACTTTTAATCCCAGACCCTATATCATTTATAAAGGTATTAAAAAGTAAAGGTCCCAACACTGAACCTTGGGGTACACCACTAATAATCTTAGACCATTCAGAGTAAGAATCATTAACCACTACTCTCTGAATGCAGTTTTTTAGCCAGTTTTCTATCCATTTACAAACTAATATTTCCAAGCCTGTAGACTTTACCTTACACGGGAGCCATGTGTGGGGAACTGTATCAAACGATTTTGCAAAAATCCAAGTATACCACGTCCACAGCCATCCCTCTGTCCAAGGTTTCACTTACCGCCTCATAAAAAGAAATCAGATTTCTTTGACAACTTCTGTCTTTCATGAATCCATGCTGTCTGTTGCTTAAAACATTTTTTTCCAGCAAAAACTCATCTATGTGGTTTTTTATTAACCTCCCTGGTGGTAATCCTGAGTGTGGCTCGGAGTTAAATTTCAGTACCATTAGCCGTAACCCCGAGCCACACTTGGGATTGCATTGCAGGATCCTGGTTCACTTACCTTGTCACCAGGATCCTGCTCTGTCTCCTCCACCCGATGCTCTGTGTACCAGGCTCCGTTCCCTGCGAGAGTCACTATGCACGGGGATGGAGGCCGGCGGCAAATTAAAAAATTACACAATAAATAACACATACAGTACACTGTAATCTTACACATTACATTACTGTATGAAATCATTTCACATCCCTTTTGTCCCTAATGCTTTGTCCAGTGCCCTGCATGCAGTTTTATATTATATATACTGTTCTTTCTGCCTGGAAACTTGAGATTGCCCATGGCAACCAAAAAGTGTCCCTTTACGTCAAAAGTGGTTTTAGACCAGCTAGAAAACAGCGATAGTAAATTAGAACACTTGCAGAATTGAGCAATAGTAAATTGTGAGGAAATTAATTTTAATATTATTTTCTTATAATTTTTTATAATTATTTATAGTTATTTATATATTATAATTTATGATTTTGTATTTAAAACTTTATCATACCCGGGATGTCTACTGGACTCTTGTTTGGACAGATTTAAGTGTGTTATTACTAAGAATTACAGGCCTACAATATAAAACGCCAAATTTCTATGCAAAACAATGTGCTGCTTTGAGATGAAAAAATCTGACATAATCATACCGCCAGGGTGGTTGTACTCTCCGGTATCTTCCTGACTATAGAAGTTAAACTAACAGGTCTATAGTTACTTGGTAAAAACTTTGTTCCCTTTTTAAAAATAGGCACCACATTGGTCCTATTCCAATCCAGTGGAAATATTCCCATCATTAATGGATCCGTAGGTGGATGCTATCTGGTCCAGGTGCTTTATCCACCTTTATTCTGTCTAACTATTTCTGAACCATGTCACTTTTGAGCCATTGTGGATCATTTGGGGCTGTGTCAATACCACCCCCATTATGGACATGTGCTCCCCCATGCTCCTTTGTATACACAGAACTGAAGAATATATTTAATAAATTTGCCTTCTCTTTGTCCCCAGTCACCCACTCTAGATTCCCCACCAGCCAGCATCAATATTCCCTCAAGCAGAAAGCAACAGTAGACCCTTCCCTCAAGAATAAACCTCTACTGCAACAACAAGTCCCCCCTCAACAATAGAACCTCCAGCACACCCCACCACCACTTGCCATTACATACATTTAATGTTGAAGGTCCCTGCGTTCCCACTGAAAAAAAGCCCTGGATTTAGCCATGTGATTCTTCCAGGTTACAGACCCTGAGCCCCCCCCCCCCCCCCCCACTCACATGCACACCTTGGCGAAAGCTGATGTTGTAGACAGATGACAAAAGAACCAGAGGTCAAGTCTGATGACCCCAAACTGTATGGGTAAGTTGAATTGTGCATTGTGTCCCATTTATTTCTCCAAAAGTCAGTGACAAAAGACATTTTATTTAAGTCTTATAGACATGAAGGAGATAGGTATTTGCTCAAATCCATATAGCTTACATATATACTTGTACACATGTGAACACCTAAAATTCTGGATGAAAGTGCCCATAAATCCATAACATTAAAACTATGAATAAATGGTGTATTACATGCTGTTCACACTCACTAAATCACTATGAGATTCATTTTCTGTATTCCACAAAAAACCTGGTTGATCCTGATGTTCTCTATCTCCACCTTCTGTCCATGTCCCCAATTCAGCTGGGACACAGGCTAGAGGGGCTTGACACTGCCTGTAACTGCCAGAAATCTGCCCACACTATGTTATTGCCAAAAAATAATAAAGAATTAATTTCAAATATATATTTGTATGATGATTTAACACAGTTTATTGATATTCCTTATTAATTTTTAAACAGACAGATGACAGATGACAAAAGAACCAGAGGTGAAGTCTGATGACCCCAAACTGCATGGGTAAGCTGAACTGTGCATTGTGCCCCCCTCATTTCTCCATAATTTGCATGTCAGTGACAAAAGGAATTTGATGTTCCCATGTCCCCACTGCAGCTGGGGATTTTGCAGAGCAGTGTGCATGCTCAGCTTTCAGTGTATTTTCTACCCTGAGCCTTTCCTCCCTATCACATCTGAGCTGCCGATGTGACTAAAGAATCACACATGTGGGTGTATACACAGTGGTAAATGACACTCCCCTCCCTCCCTCCTCCTTCATGCCCACTGACCACCTAAACACAATGTGGGGCGGGATATTACATGTTGATTGATGGAGGCTTCACCTCCCTTTTATTCTAAGACATAGCCTGTGACTGGCAGAAATCCATGTCATAGCCAAAAAAATAATAAAGATTTAATTTCAAATATCTATTTGTATGACAATTTCACACAGTTTATTGATAGTGATTATTTGATTTTACTCTGTAGCCCAAAGGCTGCTTTTTTTTCTGTTTTGAACATGTGACCAGTAGTAGAGGACTAGAAATTCCTCCTTATGTCTCCCTGTAGATAGGCTGGAAAAGATCTGGGTCTTGTGACAGCTACATATTGATTGGAAAAGTAGGTACTTGTTTTTATTTTATTATTAAAATAATTACAGTGCCATCATCCTTATACAGAAAGAGAAGGGACAATGTAAAATAAACAGTGTGTGTTTAGTATCTCTTTAATCCTCTTGTCCCTAGGGACAAGCCAGCCAACATAAGGGAATCAATCAGCCTTGACCCTGCAAACTTTAGCTACAACATGTGAGCCTATCATTACAAGGTAAGGCAAACAAACGACACAAACTAATACCTAGTTAAAACAACAAAAACATTTGAAAGTGTACAATGCCTTTGAGCATATCTCTCACATGGCTAAGTTTTTCTTGCTGGCAGTCTTACATTAATCAAAGGCATGGACAGGCTGTTTCTGGCACAGAACATGCTCACTGTATGTAAGGAACCACTGGGGTCAGTGCAGGCAGCTGGGCTCATGTCTGGCGATTGGCTTATACATTGGCTTATGTTATCTGCTTGGTTTTATAGTTTTGTTGAACATAGGTATAGTGTACGAAAACTTTTCAAAACATCATAGGTACCAAATACATCTCAAATTGGTGCACAAGCCTGAGCAAACATAGTTTTACTTGTATTCTTTTGTGTCGTTTTCTAGTTACAGGCTCAATTTAATATCTATTAAGATTTACACTCACCGACCACTTTATTAGGTACACCTGTTCAATTGCTTGGTAACACAACTGCTAATCAGCCAATCACATGGCAGCAACTCAATGTATTTAGGCATCTAGACATGGTGAAGACAACTTGCTGAAGTTCAAACCAAGCATCAGAATGGGGAAGAAAGGGGATTTAAGTGACTTTGAACGCAGTATGGTTGTTGGTGCCAGACGGGCTGGTCTGGGAATTTCAAAACTGCTAATCTACCGGGATTTTCACTCACAACCATCTCTAGCGTTTACAGAGAATGGTCAGAAAAGGAGAAAATATCCAGTGAGCGGCAGTTGTGTGGAGGAAAATGCCTCGCTGATGTCAGAGGAGAATGGGCAGACTGGTTCCAGATGATAAAAAGGCAACAGTAACTCAAAAACAAAAAACACTTGTTATGCAGAATACATCTCTGAATGCACAACACATCAAACCTTGAAGCAGACAGCAGCAGAAGACCAAACTGGGTGCCACTCCTGTCAGCTAAGGCTCGGTTCACACTAGGACGACTTGTCAGGCGACCTAGGTCGCCTGACAAGTAGCGTCCCGTTCAGTACAATGGAACCGTTCTAATCGGAGCGACGCAAGTCGCTCCGACTTAGAAAAAGGTTGCTGTACGACTTTGGGGGCGACTTGGGGCGACTTGCATAGACTTCTATACAGAAGTCGTTTTGCAAGTCGCCCGGGCAGTCGTGTGCAGGTCGCCTCGGTGAGGCGACCTGCAAGTCGTGCCGCCTCTGGTGTGAACCGAGGCTTAGAACAGGAAACTGAGGTTACAATTCACACAGGCTCACCAAAATTAAACAAGAGAAAATAGGAAAAACATTGCCTGGTCTGATAAGTCTCGATTTCAGCTGTGACATCCAGATGGTATTGTCAGAATTTGGCGTAAACAACATGAAAACATGGATCCATCCTGCCTTGTATCAATGGTTCGGACTGGTGGAGGTGATGTAATGGTGTGGGGGATATTTTCTTGGCACATTTTGGGCCCCATAGTACCAATTGAGCATCATTAAATGCCACGGCCTACCTGAGTATTGTTGTCCACGTACATCCCTTTATGACTACAGTGTACCCATCTTCCGATGGCTCCTTCCAGCAGGATAATGCACCATGTCACAAAGTGCAAATCATCTCACCACTGGTTTCTTGAATATGACAATGAGTTCACTGTACTCCAATGGCCTCCACAGTGGCCTCCAAAATGGGGTCCAACCCGGTACTAGCAAGGTGTACCTAATAAAGTGCTTGGTAAGTGTATATCTGTACTCCAATGGCCTCCACAGTAACCAGATCTCAATCCAATAGAGCACCTTTGGGATGTGGTAGAATGGGAGATTTGCATCATGGATGTGCAGCCAACAAATATGCAGCAACTGCGTGATGCTATCATGTCAATATGGACCAAAATCTCTATGTTTCCAACACCTTGTTAAATCTATGCCATGAAGAATTAAGGCAGTTCTGAAGGCAAAAATGGGGTCCAACCCAGTACTAGCAAGAAGTACCTAATAAAGTGGCCAGTGAGTGTATATCTGTCCTTATAATGGCAAATGTAAACTGTAGAGCATTAAAATAACTGTACATCTGTAACAGTCATTATAGAATTATTGTGCTGTTGTTTCTGGGCGAGGGTTCCACTTTAAATTTGTTATGCTTTGAAACAGTAATTTAGGTGACAACAGAGAAACCTCCTGTACCATAAAAGCCTTCTGTGTCAGCAGTCCGAACACCTAAGGCTGATACAGAATGAAGGCCAAGCGCCAACCAAATAAAACGAAAAAGCACAAAACGACATCAGTGTATTTTCCATGCCGTGAACATTTGACCTCACTTATTACTACAATGAGTCTTTTGGTGAGTGTGTTTAATATTTGCATTTGGCCCCCATTGTACGCTCTCAGCTACTTTATGATCATAATTGCGCATTAAAAGTCCAGATCACCGAGTTCTACATCTATGTACAGCTACCTATTTATAAAAGGCCAATAATTAATCCCACATGAATGACAACTGCTTTGTAATTTATTCCCCTTTGTTTGGCTGTGGTTTGCAGAAACATGAACTCTGAATTAGTGAGCTATGTGTGTTTCAATCTGGAATCCATATGTTGTTCTATTTCTCCTTAAAATATCTGCCCCCCCCCCCACCCTACCTCCTCCAAAAAAGTCATGGGAAAGGTGTGTACCACATTCTAATATTATTCATTTACTTCCCATGTTCCAGATATGTTTAATGGTTGTTTTATTTGAAGATAAATGTATATACAGTGGGGACGGAAAGTATTCAGACCCCCTTAAATTTTTCACTCTTTGTTATATTGCAGCCATTTGCTAAAATCATTTAAGTTCATTTTTTTTCCTCATTAATGTACACACAGCACCCCATATTGACAGAAAAACACAGAAGTGTTGACATTTTTGCAGTTTTATTAAAAAAGAAAAACTGAATTATCACATGGTCCTAAGTATTCAGACCCTTTGCTGTGACACTCATATATTTAACTCAGGTGCTGTCCATTTCTTCTGATCATCCTTGAGATGGTTCTACACCTTCATTTGAGTCCAGCTGTGTTTGATTATACTGATTGGACTTGATTAGGAAAGCCACACACCTGTCTATATAAGACCTTACAGCTCACAGTACATGTCAGAGCAAATGAGAATCATGAGGTCAAAGGAACTGCCTGAAGAGCTCAGAGACAGAATTGTGGCAAGGCACAGAGCTGGCCAAGGTTACAAAAAAATTCTGCTGCACTTAAGGTTCCTAAGAGCACAGTGGCCTCCATAATACTTAAATGGAAGACGTTTGGGATGACCAGAACCCTTCCTAGAGCTGGCCGTCCGGCCAAACTGAGCTATTGGGGAGAAGAGCCTTGGTGAGAGAGGTAAAGAAGAACCCAAAGATCACTGTGGCTGAGCTCTAGAGATGCAGTCGGGAGATGGGAGAAAGTTGTAGAAAGTCAACCATTACTGCAGCCCTCCACCAGTCAGGGCTTTATGGCAGAGTGGCCCGACGGAAGCCTCTCCTCAGTGCAAGACACATGAAAGCCCGCATGGAGTTTGCTAAAATACACCTGAAGGACTCCAAGATGGTGAGAAATAAGATTCTTTGGTCTGATGAGATTAAGATAGAACTTTTTGGCCTTAATTCTAAACGGTATGTGTGGAGAAAACCAGGCACTGCTCATCACCTGTCCAATACAGTCCCAACAGTGAAGCATGGTGGTGGCAGCATCATGCTGTGGGGGTGTTTTTCAGCTGCAGGGACAGGATGACTGGTTGCAATCAAGGGAAAGATGAATGCGGCCAAGTACAGGGATATCCTGGACGAAAACCTTCTCCAGAGTGCTCAGGACCTCAGACTGGGCCGAAGGTTTACCTTCCAACAAGACAATGACCCTAAGCACACAGCTAAAATAACGAAGGAGTGGCTTCAACTCTGTGACTGTTCTTGAATGGCCCAGCCAGAGCCCTGACTTAAACCCAATTGAGCATCTGTGGAGAGATCTAAAAATGGCTGTGCACCAACGTTTACCATTCAACATGACAGAAATGGAGAGGATCTGCAAGGAGGAATGGCAGAGGATCCCCAAATCCAGGTGTGAAAAACTTGTTGCATCTTTCCCAAAAAGACTCATGGCTGTATTAGATCAAAAGGGTGCTTCTACTAAATACTGAGCAAAGGGTCTGAATACTTAGGACCATGTGATATTTCAGTTTTTATTTTTTAATAAATCTGCAAAAATGTCAACAAATCTGTGTTTTTCTGTCAATATGGGGTGCTTTGTGTACATTAATGAGGAAAAAAAATGAACTTAAATGATTTTAGCAAATGGCTGCAATATAACAAAGAGTGAAAAATTTAAGGGGGTCTGAATACTTTCCGTCCCCACTGTATATATACACTGAGCAAAATTATAAATGCAACACTTTTGTGTTTGCCCCTATTTATCATGAGCTGAACTCAAAGATCTATGACTTTTTCTATGTACACAAAAGGCCTATTTCTCTCAAATATTGTTCACAAATCTGTCTAAGGCCAGGTTCACACTGGTATGACATGACAGTCGTACCACTTTGGATCCGACTTTGCCCTGCGACTTGAAGTCCAACATGCGTCCGACTTCAATGAACAGGGATCTGACTTTGATCCCCAACAAAACCAGGCAATTGTGTCTGGTATGAATCTTTAAGGGGAACTCCACGCACAATGTAAAAAAAAACAGCATGGGTTCCCTCTCCAAGAGCATACCAGGCCCTTCGGTCTAGTATGGATTTTCAGGGGAACCCCCACGCCGAAAAAACGGCATTGGGGTCCCTTGCAAAATCCATACCAGAGCCTTATCGGAGCACACAGCTCGGCAGGTCAGGAAAGGGGGTGGGGACGAGCGAGTGCCCCCCCTCCTGAACCGTACCAGGCCGCTTGCCCTCAACATGGGGGGGTGGGTGCTTTGGGGCAGGGGGGCCCTGCACCCCCCACCACAAAGAACCTTGTCCCCATGTTGATGAGGACAAGGGCCTCTTCCCTACAACCCTGGCCGTTTTGTTGTCGAAGGTTAAAGGGGGCTTATCGGACTCTGGAAGCCCCCTTTAACAAGGGGGCCCACAGATCCTGGCCCCCCACCCTATGTGAATAAGTATGGGGTACATTGTACCCCTACCCATTCACCTAAAAAAAAATTCAAAAATAAAACACATTACACATATTTTTAAAGTACAGTGGAAACCGGGATTCATCCGTGAAGAGAACATCTCTCCAAAGTGCCAGATGCCATTGAATATGGGCATTTGCCCACTTAAGTCGGTTACGAGGATGAACTGCAGTCAGGTCGAGACCCTGATGAGGACGACAAGCATATAGTTGAGCTTCCCTGCGACGGTTTCTGACAGTTTGTGCAGAAATTCTTTGGTTATGCAAACCGATTGTTGCAGCAATTGTCCGGGTGGCTTGTCTCAGACAATCTCGCAGGTGAAGATGCTGGATGTTAAGGTCCTGGGCTGGTGTGGTTACACTTGGTCTGCGATTGTGAGGCCGCTTGGATGTACTGCCAAATTCTCTGAAACGCCTTTAGAGACGGCTTATGGTAGAGAAACATTCCTGCAGTCAGCATGCCAATTGCACACTCCCTTAAAACTTGCAACATCTGTGGCAATGTGTTGTGTGATAAAGCACATCTGTGCAATGATCATGCTGTCTAATCAGCATCTTGATATGCCACACCTGTGAGGTGGATGGATTATCTCGGCAAAGGATAGTGTTTCTGATAGTGTGAAGAGTGCTGTGTGCTGTCCATTGTATCATTTGCATGGGTGTTTGAGGGGCGTTTTTAACACCTCTCAAATGCCTGCTTTTAATGCCAGTGTGAACTTAGCCTTACAGTGAACCTGCCTGCCCTCTTTTACCACATATGCCCGTCTGTTACTGATTCTGACCTGTCCTCCAACGTTGCATCTGTCTGCTGTTCTGGTACCATGCTGTGCTGACCCAGCTTAATTCCTTGGCATGGCTCACCTGACTTTCTGCTGCCAACTGCTGCCTATACCTGCTCTAAGTTTTGGATTTTTCCTCACTCTTTGTAAAGAAGACAATGGTCATCAGGACAAATTGCGATCTTCACAACTGGTACCCAGATAGCTTTAAAAACACAAGTGAAAACAAGGCTTGATAAAGGTTTTCAATGGGCCAATCAAATTATCACTGGGCAGTTCAACAGTACTCCACAAAACAGGGATATTCCTTGAAAATGGGGGAGAACCCAGACTTGAGAACCTACATATACATATATTTCAATGAGAGTGCTACAAATAGGGATGAGCCGAACACCCCCGGTTTGGTTCGCATCCAGAACATGCGAACAGGCAAAAAATTTGTTTGAACAAACGAACACCGTTAAAGTCTATGGGACACGAACATGAATAATCAAAAGTGCTGATTTTAAAGGCTTATATGCAAGTTATTGTCATAAAAAGTGTTGTATGGGGACCTAGGTCCTGCCCCAGGGGACACGTATCAATGCAAAAAAAAGTTTTAAAAACTGATGTTTTTTCGGGAGCAGTGATTTTAATAATACTTAAAGTGAAACAATAAAAGTGTAATCATCCTTTAAATTTTGTACCTGGGGGGTGTCTATAGTATGCCTGTAAAGTGGCGCATGTTTCCCGTGTTTAGAACAGTCTGAGAGCAAAATGACATTTCTAAAGGAGAAAAGTTATTTAAAACTACTCGTGGCTATAATGAATTGTCGGTCCCGGCAATACACATAAAAGTCATTGAAAAAAACGGCATGGGATTCCCCCACAGGGGAACCCCGAACCAAAAAAAAAAAAAAAAAATTGCGTGGGGGTCCCCCCAAATTCCATACCAGGCCCTTCAGGTCTGGTATGGTTATTAAGGGGAACCCAGCGCCAAAATAAATAATAATAATATTAAAATAATAATAATAATAATAAAATGGCGTGGGGGTCCCCCCAAAAATCCATACCGACCCTTATCTGAGCATGCAACCTGGCAGGCCGCAGGAAAATAGGGGGGATGAGAGAGTGCCCCCCCTCCTGAAATGTACCAAGCCACATGCCCTCAACATTGGGAGGGTGCTTTGGGGTAGCCCCCCAAAGCACCTTGTCCCCGTGTTGATGGGGAGAAGGGCCTCATCCCCACAACCCTTGCCTGGTGGTTGTGGGGGTCTGCTGGCGGGGGGCTTATTGGAATCTGGAAGCCCCCTTTAACAAGGGGACCCCCAGATCCCGGCCCCCCCCCGTTTGAATTGGTAATGGAGTACAAATGTACCCCTACCATTTCACAAAAAAAGTGTCAAAAATGTTAAAAAAGACAATAGACGGTTTTTAACAATTCCTTTATTGTCTTCTTCTTTTCCCGCTTCTTTTTCTATCTTCTTCTGGTCTTCCTTCGGTGTTCTTCTTCTTCCTCCATCTCCTTCTTCCCTCGCTTCTTCCTCTATCTTCCTCTGCTTCTTCCTCCGGTCTTCTCGTCCGGCATCTTCCTCCGGCTTCTTCTTCCCAGCTTAGTCCTCCAGATGATCCACCTTAGTGGGAGTCTCCCGCTGTTTGACACTTCTGTTCTTGTAAAGGGTCTGGCATGGATTTTGAGGGGGACCCCCACGCCATTTTTTTTTTAATTTTGGTGCGGGGTTCCCCTTAATATCCATACTAGACCTGAAGGGCCTGGTATGGAATTTGGGGGGACCCCCACACATTTTTTTTTTTAATTTTGGTTCGGGTTCCCCTTAATATTCATACCAGACCTAAAGGGCTTGGTAATGGACTGTGGGGGAATCCCATGCCGTTTTTTTCAATGACTTTTATGTGTCTTGCAGAGACCCGACAATTCATTAATAGCTGTGAGTACTTTTAAATTACACAATACAATTACGCAATACACATAAAAGCCATTGAAAAAAACAGCATGGTATTCCCCACAATCCATTACAGGCCCTTCAGGTCTGGTACGGATATTAAGAGGAACCCCGCGCCAAAATTAAAAAAAAAAGGCGTGGGGGTCCCCCTCAAAATCCATACCAGACCCTTCAGGTCTGGTATGGATTTTAAGGGGAACCTCGTGCCAAAATTTTAAAAAAATGGCGTGGGGGTCCCCCTAAGAATCCATACCAGACCATTATCCGAGCATGCAACCTGGCAGGCCGCAGGAAAAGAGGGGGGAGAGCGCCCTCCCCTCCTGAACCATATCAGGCCACATATTGAGCATATTGATGGGGACAAGGTGGGGACAAGGGCCTCATCCTCACAACCCTTGCTCAGTGGTTGTGGGGGTCTTCGGGCGGGGGCTTAGCGGAACATGGAAGCCCCCTTTAACAAGGGGACCCCAGATATTGGCCCCCCTGTGTGAATTGGTAATGGGGTACATTATCACAAAAAAAGTGTCAAAAATGTTAAAAAAGACAATAGCCGGTTTTTGACAATTCCTTTATTAATGTCTTCTTCTTTCCCCGCTTCTTCTTCCATCTTCTTCTGGTCTCCCTTCAGTTTTCTTCTTCTTCCTCCATCTTGTTCTTCCCCCCGCTTCTTCCTCTATCTTCCTCTGCTTCTTCCTCCGGTCTTCTCCTCCAGCATCTTCCTCCGGTCTTCTCGTCCGACATCTTCCTCCGGCTTCTTCCCCACTTCGACCTCCGGACGATCCACCTCAGTGGGAGGCTCCCGCTGTGTGACGCTTCTGTTCTTGTGACAGCTCTTATATAACCTGGTGACCCCGCCCCCTCTGACACACAGGGACATCCCTATGGTAGAAGCGTCAAACAGCGGGAGACTCCCATTGTGGCGGATCGTCCGGAGGACTAAGCGGGGAAGAAGAAGCGGGAGGAAGATTCCGGATGAGAAGACCGGAGGAAGAAGCAGAGGAAGATAGAGGAAGAAGCGGGGAAAGAACAAGATGGAGGAAGAAGCAGATAACTGAAGGAAGACCAGAAGAAGATTGAAGAAGAAGCGGGGAAAGAAGAAGACTTTAATAAAGGAAGTGTCAAAAAACGGCTATTGTCTTTTTTAATATTTTTGACACTTTTTGTGAAATGGTAGGGGTACATTTGTACCCCATTACCAATTCAAACAGGGGGGGCGGGGTCTGGGGGTCCCCTTGTTAAAGGTGGTCTAGGAGTCCCCTTGTCCAAACCAAATAGCAGGAGCAATGACTCCATCATCCAGTGTCTGTCATAGATTTCAACAAGATAGGTACCAGATTCTAGAAAGGCTAAATAAAAATAACCTTATTCTCACTGTGACGAAAAACAAACACCGGTGCAGCAAAAGGCAGCAAGGTGTAAACAAGGAGGGTGGGACTTTATATGAAGCTCATGATGACAATCTTATTCCCACTGTGCCAATGTCTATTGGTATAGCCTTGACAAACAAGGATGCCCTCGGTTTCGCACTCTATGGTGAAATACTCAAAGCTTGTGCCAGTATACAGAATCCTGTAGGGATGCAATGCACTGGCAGTACTTAGGATTAGAACATCTTAACATTTTCTAGCAGCTACCAATTAGATTAAAAATAATCTGGAAAATCATAAATGGAATTTGTAAGTCTAAATCCAATTGGTGGCTGTGGTGAAATTAGGACAATTCTTACAAATGACCTGCTGATTAGGGATGAGCTTCGTGTTCGAGTCGAACCCATGTTCGACTCGAACATCGGCTGTTCGATCGTTCGCCGAATTGCGAACGTTATGGGCCGTTCGCGCTAAATTCGTGTGGCGCGTCACGGCCCATAATTCACTGCGGCATCGCAGTGCATTGCTGGCTGATGATTGGCCAAGCATGCACTATGACCCGCATGCTTGGCCAATCACAGCGCCGTCAGTAGAGAGAGCTGTAATTGGCCAAAGCCAGGGTGGCTTTGGCCAATTATGGCTCAGGGGATTTAGTACACACCCCACACTATATAAGGCCGCCTGCACGGCGGCCCTGTGTAGTGTGTGTTCCGGTGTGCTGAGAGATAGAGAGAGAGAGAGACAGTGTCATTTGATTTGAGTTAGATAGATTAGGCAGAACAGTCAGTCAGTTAGCTGCACTTACAGTGTATTGTGTATATATATGCATCCCAGGTGTTGCATATATATATATACACTGTATTCAGTTTAGCTAGATCCGTTCCTGTTATCTTCTATCTAGACTATTTACATTTAATGCAGTGCGTCCTGCTCACAGTGTTCAGCTAGATCCGTTCCTGCTATTTACATTTAGTGCAGTGCGTCCTGCTCACAGTGTTCAGCTAGATCCGTTCCTGTTATCTTCTAGACTATTTACATTTAGTGCAGTGCGTCCTGCTCACAGTGTTCAGCTAGATCCGTTCCTGCAATTTACATTTAGTGCAGTGCGTCCTGCTCACAGTGTTCAGCTAGATCCGTTCCTGCTATTTACATTTAGTGCAGTGCGTCCTGCTCACAGTGTTCAGCTAGATCCGTTCCTGCTATTTACATTTAGTGCAGTGCGTCCTGCTCACAGTGTTCAGCTAGATCCGTTCCTGCTATTTACATTTAGTGCAGTGCGTCCTGCTCACAGTGTTCAGCTAGATCCGTTCCTGCTATTTACATTTAGTGCAGTGCGTCCTGCTCACAGTGTTCAGCTAGATCCGTTCCTGCTATTTACATTTAGTGCAGTGCGTCCTGCTCACAGTGTTCAGCTAGATCCGTTCCTGCTATTTACATTTAGTGCAGTGCGTCCTGCTCACAGTGTTCAGCTAGATCCGTTCCTGCTATTTACATTTAGTGCAGTGCGTCCTGCGCACAGTGTTCAGCTAGAGCCGTTCCTGCTATTTACATTTAGTGCAGTGCGTCCTGCTCACAGTGTTCAGCTAGATCCGTTCCTGTTATCTTCTAGACTATTTACATTTAGTGCAGTGCGTCCTGCTCACAGTGTTCAGCTAGATCCGTTCCTGCTATTTACATTTAGTGCAGTGCGTCCTGCTCACAGTGTTCAGCTAGATCCGTTCCTGTTATCTCTAGACTATTTACATTTAGTGCAGTGCGTCCTGCTCACAGTGTTCAGCTAGATCCGTTCCTGTTATCTTCTAGACTATTTACATTTAGTGCAGTGCGTCCTGCTCACAGTGTTCAGCTAGATCCGTTCCTGCTATTTACATTTAGTGCAGTGCGTCCTGCTCACAGTGTTCAGCTAGATCCGTTCCTGTTATCTTCTAGACTATTTACATTTAGTGCAGTGCGTCCTGCTCACAGTGTTCAGCTAGATCCGTTCCTGTTATCTTCTAGACTATTTACATTTAGTGCAGTGCGTCCTGCTCACAGTGTTCAGCTAGATCCGTTCCTGTTATCTTCTAGACTATTTACATTTAGTGCAGTGCGTCCTGCTCACAGTGTTCAGCTAGATCCGTTCCTGTTAAATTCCTACTGACAGGCAGGCTTGTCTGGTTACAGTATATAAAGCTACCTGAAGAAAATTACAGGTGTTCTATTTGATCCTATTAGTACCACGGTCAGGCAGCTAGACTATTTACATTTAGTACAGTGCGTCCTGCTCACAGTGTTCAGCTAGATCCGTTCCTGTTATCTTCCTACTGACAGGCAGGCTTGTCTGGTTACAGTATATAAAGCTACCTGAAGAAAATTACAGGTGTTCTATTTGATCCTATTAGTACCACGGTCAGGCAGCTAGACTATTTACATTTAGTACAGTGCGTCCTGCTCACAGTGTACAGCTAGATCCGTTCCTGTTATCTTCCTACTGACAGGCAGGCTTGTCTGGTTACAGTATATAAAGCTACCTGAAGAAAATTACAGGTGTTCTATTTGATCCTATTAGTACCACGGTCAGGCAGCTAGACTATTTACATTTAGTACAGTGCGTCCTGCTCACAGTGTTCAGCTAGATCCGTTCCTGTTATCTTCCTACTGACAGGCAGGCTTGTCTGGTTACAGTATATAAAGCTACCTGAAGAAAATTACAGGTGTTCTATTTGATCCTATTAGTACCACGGTCAGGCAGCTAGACTATTTACATTTAGTACAGTGCGTCCTGCTCACAGTGTACAGCTAGATCCGTTCCTGTTATCTTCCTACTGACAGGCAGGCTTGTCTGGTTACAGTATATAAAGCTACCTGAAGAAAATTACAGGTGTTCTATTTGATCCTATTAGTACCACGGTCAGGCAGCTAGACTATTTACATTTAGTACAGTGCGTCCTGCTCACAGTGTTCAGCTAGATCCGTTCCTGTTATCTTCCTACTGACAGGCAGGCTTGTCTGGTTACAGTATATAAAGCTACTTGAAGAAAATTACAGGTGTTCTATCCCAGCTTAGTGCAGCTACAGGCCATTAGTATGTCTGGAAGGCCAAGAAGGAGAGGCAGACAGTCACAAGCCAATAAGAGAGGGCAAGCAGGCTCTGTGTCTAGTGCTGGTCGTGGAGACGGTGCATCCTCATCAGCACGTGGCCATGGGACACGCTTGGCCTTTTTTTCGGCAGCTGGCCGTGTTGAGCCGCAACATGCGGAAGACTTGGTCGAGTGGATGACCAAGCCGTCCTCATCCTCCTCATCCTCTCTCACCCATGCCCAGGGTGCTTTGTCTGGCAAAGCAGCGGCCTCTTCCCTCAGCTCAATGTCATCAGTGACTCCTTCCCTAGCTCCACCATGTCCTCATGAGGATTCCCTCGAACTGTTTGACCACAGTGTTGGGTACATGCTCCAGGAGGATGCCCAGCGTTTGGAAGGCTCTGATGACGATACTGAGCTCGATGAAGGCAGTAACATGAGCGCGGACAGAGGGGGTTCCCAAGAAGGACAGCAATCTGGCAGTCATGCTCCCCCTGCTGCAGCATACTGCCAGGTTTGCTCCAGTGATGAGGAGGGAGGGGATGATGAGGTCACTGACTCAACGTGGGTGCCTGATAGGAGAGAGGAGGAGGAGGAGGAGGAGGAAGAGGCGGCAGCACATCACCAACGAGGCAGGATGCCCTCCAGGGGCCAGCCTAAGGGCAGCACATTGACTGCATCACACCCCAAAGCTCCACATGTGCAGGGCGCTGCAGTCTCTGCGCGTTATTCAAAAAGTTCTTTGGTGTGGGCCTTTTTTGAGACGAGTGCATCAGATCGCACCGCTGCTATTTGCAACATATGTCTCAAGCGTATCTCGCGTGGCCAAAACATCTCCCGCTTGGGTACCACATGCTTGACCAGACATATGTTGACCTGCCATGCAGTTCGTTGGCAAGCGTATCTAAAAGACCCACACCAAAGAACAAAGAGGATCTCTCCTTGCTCCTCATCAGCTGAGATTTCCAACCCCACTAGACCTTCAGTCCTCTCTGAGACCTGCAGTGAGAGGAATGAAGGTGTAGAATTAGGTGTGTCACAGCCAAGTACTTGTGGGCAATCTGCTTTTGGTACACCGACGTCAGATTGTACCAGGCAAATTTCCCTGCCCCAGCTGCTGCACCGCCGAAAGAAGTTTGCTCCCAGCCATCCACATGCCCAGCGGTTGAATGCTAGCTTGGCAAAATTGCTAGCACTTCAACTGCTGCCTTTTCAGTTGGTAGACTCTGCCCCCTTCCGTGAGTTTGTGGAATGTGCGGTTCCTCAGTGGCAGGTACCCAAACGCCACTTTTTCTCACGGAAGGCGATTCCGGCTCTCTACCGGCATGTGGAAGGCAATGTCCATGCCTCGCTGGACAGGGCGGTCAGCGGTAAGGTGCATATTACCGCTGACTCATGGTCCAGCAGGCATGGACAGGGACGTTACCTAAGTTTCACGGCGCATTGGGTGACTCTGCTGGCAGCTGGGAAGGATGCAGGACAAGGTGCAGTAGTGTTGGAGGTTGTTCCGCCACCACGCCTCCAAAATGCTGATTGTGACACACCTCTCTCCTCCACCCCCTCCTCTTCTTCTTCCTCCATGGCCTCTTCCTCGGAACCAGCGGTGCTCCGTAGGCGTTCAAGGGGCTACGCAAGTATGCAGGCCAAAAGATGCCATGCGGTGCTTGAGCTGGTGTGCTTGGGGGACAGGAGCCACACTGGGGCAGAGGTTCTGTCAGCTCTGCAGGGGCAGGTTCAGAGGTGGTTGACGCCACGCCAACTTAAGGCAGGAATGGTGGTTTGCGACAATGGCACCAACCTCCTCTCTGCCCTCCGACAGGGACAAATGACCCATGTGCCCTGTTTGGCTCACGTCCTTAACTTGGTGGTGCAGCGGTTCTTGGGCAGGTACCCGGGCTTACAGGATGTCCTGAGGCAGGCCAGGAAAGTCTGTGTGCATTTCCGCCGGTCATATAATGCCAGTGCTCGGCTGACGGACCTCCAAAAGGAGTTTAACCTGCCCAAGAACCGCCTAATCTGTGACATGCCCACCAGGTGGAACTCAACGTTGGCCATGCTGCAGCGGCTGCACACGCAGCAGAGGGCCATCAATGAGTACCTGTGCGACTATGGCACCAGGACAGGGTCAGGGGAGCTTGGTTTTTTTTCCCCACGCCAGTGGGCCATGATCAGGGATGCATGCACTGTCCTGTCACCATTCGAGGAGGCCACGAGGATGGTGAGCAGTGACAGTGCATGCATCAGTGACACTGTCCCCCTTGTCCACCTGTTGGAGCACACGCTGCGTGGAATAATGGACAGGGCACTTGAGGCAGAACAGAGGCAGGAAGAGGAGGACTTCCTTAGCTCTCAAGGCCCCCTTTATCCAGACAGTGTTCCTGCGTGCCCGCCGATCACACAGGAAGAGGACGAGGAGGAAGAGGAGGAGGAGGAAGATTGTGTCAGTATGGAGGTGGAGCCTGGCACTCAGCATCAGCAGCAGTCTTTAAGGGATCAGTCCCAAGAAACACATGGACTTGTACGTGGCTGGGAGGAGGTGGCTGCGGACCATGTCGTTCTTAGTGACCCAGAGGACTCCGGACCGAATGCCTCAGCAAACCTACGCTGCATGGCCTCCCTGATCCTGCAAAGCCTGCGTAAGGATCCTCGTATTCGTGGTATCAAGGAGAAGGAACAATACTGGCTGGCAACCCTCCTTGATCCACGTTACAAGGGTAAGGTTGCGGACCTTATCTTGCCATCGCAGAGGGAGCAGAGGATGAAACATCTTCGGGAGGCCTTGCAGAAAGGTCTGTGCAACGCGTTCCCAGAGACTGGGAGGTTACAAACTCCTGTTTCTGGACAACGTGTTGCTGAGGCTTCGGTCAGTCAAAGAAGGAGCGGTGGAGAAGGTGGCCGTCTGACCGATGCGTTCAGACAATTTTTTGGTCCGCAGCCCCAAGGTATGATCGGTTCCAGCAACCATCGCCAGCGTCTGTTTTACATGGTGCAGGAATACCTAGGGGCAAGATCAGACTTGGACACCTTTCCCACCGAAAATCCTCTGGGTTACTGGGTCTTGAGGATGGATCACTGGCCAGAGCTTGCACAGTATGCAATTGAGCTACTGGCCTGTCCTGCATCCAGCGTTCTTTCGGAACGCACATTCAGTGCTGCTGGAGGCGTGGTAACCGATCACAGGGTGCGTCTGTCCACCGACTCGGTCGATCGGCTGACCTTCATAAAAATGAATGAGTCTTGGATCACCACCAGCTACCAAGCACCTGATGCTGATGTAACCGAATAATTTTTTTTGAAATCTCAGATCCCTTCAAAGACTGCCTATGCTGATGCTGAGTGACTATCCCTGAGTAATTATCCTCTTCCTCCTCAATCATCACGCTGATAGCTTGTAAGAACATTTTTGGTTCTGGGCGCCACCACCAGTGCCTAAGGCACAATTTTTCAGCCCCTGTTTAACAGGGGCGTGTAATTACAATTTTTGATGTAATACTTTGCAGCAGGGCTCGTTCCTGCATTCCAACTAGAGT
This sequence comes from Aquarana catesbeiana, assembly GCF_042186555.1. Lineage (NCBI taxonomy): Eukaryota > Metazoa > Chordata > Amphibia > Anura > Ranidae > Aquarana > Aquarana catesbeiana. Next base: position 77,618,121 of record NC_133327.1, on the reverse strand, counting down.
GTCTGTGAGGGGTTGCAGTGTTGTGGCACCAGCACCAGTGCCTAGGGCCCAATTTTTCTGCCCCTGTCTAACAGGGGCGTGTAATTACAATTTTTGATGCAATACTTTGCAGCAGGGCTCGTTCCTGCGTTCCAACTAGAGTGTCTGTGAGGGGTTGCAGTGTTGTGGCACCAGCACCAGTGCCTAAGGCCCAATTTTTCTGCCCCTGTCTAACAGGGGCGTGTAATTACAATTTTTGATGCAATACTTTGCAGCAGGGCTCGTTCCTGCGTTCCAACTAGAGTGTCTGTGAGGGGTTGCAGTGTTGTGGCACCAGCACCAGTGCCTAAGGCCCAATTTTTCTGCCCCTGTCTAACAGGGGCGTGTAATTACAATTTTTGAAGCAATAATTTGCAGCAGGGCTCGTTCCTGCGTTCCAACTAGAGTGTCTGTGAGGGGTTGCAGTGTTGTGGCACCAGCACCAGTGCCTAAGGCCTAATTTTTCAGCTCCTGTTCAACAGGGGCATGTAATTACAATTCTTGATCTAATATTTCACAGCAGGGCCCTGTGAGGGCTTACAGTGTTGTGGCCACAGCAACACCTAAGGCCCAAATTTCTGCTGAGTATATAGGGCAGGACCCTACTTTCAAACATCTAACTTACAAACGACTCCTACTTGCAAACGGAAGGAGACAACAGGAAGTGAGATGAAATCTACCCCTAGGAAAGGAAATTCTCTCCTGTAAGAGTTAATATGGGAAAACAATTTCTCCTTTCCACTGATGCTTTCCAATCCTTGTTCCACAAAAAAACCCAAATTTTCAAAAAACATTTTTCATTGGGACAAAAAAGTGAGGTGAAATCTTCTGAAGAGGAGGAAAGACAGCAAAACAAATGTCACAGGGGTGATAACCCTTCCCTATGTTTTCCAAAAAGCTTAGAAAAGATTTTTTGGCTGGAGCTAAACACGTTAAAAATGTTCAAAATTACAAACAGATTCTACTTAACAACAAACCTACAGTCCCTGTCTTGTTTGCACCGCCTGTATACTGCTGTTCAGAGTATATAGGGCCTGGTGGCCCCACACCTTTCCTTATTTTAATTTGGGTGCGGGGTTCCCCTTAATATCCATACAAGACCCAAAGGGCCTGGTAATGGACTGGGGGGTACCCATGCCGTTTGTCTCACTGATTTTCATCCATATTGCCATGACCCGACATGACATTAAACCCGCAAGCAGTTTTAAATGAGATTTTTTCCTTTAAAAATGACATTTGGTGCAGGGACTGTTCTAAACATGGGAAACACGCGTCACTTTACAGGCATACTATAGACACCCCCCAGGTACGATATTTAAAGGAATATTTCACTTTTTTTTTTTTACTTTAAGCATCATTAAAATCACTGCTCCCGAAAAAACGGCCGTTTTTAAAAGTTTTTTTTGCATTGATACATGTCCCCTGGGGTAGGACCCGGGTCCCCAAACCCTTTTTAGGACAATACCATGCAAATTAGCCTTTAAAATGAGCACTTTTGATTTCGAACGTTCGAGTCCCATAGACGTCAATGGGGTTCTAACGTTCGTGCGAACTTTCGGTCAGTTCGCGGGTTCTGGTGCGAACCGAACCGGGGGGTGTTCGGCTCATCCCTACTGCTGATATATGGGGCTCACAATGCCTTTAATTTTGTAGCTGCACACACTTAGAAGGGTTTCTTTAACCCAGAAATTCTTGCCTCTGTGCTTTACTGCATGAGTAAAATACCTCTAGGAACCAAACGCTAAACAATTTTAATCCAGGCCAACTTAATGGTTCGTCTCTTTGGCTAAGTGTTCTGGCTTTATATTTTGACAGTGTGCCTTTGTGAATGGGGCTTGTATGTAAAATGGGAGAGCTTAGGTTTCCGCAGACATAATCGGTTTGGGCTGTTTGAGCTTCTGAATAGTGTTACTTATGTGACTTTCACTTTTCACCTGCAGCCAGTAATTGAAGTTAATGGGGGAAGAAGGACCCTTTGCCCTAACACATTGCAATCTGTTGTCTTTAAAAGTGGCTGTATTTCATTAGTGACCTGCACAAGCAAAATCATTGTACAGAAACAACAAATCCTAGGGCATTTTGTTGATACCTGTGCTATCTCTACTGTATTTAATGAGTGTGCCTTGGAAGCTAGATTGCGTCTATAAACCACTTAACAATCTTTTGATCTTTTTTCCCATTTAAATTACTGTATTGTTGTTTGGATTGCAATTGCATGGAAGCTCTGTGGTTTGAATCTTGTCTGGGATGCTTGGGTTCTGCTCACTGTGTAGATCACAATTTATAATGGAGGTACAGATTCTCCTGTTTCTTTTGAAGCAAGTGTAAGTCAGGCCTTAAATGAAAGCATTTACACAGAAAAAACTTTATGCATTCCACAAATATGGCAGCTGTTTTTAGTATTACCAACTAGGAAAGAAATGCCTATATACAGTGCCTTGAAAAAGTATTCAGAAACGTAAATGTATTTTATTGGGATTTTATGGTATAGACCAACACAAAGTGGCATATAATTGTGAAGTGGAAGGGAAATGATAAATGGTTTTCAACATTTTTTTACACATAAATATGTGAAAAGTATGGCGTGCATTTGTATTCAGCCCCCTTTACTCTGACATCCCCTAACTAAAGTCTAGTGGAACCAATTGCCTTCAGAAGTCACCTTATCAGTAAATAGAGTCCACCTGTGTGTAATTTGATTTCAATATAAATACAGCTGTCCTGTGAAGCCCTCAGAGGTTTTTTTGAGAGCCTTAGTGAACAAACAGCATCATGAAGACGAAGGAACACACCAGACAGGTCAGGGATAAAGTTGTAGAGAAGTTTAAAGTAGGGTTAGGTTATAAAAAAATATCCCAAGCTTTGAACATCTCATGGAGCACTGTTCACCCATCATCCAAAAATGGAAAGAGTATGGCACAACTGCAAACCTACCAAAACATGGTCGTCCACCTAAACTGACAGGCCGGGCAAGGAGAGCATTAATCAGAGAAGCAGCAAAGAGGCACATGGTAACTCTGGAAGAGCTGCAGAGATCCACAGCTCAGGTGGGACAATCTGTCCACAGGACATCTATTAGTCCTGCACTCCACAAATCTGGCCTTTATGGAAGAGTGGCAAGAAGAAAGCCATTGTTGAAAGAAAGCCATAAGAAGTCCCGTTTGCAGTTTGCGAGAAGCCATGTGGGGGACATAGCAAACATGGTGCTCTGGTCAGATGAGACCAAAATTGAACTTTTTGGCCTAAAAGCAAAATCCTATGTGTGGTTGAAAACTTCTTTTCTTCAGCTGGGACAGGGAAGCTGGTCAGAGTTGATGGGAAGATGTGTAGAGCAAAATACAGGGCAATTTTAGAAGAAAACCTGTTAGAGTCTGCACAAAACTTGAGACTGGGGAGGAGGGTCCACCCTCCAGCAGGACAATGACCCTAAACATACAGCCAGAACTGCAATGGAATGGTTTAGATCAAAGCATATTCATGTGTTAGAATGGCCCAGTCAAAGTCCAGACATAAATCCAATTGAGAATCTGTGGCAAGACTTGAAAATTGCTGTTCACAGATGCTCTCCATCCAATCTGACAGAGCTTGAGCTATTTTGCAAAGAGGAATGGGCAAAAATGTCACTCTCTAAATGTGCAAAGTTGGTAGAGACATACCCAAAAAGACTTGCAGCTGTAATTGCAGAGAAAGGTGGTTGTACAAAGTATTGACTCAGGGGGGCTGAATACAAAGGCACGCCACACTTTCACATATTTATTTGTAAACAATGTTAAAAACCATTTATCATTTTCCTTCCACTTCACAATTATGTACAACTTTGTGGTGCCCTGTCACATAAAATCCCTATAAAATACACTTACGTTCTTGGTTGTAACATGACAAAATGTGGAAAATGTCAAGGGGGTATGAATACTTTTTCAAGACACTGTACATTAGTCCTTAGAGATCCTACCTTTTCTTTATAGAATAGTAACCAACTAACCAAGACTATAATGTTAATTTTCATAGCATGTCACAGGAAGCACCCTCATGGCTAACAGAGGACAGATTTAGAAATAGACTTGAAAAAACATAAATAAGTCACCTGGACCAGATGGTTTGCTCCCGAGGGTCCTTAAGGAACTCAGTCAGGTGATAGCCAGACCATTGTTCCTAATTTTTGTGGACAGTTTACTGACTGGAATGGTACCAGCAGATTGGAGAAAAGCCAACGTGGCACCAATAGAGGGATAATAAGATTTTAGTAATGAAAACGGTATCATTAGTAGTAATCATCATGGATTCATGAAGAATTGTTCTTACCAGACCAATCTATTAACCTTCTATAAAGAAGTGAGCTGCCATCTAGATAAAGGAAGGCCTGTAGACGTGGTGTATCTGGATTATGCAAAGGCATTTGATACAGTTCCCCACAAATGTTTACTGTACAAACTAAGGTCTGTCGGCATGGACCATAGGGTGAGTACCTGGACTGAAAACTGGCTACAGGGGCAAGTCCAAAGGGTGGTGATAAACAGGGAATACTCCAAATGGTCCGGTGTGGAAAGTGGTGTCCCCCAGGGTTCTGTCCTGGGACCAGTCCTTTTTAATTTATTCATAAATGATCTGGAGGATGGGATAAACAGCTCAATCTCAGTGTTTGCAGACAATATAAAGTTAAGCAAGGTAATAACTTCTACACAGGATGTGGAAAGCTTACAAAAAGACCTACACAAATTAACGGGGTGGGCAACTACATGGCAAATGAGGTTTAATGTTAAAAAATTTAAAGTAATGCATTTGGGTGCCAAACATGTGAATGCAATTTACTCGCTAGGGGGAAAACCTCTGGAGGAATCTAGGATGGAAAAGGACCTGGGGGTCCTAGTAGATGACAGGCTCAGCAATGGCAAACGCCAAGCTGCTGCAAGCAAAACCAACAGAATGTTGGCATCAGTGGTGGAACTACCAGGGTCACAACAATCACACTTGCGACCGAGCCCTGGCATTCCACCACTCTCGGGGGGCCCCAGCGGGGTTGCTAGTCACACGGCTCTGAGCTGAGAGCTCAGAGCCGGTGTTCTATCGAATACTGCCTCCCATCCTCCCTCCCCCCTCCGTCCTCTCTCGCGCAGGATGGGAGAGGAGACAGCCAGTCTGCTCATTCTCCCCCTGACTCTCTCTTCTTGTGTGTGCTCTGCGGGAAGTCAAGTGTGAAGCTAACGAGAAAAGATTGCCTGAAATTCAGCTTTCTTCATTGTGCTGATGAACAATTTTTCTAAATATGTTCAAGCAAAAATCTGAGCATAGCCATCCTGCAACAGGAAATGCTATTACTGGCAGGATCTCCAGGTAAAAATATTTGCAACAGATTAAAAAAAATGTAAAACTGTATAGAGGGAGACACAATGCTAAATTTATACACATTGGGGTGTATTTATAAAGCACTGACATTCAAACAGCAAACATTCAGTGCAGGTAAATCTTCCAGGTGCGTGCATTTTAAATGGTAACAATTGATTCGCCATCAGAGATTGTTTGGTGAAAGTCATATTCAATGCTTTATAAGTAAAATCCGAGTGACATGCTCAAATCACTCTGCATGTGACATCAATATAGTCTCCCACGCACATTAACCTTTCCTGGAATAATATTCTGGAAATTCATGTAAATGTGAGTCCACAGGAGACTTAAATGGCAAAGATTAAAACAAGTATTCAACTGAACATTAACAATTACGCCCGGGGGTCTTTTCTCTCTCTCTCTCTCTCTCTCTCTCTCTCTCTATCTCTCTCTCTCTCTCTCTATATATATATATAAAATTTCTTGCCAGCTATTTCAGTGGGCTACAGAAATTTAAAAATGATTGGACGCAATTGATGCAAAATATTGCAATTCCACTAGAAAAATAGAAACTGGAAATTGTAAAATCCCAAAATAAAAACAGATCAGGTGGGAGGGATAACTATATGTTTTGTATGTGAAACAACCCCCGTTTGTGTAATAGCGATATTTTTCCTGCTGTGGTAACTGAATGACGGAAGTAATCAGGGAGACTGAAAGACATTTAGAATTTGACCTCCTGTAACCTAGTTGTTTTTCAGTAGGATACAAGAATCACATCTGCTCTCAATAGTCAGTTTAAAAATGACCTGTGGAATTGCAGGGCTGAGACTTATGCCGTAGAAATGCACTTCTCCAGGGTGAATTCTATGATGTAATATGACAGTTGGGTAAAACTTTATTCCCTTTTTCAATTTTTTTCTAATTGTGTGTTTAGACCTTTTTGACATTTTCAAAAATCTACAGCTTTTATTACAGGGGAAAAAAATGTTCTTTTAATTCTCTTTTCAGATAAACCTGTAAAAGAGATCAGCTTTATGTAAACAATTTTATCAATATGAATTTATGTATAATTATGGGCAAACATTTAAAAAAAATGATAAATACCACCTAGCCTGTCAGTAACAACGCGTTGTTTTTTTGTTGTTTTTTTTCTCTCTCTTTTTTCCTAAGTCCTCCCTCCCGTAACATAGTTTTATTACTTATCAATCCTACCAATTGATCCATTATCCCCTTGCCTACGTCATCTGACATTTCCAGGTAGGGGGAGCCGGTGACCTATCCGTGCTGTGAATTAACACAGCAGGTGTCGATTACCGGGTGCCGGCCAATGGATTACCGCTGGCACCTGACGATCATCATGAATTATGATTACTAGACAAAGCCCTGTCCTTTCAGCAGGGAAGTAATAGATTTTATTTCCCCGCAAAGCAGGGAATAAAGTCTATTACTTTCCCTAGTAAAAGCACCTCACACAGTGTACACAAACACTGGCTAAGCACACATTTAACCCTTTGATTGCCCTAGATGCTTCCCAGCATATTTTTAGCACTGATCACTGTATTAGGGTCGCTGGTTCCCAAAAAAGTGTCAAAAGTGTCAGTTAGTGTATGAATGTCCATCGCAATATCGCAGTCCCGCTATAAGTCACCGATCGCCACCATTACTAGTAAAAAAAAAAAAATAACAAATAACTAAAAATATCCCATAGTTTGTAGATGTTATAACTTTTGCCCAAACCAATCAATATACGCTTATTGGGATTTTTTTACCAAAAATATGTATCAGAATACATATAGCCCTAAATTTATTAAGAAATTTGATTTTTTCAATTTTTTTATTGGATATGTTTTATAGCAGAAATTAAAAAATATTGTTGTTGTTTTTTTTAAATTGTCAGATTTGTTTTGTTTATAGCCCAAAAAATAAAAACCGCAGAGGTGATCAAATACCACCAAAAGAAAGCTCTATTTGTGGGAAAAAAGCACATACATCTTATTTGGGTACAGTGTCGCACGACCGTGCAATTGTCAGTTAAAATAACGCAGTGCCGTAGCACAAAAAATGAAGTGGTCATTAAGTGGGTAAATCTTTCGGAGGGTAAGTGGATATTTTTCCACTTCCTGTAACAGGTCAAGCTGTCCAGCAAAAGTAGCTATTACAGGGGTAGGGACAAAGCTTATTTCACTGCTGTGGGTGCTTACAGTGGTCAGTTTATATTTACAGTGCTCATAAGTTTACATACCTTGGCAGAATTTATGATTTCTTGGCCATTTTTCATTGAATATAAACGATAACACACAAACATTTCTTTCACTCATAGTTAGTGTTTGGCTGAAGCCATTTATTATTAATCAACTACTTACTGTTACTGTTTACTGTTTTTAAATCATAATAACAACATAAACTACCCAAATGACCCTGATCAAAAGTTTACATACCCTTGAATGTTTGGCCTTGGTACAGACACAGAAGGTGGCACACACAGGTTAGAATGGCAATTAAGGGGTTAATTTCCCACATTGTGACTTTTTCAATCACAATTAGTGTCTGTGTATAAATAGTCAATGGTTTGTTAGCTCTCACATGGATGCACTAAGCAGGCTAGACACTGAGCCACGAGGAGGTTGAAAAGAACAGTCAAAAGATCTGAAGAGGTACTGAAACTAAAAAGATGGAAAAGGATATAAAAAGATATCCAAAGCCTTGAATATGCCAGTCAGTACTGTTTAATCACTTATTAAGAAGTGGAAAATTAGGGGCTCTTTTGAAACCAAGCCAAGGTCAGGTAGACCAAGAAGAATTGCAGCCACAACTGGCGGAAGAATTGCTCAGGATACAAAGAAAAACCCACAGGTAACCACAGGAGAAATGCAGGCTGCTCTCCAAAAAGATGGTGTGGTTATTTTTAAGGAGCACAATTCAACGATACTTGAACAAAAAAGAGCTGCATGGTTGAGCTGCCAGAAGGAAGCCTTTACTGCGCCAATGCCACAAAAAACAAAAACAAATGAGGCATGTCAAGGTGTTGTTGGGTATATTGTAACCAGGCTTTTTTGTGGAACTTGTACGGTAAAGGCTTCTGTCTGGCAACTTGACCATGCAGCTCTTTTTTGTTAAAGTATCATCGTATTGTGTTCCTTAAAAACAACCACACCATCTTTTTCCAGAGCAGCCTGTATTTCTCCTGAGGTTACTTGTGGGTTTTTCTTTGTATCCCGAACAGTTCCTGTGGCAGTTGTGTCTGAAACTTTCTTGATCTACCTGACCTTGGCTTGGTATCAAGAGATCCCCACATTTTCCACTCCTTATTAAGTGATTGAACAGTACTGACTGGCATATTCACGGCTTTGGATATCTTTTTATATCCTTTTCCATCTTTGTAAGGTTTCATTACCTTGTTACGCAGGTATTTTGACTGTTCTTTTCTACCTCCTCATGGCTCAGTGTCTAGCCTGCTTAGTGTATCCATGTGAGAGCTAACAAACTCATTTACTATTTATACACAGACACTAATTTAAAAAGCCACAAATGTGGGAAATTAACCTTTAATTGCCATTTGAACCTGTCTGTGCCACCTTCTGTGTCTGTACCAAGGCCAAACATTCCAGGGTATGTAAACTTTTGATCAGGGTCGTTTGAAAAATTTCTGTTTTCATTATGCTTTAAAAAGAGTTAACCCAGTTGATTGATAATAAATGGCTTCAGCCAAACACTAACAATGAGTGAAAGAAATGTTTTTGTGTTATCATTTATATTCTCTGAAAAAATGGCCAAGAAATCATAAATTCTGCACAACTGTATATGGCTTACACTTTATTTTCCAAAAAAAAAGCAGTTGCTGTAACTGTGCAAAAATTGTTGGCTTAAAAGAGAAGTATGGTTTTTATTTTTATTTTTGATTCATACTTACCTAGGTGGAGAGGTCTTGCAAAGAAGAATGGGAGAATGTGCTCAATAATATGTGTGCCAAGTTTGTAGCATCATACTCAAAAAGACCTGAGGCTGTAATTGGTGCCAAAGGTACTTCAACAAAGTATTGAGCAAAGGCTGTGAATACGTATGTACAATACATGGTATTTTTTAATTTTTTTATTTTTAATACATTCGCAAAGATTTCAAACAAAATTCTTTCACGTTGTCATCATGGGGTATTGTATTGTTTGTTTGAGGAAATTAATTAATTTAATCCATTTTGGAATAAGGCTGTAACATAACAAAATGTGGAAAAAGTGAAGCAATTTGAATACTTTCCGGATGCAATATATATATATATATATATATATGTGCATCTGTCCGGAAACCCTCACAGATGTCTGTGAAATCGCCACCGAAAATCGGGACTGACATGCGGGAGTAAAATAGTGCGAGTTCAGCTGAACTCACACGGCTTCATTCCCGCAGTTCACTGTGAACCAGGGCTGAGAGCGATAACACCAAATTTAATACACCTGCTCCCCATTCACACCAGAGACCTTGTAACCTAACGAGTCACATGATGACGGGGAGGGAAAATGGCTAATTGGGCCCAATTTGGACATTTTCACTTAGGGGTCTACTCACTTTTGTTGCCAGACATTAATGGCTGTGTGTTGCGTTATTTTGAGTGGACAGCAAATTTACACTGTTATACAAGCTGTACACTCACTACTTTACATTGTAGCAAAGTGTCATTTCTTCAGTGTTGTCACATGAAAAGATATAATAAAAAGTTTAAAAAATGTGAGGGGTGTACTCACTTTTGTCAGATACTGTATATATATATATATATATATATATATATATATATATACAGTATATACAAGGGTTAGCTATATTTTTCATCATATAGCCAGGCTCTCCTTCCTGCTTTGCAGTGTGACACAGCATGTTTTTTGTTTATTGCTTCTTTTCACAATGTAAATGTAGGAGTTGGCTTGAATTTGCAACAGTTGCTAAGGTAGAGACATGGTACTGTAATTGCACTGTGCCACTAAAAGCTCCCTCTAGTGGGTAATCTACAAATCTCCAACACAAGGCAAAGCTTGCAAAGATGTGAAAGTCACTTTGTTGCTTTTTTCCCTTACTTGCCTCCCTCATTTTACCTTTATCTATAACCCACAACATCCAGGGCAAATTGTGTCTGTGCAAAAGGGCTCCCCTGACCCGCTGATGCTCACCTTGGGCAGCAAAAATACTCTGTTCTTCTGAGTATTGGGGAGCGTGTGTCCTCTTCCCATGTGTCATCATTCAGGTCCATCAATCAATGGCTAGGCCTGAGCACTGTCACATGATTGAAGAAATGTTGTCACCATTCCCCCTAGTGTCGAAAACCAAGGAAGATTGTTTGGGGAGCTCCGACAGGGTGACTAGTCCCTAAAACATAGTTATGTTTTAAAGCTGAAATATATGCTAACAGCTAAATATAAAATTTAAATACATATATGGGAGCTGTTCTATCTGTCAGAGCATTTGTATTGTTGTTAATCCAGTCCTGAGAGTTATGCAGCCTTCCAAACCATACAACTGCTGACCTGAACTTTTTTGTATTGCAATTAAACAATACAATCAACTACATGCCCCTGCCTATAACTGGACTATGAATGATCAAGAACAGTTCACCCCTTTGCTTACTCTGCTCTATCCTCCTGTCAACACCTTCTTGTAAACACATGTGCAAGCAGCACACCTGATTGTCTCCTATTGCTTTTCTTCCATCTCTATCTGGATGCTGCTGTGCAGGGATTTACAAGATTCTCAAGCTGCTCAACATGTTTTACTGAATACATAGCTGCATTATTTTTCCAATATATGCCTGGGGTTCAGTTCTATTTTTCTAGGATCTACCAAGAACAGATACATGTTTGGGTGGACTGTCCCTTTACCATACCCATTTAAAATTCACACCTCTGTCGCATTTATATTTGAAGCTTAAGGTGGAATTCCCCTTTATGTCTGGCAACATGTGGAATACATCTTTATTTGTACAGGACCGTTTCCTGTATTTGTTGACCCTCACCTATTGTCCCGTGGCCATTGCCCCAGAGGTGGTATTAGCGTCGTCAATGCTAATTAAAGATCATTTGTCAGAAACTGACATTTTATTTTTGTTTCTTACAAAAGAAAACGAAAACATAGACGGAGTCAAACACCATCTGCGCTGTAAAGGTTGTGACATTCGATGAAGTGTCACAAATTGTCAGAAATTATCATAAGCGATTGGGAGAAGTGTTAAGAGCGGTAAAGCACTGCAATACCCTGCGGTGAACTAGTATCATAGCACAGAAGTGCGGACACCTGATACGCCTTAGCTGCAGATTACTTACCCTACACATGTATTTTTAGATATCCAAGTTAAGCCCTACGGCAATATCTGGAAGAAAGGAAGAAAAAAAAAGCTCAGAGTGTAGAAGGATTTAGTTCTCATTCATAAAGCCGTCCTACACCTGCCCTCACTACTTCATCTGTGAAAAATTATGTGTGCGGCCGCATCACCCGCCTTCTTTGTGGAGTGTTGAAACCAGTAAATTCTTGAATGTGTAGCTCATAAATATGGACTTACTTGTAGGGGACTAAAGATTTAGGATGAAGCCTTCATATGCTAAATAAACTATTCCAAGGACAACTTTGTGGCTTTTTTTCAAAAACTGTTGGAAAGGAAGAAAATGTGTTTTTCTCCTAGTCAGGGCTGTTTTGATAAAGGAGCATAGGTGTTTCTAGACCCCAGGAACCAAAGAGGAGAACCTTGGCATGTGGTCCAGTGACAATTAACTATGCAGGTATATGCAGTGATATCCTGCCCAACAGTGCTTGCATAGTTCTGGTGATGAGTTCATTCACTGGTGCCAGAAGGCAGAATTGCATGACCTGTGCAGCTTCTTTCTTAGTTAAGTAAACTCTAAAGACCAATGAATATGGGGATACTCACCAATGAACAGCATAGATTAAGGTTATACTCACCAATGGACACCAGTGGTTAAGGGTATACTCACCAATAAACAGCAATGACTAAGGGGATACTCACAAATGAACATCAATGATTATGCATAAATTCACCAATGAACACCAAAAATTCAGAGGATAATTGCCAATGGGCACCAATGTTTAAGGGGATACTCACAACTGAACAGCAATGGTTAAGGGAATACCCACCAATGAACAGCAATGATTAACTGATGCTTACCAATGGACACCAATAATTAAGGGGATAGTCACAAATTAATACCAATGATTGAGGGAATACTTACCATTAAACACCAATTAATAAGAAGAAACTTACCAATGAACACCAAGGATTAAGGGGATCCTCATCAAGGGACACTAATAATCAAGGGGATACTCACCATTGAACTGCAATGATTAGAGGGATACTCAGCCATGGATGCTAATTAATAAGGTGATACTCACCAATAAACACCAATAGTTAAGGGTATACTTACCACTGAACACCAGTGGTTAAGGGTATACTCACTACTGAACAGCAATGATTAAAGGGATACCCACCAATGAAGCCAAAGATTAAGCAGATACCTACCAATGAACACCAATGATTAAGGGGATACTCACCATTGGGCACCAGTGTCTAAGGGGATACTTTCCACTGAACAGCAATGATTAAGGGGATACCCACCAATGAACAGCAATGATTAACTGATACTCATCAATTGACACCTATAATTAGGGGGACAGTCACAAATGAATACCAATGAGGGAATACTCACCAATAAACACCAATGATTATGAGGATACTCACCAATGAACATTAATGATTAAGGGGATACTCACCACTGAAAAGCAATGATTAAGAGGATTACTCACCAATGAACAGCAATAATTAAGGGGACACTCACCAATGAACAGAAATGATTAAGGGTTACCACCAATGAACAGCAGTGATTAGGAGTATACTTACCAATGAACACAAATAATGAATACGATACTTACCAATGAACACCAATGATTTAGGTGATAATTGCCCATAAACACCAATGATTAACTACACTAACAACCATGCACAGTGCATACCCTTGACATACGGTACTTCGAAATCCCGACTGCTGTTTTCTGTAAGTTTTCTGTAAGTCATAACCATTATTTTTCTCGACAGTTGCTGGTTGTTAAGCAGTGCGCAACCAATTTAATAAGGTTCCTTTTTACGGTAGGCTCAGACAACTGTTAGCTGCCTGTCTGTATTCTATGTGTATAAAAGGAAACCTAATGGAAGATTTTCATTGTTTTTTTTTAAAGTATCCTTTTTGCTGAAGTTGATGGGTGTGGCACAGTAATTAATGGGTTCAAGCACTCGGGTATGTGTGTGCAGTGCATACAGAAAGTGCATACAGAAAGTAGGCTCAGTTTCTGTTTCTATTTAACCACTTCCCTTTTAGTGAATCCCACTCTTCGATGTGATCTGGCCATGCCCACTGTTTCCTGCAGCACAACCAGGTGTGGTGATAAGGATAGGACTTGACACGTCTTTGTTTATAAACAAAGCTATGTCATACAGTGCTGGGGTCTCATATCAAAGAGCATGGCACGCCCCCCAGCTTTAAAGGACAATGTTTTATGCTAACTTTGACATGCGTTGTATAATGGCATAGGTAGAAGCTGATTTAAATAAAATTTAAGCTTATGTAAATTTATTGTTTTCACAGCTAAATCAATTATCCCTACAATGCCCACAATATTACAGAATCTCCCTCTCTCTCCTGCACTGGCTCAAGATTTTTGGCTATTAAATAAATAGTTAACTATTGAATTAAATGGGTTTTTTTAAGTACACACTCCCCCCTGTAAACTTTTTACTTTAGATAGTTTTGCAGGTAAGCATATGTGCTGGCAGAACTACTGAAAAATATTTTCAGGGCCCAAAAAGGGTAAGCGCACTCATCACTTAAAGTGTTACTAAACCCACAAGAGTAAAATCAGTCTGTGTATGCAGTAAAGCATGCTTGTTATACTGTGGAACCAAAGGGGTTAATCCTCTGCGTTGTTTAAAAAGACTGTTTGATCGTGCCTTTTCCTCCCCTTCTTCCACAGTCCCCAATCTATCTCCTGATAAGTCAGGGGCTAGAGGACACACGGCACATGCTCAGTTTGGTGCGTATTGCTGGAGGGGGAGTGATTAGCACAGGGCCAATCAACACTGTCCAGACAGAGGTTTAGGAGTCCTACAGCCTTATAGGAGAGCCAGTGGAGAATAAAACTGCCTCCTACAAGCTTGAGGCTGTGCTCACACTTGAGAACGCAGCGACTCACAGCAGGAATCTGGTGCGTCTCCATTCACCATTTCAGGTCCGATTTCAGCCCGAATTGTGGGCTGAATTTGGACCTGAAACAGACTCCTGTACAATTCACACCAGAGCCGCTGCTGAGATGACTCCACAGAGAGCCTGTCACAATCTCCTGCTATGCGAATTGGATGCGGGGAAACCCGCATTCAATTCGCAATACTGTGAACCCAGCCTTAAAGCGGAGTTCCACACAAAAATGGAACTTCCGCTTTTCGAAACCCTCCCCCCCTCCGGTGTCACATTTGGCACCTTTCAGGGGGGAGGGGGGTGCAGATACCTGTCTAAGACAGGTATTTGCACCCACTTCCGGCATAGACTCCCATGGGAGTCTATGCCTCTTCCCGTCCCCAGCGCGCTGTCTGCTGGGAACACACAGCTCCCAGGAGAGAGCGGGGACCACTAGGGACGCACAGCGCGACTCGCGCATGCGCAGCAGGGATCCGGGAAGTGAAGCCGCAACGCTTCACTTCCTGATTCCCTCACCTAGGATGGCGGCGGCAGCTGCCGAGAACCGAGCGGGTTCTCGGCGTCCCCTGCCGACATCACTGGACCCTGGGACAGGTAAGTGGCCATGTATTAAAAGTCAGCAGCTGCAGTATTTGTAGCTGCTGGCTTTTAATATTTTTTTTTTTTGGCGGTGTGGGTGAACCCCCGCTTTAACCAGACACTGATAGAAGTCACAAGACTGCTCTAACTGCTAATGAAAAAAGATATTTAGCCCTTTATATTTACTAAAACTATTGCAACTCCATGTTCTGTGTACTGTCAGAGACCAGATATAGTGAATCCAGGGTCCTGGGTTTAGTAACTCTTTAACCACTTCATGCCCTGGAAGATTTGGCTGCTGAACGACTGGGCCATTTTTTGTGATTCGGCACTGCATCAATTTAACTGCCAATTGCGCGGTCGTGCGACGCTGCACCCAAAAAAATGGGCGTCCTTTTTTTCCTACAAATAGAGCTTTCTTTTGGTGGTATTTGATCGCTTCTGCGTTTTGTATTTTTTTCACTTTAAACAAAAAAAAGCGACAATTTTGAAAAAAACACAATATTTTGTACTTTTTGCTATAATAAATATCCCCATTTTTTTTAAAAAAGCTAATTTTTTCTCAGTTTAGGCCAATATGTATTCTTCTACATATTTTTGGTAATAAAATCGCAATAAGTGTATATTGATTGGTTTGCACAAAAGTTATTGTGTCTACAAAATAGGGGATAGATTTATAGCATTTTTATTATTATTATGTTTTTTACTAGTAATGGCGGCGATCTGCAATTTTTATCGGGACTGCGACATTATGGTGGACACATCGGACACTTTTGACATATTTTTGAGACCATTGGCATTTATACAGAGATCAGTGCTATAAAAATGCATTGATTACTGTAAAAATGTCACTGGTTAACACTAGGGGGCGATCAAGAGGTTAACTGTGTTCCCTGTGTGTGTTTCTAACTGTAGGGGGAGGGGACTGACCTAGAGGGGATGACAGATCGTGGTTCCTAGCTATTAGGAACTCACGATCTGTCACTCCTCACAGAACAGAACAGGGATTTGTGTGTTTACACACACACGTCCCTGTTCTGCCTCTCGTGCCCGCGATCGCTCGTGGCAGGCGGTCATCGCGACCGTCGGCCACGAGTATCGGCACCGCTGCAGCGTAGTGGGCGCGCGCCTGCTATCCAGATCCCGCGAGCCGACGTATAGCTACGACGGCTTGCGGGATCGTGCCTACCTGCTGCAGTACAATGACGGCGGCTGGTCAACCAGCGATTAATGCCAACCAAGGCAGCCCACAGATTATGCAATTTTCTTTCCTTCCACCATGGATCAGTGTTCCACCACACAGTCAGTGTTGATGGGGGAATCCCTCCCGCAGCAGTATTGTGTTCTGCCAGTGAGGAGCTGTCATCGCATAAAAAAAATCCATCAGGGTGGTTCAATCGATGGATCAATTTTAGTACAACCAGCCTACCCACAGATGGATAGAATCTCGGTCGGTCCTTACTGAACCAGCCAAGATTTGATCCATCTATGGCCAGGCTTTTAGAAACTGATATGAAATAATTATGCAAATCAGCGATGTCATATTTTATGATCAACATTTTGCCTTTCAGGACACTCGAAATATTAGTACCATTGATCCAGCACCAGAGCCAGGCATTTAGCATTTTCAGAATTACAGGTCAGCAGGCACATCTCTCTACCTGCATAGAATAAGTTTCCTTTAATTAAAGAGGAGTTCCACCCGTCCCTTTAAAAATGAAGAGTCAACAGCTTCACATACTGTAGCTGCTGACTTTTAACAATAGGACACTTACCTGTCCTGGAATCCAGCGATGTCGGCACCGCAGCCGATGTTTACATCGGCTGGTCAGGTGCTGCCGCCGCCGGTGCGGGTAAGGGAACCCGGCAGTGTAGCTTTCGGCTTCACGACCGGGTCCCTACTGCACATGGGCAAGCGCGCTGCACTCTCTCACTGGCCCGGCAGAAGGGAAGGGAGGAGGAGGGGGGCCGAGCTGCTGATGTAATTCGCCGCAGCCCAGTCTCCCGAAAGCGGGGACAGGGTAGCTGTAAAAAACAGGTACCGCTCCCCCCGAAAGGGGCCACATGTGGCACCAGGGGGGATCAGATAAGCGGAAGTTCCACTTCTGGGTGGAACTCTGCTTTAAGTAGCAAACTATCTCCAGTGCCTCACTTCACTATTGGATACCTTTTTACATCTGTACTTCTGAACAACAGCTGAGTTTGTCACTCTTCAAGAGAACCTGACCTGTTTAAAAAATACCTAAGTCAACAACAGTGCTGAGGTGCAGTGGCTATATTAGTCTTCAAATGAAATCCTGTGTCTCTGTGGATACCCCTGAATCCTAGGCCCAAGCTGGGCATAAGGACCAAGACTTTTTCAAAAGTCAAGAGTAAGCCCTACTCTAAGCTGACCTCTGTTTTTTTACTCTCAAATTACCTTGCATTTTAAAGTTGAAGGACAGGGGTGGGACATAGAACCAGGGATGGGCCTTAATTTTCAACTTTCAAAACTCAAAGCCCTATGTACAGCCTGGGCCTAGATCTAAGGAACATAAAAAGCCATTCTGGTACAGCAGGGTATCACAGCATGACTATTGGAGGTACTTGTAGGTAGCACAAAGTGTATTCAACTCTGCTGTTACACTTAAGCCCCATACACACTATTCGATCTCCTGCAGATTTTTGTCTTCAGATTTACCAAAACCATATAATATGAGGTCAAACCTTAAGAATTTCAATTTGTATGGAATCAGACAGGCCCTTGCACTACATGGTTTTGGTAAATCTGAAGACAAAAATGTGCAGAAAATCTAATAGTGTGTATGGGGTCTTAGAAACACTTTAGGTCAAGTTAGCTTCAATTGACAACATACATGGAAGGAACCCCCAACACTTATGCCCCGTACACACGGTTGGACATTGATCGGACATTCCGACAACAAAATCCTAGGATTTTTTCCGACGGATGTTGGCTCAAACTTGTCTTGCATACACACGGTCACACAAAGTTGTCGGAAAATCCGATCATTCTGAATGCGGTGACGTAAAACACGTACGTCGGGACTATAAACGGGGCAGTAGCCAATAGCTTTCATCTCTTTATTTATTCTGAGCATGCGTGGCACTTTGTGCGTCGGATTTCTGTACACACGATCGGAAATTCCGACAACGGATTTTGTTGTCGGAAAATTTTATAGCCTGCTCTCAAACTTTGTGTGTCGGAAAATCCGATGGAAAATGTGTGATGGAGCCTACACATGGTCGGAATTTCCGACAACAAGGTCCTATCACACATTTTCCATCGGAAAATCCAACCGTGTGTACGGGGCATTAAAGCTTTATGGAATAGACAAAATAGAGAAAAATTGTAGGAACACTAACATGCGAAGAGAGGTGTCAAAGAATGAAACGTATTGGATATTCAAAATGGACACAATGAGGCCACTGGGGTTGAATGTGGAACTTGACGTCAATTGCTATTTAGAGGATTATTAACCTATATATTTTATTCTATATTTAAAAAAAAAAAAAAAAAAAGGGGAAAAAAAAAAAGAAAGGAAAAGAAAAGGGGAGGAAAAAAAAAGGGGAAAAAAAAAAGAAAGGAAAAGAAAAGGGGAGGAAAAAAAAAGGGAAAGGGAAGAAAGGAAGAAAAAAAAAATGTATTTATTGATTTTTATTTATTTTTTTTTATTTTTTTTTTTTTTATTAATTTTTTATTTTTTATTCATTTTTTCATTTTATTATTTTTATTTGAACCCCTATATTTTCTTACATTTTTTTCATTTTTTCTTATAATTTTTTCTTATAATTTTATATATATATATATATATATATATATATATATATATATATATATATGTTTTTTTAATTTTTACTTTTGTTTACATTTATCTATTTTTATTTTTAGTATTTATCTTGATTTTTTATGATGTGATTGTAGGATTGTACAATATACATTGCTTGAGGTTTTGCTGTCTCATATTGTTGTAAATTAGAGTAGGTCTATTTGAACGATTTGTGAAATAAATTGTGAATTTTATTTTATTTTTTACTTCTAAATTGTAGAAAAAATTGTAAAAGCCTCTCCAGCAGCTCTAGATGGGTATTTCTCGGTAAGGGAAAAGAATATAGTTGTAATTATACTTTAACAAAATTGAAAAGAGGAAAACACCTTTGAACGGGTAAATAACCATAGTAATGATGGCGGGGTATTCACGTCCAGGGAATGTAAGGAGAACATATTAAATAAGAGGTGGGCATAGGCCCTTAGTTAAGATGGCGATCACACAACTTCCGGTTAAACCGAATATAAATAGGGTGACGCACCAATCACAAAGCAGCTTCCTGATGACGCATACTATGATGCGAAACGCATAGAGGCTGCTGGGAGGTGTTCGACCACGTGATTGTGACACGTCCGGAACGAACGAGAACGAGGGGTGAAGCGCAAGCCGAGTGCGGAGGTAGTTCCTACCGCACACCGGTAACCACGCTACTAAAGACACCCATCCTTAACTGCTGGAACAGCTTAGTGCCGGCTCGACGGCACTTTTAAATGTGAGTTTACATTTTTTACTGTGGCTAAAATAAGTAAGCTTTTTTAAATATATTGCGCAATGATCGTTGTCCATATATTTTCTATGAGGAAAACTAAAGCTCAGGCATAGCATTTGTGGGACAGCACATGCATCATTCAGGTGGAGTGGTTATCCCTATTAATGAACCGAAGGCGCATTGTCCAATAAGCATCTGGTGAGTGGCCAATCCATATGGTGGTGGTGTGTCACGATATGGTGAATAAGTCACGATGAATCACGGATGACAAACAGTGTGAATTGAATGAGAAGGCTGCACGGAGTTTTTAGAATTTATTGCACATTGCACTTTGCACATGGACTTTTTGAATACTTTATAATCTCCAATTTATAGTGATAATAATTTTTATTTTTATTTTTATTTTGCATTATAAACATATGAAAGTGGGGATTATCCTGGTTTCTTTTTGCTTGTTGGAATATTGAGAAATTTGTGGTATATGGCCTTATACACTGATATTTATGGGAGAATATTTAAATCATATGTTTAGAAGTATTCAGGACACTCAATGATATATAGAGTGGTGTATTGGAAATAGAGTAGCGCACTCAAACACACACATCACACTCTCTCACTGGCCTGGCAGAAGGGAAGGGAGGAGGAGGGGGGCCGAGCTGCTGACGTAATTCGCCGCGGCCCGGTCTCCCGAAAGTGGGGACAGGGTAGCTGTAAAAAACAGGTAGCGCTCCCCCCGAAAGATGCCACATGTGGCACCAGGGGGGATCTGATAAGCGGAAGTTCCACTTCTGGGTGGAACTCTGCTTTAAGTAGCAAACTATCTCCAGTGCCTCACTTCACTATTGGATACCTTATTACATCTGTACTTCTGAACAACAGCTGAGTTTGTCACTCTTCAAGAGAACCTGACCTGTTTAAAAAATACCTAAGTCAACAACAGTGCTGAGGTGCAGTGGCTATATTAGTCTTCAAATGAAATCCTGTGTCTCTGTGGATACCCCTGAATCCTAGGCCCAAGCTGGACATAAGGACCAAGACTTTTTCAAAAGTCAAGAGTAAGCCCTACTCTAAGCTGACCTCTGTTATTTTACTCTCAAATTACCTTGCATTTTAAAGTTGAAGGACAGGGGTGGGACATAGAACCAGGGATGGGCCTTAATCTCAACTTTCAAAACTCAAAGCCCTATGTACAGGCTGGGCCTAGATCTAAGGGACATAAAAAGCCATTCTGGTACAGCAGGGTATCATAGCATGACTATTGGAGGTACTTGTAGGTAGCACAAAGTGTATTCAACTCTGCTGTTACACTTAAGCCCCATACACACTATTCGATCTTCTGCAGATTTTTGTCTTCAGATTTACCAAAATCATATAATAGGAGGTCAAACCTTAAGAGTTTCAATTTGTATGGAATTAGGCAGGCCCTTGCACTACATGGTTTTGGTAAATCCGAAGACAAAAATGTGCAGAAAATCTAATAGTGTGTATGGGGTCTTAGAAACACTTTAGGTCAAGTTAGCTTCAATTGACAACTTTCCTATGCATTCAAAGTAATAATTAGTGTGGAGATGGAGGAGTACAGAGTATACTTAAAGGGGCATGAGTGCTACAAGTATTGTGTTGCAATGAGATTTAATAAATATAATAATATTTCGATTTTTTTTTTTTACATTCTTTTATTTATATTTTTTTCACATTTCCGGCAGTTCATGGAAGGTAATTATAAGCAGTGAGTGGGGCCAACATTTAAGTGAACCTGTTGCTTTGTGCTGGGACCCTGTGCTAAGCAGCAATGTCCCTAGCCTGAAATGTAGTGCTGTTGGGCTATAAACAGAGCTGTAATTGTTATAGTTCACGTTTCCCATAGGTTTATTACTGTTTGCTTCTGCCAGCTGTTGAGGAGTGGACTTGATAATGCTGTGAGAAGATACAATAATTCTGAGTTCTGAATATTTATATCTTCCTGGCCAACCGCTAGGAGGTTTATTGCCAGTAGTACATACTGAGGAAAGATATACATTTTTGGGGTGACCTTGAAGGAGCGATGTTGCATTCTGGGATTCTGCAAGGAGAGGAGGCTGTGTTCAAGGCCTAAAAGCTACTGCCAGTGGATATTATTGGGCTTAATAAACTCTATTAAAGTAGTTGTAAACCTCAGACATGAAATATTAACAAAGCATATCCTACTACAGTGTGTACAGTACTTCTTTCAATTAAAAGCACTAAGTGTCACTTCTTTCTGCTGCTTTCTTCCTCTGCTATCAGCATGAGTCACTTTGACAATTTTTTCTGACACCAACAGAATAATGGTAGGACCTCCAACAGATTGACAGTCCCAGCTCTGTTTCTGTGTGCTGTGTGAAGGGGGGGGGGGGGTCTCTTCCCTCCAATCAGCTCTCAGAACTCTCCTCACTGAGCTCTGCAGAGTGTAACTTCAGCTCTTCACCCATTTTTTTCTGAACTCTCAGACAAGCTTATAAATTCAGAACATTAGTAGAGAAGAGAACACTGCAGATAAAGAGGTACATCTTATGTAGGAGGATTTGTTTAATCTCTGTGAGGCTATTCCCTTCACTGGGAGTATGTAAGGGTTCACAACCACTTTAAACTTACTGAAGTGACTGACACCCACGTTTTTCTACCCAACAAATAGTCGGAAATCCCACCCTGAGGAAACATTCTAGTCCACCAAGTCACTCTGGTATCCTCCTCCACCACCTAAGGGTGGGGGTTACATTTTCCCTACATAGGCAACTTACTTATCTCTCCCACTGGATGCTTCACTGAATCCCACTCTAATGGGGGGAGAACTCATCGGTTGAAGACACTTTAGAAAACAAAAATTCCAGGCATCCCGATCTCCTGGTCCCCTGCTGGGCTTGGTGGTTCCTCCCATTGACTCCTCTGTCACTACTTCCCTATAGTGATATACGGGTCTGTGAAAGGAAACACACAGTGCAGAAGGGGATAGGAGAATTGACACTTCTAGAAGTGTTGTTTTCGTTAGATGTTGAGTTCTCTTCATTATAGCAGTGTTCAACGGCATAGGCAGTGGGACAGGTTTTCTTAATCAGGGAATACTTTTATTTAGAGTTTGAGTCTAGCTACAGAATTATTTTAAGTACAGATGTGTTTTAAAAGGCATCCAACAGTTCAAATAAAACTTAATACAGCCTCAATATCATAAGGGGGGCTGCGACTCTCAAACCAACAAAGTAATAACAAACAAAAAGAAGGAAGAAAATGACAAAATCCCTATGTCCTCAGTGTGGACATAGTATCACACTGATTTGCTGTCTGTGAATGGCTGTATGTAAATCCAAAGATGGACTTTTGTCAAGCTTTGAACCAATGTGTTGCACTTGGAGTTTACATTGTGTACCTCACTGCTAACAGCTGTGTATGCTTGGGCCCATAAAATACTGTATTTATTGGCGTATAACACGCACCTTTTCACCCTAAAAATCTAGTGCAAATAGCGCGTGTGTGTTATACACCGATACTTCAATTTTAGCTGACTCAGAGGGGACTGGGAGGGGAGCAGGACGAGCGCCGTCAGACTACATACAGTGAGAATCTCCTGTTTACTTGGCGGCCTCTGTAATAGGAAGCTGCCATTGGACCACTGTTCTGTCTATCATAGGAGATTCTCACTGTATGTAATTTGTCGGCGCTCGTCCCGCCCCCCTCCCTGTCCCCTCTAGGCTGCAGATGGGCATCGATCAGGCTGCATTGATGGCAATGGTGAGGCTGCTGCATTGATGGTAATGGTGAGGCTGCATTGATGTGGACTGATGAGGCTGCATTGATGGCACTTGTGAGGCTGCAGATGGGTATTGATCAGGCTGCATTGATGACAATGGTGAGGCTGCAGATGGGCACTGGCCCTTATTTTGCTTCAAAGTTCCTTCCTTCCTTTAAAATTTAAGTTTTTTCCAGAAACTTCCCTCTTAAAATGAATGTGTGTGTTATACGCCTGCGCATGTTATACGCTGATAAATACGGTATTTAGAGGGCTCAGGGATCTGTTCAACATGTGCCCAAGCAAGGATAGGCTTATACTGTGATTTCAGGTTGCTATTGGTAACCTTTATATTTGTTTGCAATTCTATATGCATAGAAAACAGAATCATATCTGCTGGGAAATGATAATGTAATTTTTTGATTGAGGAGGTTCAGGCAATCTTCCATTTTTTAAGAGGTATTGTCAAATTGTTTTGCATAATTTTGATCTTTGTTTTTTAGTTCTTATATTTTTATTTCTTATTGTGTGTTTTAAATGGCACCTGGAATTCTTCTTTAACTAACCATATTGATTTTTTACTCAAATCAGCTTGTTCCTGTATTACTTCCAAGTTCAAGAACTTTACAAATGAACAGGCCAATGTGCAAACCTGTCAAAAAGAAATGTGTGGCTAATATCCCACAGGCCACATTTAAAATAAAATACACAAACTAGCAATAGTCCATATTTATTATTGAATGTCATCCTTGTCACAAGCTCAGCGACTAATAACAAACAAGGAAGCCATGAAAACTGTCATCCCAGCGCAGTCCCCTTGTATTTAGTCATCAAGCTAATTCTGGTTCATTATGAATGACAGTCCGTGTCACCAGCTGGTGAATTTGAAAAGTCCAGAGGACAAATAGTTGCAAACATAATTGGGTTCTATTTATGTAATCATTTATAACTCCCACAGGCATTTTTAAATAGCTTATTATGCAATGGGTCAGACATGTATTTTATACATAGTAAAATTTAATCTTCATCAGCTTCCCCAAACTTCCTTGTCAGTTGAGCTTACAGTCTAAACTGAATAATATAGAAGGATGGGATAAGGAATTTTTGCCTAGTGAGGTTGTCGTGACTTAATGCAGATTAACACTAATAGCATCATTAATGTGCTGTGTTTTGGCACTGGGTGAATGGTGTCATAATAAAGCGGTTGAATGAAGTCTAAAGTGATGAGGAAGCGATGGAATTAGTTGCCCAAGGAAGCCAATGTTTATTTGAAAGTGATTCCACACAATTTGCAGAGCCATCAACAGTCATTATGAGACAGCAAGAAGCGAGTTGGGAGTATGATGTGAATATGGGCAAAGTAATTAGCTACATCTGATGGTGTCAGCAGACATAGACAGGAGTATTGGTAATATCTTGCTAACCTAAGTTAGAAGATTCAGAAAAATCTGGCTTAGGAGGAGCAAGGTTCAACGAGTAGTTAATACTGTAGATACCAAATTAACATAGAAATAAGCCAAGTCTGAACTGTGCTGATCAATCTTTTGTTAGGCAGAAAATTCAAATAAACCGTGAAGCAGCTGGGTCCCCTACATGGTAGCACCCTTGGTCAATTGCCGTTGTACATGCTGTTTCTCGATGGACTCATCTACTGATCCATGACGCCTACATAGTTCCATCGCTGACATCACTTGCCAGAGTCAATGGCATGGGACACGTAGCATCTCCTTCCCCTGATAACAATGCTGGGGCATTCTTCTTTCCATAAAAACAATGCTGGCATTGGCATTCTTTCTTCTTCTCTCCAGCAATTTAAGGGGGCATTCTTCCACCTAATGACCACTGATGCTGGAACAGTGGGACAGTCTTCCTCTCACTGATCACCAATCTTAGTTGTAGCTTTGTTTCCTACTATAGACCTCCAATGTAAGGGGCAGTATTTTTTACACACTCTGTAAACTGTGCTGTATGTGCTGTATGTTACATATTCCTGACCACTCTTTACATTGTACTGTGCTGGGGCATTCTTCATTCTACTTACCAGCATTATCAGGGGGAATTTTTTCATCCAATGACCACCAATGTTGGGATAGTCTTTATCCCACTGATGGGATATTGATGTGTTAGTTTATCAAAAACAGTGTCAAATATCGCACTAGTTTTTAGTTGTCCTCTTTTACCTTTAAATTTAACAATATATATATAAAAATATTACAAAAAACAAAGTTTTATTACTCAGACAATTCCCCCTCTTCCAATGTGGCCCAGGAAGGTCAAAAGGTTGGACACCCCTGAACTAGAAGAAAAGTAGAGAGGTTGCTGATACATCATACTTGATGAAGTAGCCAGTGAAGCTATGGAACATTTTGAAGGTGTTTTATTCTTTGTTTTGCCCCACTTTCATCTCATGTATTAAAATGCGTGAGGTTATCAGTTTCTGTAGTATGTTGTGATCTAGTTGAGGTTTGGGCCACTACAACTTATTTACCAATGTGGTTTCGGTTTCTTCCTCCGTCTTCACCTCCTGTTTAGTTCTAGTTGGTTTAGTCTTAGCTAGACCCCATTTCTTCCATGTCCTCTTCAGTGTTATTGTCATGGCCAGGGGTCAATCTCAGAGACCAGTAGCTATAGAAATAAGGAGGCTCCCACTGACCAGCTGGATAAGTCATACCATATCATCGGGAAGAGTAGTGAGGTGAAATCTCCCCAATGCTGACAGTAATAATAACCTTTTAGTTAACTTAGGATCCAGGTCTGAACCTGCAACCTTGAACTGCTTGCTCCAATGAGGATACAGACAGCAATAAAAACTTGACAGAAGATCAGACTCTGCTTCATTGTATTGAAAAGTAAAACTTTGTCTGGGGATGAGCTTTAGGTATTGACATACATTATTATGCAATACATAGAGTATTTACAAGGTTTTGATGACTTTTGATGGAGGATTTGATTGGTTTACCATTCAGGTGGGTTGGAAAATCTGATTGGGTTGTTTAGAGTAGATTAAGCAAGTGTGTGCCATCAAACAATTGCTTTGTTATCAAGATAGATCAGGCATGTCAAACTCAAACAAAGTGGGCCCAATTCAGTGGAATAAATATTCAAGAGGTCTGCATTACCCCATCTATGGGGGCAGTGCTTCTCCTGAGCTTCACCGGCGGTGGCCAATTTGTACTCTTCACTTTTCGGCCAATCGGAAAATGGGTCTCAGACCTGCTTCTGATTGGCCAGATTGAGGATCAGTGTTTCAATAGCGAATATTCATTCGCTGTTGTAACACCTGGGTGGGCTCCTGGCGCAATCCTTACCAGGAACCCACCCTATTTTGAAGCCTATTAGAGCCTCTGGCTCTAATCAGGTGTTTCAAAAAAACACCCTGCCGCTGTAATTCATGCGCCCTGCATCCTGAAAGGGGCTGGACGCATGAATAGGGGGTGGCGGTATTCTGTCAAAATAGCGGCCATGGATAGAGCATGGGGTGGTGGCCGTGAATAGAGGAGGTGGCGCACAGGCACCCCTAATGGATGGACCACCAGTGCCAGGGCCATACCTACATATTTTCATAAAATAGATTAAAGCACTTTGGTAATTATAATAACATATATAATATTTTATCCAAGAGAAAGGATCATAGGAGATTCCTAAAGACTTATGGCGGATACAAACTTCGGCAAGTGGTTGATTTTTTCTCTGATAGGGATAGATCTCTAGGTGACTACACATGTCATTGACTTGCCACACATGGGAAAGTGGATTTTGATTGATAGGAAACGATTTTAACTTATGATCTTAAGTTATCGATTGCATCTCTGTTTCAACAATGTAATCTCATAATCTGAAATACAAGCGTATTTATGATCAATATATTTCCATCTTGGTCAATCGACTTAATTTGAGCGAAAATCAAAATCGTATCTATATTGATAGGAAAGTTATGGCTGTTTAATTGTTTGCAGATTCAGTCGTTTGGATCAAATCACAATTTGGTCATATAATAAAATCAAAGCATGTATGGCCAACATTAGATGCAAAGTTTGTAAGGCAGCGTAGCCTTTATCAACCAGAGAACAGCCTGGGGCGTCATTCAATTTAAATTCTTAAAACTGAATTTTAGGCACACATGTAAAAGACACAAATTAATGCAGCTCTGTATTCATTATTACATCCTCAAATGTGTTTTTTTTAAATACAAGCAACTGACGTATCGGAGTCCTGGAGGAAGCCAAACAGTTCTGTTTTAGTGTAAGGAGCATGCAGATAGGAGGAGAGAGCAAAGATGAGCTCATCAGTCTGCTGCTCCTGCCTTCACTGTCTAGTCAAAGGATAGAGAGGGTCTCTAGTTGTATGCAAAGCCAAAGAAAAATCAGGTCTCATATCCAACCAGACAGGGCTGTGCTGTGTGGCAGATCTGTGTAAATCCCAGAACTGGATGTACAGAAATACAAATCTTTTGGCAGCTTTAAATGAGTTAGGGGGCAACAAAGAAGTTCGGAAAACACCCATTTGACATACTTGGGTTAAATAAAATAAAATTGATGTGTGTGGCCACTGGCCAGCATTACTTTTCCAAATCAGTGGAAATGTTGGACATCACTTCATTTAAATGGAAATCTCTTTCCCTCACTAAAAAGAAACTGAAGATCCCACTCAATAAAACAGTTTCCATTGGACACACCTCTACGGATTTGAATTTTGTCTGGCCAGTCTTCTGCTCAGTGGGTGTAATTGGAATCTTCTTCTGAACTTCACATCCATCCTACAGTATCTTCCTGTCAGCAGAGGGGAAGATTGACAGCTCACTCATGGAGCAAGAATGACTCACAGACAGCCTTGACATATGGCAGTGATTTGGGCTGGGGTGATGGAAAAGTGATGTTTGATTGCTGCTCGTGTTCTGTGATTTCATGGTGTGCGCAGAGGGAATGAAGATGTTAGAGGTCATTGCTACAGCTATCCTTTCAACAGATAAAACAAGACTAATAACAAAGCAATTACAGGCTGCGGGGAAGTACAAGGGCACCTTGATTGCCGCGGTTTTGGGAAGCCAGTGAAGCGTATAAGCAGCAACAGCTTGGACTGTGGATGGGTAATAAGGGATAATTTCCTTTCAATAAGATCATTTGTCTTTTAATCAATGGCAACTATAATATTACAGTTTTTAATGCAGGTTGTAGCTCCCATATGGGTGACCTTTACTCTTTCCCTTCTCTCCCTATATTTAGATAGATAGATAGATAGATAGATAGATAGATAGATAGATAGATAGATAGATAGATAGATAGATAGATAGATAGATAGATAGATAGATAGATAGATAGATAGATAGATAGATAGATAGATAGATACTAAATTGAACGTTTAACCTACAGAAATAAAATAGTACATATTTATGCTGCTAAAATTGTCTTATTTCATTACTATACTTTAAAATCAAGTTAAATAAAAGTATACATGTGAGTACTGATCATCTATAAGTACCTCCACTCAAACTTATTAAATACATAGACAGTTTTTTAAAGTACATTTTACAATGCCCTAACAAGAATATTTTGTTAAATCAAACACAAGAGGGCCAGACTGTGATGGGGAGGCCATGAAATCTCAAAATGTTTCATGCACCAAAGGTCCACTTCATCAGGAGAACATTAGGAAGTGGTTATAAGTAGTGTATATAAGAGTATCTCACACACTGCTTATAGAGTGTAGTACCAATCCAAATGCTAGCTGTGTGCCACTGATTCCCATTGTCTGGGTTGGAAGGACCTCAGGAGATCATTGAGAAAACCTAATCACCATTTATTAGATTTGCAGATATTGTAAAATACAATGCATTCATCAGAAGCAATTATAGAGAATTACTGTAAATATCCTATTTCCACATAGTTATATTACTCATCTAAATAGAAATGCTGTACCATTTAAGTTAGGTATCAAGAAACTGTCATATGTTATAATGTCCACTATCCTGACAAGAACTGGTCCCCCAGGTCTCAAAGGAGCTAATATATACAGTGGGGAAAATAATTACATAGTAACATAGTTAAATAATAGGTGAGGTTGAAAAAAGACGCAAATCCATCAAGTCCAACCTATGTCTGTGACTATATGTCAGTATTACATTGTATATCCCTGTATGTTGCGGTGGTTCAGTGCTTATCTAATAGTTTTTTGAAACTATCGATGCTCCCCACTGAGACCACTGCCTGTGGAAAGGAATTCCACATCCTTGCCGCTCTTACAATAGTAGGAAAATGATTTGATTCCTTGCGGATTTTGTAAGTTTCCACACCTACAAAAAAATGAAGGATCTATAATTGTTATCTTAGGTGTATTTAAAAGGATAGAGACAGAATATCAATCAAGAATCCAGAAAAAACACGATACAAATGTTATAAATGGAGTTGCAATTCAGTAAGTAAAGTAAGTATTGGATCTCCAACCAACAATTATTCTGGCTCCCACAGACTGGGTACAGTATGCGCTCATGTGGTACACAGATTAGTCCTGTCAATTTAAGAAGGTGCTCCTAAGGACAACTCGTTATGTGTATAAAAGACACCCGTCCACAGAAACTCTTTCTTCTATTCAAACCCAACCATCATGGGCAAGACCAAAAAGCTGTCAAAGGATGTCAGGGACAAGATTGTAGACCTGCACAAGGCTGGAACGGGCTACAAGATTATCAGCAAGAAGCTTGGTGAGAAGGAGACAACTGTTGGAGCGATTATTCACAAATGGAAGAAATACAAAATAAACATCAATCGCCCTAGGTCTAGAGTTCCATGCAAGTTTGGCCTCATGGGGTAAGGATGTAAATTAGAAAAGTGAAGGATCAGCCCAGAACTACCCGGGAGGAACTTGTGAATGATCTCAATACAGGTGGGACCACAGTCATGGGCATCCGCAGAACTTTTTTTAGGGGGGGAGCATCATTTTAAGGTCACCCATGCTCCGTCCCTTTTCGATAATGTCATGAAGGGGAGGGCGAGCTATATGGGCACAACAGCATCTATATGGGCGCAACAGCATCTATATGGGCACAATAGCAGCTATATGGGTACAATAGCATAAAGACACTATTGCGTCCATATGACTCCAGTCCTATTGTGGCCATACAATGCTAGTACTGTCTGTCTCCTATTGTGCCCAGTGACGCTGACCTGCCCTCACTCTGGTGTTGCTGGACATCATGGCGCTCTCTCTCTAGTGATGCTGGACAGCCTGGCACTCTCTTTCTGGTGGTGCGGTACAGCGTCGCTCTCTCTGGTGGTACAGGTACAGCGTGGCACTCTCTCTCTTTCTGGTGGTGCGGGTACAGCGTGGGTCTCGTGGCTCTCTGGTGGTGTGGTACAGCGTGGCTCTCTCTCTCTTTGGTGGTGCGGGTATGGCGTGGCTCTCTCTGGTGGTGCGGTACAGCATGGCTCTCTGGTGGTGCGGTACAGCGTGGCTCTCTGGTGGTGCAGGTACAGAGTAGGTCTCTCTGGTGGTGCGGGTTCAGAGTGTCTCTCTCTGGTGGTGCAGGTAAAGAATGTCTCTGGTGGTGCAGGTACAGAGTGTCTCTCTCTGGTGGTGTGGGTATAGAGTGTCTCTCTCTGGTGGTGCAGGTACAGAGTGTCTCTCTCTCTGGTGGTGCAGGTATATAGTGTCTCTCTCTGGTGATGCGGGTACAGAGTGGCTCTCTCTGGTGGTGTGGGTACAGTGTGGCTTTCTCTGGTGGTGCGGGTACAGCGTGGCTCTCTGGTGGTGCAGGTACAGCGTGGCTCTATTTGGTGGTGCGGGTACAGCGTGGCTCAATCTGGTGATGCTGGGGATATTAGTTCACCCAGCACACTCCTCTCTTTCTTTTTCCATGTCTTCTGTAGTAGCTGCTACATTGTAACACTCCTCAGCTTGTTTCCGGGTTTTTTCTTTTCCCCTCCAGGGGAGTGCATGCTGGGGACTGTAGCTTGCTCCCTGCCGAGAACAATTGGGTCACCAATCTCTGGGAATACATTTCTCATGATGCCCCTCTAGTTTCTTCTGATTGGCCCACAGCTCTCCCCTATCACAGCACCGCTGCTTACATCTCTTCACATAGGGGGGCTCGACAGCACCCGCTACATCTGCTAAATCTACATTTGACTGGTTTCACCCGGGTCCGCCCACCACCCCCATAGCGATGCGGCAGCCGCTGAGACCACACACCTTACCGATTCCAGGGGGGCACTCACCCCCTCTTGCCCCACCATGCGGAAACCCTTTACCACAGTCACCAATCAAACGATTAGTAACACAAAATGCCATCATGGATTGAAATCCTGCAGTCCCCGCATTGTCCCCCTCCTCAAGAAGGCACATATACAGGGACGTCTAAAATTTGCAAATGAACATCTAAATGATTCAGAGAAGGATTGGGAGAAAGTGCTGTGGTCAGATAAGACCAAAATTGAGATCTTTGGCATTAACTTGTCTCGCCGTGTTTGTAGGAAGAAAAATGCTGGCTATGATCCTAAGAACACCATCCCTATAGTCAAGCATGAAGGTGGAAACATTATGCTTTGGGGTTGTTTCTCTGCTAAAGGTACAGGCTGACTTTGCCGCATTGAGGGGCCAATTGGATTGAGAATTTTCTTCCCTCATCCAGAACACTGAAGATGGGTCATGGATGGGTCTTCCTGCATGACAATGACCCAAAACATATCGCCAAGGCAACAATGGAGTGGCTCAAGAAGAAGCACATTAGGGTCATGGAATGGCGTAGCCAGTCTCCAGACCTTAATCCTATAGAAAATTTATGGAGGGAGCTGAAACTTCAAGTTGCCAAGAGACAGCCAAGAAACCTTAAGGATTTAGAGAAGATCTGTAATTGTTATGCTGGAAGACCCAGCCAAGACCCATCTTCATTGTTCTGTCTGAGAGAAGAAGGTTCTCATCCAAGATTTTACAATACATGGCCCCATCTATTGGACTCTCAATGCAGCAAAGTTGGCTGTACCTTATCAGAGAAACAGTCCCAAAGCATAATGTTTCCACCTCTGTGCTTGACTGTGGGGATGGTATTGATAGGGTCATAGTCAGCGTTTTTCTTCCTCCAAACACGGCGAGTCGAGTTAATGCCAAAGAGCTCAATTTTGGTCTCATCTGTCCACAACACTTCCTCCTAATCCTTCTCTGAATCATTTAGATGTTCATTACCAAACTTAAGATCGCCCTGTACATGTGCCT
This sequence comes from Aquarana catesbeiana, assembly GCF_042186555.1. Lineage (NCBI taxonomy): Eukaryota > Metazoa > Chordata > Amphibia > Anura > Ranidae > Aquarana > Aquarana catesbeiana. Next base: position 77,585,481 of record NC_133327.1, on the reverse strand, counting down.
TCTTGAGGAGTGGACTTTGCGGGCACTGCAGGATTTCAATCCATGGCAGCGTATTGTGTTACCAATGGTTTGTTTGGTGACTGTGGACCAAACACCCTTGAGATAATTCACAAGCTCTTCCTGTGTAGATATGGGCTGATCCCTCTCTTTCATCCTTATCCCATAAGGCAAAATCTTGCATGGAGCTCCAGACCGAGGGCGATTGATGGTTATTTTGTATTTCTTCCATTTGCGAATAATCGCTCCAACAGTTGTCTCCTTCTCACCAAGCTTTTTGCTGATGGTCTTGAAGCCCATTTCAGCTTTGTGCAGGTCTACAATCTTGTCCCTGACGTACTTTGACAGCTCTTTAGTCTTGCCCATGATGGTAAGGTTTGAATGGAAGAAAGAGATTCTGTGGACAGGTATCTTTTATACACATAACGATTAGTGAATGTGAAAAAACAAAGCGCTGTGATAGTTGTTGAAAAGAAAAACCAAAATCCAAAAATGAACTGATCAAATATATGAGTAAGACTGCTATCAATATAAGGTGCTCAAAATCCCTACACACAAAACATATAAAATAATAATTGAAGCGCTTCACTCAATGATCAGTAAATTATAAAATATAAAATATTATGTGCACCATTGTGCCTCCCGCACATAAATACCCAAACCAATGTGTGATTGCATAGGAAAATACTAAAAGAGTATTCAAGTGTTTCAAAACTTCAAACCATTTAAATATCCATATCAAAATTAGAGTGATATTGCACATATATAAATAAATAAATAAATAAATAAATAAATAAATAAAATAAATAAAATTATATTATATACAGTGTACAAACAAGGACAATCGTCCATCAAAGTATAAGTGGATAAATGGTGAATAAATAAATAAGTACTAATTAAAATAATGTTGTGGTTTAGTAAGGAGAGAGACGTTGAAAAAAACTATATTTAGTGGAAATTTAAAAGTAGTCCCAGTGGTTGTGATTCTTTGTTTAATTGGGGTGTTCGCTTGTCATTCCTGAGCGATAATGCCATTCACCTCCAGCTTCATAAGATAAAATTCTCAGCACCGTTGGTTATATGTAAGGCAAATAGACAAGGAAAGCTTCATTGCGCAATGATCTACATGTAGTACACCAGCAAAATACTATGAGATACACTCACGTGCGCCCCGTAGCAAGAAAACATATGAATATGCAATTAGCAGTCAGCCCCTGTGGACGAGAAAAAGGATCACTGCAGTACACCGCACAGTGATAGACTGCAGAGTGCGTCCTAGGCTCCTCCCACGCGTTGCGTCACCGTCACGTGACTTTCTCAAGGATATACTCGAGATACCACGGTCTCAGTTTATAGGCACAATGGCTTAACGGTAACCATGGCTACAGCGTTGTTCACTCGAGTCATCATCCTGCTTACTGCATGTAATCATATGTTTATTTTTGGATACATTTTATTATATATACAACAAGAGTAATTTAATGGTAACAAAGTACACTTATTCATAAAGACCGCTACATAAAGATAACGATAAATTAAAAACTACACACTGGGAATGCCAAGCATTGTTATACACCCTCCAGTGGTAAAAACTAATATTGCACACTTAAAATTTACTTTAAAATGGACAAACATGCCCTTCCCCAGCAAACGCACACAGTGTTTAAACATATCAAGGGGAATTTGGTTAGCTCAACATACTTTATCAGGTACCCTAGTATAACCCCTTTACATAACACTACATAGCGTTCCCCACGGAGAAAGCATAAAGTAAGATCAAATTCATTCATGTAGTGCTTATTCCATATTCTCAGCCATAGATTCATATACATGGATGAGATATACCTTAATGTACAATGCAACATTAGATTCAGAATAAAAATATAAAAATATAAAATCTATAGAATGTATAAAATGTATATCTAGACTAAAACATGCATATGTATATTATAGAAACAGCTACGAACTGACTAAAACCCAAACCATTTTTTTGAATAAAAAGTTTAAAATTGTTTATGAACATTATTTAATTATTAGAATTATTAAAAATTAGATATAAAACAATTAAGATCGAATTCAATATTCAAGCCATTTGGTTCAAGAGTACGCATCAGGAATATCCATTTTGATTCATTTTAATCTTATTGGAGCCCCTCCAGTGTGGTTTATATCTTTGGATTGCTCAGAACTTCAGGTCCCTAGGATCTTTATTGTGGTACATAGCAAAATGTTTGGAAACACTATGCTTGGGGTAGGCCTTTTTGATATTTTGGATGTGTTCCCTTATTCGCTTCCACATAGGTCTTTTGGTTCTGCCTATATATTGAAGAGAGCAAGAGCATTGTAGAACATATACCACACCTTCAGTTCTACACGACACAAAGTCCTTGATCTCAAATTCTTTTCCGGTACTGGTTGATGTAAAGTTCTGACACTTCACACCGTTTTGGTGGGTATTTCTGCAGGCATAACACCTCTTACAGGGAAAGAAACCTTTTCCCTGGAAAAAGGACAAATCAGTTACTTTTTTAGCAGGATCCGGTACATTTTTGGCTATTAAGTCCCTTAAGTCCCTTAATGTTGGGACATATATATAAATCTAGGTTTCTCTGGTAGAATGTTACCCAGAGTTGTATCTGTTTTTAAAAGGGGCCAGTGTTTTTTGATAATTTGCTCCATTTTTTTATGTTGGACAGTTCATGATTAGAGGTATATCATTATTGATTTAATTTTCCTTCACCTTATCTTGGATCAATATCTCTCTAGAGACCTGGTTGACTTCTAAAATTTTATTATCGATGAATTCTTTGCTATAGCCTTTGTCTTCAAACCTTTTTCCCATCCATTGGGCTTGTTTAAGGTACTCATTATTGTCTGAACAATTTCTACGCAGGCATATAAACTGTCCGTTCAGGATATTGATTAGCCATGGCTCATAATGACAGCTATCCACTGGTATATAGCTATTCCTCTCCACTGGCTTGAAGAACGTTTTGGTACTGATAGAATTTTCCTTCAGCTCTATTACTAAATCTAAAAAATTAGCTTTTTCCTCACTGATTTGATAATCAAGTTTAATATTTTTCTGATTCAGATTCAGTTGTTGAAAGAATCCAACTAAACTAGATCCATCCCCTCTCCAGATTATGGCACAGTCATCAATGAATCTTTTATACAGTACCAACTCATCTGGGATGTTTGAAAAAATTGCCTCCTCCTCCCATTTGGCCATGAATACATTGGCTACACTCGGAGCATATTTGGCTCCCATTCCAATACCCGTTAGTTGTCTATAATAATTTTCTCTATACCAGAAGTAATTGTGTTGTATTCCAAATGCCAGGCTCCTTAGAATGAATCTTTTTTGCTTGGAGATAAGGTGGCTGTATTGGTCCATAGCCCACTTTGATGCTTCTATTGCATCACTATGCTCAAGTTTAGTTTGGGGTACTAGGGGTTATAAAAATTTGTCAACATATTCCCCCAGCCTCGCATTGATCGATTGTATCCCATTTATAATGGGTCTTCCTGGTGGCTGCTCTGCATTCTTATGAATTTTAGGTACCATATAAATTACAGGAACTCTACAGGTGTCAGGCACTAGGTAGTTAGATTCTTTTTTAGTTAAAATATTTTTGTCTATTCCTTTTCGGATTAGCTCAGATAATTCACGTTTATATTCTTTAGTGGGGTTACTCCTGAGTTTTATGTACGTATTAATATCGCTTAATTGTCCCAATAGTTCCTGATGGTAGTATTCTTTTGATAACATTACAATGGCACCCCCTTTGTCTGCTGGTCTTATTATAATATCCTTGTTTTGTTCCAGCTGTTTGATGCCTTGTTGAATGTGTCGGGGTTCTGAGATTCTTCTAAATTTCAATTGTTCAAGATCTTCCATCACCATTTTGTTGAACACTTCAATGTGTTCATTATTGGTTATGGGTGGATTAAATAATGATTTGTTTCTTAAGTTGCTATGCTTGACTCCTCCTGTATCTTCCATCTCTATATTGTTCATGGAGGGGGGTTTTGATAGCATATACTTCTTGATATTTAATCTTCTTGTATATTTTTGTATATCAATATACATTTGAAATTTATCCAAATTCCTGGTCGGTGCGTACTTGAGGCCCTTGTCCAATGTGGTTAGTTCAGCTTGTGTGAGTTCTTTCCCGCTGAGGTTATATATACCTTCTCCTAGTGTTCTCTTTTTCTTTTGGACTTTCCATCCGGCTCGGCATCCCCTTTTCTGGGGTTTGGACACAACTTTCTCTGTTGTGTTGTTTTTGTTTGGGGGGATCTTCATTCCTGCGCATTTCTAAAAAAGACCTTGTGTTGCTATGTTTAAACACTGTGTGCGTTTGCTGGGGACGGGCATGTTTGTCTGTTTCAAAGTAAATTTTAAGTGTGCAATATTAGTTTTTACCACTGGAGGGTGTATAACAATGCTTGGTATTCCCGGTATTCCCAGTGTGTAGTTTTTAATTTATCGTTATCTTTATGTAGCGTTTTTTATGAATAAGTGTACTTTGTTACCATTAAATTACTCTTGTTGTATATATAATAAAATGTATCCAAAAGTAAACATATGATTACATGCAGTAAGCAGGATGATGACTCGAGTGAACAACGCTGTAGCCATGGTTACCGTTAAGCCATTGTGCCTATAAACTGAGACCGTGGTATCTCGAGTGTCTCCTTGAGAAAGTCACGTGACGGTGACGCAACGCGTGGGAGGAGCCTAGGACGCACTCTGCAGTCTATCACTGTGCGGTGTACTGCAGCGATCCTTTTTCTCGTCCACAGGGGCTGACTGCTAATTGCATATCCATATGTTTTCTTGCTATGGGGCGCACGTGAGTGTATCTCATAGTATTTTGCTGGTGTACTACATGTAGATCATTGCGCAATGAAGCTTTCCTTGTCTATTTGCCTTACATATAACCAACGGTGCTGAGAATTTTATCTTATGAAGCTGGAGGTGAATGGCATTATCGCTCAGGAATGACAAGCGAACACCCCAATTAAACAATTAAAGAATCACAATCACTGGGACTACTTTTAAATTTCCACTAAATATAGTTTTTTTTCAACGTCTCTCTCCTTGCTAAACCACAATATTATTTTAATTAGTACTTATTTATTTTATCCACCATTTATACACTTATATTTTGATGGACGATTGTCCTTGTTTGTACACTGTATATAATATAATTTTATTTATTTTATTTTATTTATTTATTTATATATGTGCAATATCACTCTAATTTTGATATGGATATTTAAATGGTTTGAAGTTTTGAAACACCTGAATACTCTTTTAGTATTTTCCTATGCAATCACACATTGGTTTGGATATTTATGTGTGGGATGCACAATGGTGCACATAATATTTTATATTTTATAATTTACTGATCATTGAGTGAAGCGCTTCAATTATTATTTTATATACACATAACGAGTTGTCTTTAGGAGCATCTTCTTAAATTGACAGGACTAATCTGTATACCACATGAGCACATGCTGTAGCCAGTCTGTGGGAGGCAGAATTATTGTTGGTTGGTAGGGGATCAAATACTTATTTTACTTACTGGACTGAAACTCAATTTATAACATTTGTATCATGTGTTTTTTCTGGATTTTTGGTTGATATTCTGTCTCTATCATTTAAAATACACGTATAATAAAATTATAGACCCTTCATTCCTATGTGTGTTTATATATACAGTTGTGCTCATAAGTTTACATACCCTGGAAGAATTTTCTTGGCCATTTTTCAGAGAATATGAATGATAACACAAAAACATTTCTTTCACTCATGGTTAGTGTTTGGCTGAAGCCATTTATTATCAATCTACTGTGTTTACTCTTTTTAAATCATAATGACAACAGAAACTACCCAAATGACCCTGATCAAAAGTTTACACACCCTTGAATGTTTGGCCTTGGTACAGACACAGAAGGTGGCACACACAGGTTGAAATAGCAATAAAAGGTTAATTTCCAACATTTGTGGCTTTTAAATCACAATTAATGTCTGTGTATAAATAGTCAATGAGTTTGTCAGCTCTCACATGGATGCGCTAAGCAGGCTAGATAATGAACCATGAGGGGGTTGAAAAGAACAGTCAAAAGACCTGCATAACAAGGTAATGAAACTACAAAGATTGAAAAGGATATAAAAATATATCCAAAACCTTGAATATGCCAGTCAGTACTGTTTAATCATTTATTAAGAAGTGGAAAATTAGGGGCTCTTTTGATACCAAGCCAAGGTCAGGTAGACCAAGAAAGATTGCAACCACAACTGGCGGAAGGGTACAAAGGAAAACCCACAGGTAACCGCAGGAGAAATGCAGGCTGCTTTCCAAAAAGACGGTGTGGTTATTTTTAAGGAGCACAAATCAACAATACTTGAACAAAGAAGAGCTGCATGGTTGAGCTGCCAGAAGGAAGCCTGTAAGGTGTCAAGGTGTTGTTGGGCATATGGTAACCAGGCTTTTTTGTGGAACTTGTACGGTAAATGCTTCTTTCTGGCAACTTGACCATGCAGCTCTTTTTCGTTAAAGTATCATCGTATTGTGCTCCTTAGAAACAACCACACCATCTTTTTCCAGAGCAGCCTGTATTTCTCCTGAGGTTACTTGTGGGTTTTTCTTTATATCCCTAACAGTTCCTGTGGCAGTTGTGGCTTACATCTTTCTTGATCTACCTGACCATGGCTTGGTATCAAGAGATCCCCAAATTTTTCACTTCTTATTAAGTGATTGAACAGTACTGACTGGCATATTCAAGGCTTTGGATATCTTTTTATATTCTTTTCCATCTTTGAAAAGTTTCATTACCTTCATCACCTTGTTATGCAGGTCTTTTGACTGTTCTTTTCTACCTCCTCATGGCTCAGTGTCTAGCCTGCTTAGTGCATCCATGTGAGAGCTAACAGACTCATTGACTATTTATACACAGACACTAATTGTGATTTAAAAAGCCACAAATGTAGGAAATTAAACACTAACCATGAGTGAAAGAAATGTTTTTGTGTTATCATTCATATTCTCTGAAAAATGGCAAAGGAATCATACATTCTGCCAGGGTATGTAAACTTATGTATATATATATAGTCATTTTATTTACAGTTAAACTGTGAGGATTGCAATATAGGAGCTATTATTGATCACTTGGATTTCAACGGTCACCACAGGAAACTGGTAAGCTGCAATTTATTACATTCTTGGTTCTGTTTAAATACTCCTTAAACAATAAACCAGAGCAAGTAATGCTGATAACACTGCTGCAAGATTAGCAGCAAACGATGCCAAGATATTGGCAGCACCAACATGCAGGCGTGGCCTAATCAGTGTACTGAGAATTGAGTAAGCACACTGAATGAGGAAGGATCCTACTATTTATAAAAATGTATTCATAATGGCTGCCAAAACCTTGCAGGACTTCAGTATCAAATAGGATTGCCGTCCTTCCCAAAATGGCTGCCTGGAGCCCATAGCAAGAGACAATTATTCCTCAATAGGCTCCTTTCAACCTGAAAAAATGGCACAGTGCCACCTTCAGGTTGGAGAATATACTGCAGCCTCACCTGTCTACAAACAGGTATTTAACTTTAAACACTGGCCCAGTGCTGACCTGCCAACTTTTTCAGTATAAGATATAAGAAATTTTAGTTTTGTACCATTGCAAGTAAACTTGGTACACAGGGATACTATCTAAATATTTAAAAAGGAAACGCTTAAATACCAGGATTAGGATTGGAAGCATTAGAGCATCCCTGGCTCATAAATATGGTCTGTAGTGGTCAGAAGGTGTATCGAAAGTGTATTGAACTAAACAAAGAGTCAACATACAAGTTAAAAATAAAATCCCCCAAATTTTCAAACTTATTGATAGTCTTACAAGAATTAAATTTCGACCTATATTTAATAGAAAGTTTTTATAATATTTGCGCTTTAAAGTATACATTTACCTTTTACATTTTCTACAAGTATGTTTGTCCATTCTTTGATTTTTAAAGCCCCACTCCAGGCAGGAAAAAAACCTCGGTCAGGTTTTATTGCTGTTTGTATACCCACTGAGAGAGGATTCAACTTCTTGTTTTGTACTGGTTTTTCTTTCATAACTGTGTATTTGGTTGTGGAGTAGTTCAAACATTTCTTATGAAAAACACTTTCATAGTGAGGTTAGGTACATTACAAATTATATCACAGAACTGAGGGCTCATTCACATCATGTCTATTGAGCTGCATTGATCAGCAATAGTGATGAGCCAAACATACCTGGGTTCAGTTTGTGGTGGGGTCGCCTAACTTTTCTGAAATTCAGGTGCTGAATCTTATACCCTTTGAAGTCAATGGGAACCAAATCTTGGAAATCAGTAAAGTAATCAGTAATGGCCATTTTCTAAGGCAGCAGGCAAGGGATTGTCAAACTAATGTCATAGTTTGGCTGGGCACTGCTCTGGAGAACATGTAGCAAGTATATGTACCATGTTTTTAAAAATTAAGTTTGGCAGGGAGAAGCCATCTAAAGTGGTGAATGGAGTATCTATGTATACAACCCACAACAGCAACACTGACATGGACAAGATTCCTATCCATTCAGTGTAGCCTAGATCTACATTCTACAGTGCATTCCGTGGTGTACTATTTCTAATCTACTTCAGACACTGTATTTGATATATATATATATATATATATATATATATATATATATATATATATATATATATATATATATATATATACACAGTCAGTCTAGTATATATATAAATATATATATACAGTGGGGCAAAAAAGTATTTAGTCAGCCACCAATTGTGCAAGTTCTCTCACTTAAAAAGATGAGAGAGGCCTGTAATTGTTATCATACCTCAACTGTGAGAGACAAAATGTGGAAACAAATCCAGACAATCACATTGTCTGATTTTTGAAAGAATTTATTTGCAAATTATGGTGGAAAATAAGTATTTGGTCAATATCACAAGTTCATCTCAATACTTTGTTATATATCCTTTGCTGGCAATGACAGAGGTCAAACGTTTTCTGTATTTCTTCACAAGGTTGTCACACACTGTTGCTGGTATGTTGGCCCATTCCTCCATGCAAATCTCCTCTAGACCAGTGATGTTTTGGGGCTGTCGCTGGGCAACACAGACTTTTAAACTCCCTCCAAAGGTTTTCTATGGGGTTGAGATCTGGAGACTGGCTAGGCCACTCCAGGACCTTGAAATGCTTCTTACGAAGTCACTCCTTCGTTGCCCGGGCGGTGTGTTTGGGATCATTGTCATGCTGAAAGACCCAGCCACGTTTTATCTTCAATGCCCTTGCTGATGGGAGGAGGTTTGCACTCAAAATCTCACGATACATGGCCCCATTCATTCTTTCATGTACATGGATCAGTCGTCCCGTTCCCTTTGCAGAGAAACAGCCCCAAAGCATGATGTTGCCATGCTTCACAGTAGGTATGGTGTTCTTTGGTTGCAACTCAGCATTTTCTCTCTTCTCCAAACACGACGAGTTGTTTTTCTACCAAACTGTTCTACTTTGGTTTCATCTGACCATATGACATTCTCCCAATCCTCTTCTGGATCATCCAAATGCTCTCTACTAAACCTCAGACGGGCCCGGACATGTACTGGCTTAAGCAGGCGGACACGTCTGGCACTGCAGGATCTTAGTCCCTGGCGGCGTAGTGTGTTACTGATGGTAGCCTTTGTTACATTGGTCCCAGCTCTCTGCAGGTCATTCACTAGGTCCCCCCATGTGGTTCTGGGATTTTTGCTCACTGTTCTTGTGATCATTTTGACCCCACGGGGTGAGATCTTGCGTGGAACCCCAGATCGAGGGAGATTATCAGTGGTCTTGTATGTCTTCCATTTTCTAATTATTGCTCCCACAGTTGATTTCTTCACACCAAGCTGCTTGCCTATTGCAGATTCAGTCTTCCCAGCCTGGTGCAGGTCTACAATTTTGTTTCTGGTGTCCTTCGACAGCTCTTTGGTCTTCACCATAGTGGAGTTTGTAGTGTGACTGTTTGAGGTTGTGGACAGGTGTCTTTTATACTGATAACAAGTTCAAACAGGTGCCATTAATACAGGTAATGAGTGGAGGACAGAGGAGCCTCTTAACCACTTCAGCCCCGGAAGGATTTACCCCCTTCCTGACCAGAGCACTTTTTCCAATTTGGCACTGCGTCGCTTTAACTGCTAATTGCGCGGTCATGCAATGCTGTACCCAAACGAAATTTATGTCCTTTTCTTCCCACAAATAGAGCTTTCTTTTGATGGTATTTGATCACCTCTGCCGTTTTTATTTTTTGCGCTATATACGGAAAAAGACCGAAAATTTTGAAAAAAAATGATATTTTCTACTTTTTGTTCTAAAAAAAATCCAATAAACTCAATTTTAGTCATACATTTAGGCCAAAATGTATTTGGCCACATGTCTTTGGTAAAAAAAATGTCAATAAGTGTATATTTATTGGTTTGCGCAAAAGTTATAGCGCCTACAAACTAGGGTACATTTTCTGGAATTTACACAGCCTTTAATTTATGACTGCCTATGTCGTTTCTTGAGGTGCTAAAATGGCAGGGCAGTACAAAACCCCCACAAATGACCCCATTTTGGAAAGTAGACACCCCAAGGAAATTGCTGAGAGGCATGTTGAGCCCATTGAATATTCATTTTTTTTGTCCCAAGTGATTGAATAATGACAAAAAAAAAAAAAAAAATTACAAAAAGTTGTCACTAAATGATATATTGCTCACACAGGCCATGGGCATATGTGGAATTGCACCCCAAAATACATTTAGCTGCTTCTCCTGAGTATGGGGATACCACATGTGTGGGACTTTTTGGGAGCCTAGCCGCGTACGGGGCCCCGAAAACCAATCACTGCCTTCAGGATTTCTAAGGGCGTACATTTTTGATTTTACTCCTCACTACCTATCACAGTTTTGAAGGCCATAAAATGCCCAGATGGCACAAACCCCCCCAAATGACCCCATTTTGGAAAGTAGACACCCCAAGCTATTTGCTGAGAGGCATGTTGAGTCCATGGAATAATTTATATTTTGACACAAGTTGCGGGAAAGTGACAATTTATTTATTTATTTATTTTTTTTTTTTGCACAAAGTTGTCACTAAATGATATATTGCTCACACAGGTCATGGGCATATGTGGAATTGCACCCCAAAATACATTCTGCTGCTTCTCTTGAGTACGGGGATACCACATGTGTGGGACTTTTTAGGAGCCTAGCCGCGTACGGGACCCCGAAAACCAATCACCGCCTTCAGGATTTCTAAGGGTGTACATTTTTGATTTCACTCTTCACTGCCTATCACAGTTTCGGAGGTCATGGAATGCCCAGGTGGCACAAACCCCCCCCAAATGACCCCATTTTGGAAAGTAGACACCCCAAGCTATTTGCTGAGAGGCATGGTGAGTATTTTGCAGCTCTCATTTGTTTTTGAAAATGAAGAAAGACAAAAAAAAAAATTTTTTTTTTCTTTTTTTAATTTTCAAAACTTTGTGACAAAGGTTACTCACTATACCGCTCAGCAAATAGCTTTGGGTGTCTACTTTCCAAAATGGGGTCATTTGGGGGGGTTTTGTGCCACCTGGGCATTCCATGGCCTCAGAGACTGTGATAGGCAGTGAAGAGTGAAATGAAAAATTTACGTCCTTAGAAAGCCTGAAGGCGGTGCTTGGTTTTCGGGGTCCCATACGCGGCTAGGCTCCCAAAAAGTCTCACACATGTGGTATCCCCATACTCAGGAGAAGCAACAGAATGTATTTTGGGGTGTAATTTCACATATTCCCATGGCATGTTTGAGCAATATATCATTTAGTGACAACTTTGTGCAAAAAAAAAAAAAAAAAATTTGTCTCTTTCCCGCAACTTGTGTCACAATATAAAATATTCCATGGACTCGACATGCCTCTCAGCAAATAGCTTGGGGTGTCTACTTTCCAAAATGGGGTCATTTGGGGGGGGTTTGAACTGTCCTGGCATTTTATGCACAACATTTAGAAGCTTATGTCACACATCACCCACTCTTCTAACCACTTGAAGACAAAGCCCTTTCTGACACTTTTTGATTACATGAAAAAATTATTTTTTTTTGCAAGAAAATTACTTTGAACCCCCACACATTATATATTTTTTTAAAGCAAATGCCCTACAGATTAAAATGGTGGGTGTTTCTTTTTTTTTTTTCACACAGTATTTGCGCAGCGATTTTTCAAACGCATTTTTTGGGGAAAAAACACACTTTTTTACATTTTAATGCACTAAAACACACTATATTGCCCAAATGTTTGATGAAATAAAAAAGATGATCTTAGGCCGAGCACATGGATACCAAACATGACATGCTTTACAATTGCACACAAACGTACATTTTTAAAAGCCTTTAAAAGCCTTTACAGGTTACCACTTTAGATTTACAGAGGAAGTCTACTGCTAAAATTACTGCCCTCGATCTGACCGTCGCGGTGATACCTCACATGCATGGTGCAATTGCTGTTTGCATTTGACGCCAGACCGACGCTTGCGTTCGCCTTAGCGCGAGAGCAGGGGGGACAGGGGTGCTTTTTTTTTTTTTTTTCTTTATTATTTTTTTGCTTTTTTATCTTATTTTAAAACTGTTCCTTTCATTTTTTTTTTTTTTTTTAATCATTTTTATTGTTATCTCAGGGAATGTAAATATCCCCTATGATAGCAATAGGTAGTGACAGGTACTCTTTTTTGAAAAAATTGGGGTCTATTAGACCCTAGATTTCTCCTCTGCCCTCAAAGCATCTGACCACACCAAGATCGGTGTGATAAAATGCTTCCCCAATTTCCCAATGGCGCTATTTACATCCGGCGAAATCTAAGTCATAAAATGCTCGTAGCTTCCGGTTTCTTAGGCCATAGAGATGTTTGGAGCCACTCTGGTCTCTGATCAGCTCTATGGTCAGCTGGCTGAATCACCGGCTGCATTCTCAGGTTCCCTGTTGAGACAGGAGAGCCAGAGAAAAACACGGAAGACGGTGGGGGGGGGGGCATTCTCTCCCACTGCTTGTAAAAGCAGTCTAGAGGCTAATTAGCCGCTAGGATTGCTTTTACATGAAAGCCGACCGCTGGCTGAAAAGAATGATACCAAGATGATACCTAAACCTGCAAGCATCATTCTGGTATAACCACTCAAAGTCGTGAATGGTGTACCTGAAGACAAAAAAATGGTTAACAATAAAGCACAGTAAACGGTAAAGTATAAAAAATTGCATGCCTGAAAAGCAAACATGATAAAACATAATAACAATAAAACATTGCAGAATAGAATACAGTAAAAAAGAGCAGAACAATAGAGAGAATAGAGAGAGAGAGAATAGAGAGAGAACAATAAAACGACAACTATTATTTTTTATTTTATATTTTTGTTTGTGTTTTTTTTTTTTTTTACACTTTTTTTGTAACTGTAACTTTTATAACTGTAACCGGTTCCAGGTTCGGGTCTCTCAAAATGCGATGGCATCTTGGGAGACCCTGTGAAAGTGTGCCTAGTCTGTGCAATGCTGTACCCTACGCTAATACTCAACTAGTGAATGGTAGCGTTCAAAACATTCACCAATGCAAAGACCAGGATTGTCAGGACAGGAGGGACAATAATAGCGGGTGTCACGCCTATATCCGCGCTTGCTGCAGACACGACATCTTTTTTGGGGGGGTTCGTTGGGTAGGGGTACTCGGGAGGACATAAAAATGCCTCTCATGCAGCCGACTGCATTTGGTTGGGGATGTGAATGGGGGAAGTACGGGCGCTGCAGAAGTGGTGGTTTCCCAATTAGGATTGGCGAATGCAGCAGGAAGGGCATTATGGGCACGACGGGCCTGTGTTTGTCTTTTTGGTGGCAGCGGGACACTACTTGTGCTTGCCACCTCACCAGCTTGAACTGCACTTATGGGACTCGCCACGTCACCAAGTGTTACTGCAGTGCTGGTTTGACTACGACCGGGGTGTACTAGGCCGCTGGCGCTTGCCAGTTCACCAAAACGCTACCAAAAAAACTGTTAACGATCGCAGGGATCAGGCCTGACTCTGCGAACGCTGCAGTTATGCGTTTAGTGTTTTGTAAGTGACAGTGATCGATCGATACTGCACTTGGGTGGGCTGGGCTGGGCCGGGCGGAGGGGCAAAACGCAGGTGCTAGCAGGTATCTGGGCTGATCCCGCTAACACTGCGTTTTTGGGAACCCTAAACTGCTGGGGACGCCAGTATAGATCTGATCGGATCAGATATTGATCCGTTCAGATACTATACCACTAAGGGAGGTGTACGGTGCGTGCGTGGGTGTTAGCGCGACCGGCGCTAACCTGACGCTGCCTGGGGCTGGTGCTTGCCAGTTCACCAAAACGCTACCAAAAAAACTGTTAGCGATCGCAGGGATCAGGCCTGACTCTGCGAACGTTGCAGTTATACGTTTAGTGTTTTATAAGTGACAGTGATCGATCGATACTGCACTTGGGTGGGCTGGGCTGGGCCGGGCGGAGGGGCAAAACGCTGGTGCTAGCAGGTATCTGGGCTGATCCCGCTAACACTGCGTTTTTGGGAACCCTAAACTGCTGGGGACGCTAGTATAGATCTGATCGGATCAGATATTGATCCTATCAGATACTATACTACTAAGGGAGGATACGGTGCGTGCGTGGGTGTTAGCGCGACCGGCGCTAACCTGATGCTGCCTGGGGATGGTGCTTGCCAGTTCACCAAAACGCTACCAAAAAAACTGTTAGCGATCGCAGGGATCAGGCCTGACTCTGCGAACGCTGCAGTTATGTGTTTAGTGTTTTGTAAGTGACAGTGATCGATCGATACTGCACTTGGGTGGGCTGGGCTGGGCCGGGCGGAGGGGCAAAACGCTGGTGCTAGAAGGTATCTGGGCTGATCCCGCTAACACTGCGTTTTTGGGAACCCTAAACTGCTGGGGACGCTAGTATAGATCTGATCGGATCAGATATTGATCCGATCAGATACTATACCACTAAGGGAGGCGTATGCTGCGTGCGTGGGTGTTAGCAGTACTGGCGCTAATCTGACGCTGCCTGGGGCGACGCATATCACCGCCGGGCGATCAGGGGGCTAAACCTTATTCGGTAATAAACGGCGGGTGCCCTGACACTATAAAATATAAACGAACTAACCAACGTCACCCGTAACGGTTATACGGTGATCAGTGGTGAAAGGGTTAACTAGGGGGCAATCAAGGGGTTAAAATATTTATTAGATAGTATATGGGGGTCCCTGTCGCTATAAAACGCTGACGGCGAACCTAAATATTTACGTCCCTAACTAGCGTCACCAGCGACACTAATACAGCGATCAGAAAAATGATCGCTTAGCGACACTGGTGACGGGGGGTGATCAAGGGGTTAAAACTTTATTAGGGGGGGTTAGGGGGGTACCCTAGACCTACAGGGGGCCTAACACTCACTGCCCTAACACTGTAACTGTCACAAACTGACACCAATACAGTAATCAGAAAAAAAAAAAAAAAAAAAAAAAAAACCTGTTTGGTGTCAGTTTGTGACAGGGGGGGTGATTGGGGGGGGATCGGGGGGCGATCGGGGGGGGGATCGGGGTGTTTTGTGTGCCTGGCATGTTCTACTGTGTGTGTGTGTGTGTTGTGCACTCACTTTACAGTCTTCTCTCCTCGGCCCGGAACGGAAATTACCGAGCCGAGGAGAGATGACATCATTTCCTCTGCCTCTGTGTACAATACAGAGGCAGGGAAATGATCCCATTGGCTGGGAGCGATCGCGAGGGGGGGGCCACGAATGGATGGCCTCCCCCTCACCACCGATCGCCGGGGGAGATTTGCCGACCGCCGCAGGCACCGGGGGGGGTGCCGATCGGACCCCCCACCCGCGGGCAGGCAAGGACGTACCTGTAAGTCCTTTTGCCTGCCCGTGCCGCTCTGTCGACGTACATCGTCGTGCGGCGGTCGGCAAGTGGTTAAAGAAAAAGATACAGGTCTGTGAGAGCCAGAAATCTTGCTTGTTTGTAGGTGACCAAATACTTATTTTCCACCATAATTTGCAAATAAATTCTTTCAAAAATCAGACAATGTGACATTTTGTCTCTCATAGTTGAGGTATACCTATAATGACAATTACAGGCCTCTCTCATCTTTTTAAGTGGGAGAACTTGCACAATTGGTGGCTGACTAAATACTTTTTTGCCCCACTTTATATATATATATATATATATATATATATATATATTTATATATATATTTATGGTTGGAGCCCTATGTCCGATATGGACATAGATAACATTTATAGTTAACATAAGGCTTACCATCGGAAATAGACCTGGAAGTGTGGACTTACCATATGAAATGGACCTGAAAGTGTGCCTTGGTCTAATGGCTGGTATGCCAAAATAAGGGGGCAAAAACATTCAAGTAGGGGTATAATATTTTATTGGTTTTCAGTTATTCGTTGAGCCAATTTGGAAAATGCATGTGCCATCTCTACTTGAGGATTGGGGATATACCGGGCGAAGCAGGCTGATTTCCACCTGCCTAGTCTTTTGATGGCGGGATGCTGCGGAGGCTGCTCCGATACGAAAGGAGTGTCCGGAGTACTGACTAGGGTTAAGATGAAGATTGCGGAGAAGTATCCTTATGTGTTTCACAAACTGACAGGCGCTTAAGGGTTTAACTGGTAATGGTAGAAGAGGACTGGTGTCCGGCTGTTCAGGCAGGAGTGACAGGAGACGGTTGAGTACGGTGACTGGACACCAGCTGTTATTGGTTTTGTACAGGTGAATGTCCACTCCAGAGCCTGTTTGCTGGGTTTTAGAAACCTTGAGGTGAAGGACGAAATGGTCTTGGTAGCGAACCAAGTGCCGTCTGCACAGTACTTGGTCTGCGGGGTTGTTACAGGTGAACTCGCCAGGTCGCAAGAACCCGTAGTAGGCCAAATTTATGGCTGCTTGTAGAACTGTACTGGGGAGAAGACCGAATGGAGAAGTAGCCAGCATGGTCGACATATCCCTGAAGATGGGCCCCGTAATGGGTAAGCGCTTGGTGCTGATCACTGGTTGGTGTTTCTGAATGCCCCGTAGGATGGCATGTGATGAGAACAGTGAAGACTTTGCGGGGTCTTCAAGAGTCAAGAAATGTTGTATGCCGGCTAGGTATAGCCGAATGGTATTATAAGATAAGGCCAGCTGAGTGTGGCAGTATGAAATGAAGGCCAGTACCTGTTTGACATCTGTTGGTCCTTTGCAGCAAGGTGTCAGGAATTTATTAAACGCCTTCCAAGCTGTCTGGTAGGCTTTGAGTGTGTTATGGGAGAGTGAGTGGTTGATGAGCTGCGTTGCTCCTTGTAAATGTTGAACTAGTCCAGGGTCAGCTGTGACCAGACAGGGATAGGGGCCGACACTGGATCAGGTCCGGGAACCTGTTTGAAAAAGGAGGTGTAATTAAAACGTGACAGTGCGTCAGCAGCTAAATTGTATCTGCCTGGTATAAATGAACAGTGGATGTTAAACTGATGCTGTAAAGACAGTTGTACCAATCTGCGCAGGAAGGACATCACTGCTAGGGACTTGGACCTGCCTTTGTTGATAATGTCTGCCGTGGCCTGATTGTCGGTGGTGAAGACCACGGTTTGCCCTGTCCAATGATGACCCCAGAGCTGTGCAGCTGCCACTATGGGATAGAGTTCGAAGAGGGAAGATGTTCGGGTAAAGCCGGGTATCAACAGTATCTGTTGAGGCCAGGGTCCTGAAAACCATTGGTGGCCAAAAATTGCCGCGAAGCCTGTGGAAGCTGCAGCGTCTGTCACCACCTGGGGTGAAAGGGCCGAAATCATGCTCAGTCTGAGGCTGTGGAACTCGGTGTAAGTGGAGCTGGTATAAGTGGGAGTTAAAAACCAGAGGGAGAGTGAACAAGTCTTGCTTGTTGTTTAGTGGGTTGCATTTTTGGGGCTTTTCCTTTTAGTTTTTCATTTGCCTTTTTCTGTCACTTTTTAAATAGCTTTTTTTTTTTTTTTTTTACGGAGGAGGAGAGGAGAGATGGGTTTGCTTCAAGAGCATATTAAATAAGGGCATTAGCCAATGTATCCCATTGGGTAATAAATTTAAAAGAGCGAACAAAAATCCTGGATGGCTTAACTCCAATGTAAAAATGCATATAAAAGCAAAGGAGAAGGCATTCAAAAAATACAAGGTTGAGGGATCATCCTCAGCATTCAGAATTTATAAAGAATGCAATAAGAAATGTAAGGGTGCAATTAGGACGGCTAAGATAGAACATGAAAGACACATAGCGGAGGAGAGCAAAAAAAATCCCAAGAAATTCTTTAAGTATGTAAACAGTAAAAAAGGGAGGACAGACCATATTGGCCCCAAAAAGAATGAGGAAGGACATCTGGTTACAAAGGATGGGGAGATGGCAAAGGTATTGAATTTATTCTTCTCCTCAGTCTTCACGAGTGAATCGGGGGGCTTCAGTAACCAAAACTGCAGTGTTTATCCTCATGACACAACACAGGAAGCACCTCCATGGTTAACAGAGGACGGAATTAAAATTAGACTTGAGAAACTTAACATTAATAAATCACCGGGACCAGATGGCTTGCATCCGAGGGTACTTAGGGAACTCAGTCAGGTGATTGCCAGACCGTTGTTCCTAATTTTTACAGACAGTCTATTGACTGGAATGGTACCAGCTGATTGGAGAAAAGCCAATGTAGCACCAATATTTAAAAAGGGCCCAAAAAACATCCCTGGGAATTACAGACCAGTTAGCCTAACATCAATAGTATGTAAACTCTTGGAGGAGATGATAAGGGACTATATACAAGATTTTAGTAATAAGAACGATATCATTAGCAGTAATCAGCATGGATTCATGAAGAATCGTTCTTGCCAAACCAATCTACTAACCTTCTATGAGGAGGTGAGTTGCCATCTAGATAAAGGAAGGCCCGTAGACGTGGTGTATCTGGATTTTGCAAAAGCATTTGACACAGTTCCCCATAAACGTTTACTGTACAAAATAAGGTCCGTTGGCATGGACCATAGGGTGAGTACATGGATTGAAAACTGGCTACAAGGGCGTGTTCAGAGGGTGGTGATAAATGGGGAGTACTCAGAATGGTCAGGGGTGGGTAGTGGGGTTCCCCAGGGCTCTGTGCTGGGACCAATCCTATTTAATTTGTTTATAAATGACCTGGAGGATGGGATAAACAGTTCAATCTCTGTATTTGCAGACGATACTAAGCTAAGCAGGGCAATAACTTCTCCGCAGGATGTGGAAACCTTGCAAAAAGACCTGAACAAATTAATGGGGTGGGCGACTACATGGCAAATGAGGTTCAATGTTGAAAAATGTAAAATAATGCATTTGGGTGGCAAAAATATGAATGCAATCTATACACTGGGGGGGAGAACCTCTGGGGGGAATCTAGGATGGAAAAGGACCTGGGTGTCCTAGTAGATGATAGGCTCAGCAATGGCATGCAATGCCAAGCTGCTGCTAATAAAGCAAACAGAATATTGGCATGCATTAAAAGGGGGATCGACTCCAGAGATAAAACGATAATTCTCCCGCTCTACAAGACTCTGGTCCGGCCGCACCTGGAGTATGCTGTCCAGTTCTGGGCACCAGTCCTCAGGAGGGATGTACTGGAAATGGAGCGAGTACAAAGAAGGGCGACGAAGCTAATAAAGGGTCTGGAGGATCTTAGTTATGAGGAAAGGTTGCGAGCACTGAACTTATTCTCTCTGCAGAAGAGACGCTTGAGAGGGGATATGATTTCAATTTACAAATACTGTACTGGTGACCCCACAATAGGGATAAAACTTTTTCGCAGAAGAGAGTTTAATAAGACTCGTGGCCACTCATTACAATTAGAAGAAAAGAGGTTTAACCTTAAACTACGTAGAGGGTTCTTTACTGTAAGAGCAGCAAGGATGTGGAATTCCCTTCCACAGGTGGTGGTCTCAGCGGGGAGCATTGATAGCTTCAAGAAACTATTAGATAATCACCTGAATGACCGCAACATACAGGGATATGTAATGTAATACTGACACATAATCACACACATAGGTTGGACTTGATGGACTTGTGTCTTTTTTCAACCTCACCTACTATGTAACTATGTAACTATGTAAATAGGGATATGCCATTCCAGGCAGACAGGAATTCCTCCCACATAGATAGGTCCGCTATTGCTGCGGAGTCTAGATTTAGGATCTGATCGGGGTCTTCTGTTTCTGACAGGAATTTTAGCAGACATGCCACGAAGGTGCGGCCTTGTGGAATAATTCGCATGGCGAAATTAAGCATTCCCAGGAGAGACTGCAACTGCTTCTTGGTACACCCCTTAGTGTGGGTGAATTTGTGAAGGACCGCCCTAATGCGGGTTAGTTTTTTCGAGGGGGAGACTGGCCTGCATGGTGCAGGTGTCTAAGTTGACCCAGAGAAAGGTGATGTTGTGTGTTGGGCCGTCGACTTTGTGCTCGGCTATGGGAACATTGAGATTTCCGAATACCACTCTGAGTTTGTCAAGGTCTCCTGGGGGCCTGCTGGGTGGTTCTATTAGTAGGAAGTCGTCCAGGTAATGGATGACTTCTTGGCACTGAGCTTTGTGTAAGAGTATCCAATCGAGGGACTGAGCGAATGTGTCGAAGAGCCAAGGGCTACTCTTCGAACTGAACATCAGTTTTGTGGCAAAATAGTATGCCTCCTTCCACTTGATGCCATGCCAGCACCAAAGGGATGGGTGAATAGGCAGGAGTTTGAAGGCATCCGAGATGTCGGCTTTGGAGAGCCAGGCACCTGTACCTGCTTTGATGACTGCTTGGATTGCCATGTCCACGGAGAAATATTTTAGGGAGAATTCTTCGGAGGGGATCAGGGAATTGAGACTGGGAATGTGGGAAGAATGAGGCGCAGACAGGTCGTACACCAAATGTAATTTATTTGAGAACTTGCCCTTGACAAGCCCAATAGGGCTGACTCTCCAAGTGCTGAAAGGGGGCTGAGTGAAGAGGCCTATAACGAACTCTCGGTCTACTTCTGCCTGTAAGAGCCGATCTATGGCTTGTTCGTCAATGGCCGCTGAACGAAGATTCCCACATTCGTAGGTACTGTGGGGTAATGAAATGAGGCCGGTGTGAAACCCTACTGTGAACCCCTGGATAAGGTAGGTGGCCAGGGAGGGGGTGGGGTGTGAGGTGAGGTAGAGTCCTAGCCACAAGACGTTGACCCGGCTTAGTCATGCCCTCTTTTGTAGGGTTTGCTGGCTAACTTGAAGCAGTGATTTGTATGGTGACTTGCAATCTAGTGACAACAACATGATTTGAAATGTTTGCCTTGATTATGAAATGAGTGAAATCTCTTGCCATGACAGAGGTCCGGCTCGGTCGTGCCTTGACTGCGACCAACCGCGAACCGGGCTCTGGAGCATGTACTGAAATGAGGCAACAGAAAAACACTGGTGCACATCGGGACGAATCGGTGCATGTTTGATGCATCTGGATTCGAATCGGAGCGCAGTATGAAACAACGAAATGACAGAAATGTTTTCACCTTGACCGAGGCTCAAATTGGTTGTGCCGCATTTGCGACTGGCAACGAACCGAGCTCTGGTATAGGTATAGATACAGCCGAAACAAGTGAGGCATTCCGTGACGAATCAGTGCATCTCGGATGCGACTGGTTTCGAAACGGTGATGCCATATGGGAGTGAAATGAATGGTAATAGTTCCTATGACAGAGATGCGGATCGGTCGCCCGATATCTGCGACTAGCTACGATCCGGACTCTGGAGCATGTTTCAGAAATGAGGCCGAGGCCTGGGGCACGCCGTAACGTATCGGTGCATCGAGGATGCGACTGGATTCGAACCGGAGCGCGGTAAGTGCAGGTGTAATAGTTTGTTGCCATGTCAGAGACGCAAATCGATCATGCCGCTGTTGCAACTGACTGCGAATCGGACTCTGGAGCATGTACTGAAATGTGGCAAATACCTGTAGCACGCCGAGACGAATGGGTGCATTTCCATGCGACTGAATTCGTATTGGAGCGTGATACGTGGCAGTGAAATAATAACCATGACAGAGGTACGAATCGGTGAGTCGTAACGAGCGACTGATAATGACCGTGACTCTGGAGCATGTATTAAAATGAGGCCATGACTACTGGGGCACACCGGAGCAAATCGGTGCATCTTTAGATGCGACTGGATTTGAATCGGAGCGCGGTACGTGACTGAAATTAATGAAATGATTCGAAATGGTTTGAAATGTTTAGAAATGTTCAGAAATGAGAAATGATTTGGTATCAAACTGACATGGGTCGATAAGAAATTGCGAATTGCGAATCGCTACGGTTGTCTGCTGACTCATGGTAACAATTAGACATGCCTGAAATGAAGCGACGTCTAAGTCATGGTGGTTTTTCAGATAACGAGAAATGGTAACGTAACGATGGTGCGAGTGGTATGCATTGCAGTTACGAGGTGAAATTCCGAGTGATTCATGAGTTTGATATCACGGTTTAGTGACATGATATCTAACAATGCCTGAAAACAAAAGTCCGACGGGACCCTACCTGCGACAGCCGAGCCAGACGCGTGGTACGAACTATGAATCGGTAACACGGACTTCGAAACTCTCGAGCACGGAAATGCAAATATGGGAACTTGTGAGACAAGACTTGCGGACGCTGGTATTCGAATAGTCGGCCTAGTGACGTATATCGCGCACAGGAAACCGACAAGCACCACAGGTGAGCGGGCTGCTTAAATACCCCCCGGGCTCCTCCCATAAATTCAGGCCACCATACTGGCCTTCATATATATATATATATATATATATATATATATATATATATATACACTCTGCAGCATCCAGTCAGTGTAGCCTACATTCTACAGTGCATTCCGTGGTGTGCTATATCTAATCTACTTCAGGCGGTGTATTTGATATATATATATAAAGACAGTCTAATATATATATATATATATATATATATATATATATATATATATATATATATATATATATATATATATATATTTATATTTATATATATATATATATATATATATGTATATATATATATATATATATATACTCTGCAGCTTCCAGTGTAGCCTATAGCTACAGTGCATTCTGTGGTGTACTGTTTCTACTACTTTTCTGGTGGTGTACACAGTAAACAATACAGTGCAGCCATAGTGCAGTTTCTACTATGCTACTACTTTTATGGTGGTGTACACATTTCACAATACAGTGCAGCCATAGTGCAGTTGCTACTACACTTCTGGTGGTGTACACAGTACACAATACAGTGCAACCGTAGTGCAGTTGCTACTACTTTTCTGGTGGTGTACACAGTACACAATACAGTGCAACCGTAGTGCAGTTGCTACTACTTTTCTGGTGGTGTACACATTACACAATACAGTGCAACCGTAGTGCAGTTGCTACAACCTTTCTGGTGGTGTACACATTACACAATACAGTGCAGCCGTAGTGCAGTTGCTACTACACTTCTGGTGGTGTACACAGTACACAATACAGTGCAGCCGTAGTGCAGTTGCTACTACTTTTCTGGTGGTGTACACAGTACACAATACAGTGAAAAAAAAGGTATATATAAACCAGACCAATATAAGCATAAAAATGGTGACAGTCCACGGACTGGTGGAAAAATATATAGTGTATAAGTCACAATAAAATAAAAGTCCAGAGCAAACAATGTATAAGAGAAGAGGACGCTTCCACCACCAAAGGGATGTGTGTGACAAATGCAGTCTTCAGTGATAACACCTCCGTGTCTGCAAGCAGCTCACCTCACAGCTGTAAGGTGTACAGCATGATTGCAGATCACAGGTGAGGATGATGGATTGGAAAGATCAGTATAGCGATGTCCCATATGTTGTTTGAAGACTCATATAAGCGAATAAAAGGATCATGCGAAGAAAAAAAGTGTATACATAGCGTAATACCGCAAAAATCTATATTGGGACAGGAACGGATCGAGCAGTGCACACTCACTTAAGGAAAAAGAGCATAGGCGTCAATCCAACGAACGCCGAGTTCATATGTCCCCAGTGTGGCAACCTCGGTCTGCTCCTGCTCCCAACGCTTATTCAGATGAACTCAGTAGGTGTTGGTATGGGATATGAAGAAATGTACATATAGCATAATCCAGTATAACAACACACCAGGGGATCCCTTGATGAAGTCACGTGACATGACGATGCGCGTCGGGATTGGAGCACTGGGTATACACACAGCCTGACAGCAGGAGACGACCTCGGCACTCGTGGATGTTTTTATGCACTACAGATTTTTAATGTGAGTTTATCTTTTGATACTTTTAATAAACTGGTGTGTTGTTATACTGGATTACGCTATATGTACATTTCTTTATATCCCATACCAACACCTACTGAGTCCATCTGAATAAGCGTTGGGAGCAGGAGCAGACCAAGGTTTTTTGAATTGATACACATACCCTGGGGCAGGACCTAGGTCCCCAAACACTTTTGAGGGCAAAAACTTGCATATAAGCCTTTAAAATTAGCACTTGTGATTCTTCACGTTCCTGTGCCATAGACTTTAATGGTGTTCATGTGTTCAAACAAACTTTTTTGCATGTTCGGATGTTCTGGTGTGAACCGAACCGGGGGGTGTTCGGCTCATCCCTAATAAGGACACTTACCTGTCCAGGGAGCCCATGATGTCGGCAACTGAAGCCGACCCGTCCATTGGCTTCGGGTGCAGGTGCCGACATTCTTACTAAGGGAAACAGGAAGTGAAGCCTTGCTGTTTCACAACCTGTTCCCTACTGCGCATGTGCGAGTCGCGTTTTGCTTTCTGAATGGTTCTGCTGTCTTCTGGGACCTGTGTGTGTCTCCCAGAAGGCAGCGGGGGGGGGGGGGCCGTAAATGATGTAGGTCACCGCAGCGTCCCTACACGGAAGTGGGATCGGGTGCCAAATGTGGCACTGGAGGGGGGAGGAAGCAAATAAGCGGAGCTTCCACTTTTGGGTGGAACTCCACTTTAAGTGCAGCATAAATGCATAAAAATCACAGAAATGATGCGTTTATGCTGCACTTAATTGAACAGCCTGGATCTCTAGTGAGTTAGTTATCCAGCTGATTAGAACATGAAAGGATCACTTTTGTGTACACTCACTTTATGAACTTTATCACTTATTTTTCTATATTTATTCAAGAATTTGATCACAATAGTATTTAATGTTTTTTGTACTTAGACCCCTTTCACACTGAGGAGCTTTACAAACTGCCCATAAAACGCTGGGCACTTTTGCTTTTCAGGCGCTTTTCAAGCGCTTTTGAGGCATTAGCAGTGCGCTTTTTTGAAGGTCACGTGACTCAAAAGAATCATTTTGAGGCGCTTTTGAAGTGCTTTTTGTGCACTTTTCAGGCACTTTTCAGGCACTTCCCATTCATTTCAATGGAGAGGGGTGTTTTTGAGGCACTTATTTAGTGCTTCAAACATGCTCCAAAGATGCTGCTTACAGAAGTTTTTTCACCGCCCCGCCAGCGCACCACCCCAGTGTGAAAGCATTCATTGATTTTAATAGAAATAGGTTTTCCTGAGCTTTTCAGGCGCTTTTTTGTCGCGCAAGAGTGCTTGAAAAGTGCCTTAGTGTGAAAGGGGTCTTAAAGTACTGAATTTATGTGTTTTTGGCTTATCACTGAAGGTTGAGTATATTGCCTTTCATCTGCTAGCAGATAGTCTTCAGGTGTATAGCACTGACTTCCATTTTGTTTTAAATAACTTTACTACCCTAAACTAAGTAGGGCATTCTTCATTCTTCTAAAAGTCCATCAAAGTTCACCAAAGTCTTAGCTGGTGTTAAGAATGATCTAAGGTTCTCAGATATCAACTTGAGCATTCCTAGTCCCCCAACCACAAGAAAATAAAAGCACAGAAAATACAAAGACTTTGGAAATATTCTCTCAAGAAAGACAGGTGTTACATGCATTACCAGAGACAACAAAAAAGATCAATTAATGCTAACAAAATGCTAGGGAGCTGTTGAATAAATTTTGAATAAATTTCCTGTACTGCTGCTCCTCTCTGGCAAATTCTTTCCACAGTACTGGTGATTAATAGTAATGCACTGACTATGCTGGCAGTTCTGCTAAATGTCCTTGATTTACGTATATCGATTCGTATATCGAAATCGATTACACTGCCAGCTGTCACAAGAAGAGGTCACTGGGGGGTCCTTTCAAAATTTTGCTGTGGGGCTCTATGAATTCTAGGTATGCCTTGACCTGCGAAGTTAGAACACAGTGTTACTTTTAAGTCTTTGGAAAAATAAAAATGTGCAAAAAGCCCTACAATAAATTCTGCTGAGCGGACAGAATCCTTCTGAGGTTTTCCATTCTAAGCTAAATCTCACTATCACTATCTATCTATCTATCTATCTATCTATCTATCTATCTATCTATCTATCTATCTATCTATCTATCTATCTATCTATCTATCTATCTATCTATCTATCTATCTATCTATATATATTATAGTGAGCTTTAGCTTAGAATATATATATATATAGATATCTATATAGATATAGATATCTATATATATAGATATCTATATCTATATATATCTATATATATATAGATATAGATATATATATAGATATCTATATCTATATATATATCTATATCTATATATATAGATATATATAGATATAGATATATATATATATATATATTCTAAGCTAAAGCTCACTATAATATATATAGATAGATATGTGTCGTATGTGTCAAACAACCTTCCCCTTGACCTGTGTCAAATGGGTTTGAAGACTGGGAACACGGGCACTTTTTAGAAACTCTGTTTGTGCAGACATTCCTCACACAAAACAGCCACTCACATTCTCATTATATACAAATACTTGTATGTTGACTAATTTGTTTTTCTTTTAGATTTCCAGCAGGTTAGTGCTGCTTATTGCCATTACTCTGCTTTAGTCGTAATGTTCTGTACCCTGGATTATTTTTCCATCCCCAGAAGCCCTGGCAGCTCAGGTGCATTATATTTTAAAAGATTCTGAAAGGTCACCCGCTATAGCAAGGCCCCTGCAGCGGGCTTTCAAAGCTGCTTTTAAAGAATGACCCTGATCTGCAGGAAAATTAAAATGTTGTTTAAAAAAAGGGGAGATGTTGAAAAGTCTACAACGAAACAAATAACATGTAAAAAATAAAGAGATTTTGGAAAATTCTACTATATATATATATATATATATATATATATATATATATATATATATATATATATATGTTAGGACTGTTAGGGCTTTAATGTCAGTATCAGATGGTGGAGCCTTGTGATTGGCCCAATGGCCCACCAGTTATGGCCTAGGTAGGCAGCAGTAAGGGCTGCAGCTGCAGGAAGTTAGTCATTGAGTAGCTCTTGGCTTTTTTGTCTGTGATGAGAGCAATGCTGTATCCTGCCTAGGCCAACAAGGCCCAGGCCAAGGGCAGCACTTTGCGGGGGGGCAGCAAAAAAGCTGTCCCCCTGGCCCCCGCATGAAAAAACAGCCTCCTCCTGGCTCCCACACGAAAAGAGTCCCCCCACTGGTATGCGCTACACTTTTAGTGTACTTTTTTCGCTCATGGTTTTTGCAACCTGATGATTTGTCCTAGGTGTTTCTCTATAGCAGTGGTTCTCAACCTGGGGGTCAGGACCCCCTCGGGGGACAAATGATGATTTACCAGGGGTCCTTGAATCCTGGGGTGTTCCTGAAGCCCACGCTGCTCTCCCAGCCTTTTTGCGGCCGCCCAGCAGGGCTGTTCCTGGTTCCTGTGGATGCCCAGCTGGGCTGTTTCTGGAGCCCGCGGCCGCCCACTCAGCCTCTTTGCAGCTGCCTATTCAGTTCACGGCATGGCTGGGGGGCAGAGACTGGAGGTCAGCTGACTGGTAAGGAATGTGAAGTGGGAGGGGCTGGAGGAGACCCCATCTCCTTATTTCAGCATAGGTGTCACTGCTTCGAGACACCACAAAGTCGGAGACACAGTGAGTAACACTACCTGTGATTAGAGTTGCCATTAAAAGTCCCCACTACAGTTCTCAGATCAGCAGATGACCTTGATCAAGAGCACCTAAATTGGCTAATCAGAACTCCCCTCCAGCACTGCCACTGATCACATCCCCTACCAGCACTGCCACTCATCCCATTACACCCCCCCCCCCCCACCAAGGAGTAAGAGAAGGAATAAAAATAGTGAATACGTGGAAGGGAGAGGAAAAGAGGGGGAAGAACAAAGAAAAAGGGAGAGGAAAGAATAAGAGAAAGAACAAGAAAGATGGCTAGAGAGAGGGATGGGGGAAAAAAACAAGAAATTAGGATAGAGAGAGATAAAAGGAGAACAAAGAGAGTGGTACATCCTAAAATGTACCATAAGGGGTTTTAATACTGTACGAGTGGAAGGGACTCAGGGAGCGCTAAATGTCCATGAGTTAGGGGCGCAAATTACTTGTTTTGCCTTGGGTGCTGATAACCCATGCTACGAAAATAATTTTACTGTTAGGGGTCCTCACAACTTGGGAAATTTTATCAAGGGGTCATGGCACTAGATAGGTTGAGAACAACTGCTCTATAGGAACATCTTTATGCTAGTTAATCCTGTTTTATTTAGCAAAATGTATTGTAATTATACACAGGTTAAAGATCTTTCAGTCTGTGTTCCTCCTGGGATAAGTGGCACCAACAGCCAAGAGTGGTACCTGTGTGGGCAGATCACCATTGTATGTCCAATAATCCACAAATATGCATTTAGCCCAACCCTATCTGCTGGCCCAATGTGATGTCATTTAGGGGTATTTTAACAGGTGAATATGAGCACTTCCAACACAACAAAGAGCCTTTGTTATCACTTAGCACTGGCATTTGTTCTGACATAAGTTTGAGATGTTTCAGTGATCATTCAGAATCCACTGACAGGTGCACTTGACCTCCTTCTGACCTGCATTTACCTGTGCTTCATGCAGAGTTTGCCTTCCAATAGACTGGAGGGTGAGCTTTACGAGGAAAAGGTGGGGCCTAAAGAGGAAGGGGTGTGGTTTACAGATGACAGGGTAGGTCTTAAGCAGGAAGGGGTGTGGTCTTGACAGAAAGGGGTGTACCATATTTAAATTAGGGGGTGCACGAGTTTAATCAGGCCTAGGGCAGCACAAAACCTAAATACACCGCTGGATGAAATCAAAGAGCTGCACACATGGCCAACAGAACCAGGAGCTGAGTTTTGAAGCTGATGATCCATTGTAGGTGTGTTATGCCATATTGAAGAGGTGCTACAGTTTTACTATTGCATGTCCAGGAGTACACATGAATTCAATTTTTCTCATTCAAAGGTTTTTATTGAAAATCAACATATGGTAACAAGTATAATGTATCAATTAAAGGTATTTTAGTAGTTACATGTAAAATAAAGAAGCAGGTTACGGCATTGTATTAATATAACGCACAGATGGTAAAATCAATGTTAGATAAGTTCCCTATTTATCAAAATGATAGAGTTTTCAGACTATTTCAATATTAGCTTACATTAATATTTAGAGGATCATTATCAGTTAATGAAAGAAAATTATGGTCTGTTTGTGACTGAGTTCCTATGTGTGTTAAACATTTGAATTAAGTATATGTATCAAATTACTGAGTGTGATATTTTAACCACTTGCTTACTGAGCACTTAAACCCCCCTCTTGTCCAGACCAATTTCTTTGAATGACAATTGTGCGGTCATGCTACACTGTACTCAAATAAAATTTTTATCATTTTTCCCACAAATAGAGCTTTCTTTTGGTGGTATTTGATCATCTCTGCGGTTTTTATTTTTTGTTAAAAAAATTTTAAAAGACCGAATTAAAAAAAAAAAAATTTTATATTTTGTTATAAAATTTTGCAAACAGGTAATCTTTCTCCTTCATTTATGTACGCTGATGAGGTGGCACTGATGGGCACCGATAGGTGGCAGTGATGGGCACTGATGGGTGGCAGTGATGGGCACTGATGGGTGGCAAAAATGGGCACTGATCGGTTACACTGATAGGCAGCACTGCTAGGTGGCACTGATTGGCACCACTGGTGGGCATTGATAGGTGGCACTTGTGGGCATTGATAGGTGGCACTCATGGGCATTGATAGGTGGCACTGGTGGGCACTGGCAGGTGGTAATAGCAGGTGGCACTGGCAGGGGGTACTGGTGGGCACAGATGAGGCATAATTGCCTCTTTCTCTTCGGAACCGATGTCCCTTGCAGATAAGCTGGCGATCGGCTTTTTTTTCTCCTCACGCTGTCACATGGTAATATGGGACTCCCTACATACTCAGTATGGCTGGGAATATAATTCCCCACTAAGGCCCTTGCTGCAACATGAATATTTTATGCCGGGAGTACTTGATAAGGGCTTTGAATCATGGTTCCCAGAGTTAACACCGCTATTACACCAGGCATTAAAAGACTCAAAAATGAAACCAATTAAGTCCTTACGTGGAGTAGATCAGCCAACATTTATGTACCAATGGAGATACATACAGTTGTCTCAATTTATTCGGAATCTCCCGCAGCCCATTTGTTCATTAAAAGAACTGAATCCTATTGAAGCAATTATGCAATAGAGAGATCAACCACAACATTGTATTTCTCATTTTCTCAAAGCTTTGATGAATCTGCAATACCCCGGGTACCCAGATTATATAGACTGGTGGGAAAAAGATTTGAAAATTATACTTACAGAGGGCGCATGCGCGGCGCGAACCGAGGAGGAAGCAAGGGCTGAGAGCTCCGTGAGCCACGGAGACTAACGGCACTTCCCCGGGGCTATCAACGCACGTTATCCACCCAACTTATCCCCGCACCCCCGGCGGAACAGTCAGCGCATGACGGGCACCAGAAATCGCCGTGAAAAACCGGCCCAAAGATCCTTAACGACTTATTTGTTGAGAGAGAAGGAGAGAAGCATGCAGGCCCAAGATGGCGCCCGGAGGACACAGTCACAGGCACATTCTCCTGCAGCAGCTCCCTCACCACCGCACTCCCAGGGAGATAGTGAGTACACGTTTCAACTTACTAAGGCTGATCTGGATGAGAGCTTAACCTTAATGTATGACAAGATTGCCCAGAAATTTCAATCAGAGCTCCTCAAATCTACTAACACGCTGTCCCTGGAGATTGCGGCCTTGGGTAGCAGAACCGACTTACTAGAAACAAAACATGATGAGCTCACCTTGGTATATTCTGACCTAAGGGAGGAGCATGAGTCACTATCTGAAACGGTCCAGCAGCTTCAAGCCCACATTGAGGAACTTGATAACAGGAACCGCCGCAACAATCTAAGGGTGCGCGGAGTGCCCGAATCGGTCACCGATTTACTACCCACGGTTCAGAAGATATTCCAATCTCTTTTACCAGACTCCCCACTGTCGGCTTTCTCCTGTGATAGGATTCATAGGGCCCTACGCCCTCCCCCTCCCCCAGAGAAACCACCAAGGGACATAGTGCTCTGCCTTAAGGACTTCCTGATCAAGGAGGAAATACTTAGAGCTTCACGGAACACCCCTAATATTCGTCTGGAAGGCACACCGATTCAAATCTACCCGGATATCTCCCCTACCACCCTGGATAAACACAGGAGGATGAAGGAAGTCACTGCTGTTCTTCAAAATGCCAGTATTCGCTACCGATGGGGCTTCCCCTTCAAGCTGCAGGTGCCCCACAATGGCACAACTTACACTGTAACCACACTAATAGAAGGAAAAGAATTATTGGTGAAACTGGGCCTCCTGGACACGGCTTCCCTGCCCAGACTACCCTCCACTCTTCGTCACTCAGCAATTTGGGCAACCCCTCCAACTAGAAGAGACCGCCGAGATCAACACCGTGACTGACGTCAAGACACTCTTCTCTCTTTCTTCTCCCTTATTTTTTTTTTTGTGTGTTTATCTTTTCCCCTACCCTTGTTTTTCTCTTTGTTTTTCTCCCTCCAAGGTATCAAGATTTGAATATCTCCCATCATGCCTACAGAAAATTGGACTCTCCCGGCTCATTGCGGACTCCCGGTTGCATCCGCATGATTGTCCCTACACTCTTTCTTAATGAGAACTGACTGGCTCCCCGTCTGGTTTGTGATGTCAGAGCTGGTTGATCCTCTACAGGTAAATTCCTCAGACAAATTTATGTTTGCACGGATGACACGAACACTATCACTTAGAGTGTCGGACCCTTTGGTCCAAAAGGACATTTTTTTTTGGGTCAATGGGATGTTTTTCCCCATGACCCC
Source organism: Aquarana catesbeiana (assembly GCF_042186555.1). Taxonomy (NCBI): domain Eukaryota; kingdom Metazoa; phylum Chordata; class Amphibia; order Anura; family Ranidae; genus Aquarana; species Aquarana catesbeiana. The sequence goes on along the minus strand of NC_133327.1, from coordinate 77,553,127 downwards.
CCGGAGCTATGTTTGGCCATTTTTTGGCCTAGTACTCAGGTTTCCTGTTCTTTTTTTGCTGTTTTTTTTTTTATGTTTATGACCTTATGTTCTTGTTTTTTTTTGGTGTTCTTCACACCAATTGGTTTATTCTATGTGATTTATGTGCTACTGACTCTGAGTATAGATACACGCAGTCCCATAAAACTGTGCGTCATAGCTATGTCATGCCTCTCATACTTTGACAAATCTTTTAATCAAAGCTATTTTACCACGAGTGGGTCCAGGTCTAGAGGGGCGGCCATTTTTATCAAAAACTCAGTGATGTTTCAAGCTCAAAAGATTTATAAAGATCCCAACAGTCGTTTCGTTATAGTTCAGGGCACCATCCAAAATAAACTTCTAACTATGGCTTCAGTGTATGCCCCAAACGCCTCACAGGCTACATTCTTTAAGGAATTCTTCCAGACCCTAGATAGGTTCCATTCCCCCCATATGTTAATCGGTGGAGACTTTAATTTAGTAGCCCACTCAGGACTTGATAGAAGCCGAACATGCCCGACATCTAAGGCCTTTCCCAAATCCCTTCAACATTCTTTGAAATCCTCCCAACTCATAGATATCTGGAGAGCCCACAATGTCGGCTCTAGGGAATATATGTTCTATTCACACCCCCACGACAGTTATTCACGCCTAGATTATATTTTTGGCACCCCCTCTCTGGCAGTAAATTCTACTACAGCCAACATACATGTTTGCCCCTGGTCGGACCATCACCTGGTATCAACCCATATCTCATGTTTAGGCCTCCCACATATAGCCAGGTCCTGGCGCCTTAATGACGCATTACTCACAGATCCTGTGATTATGGCTCAGTTGATGGAACGTCTTAAAGAATACTTTAGGCTTAATAATGTAGAGAACATTTCTCCGATCTCGCTGTGGGCAGCCCATAAGGCTGTAATGAGGGGCCACCTGATAGAGCTTTCCACGACCTTAAAACGTCAAAAACAACAGGACACCCACAAACTCACCTTAGAATTAGAACAACTATATCATAGACACACTCAATCCCCTACACAGGAGTTGCTCCTCCAAATCATCGAAAAAAGGAGAGCCCTTGATGATATATTGTCAGGTCACATCGAGAAATCTCTTAGATGGTCTAAAGCTCGCTTTCTCCTATACAGTAACTCGGCTTCTACGATGTTTGCGCGAAAGCTTAAACAGACCACCCAACCGACCCACCTTTATAAATTAAAGGATAGCCTTGGAAACCTAACCTCTCATCCAAAACATGTTCTACAGATCTTCTCCACCTTCTATCAAAAACTTTTTTCTGGCCCAGACCCTTCTCACCCTCCCTCCATGCAGTCCTGGCTGGATGCCCTCTTGCTTCCCCGACTTTCGGGGGAACAATTGGATATCCTCAATGCCCCCTGCTCATCAGAGGAAATCGCCTCCATTTTCTCCTCTCTTAAACCCTCCAAAGCCCCAGGCCCCGATGGCTTCTCTCCCGTTTATTATAAAAAATTTGCTGAATCCCTTCTCCCCACACTTACTAATATGTATAATCAAATACTCAAAGGACAATCTTTCCCTGAAGAAATGCTACTAGCCAACATGTCCCTTATCCCTAAACCCGGCAAAGATCATACCCTCCCCCAAAACTTTCGCCCCATTTCAGTTATAAATAATGACCTTAAAATTTTTGGGAGGATCCTGGCCGACAGACTGGCCAAAGTTATAATAACCTTGATATCGCACGATCAAACCGGATTTATCCCATCGAGGCAGATCACAGATAATATACGTTTAGCCACTAATATCCTGCAGGACGCCCATATGAACTCAAACTCAGTATTGTTTTTGAGTTTAGATATAAACAAAGCATTTGATAGCGTTCTCTGGACGTATTTAGATACAGTCCTATCTAAGTTTGGATTTAGTGGGGCATTTATACATGGCTTCAAAGCCCTTTACCATAACCCAAAAACTCGAATTAAGCTTCCAGGATGCTACTCAGACTATTTCTCTCTGAAGTGTGGCACTAGACAGGGGTGTCCTTTATCCCCACTTCTGTTTGCGTTGGCTATGGAGCCCCTGTTTAGATCCATTGCTAGTGACCCAAACATCAAGGGCTATAGAAAGGGTGATCAGGAATTTAAACTTAGCCTCTACGCGGATGACGTACTATTATTCATTTCAGACCCCCTACTCTCCCTTCCTAACCTCATGTCCTCCCTTGACTCTTTCTATAAATTATCGGGCCTAAGCGTCAACCCCTCTAAATGTTCGGCTCTACCAATTCACCTCCCGCAACATCTACTGACCACTCTCACAGATAAATTTAAATTCTCATGGAACCATACCTCCCTACAATATCTAGGTGTTAAATTAGCCCCCTCTCTGAAACAGTTATTCTCATTGAATTATCCTCTAGCTTTTTCCAATGTCAAACGCCTTTTAAATCAATGGTCCTCCTATCACATATCATTTCTAGGGAGAATCCAGGCAGTGAAAATGAACATCCTCCCCAAGCTACTATTTCTCTTCAGATCCCTACCCCTATATGTTTCTCGATCAGTTCTTCAGAAGGTTCAGATGGACCTGCTTAGGTTTATATGGCAAAATAAAAAACCACGAATGGGAAAAGTACTGATGTATAGGGCCCAGAGGAGGGGAGGCTTGGGATGCCCGGATCTATGGAAATATTTTCTGGCATCACGGCTTATCCAAATGGCGCAGTGGCACATCATCCCTGCCCCGTGCCATGGCTACAATTTGAACAGATCTCGGTAACTCCATACTACCTCCCCGGTATTCTGTGGTCCCGCTCAGTCTCACCCAGGGATATCACCCCATTAAATAATATTGTAGGCCAATCTCTTTATCTATGGTCTCTCTATCGCAAGAAATTCAAGTTGCACTCAGACGTCCCCCTTTTATCCTCTTTTTTGGGAGAACCCTCATTTCCCTCGGCCTTCTCCTCCAGTTTGCCATACCATAAATGGATTGCACTAGGCTTGGTGAATCTCGCATCCCTGCTGCAGACGCCTCCTTTTGTTCCTACACTCACCTGCAGCGGACTTATGATATGGGCAAGTCTGGGTTTCACCAATACCTGCAAATTCGACACTTCTACTCGACTCATATGAAGGGCATGGTGGAAGTGTCGAAAACCCCATTTGAACTTTTATGTGGAGAAGAGGCGAGGGATAGGGGGACCATCTCCGTACTTTATAAATACCTTAATGATCATAACTCCCCTCAAAAATCCTTGGCAATGGTAGCTTGGGAGGTTGAGATGGCCCAGGAGGTTCCTGATGGAGATTGGTAGGACATGATCAACAACATGCATAAATGCACACGTTCTGTGTCGATTAAGGAAACGGTACTCAAGCTTCACACCAGATGGTACTACACTCCAGAACGCCTTCATAGAATATATCCCCTGGTCTCTGGCACATGTTTTAGAGGATGCCAGGACAGGGGCACGTTGTTACATACGTTCTGGAGCTGTAAGGCCTTAGACACAGTTTGGCACAAAACTACATCCCTCATAAGGCTTCTCTCCGGAATATCGCTTACACTGACTTGTCAAATGTGTCTGCTGTTTGCGGAGCTTCCAGGTGTTCCCCTTCCCCTACAAAAATTAATCCATACTCTCTTCAGTGCAGTTCAGTGGGCAATAGCATTGAACTGGAAGCGCCCCCGAGTATCCTGGTCACAGGTGATTTCCCGTATGGAGTCCATCAGGTCTATGGAAAGAATACATCATACTCTCATGGATTCCATACATATATTTGATCGAAAGTGGAGCATCTGGACAGCTCATCTGCTTAGCAACAGCCTGGAGGACCCCTCAGAGCCCACGGTTGACCCCCATTAACGCGGGTCTTGATCCTAAATGTTGGAGCTTGTGGGGGGGTCACTCTTGGGCCTCTATAGCATATTTGATTCTCAAAAAATTAGATACATCGTTTCTTACTCCCTGACAGCAATCTCAATTTAATAGAAATGCACATTTGTCACAACGGTATGTTTCTTATTTCTTTGTTTTTTCTTTATTTGTTTGTCATTTCATTTCCTTTTTATTTTACTACCTTTGTTTTATGGGCTCATTTTGTACGATTATGAGAAATATTGTTCGCACTGTGCGTGATGTATCATCTTTCTGTTATGGGCATTTTAGCCATTATGTTTCATGTCACTACAGTGCCTGTACACCCAGATGTTATATTTTTCTACAATAAAAAACGTTTGAAAATGAAAATTATACTTACAGATAAACAAAAAGATAGAATTATACAATTTTCTACAAAATTACATGCAATGTCCGACTCAACCTCGTCTCTGTGTTGGAGGGAGTGTGGAGATCGAGCTACACACGAGCACATATGGTGGTTCTGCCCTAAAATCTGACAAGTTTGGGAAGAAGTTGGGAAGGTGATCTCTCTGATACTGGGCAGAGTAATTAAACCTGAACCATTAACGTTTTTACTTCATTGTACGAACAAAACAACAGAGCAATACAAGATGTCTATGACCCCATATTTGTTAAACGCTTGTAAATCTTTGATTCCACTATACTGGGGAAAAAGTTTAATACCTACTATCTCACAGTGGCTACAAAGGGTTGACAAGCTCTGTCTAATGGAAGAAATAACCTGTAAAAATAAAGGGATGACCAGGAAATATATTAAGACACGGGCAAAATGGTTTGAATTTAAGGAAACTAAACTATATTAACTAATATCAGACCCTGATGGTAAATCAGAGTATGACTTATTAATTCATATTGATTAACCTTATAGTTTCTGTACCTCCCTGATAGGTATATATTTACATTTTTCATAGGTCTCCTGGCCTCTACCTTTTTTTTCTTCCTTTGGAATTTTTTTTTCTCTTTTTTTTTTTTTCTTTTTTCTTTTCCTTTTTGTGTGGTTCCCGCCCCCCTCATTTTATTTCACTATTGGAGGGGAGAGGATGGGAACTGATAAGATAAATTGCATTGTATATGTTTCAAGATAATGTTTGGAATTTTCTGAAATGCTGAAAATAATAATAATATTTTTTTTTCTAATGATATAAATCTACATGTCTGCTCACTGGTGTCAGCATCTTACCATTGGTAGAATAGTAAATGTGATCATTCAATCTCTGTCTAAGTTGGCGGATGGTTTTGCCAACATAAAATGCTCTACATTGGCAGGTCATGAGATAGACTACACCCTGGGTACCGCAGTCAGACCTAAAATGAGGATAAAATACTTCTCCATTGGTGATTGTGAAACGGGACCCTGTGGATACCCAGGGGCAGAATGTACAGTGACCACATCTGTATAGCCCCTTGCTGCTAGTTTGTGGTCGCGGGGTAGGAGTATAATGACTATTGGTTAGTCTATCTCTTAGAGACACTGCACCTTTGGGGATGGCCCCTTCCTGTTCCAACATGACTGTGCACCATACATAAAGCAAGGTCCATAAAGACATGGATGAGTGAGTTTGAGGTGAAGGAATTTGACTGGCATGCACAAAGTCCTGACCTCAACCCAACAGAACACCTTTGGGATGAATTAGAGTGGAGACTGCGAGCCAGGCCTTCTCGTACAACATTAGTGCCTGACCTCACAAATGCGCTTCTGGAAGTAGGGTCAAACATTCCAATAGACACACTCCTAAACCTTGAGGACAGCCTTCCCAGAAAAGCTGAAGCTGTTATAGCAGCAAAGGGTGGGCCAACTCAATATTAAATCCTACAGACTAAGACTGGGATGCCATTAAAGTTCATGTGCGTTTAAAGGCAGGCATCTGAATACCTTTGACAATATAGTGTATGTGGAATAGTTATAGGAAAGAATGGAATTCCTACTTAAAATGCATTTTCATGCATTCAAATTGATGTATGCAAGAAAATGGACTAGGGTGAATAGGTACTTGTAGTCATTTGTTTTTTTAATTTTAGAGAACTGCTAAATAATGGTTCTAAAAGCTGGTAGCATTACCCTTATGAAACAGATGGCTTGCCAGAAAATTAATATAGAGACTCTCTGTAGAGTTTTCTCTTGCTCTCTACTTGTACATTTAACATTAAAAGTGAAGTGTCAGTCTTTGAGTAAAACCACACTACCAGCAGCCATGTACAGGAGCCGGAATATCAACCAATAAATGTCCAATTGTTCTTCCTGTATGTGATGTGAACACAACCATATGTGATATCCAATGTGCACCATTTTACACATACTGAAACTTAAACTTATAGATGTGTTTATATGTTCTCACCCGTCCTTTTACCTACAACAGGAACTATAGTAAATGCACAATGTATAGCCTATAAAGGGAGAAAACTATAACTAAATCATGAAAGGGCCACAAAGGACAAGAAATGTAATCATATGTACTATATGCCAGAACAGGAAGACGAGCTTCACAAGATTAATTTAGTCAATAATAAGTCATATGTAATGGGTCTAGTTTGAAACTGTATAGGTCAAGAAACATTTTACTTTTCTATAGAGCCTGGATTGTAATCCCTCTGAATATGAATACCACCATTAAATGGTCCTTTGGCATTTTCTGCAAGAATTCACTGGGCCCCTAGTCTATCGTAGTCCCCTCTGTCCACAGTACCCCCTGCAAGTCTTGTACTCACCTGTCCCCAATCCAGAAAATCAACACTGACTAGAAGGTGTTGGATTTAGATATACTTTAAATGAAGCTGTTGCAACTGGGTGTATCCATTGTTTTTTTTTTTGTACCACATCAGTGACTGTTTTCAGGAAAATGTGTTTCAACTTATTTCAATATTGTCCCGACTCATTTTCACATCATAATGGCGTTTTTTTTTTTAACTTGTTCTTATTTGCGAATATAAATGTCCCTTACGCATACAACCAATTCCTTTAATGGAACCTCTCTTGACTAGGGACAATCGAGAAAGAAAAAAAAAAAAAAAACGAATACATAGAATATCTATACTCCCCTATGTCCATCCCTGAAGCCACCCCCCACCCCCCTCCCCCCCGAATATCACCCCTCCCTACCCTACCCTTCTACCCCACTCCTTAAAACCTACCAGTTCTAGTCAGTTCTTTTTCTTGACTACTTTAACTTCGTCCAAGTCTCAAACTATTTAAGGGGCCAGACCACAGTTTTATTTTAGATTCCCATCACCTCAGCAAACCTAATTGAACACTCAAACTCTAACCAATCCCTCCATTTTTCTTCATACTTGTCCATTCCCAATCCCTCACTGTGTCTCAGGTATTCGAGACTTTGAATTTCATTTGTTTTATCATACCATTCTTGCAGTGTTGGGCACATTCTATCAATATCCTTATCAATACACCTTCTGCCAATATCTGGGTATAAGGCTTTTGGCTGCGTTCAAGAGTTGTGGTAAGAGTGTTCTCAGATATGTCCCAGTTGATAATCTAAAACCATGAAATAAGCACGCCCATGGATCGTCAGGGACTCTGATGTGAGTTATCTCACTAATGATTTGCCTGATCTCGCCCCAGAATTTTTTGATTTCCGGACAGTGCCACCAAATATGCGCCATTCTCCCAATCTCTTTGCATCCCGCCAACAGTATTGCGAGGTTTCGCTCTGATACTTAAATGCTCTGTCTGGGGTAATATACCATCTCGCCAAGCACTTGTAATTTAGCTCGAACATCTTAAAATTGACTGATGTTGCATGTACTCGCTTTAGTAAAATCCCAATCTCTGAGTCTTTAAGTTTTGAATCCAATTCCAACTCCCACTTCTTAATAAATGGCGGTGTATCTACTCCCTTCAGTTCTATTAACACCCTATAGATCCTAGAGATCCCCCTCTTCCCTACTTTATCAACACACAGTTTCTGTAAGGGGCAAAGGTTTTCATCAGATCTGACGGGTTGAGGGAGTGTTTCAATAAAATGGTTTAATTGACTATACCTCCATCGATCAATGACAATAAGTTCCCCTTTGTTTTTTAACTCCTGATAAGTACATAATTTACCCTGTTCCATCACGTCCTTTAGTTGTGCTTCTTCTTGTAAGATCCATTTCCCAAACAATACCTCCATTCCTGGTGCAAAATACTCAGTATCCTTTAGTGGAATTAAAGGAGAATTTTACTCCCATTTCTCCTTTTTGTGCAAGTTGTACCAAACTTTTATTGCATGTCTAGTGATAATATGTGTCTCAGTGCTTAGTTTTCTAAAAAGTGGGGGAATCCAAATTATTTTTCCCATTTTTGCTTTACTAATTGTGTTATCCATTTTTACCCAACGCTTTTCCTTATTATTTTTTGCCCATTCTACTATTCGTGATAAAATAATTGCTTTGTGGTAGCATCTCATATCTGTTGCCCCCAACCCCCCTTTCTCCTTATCTTTAACTAATAGTGCAAAGCTTATATGTGTTTTTTTCCCTCTCCAAATACATTCTGAAAAAAGTGTTTGTAGTGTTTTAAAGTATACTTGTGGGAGTGGAATTGGAAGCATTTGCATTTTAAACATAATTTTTGGTAAGATTCCCATTTTGAGGATGTTGATTCTTCCCCCCCATGATAACTGTCCTCTTGTAATTCTGCTCAACTCCTCTTTGATCCCATCAAGGAGTGGAACAAAATTGGACTGATACAATGATTCTCTTGATCTAGTTATCTTAATACCGAGGTACTTAAGTTCTTTTTTCCCCCACACAAATGGAAACTCCTCATGAAAAGAGCAGTCCCCTTTTTTAATCTTATTTATTTCTAGTATTTCTGATTTGGCCGGGTTTATCCTGAAATTATATATACAGTGGGGACGGAAAGTATTCAGACCCCCTTAAATTTTTCATTCTTTGTTATATTGCAGCCATTTGCTAAAATCATTTAAGTTCATTTTTTTTCCTCATTAATGTACACACAGCACCCCATATTGACAGAAAAACACAGAATTGTTGACATTTTTGCAGATTTATTAAAAAAGAAAAACTGAAATATCACATGGTCCTAAGTATTCAGACCCTTTGCTGTGACACTCATATGTTTAACTCAGGTCCTGTCCATTTCTTCTGATCATCCTTGAGATGGTTCTACACTTTCATTTGAGTCCAGCTGTGTTTGATTATACTGATTGGACTTGATTAGGAAAGCCACACACCTGTCTATATAAGACCTTACAGCTCACAGTGCATGTCAGAGCAAATGAGAATTATGAGGTCAAAAGGAACTGCCTGAAGAGCTCAGAGACAGAATTGTGGCAAGGCACAGATCTGGCCAAGGTTACAAAAAAATTTCTGCTGCACTTAAGGTTCCTAAGAGCACAGTGGCCTCCATAATCCTTAAATGGAAGACGTTTGGGACGACCACAACCCTTCCTAGAGCTGGCCGTCTGGCCAAACTGAGCTATTGGGGGAGAAGAACCTTGGTGAGAGAGGTAAAGAAGAACCCAAAGATCACTATGGCTGAGCTCTAGAGATGCAGTCGGGAGATTGGAGAAAGTTGTAGAAAGTCAACCATCACTGCAGCCCTCCACCAGTTGGGGCTTTATAGCAGAGTGGCCCGACGGAAGCCTCTCCTCAGTGCAAGACACATGAAAGCCCGCATGGAGTTTGCTAAAAAAAACACCTGAAGGACTCCAAGATGGTGAAAAATACGATTCTCTGGTCTGATGAGACCAAGATAGAACTTTTTGGCCTTAATTGTAAGCGGTATGTGTGAAGAAAACCAGGCACTGCTCATCACCTGTCCAATACAGTCCCAACAGTGAAGCATGGTGGTGGCAGCATCATGCTGTGGGGGTGTTTTTCAGCTGCAGGGACAGGATGACTGGTTGCAATCAAGGGAAAGATGAATTACAGGGATATCCTGGACGAAAACCTTCTCCAGAGTGCTCAGGACCTCAAACTGGGCCAAAGGTTTACCGTCCAACTAGACAATGACCCTAAGTACACAGCTAAAATAACGAAAGAGTGGCTTCACAACAACTCTGTGACTGTTCTTGAATGGCCCAGCCAAAGCCCTGACTTAAACCCAATTGAGTATCTCTGGAGAGACCTAAAAATGGCTGTCCACCAACGTTTACCATCCAACCTGACAGAACTGGAGAGGATCTGCAAGGAGGAATGGCAGAGGATCCCAAATCCAGGTGTGAAAAACTTGTTGCATCTTTCCCAAAAAGACTCATGGCTGTATTAGATCAAAAGGGTGCTTCTACTAAATACTGAACAAAGGGTCTGAATACTTAGGACCATGTGATATTTCAGTTCTTCTTTTTTAATAAATCTGCAAAAATGTCAACAATTCTGTGTTTTTCTGTCAATATGGGGTGCCGTGTGTACATTAATGAGGAAAAAAATGAACTTAAATGATTTTAGCAAATGGCTGCAATATAACAAAGAGTGAAAAATGTAAGGGGGTCTGAATACTTTCCATCCCCACTGTATTTCTCCATACTCTTTTACGGTTTTAAGCAAGTTAGGGAGGGTTATCCTCGGGCTAGTAATATAAAATAAGATATCATCCGCGAAGGCTGCCAATTTATGAACCTCTTCCCCGTCGTTTACTCCTCTGATATCCGGATTCTGCCTTATCTTTGTTAGAAGGGGTTCAAGCGTGAGCACAAATAATAAGGGGGAAAGTGGGCATCCCTGTCTTGTGCCATTAGACATTTCAAACGGCTCCGAGAGTGTTCCATTGACCTTAACCCTTGCAGAAGGGCGCACATATAATGCCTTTATCCATCTGGTCATATTAGGCCCAAGTCCTATCTCCTCCAGCTTACTATGCATGAAGCCCCAGTCTACCCTGTCAAAGGCTTTTTCAGCGTCAATTGACAGGAGTAGCCCTGGGTCTCTACTATCTTTAATTCTCTGCATTACCAAAAGTGTTCTTATGCCATTGTCCCGCCCTTCCCTGCCCGGAATGAACCCTACCTGACCAAGATGTACGATATCATTCATTATATTTTTCACTCTCCCTGCCATTACTTTCGCAAATAATTTCGTATCCGTGTTAAGAAGTGATATAGGCCTGTAGCTGGAGCAAAGTGTACTGTCTTTGTCCTCTTTTCAATAGTAATAGTGGCCTCTAACGACTCTTTCCTCTTGTCCCATTTTGCCCCTATCCCATTCATGTAGGAGCATAATTCAGGGATTAAGAGGTCCTGAAATTTTTTATAATATAGTACAATTAAACCCTCGGGCCTGGGGCTTTTCCCGGCCGGTGTTTCTTTGAATATTTTTTTTTTCTTGTCTTCTGTTATTGGGGCCTCTAAGTCGCTACATTTGTCTTCTGCTATTTTGTTTAATCATAAGTCTTTCAGGAAAGCTTTAGTCCTCTCCCTTTTCTTTTCAGCATCTTCTGTTGTAGTCTTCTTATTAATAGAGTATAACCCCCCATAGTAATCTTAAAAGATTTTGGCTATTTCACTAGTTCTGTATCTCGTGTCACCGGCTGTTGTCTTAATTTTCTCAATGTAATTATTTTCTTTTTTTTTTAGTACCTTCGCAAGATAATTCCCTGGTGTATTCCCACCTACATACCTCTCTTTCTTTATTAGATTGTATGCCGCTCGTGTTTCTTGTTCTACTAAGTCTCTCATGGCCTCTCTTTTGTAGTAGAGTCTTGAGAGCATCTCCTTCTTTTTCCGAGCCAGCTTTAATCAGGATACCCCTTATATAGGCTTTATGGGCCTCCCACACGGTAGCTTCTGATATCTCTGCTGATTCATTTATCTTAAAGTATAATTCTAATTAATCTTTTATAAGTTTACCTATCTCTTTATCATTTAGTAGATCTTTGTTTAACCTCCAGCAATTACTCTTTTTTTTGAAGCTGTCCTATATTCAATGTTAAACTTACAGGCGCGTGGTCAGAAAATGTCATTATTCCGATGTTTGAGCTAGTCACTGCCTCCAGCCATCTATGCTCAATCAGAAAAAAGTCAAGTCTAGAATAAGTCCCATGCACGGGGGAGTGGAACGTATAGTCCCTGGAGTTAGTATGCTGCAACCTCCATGCATCTACAAGTTGGTACTGATGCAATTTCTGTTTCACCTTATTGTTCCATGCCGTGCCCGTCACCCATGCATGCGAAGTATTATCCTTTCCTGATTCCAGGCAAAGGTTAAAATCACTGGCCATAATGGCCACCCCTTTCTTAAATTCCATAAATTCCACCAATCTCGCTATTAGGAAACTATTAGGATTCTTGTTAGGGCCATAAATGTTTGCCAGTGAGCAATCAGTACCATTTAATTTCCCACTCAAGAACAAGTACCGCCCATCCGGGTCCATCCTTATCTCATGCAGTTCAAACCTTACTCCACTGGCAAACCCTATGGCAACTCTCTTTCGCACGACTTACAGGCAAATCTCCGTAAAACCAAACTGGAAATTCCTTTGAGAAAATAATTGGTTCTTGCCCAGGAATAAACGTGTTTCCTGCAGCAAAACTACATCAGCTTGGAGGAATTTTAATTCATGCAAGATATTGGCACGCTTTGTGGGGGAGTTTATACTGCATACATTGTACGAAAATATTTTTACATTAGGCATTCTATCCTTTCTAGGGGGTCTCCATCTTGAACCCTACATCGGAGTGGTGGTCCCAGTAAATTTTGTGACATCTTATCCCGGTAGGTAGCCTTTCTTGACATCAACCCATTCCCCCACCTCCCTCCTCCTCCCTCTCCCCTCCCCACCCCCCCACCCCCCTCCTGCCCGATTGGGCCTCCCCATGACCCAGTAAACTGTGGCCCCACTAACACCTCCCGGACCCTCCGTTATCACCCTGGAGGTTGAGCTCGGAATGGTTGTCGCTGTATCCGATATTCCCCCTTGAATTTAAGTGGTTCCCGTGCCTGTCCTCCCCCCTCCCCATCTCTCTCACTCCCCGACCCCCCCACACCCATGCCCCCCTCCTAGCATCCCTTTCTAATATATTAATAGTCCAGTGCTAATTTTCTGTTTCCTTTAAGCATATTTCTTCTTCGCTTCTGATCATTTCATTTTAAAGACTGGTTTCCAGGCTTGCTGTTCCTCAATAGTTTCTCTATTTACTATTCTTTCCCACCAACCCGGGATTTCTACTAATGGCACATCTAAGCGGTTACAAAATTTTGGTGTTTCTTCCGGGAATCTTAGAGTTGCCAGACGGCCTTCTTTACGTCCGATTAGGCAGGCTGGGAAGCCCCAGGAATATTGAACATCGTACGATTTGAGCTGAACTAGTAAGGGTTTCAGGATTCTTCTCCTGGCCAGCGTCTCGGCTGCCGGGTCCAGAAAAATCTGCAGATTTGTCTCACCATACTTCACTGGTTGGTTCTTTTTCATGCAAGCCTTGATCTGTTCTTTATCTTGATAGTTGTGGAATCTTGCAATAACATCTCTGGGGACATCCCCGCTTATTTCTGCAGGCTTTCTAATCCTGTGGATTCTTTCAAACTTTATTTTACTACTTGCATCATGTAGATTTATCATACCACCAAAGATTACATCCATTTTTTCTTGTAAATCCTCTTTTTCTCCTTGTATCTCTGGTAGGCCTCTAATCCGAAGGTTTTTCCTTCTGTTCCGATTCTCTTGATCTTCAATTCTGTACAGTATATTTCTTTGTTCTTTCTGTATCTCTTCCATCTGGTTCTTAAGCCCTTTTATCTGATCCCCTTGCATGTCCAGCCTTGTCTCTGCATCTTCGACCCTTTTAAGAATATGATTCATATCTTCGCGTAAGGATTCTATTTCTCCTTTTATAGATGTTTCCAGCTTCGTAAACATTTCTGCCATTTCACCCTTTTTTGGTAGCTGTTTTTTTTTGTTTGGGTTCCATTATTACTTCCTCTAATGTCTCGCTGCTTGCAGTATGGGTATTTATCTCGGCCAGCTGTCTTCTCGGCCCCACCTTTGATGAACACTCGGGGGTTTTGCTTTTAGTCCCCGTTTGTTTTCCCGGACTTTCTTTGCCGCTATCCTGTACCATATTTTCTAATAGTTCCCTGGGCTTGCACTTAATCTAGGCGGGTTGGCTGCCGCACCCTTCGTTGATTTATCCCTCATTTATTCCTTACTACTACGTTTGACGCAGGCACCTACTCCCCTCCTGTTTTTTTTTTCTTCTTTTTCCCTCTCTCGCTTACTCTCCTCTAATCCCAATCTCGGGTAGGTTATTTTCAATGTTGCTTTATCTGGGGTAGATACCTGAGTGTATTGTAAGTGAAATTCATAGATAATTCGCAGGCAGCACACAGTTTTACAAAAGTGGAGATTCAAGTTTTTTATCCACTCTTACAATCTGTGCAACTGCAGCTAGTTATATAGATTGTAGCGCTTTTAGCGACTAGTGCCACTACAGTCGCCAAACTCGTTTTTTTTTTTTAAATCTAAATTAATATTTCATCTTGACGGACTTTGACACTTAACTTCTGTAGGGTAAATCAGAATAGTCCAAAAAAAGTCACTCTCCTGGTAGGCAATTTTAAACCTGATACACCAGCCTGATTAATCCGCAGTCCATACAACCGTCCAACAGTCCAACAGTCCGTACAGTTATCAATGTTACGGCACCCCTCATTCACAGCCTGTTATACAGCTATGAGCTTATCTTCACCCATTCAAATGTGTGCCTCCATGCTTTTCCTCTTCACAGTATGAGATACACCCAATCCAGCCTACTTCCGCATACAATGTGTAATTTTAATATATAAGTGTGTAGCCAGAGTGCAGGTTTATGGCAGTGGTTTGTATAGCAGGTGTGATATGAGGTGGTATGAGAAGCAGTTCATAAGTTCATAAAGCGCACAAAACTCATAATGCATAAATAAGTCTATGATCTGCAGGTGGTTGCCTTGACTCTGTGTACTGACCATGAACCTCGCACAAAAATCTCCTTAAATGTTAAACGATCAGAGTTGAATTACTTACTGTTTTCCTTGTGTCCACTGTGCAGGGAATCCCTTCATCCATAGCTCCTTGTAGCTCACTTACCACAAGAGGAGGTCATGAGCGTCTCGCCGGGCTCACACATCCTGCAGCTTTAGAATCCACCTGTCCCCCCTTCCACTGTCACCTCACTGCGTGTGCGTGTACCAACTTGTGGCACCATCTCCCGAGCACCCGGACACCGTGAGCGCAGCGGCTAGGCGGACTAGGTCGGACCAGGTCGGCGCTCCCTGATGTGACAGCTGAGACTGGACTCGGCTCCACTCGGCTCACCTCTCGCAGTCAGATGAGCCGGGAGCTCTCTTCACTTATCCCCGTCACGGCAGCGCCATCTACAAGGATACCCAAAAGGACAGAGCACTGGGGCAGGCCTCTGGCAGAGCCTAGGCCTGCATCACAAGGAGGAGGTCACCAGCACAAGACACATTGACTGTATCATTAATTACATAATTCTTATTGTGAAGCTTGTCTTCCTGTTCTGGCACACAGTCAGTAATGTCCACGCCGGGTGCCACACATTGGGGGCGTGTCAAACCTGCTATTAGAGACTGGACAAGGCAGTAGCAGGTGCAAGAGGTGCTCTCTGCTCTGTAGCTGTGCTGGGCTGGCTCACATTCGTGCAAGTTGGCTGCTTTGTCATTGAGCTCACTTTGAGCTCTATAGCGCCACCTCTCGCTGCTTCATGTATGTGCGCCCCTCGTGTGTGCTGTACAGTAATGTACTTTCACAGGGACATGTGGAATCAAGACCTGGGACAAGGAAGACCACCTTACAAGTGGGGGCTGTGAGTACAATATTGGAGGCTGTTTGTGTACAGGGGGGGCATAGCAGAGCTGTGTGTGTGTTTACATATGTGTGTGTGGGGGGCAGCTGAGTGTGTACAGGTGTGAGGGGGGGCAGCTGAGTATGTACAGGTGTGAGGGGGGCAGCTGAGTGTGTACAGGTGTGAGGGGGGGCAGCTGAGTGTGTACAGGTGTGAGGGGGGCAGCTGAGTGTGTACAGGTGTGAGGGGGGCAAATGAGTGTGTACAGGTGTGAGGGGGGCAGCCGAGTGTGTACAGGTGTGTGTGGGGGGCAGCTGAGTGTCTACAGATGTGAGGGGGCTGAGTGCATACAGGTATGAGGGGGCTGAGTGCATACAGGTGTGTGGGTGGGCTGAGTGCGTACAGGTATGAAGGGGGCTGAGTGCATACAAGCATGATCAGTGAGGGGGGTGCCAGATCTAGCATCCCCCCCGGGTGCCAAATGCTCTAGGTACGCCCCTGAATACAGTACACATGATTGCATGGCTTGTCCTCTGTGGGCCTACCATGATTTACGAGAGTGTTGCACTATCATTCAACATCTAGAGAAATGACTATAGGGTGAAGCCATTGGATTCCTAAAATACTAGCAGACAGTGGAGCAGTGGTAGATTATGGAAAGCACTTTGCCTAGACTTGTGGCGAGGCCAGTAAATGCCACAATTGAAAAAAGTACCCTTTACAGCCCTGCCACAAAAGGAGACCTGAAAAGAAAACTTTGAGGCCGCTGATCCCCCTCTAAAAATTTTACTTTTCTGGTTTCAATATTTTATGAAACATTGACCCGAGACAAGTATGCAGTAAGTGTAGTCAGAGGGACGTAGGAACTCCAGATCTACATACGTTTCAGCTTAGTGACTCAAAGCTTTGAACCCACTGCATCAGCATGACAGGTAGGCATACAGCATATTCCCTCCTAGATTGTAAGCTCTAACGAGCAGGGCTCTGATTCACCCCTGTGTTGAATTGTATTGTAATTGTACTGTCTGCCCTAATGTTGTAAAGCACCGCGTAAACTGTGGGCGCTATATAAATCCTATATAATAATAATAATAATAATGATAATAATAATAGTAATAATAATAATATTCAGAATAATGTCAGCAATAACAGCCTCTATTCTT
This sequence comes from Aquarana catesbeiana, assembly GCF_042186555.1. Taxonomy (NCBI): domain Eukaryota; kingdom Metazoa; phylum Chordata; class Amphibia; order Anura; family Ranidae; genus Aquarana; species Aquarana catesbeiana. Next base: position 77,536,304 of record NC_133327.1, on the reverse strand, counting down.
TTCCCAGTACAGGCTTCCTCTGAGCCTGTCTCTAGGCAATATGTCAACTAGTCCAAATTGAAGGCATTTAAAAGAATAAATTAAAGACCATTGCGGGCAAACCTTCCCAACCCCCCACCATACCCATTCACACAAGCTTAAAAAAAAACCTAAGACCTTCTTATTTACCATAAGATAATCAAAAAGAAACTGCGCTTAGGACAAGTCTATAGGGTCAGAAACCACAGGTTGCTGCCTCCCTCACGCAAAGTCCCAAAGGGGTGCTTTGCACAATGTATTTAGGATATAAAGTTTGGGTGCAATGGCGCTACCTTTATGTTTAAAATGGGATAGCCTTAATTATAACGAGCTCCTACTTGTGGTTATAAAAGGTATGGGACATATAAGGAAAATACCCCCTTGTATTATAAATTATACTATAGCTGACAGATGTGTGTAACAGAATTTCTGCTTCAGATATATAATAAACACTCAAATGTCGCACAAAAATAAAATAGTCCTACAGCGTCTGGTAGTAGAGCCAGACGCTATATTCCATAGTGTGCATTTATTAAAGCCAAATACGATTTGCTGTAGACTAATTTCTGTATGTAATTCTATAACCATATCAAACACTTGAATGCATCATGGAGGTGGCCTTACTCCATACACCCATGCACTGCGGTGCACCTAGAATATGCCACCTTAAATAAATATCGTAAGTATAGTCAAGCAAGGGCTAAAATTACATGTATATAAAACAGAGACTATTAACACAGAAATTACAGCAGTAAGATCTCAGGCATAGTTTAACAGTCCCGTATGTTGGTACTGTGTTAGCTCAATCAAATTCCCAATGGTGACTTTGGTGCTGCAACAATTGTCTGGTGACTCTCGTGCTCCCCCTTTTGGTTGTCTACTCACCAGCTCCCAAAACCCCAACAGGGGTATTACGCCTGTGGTGTAGTATGCTAGGTTTATTTACCATAGTCTTCCATTACAGAATCATCCACAATCAAAGTTTCTTCTAGTGAAGACCCGTGATCCACCGCTGCAGTCCCACTCATGACCAGTTTTTTGCCTCCACTCATTGTGATGGCACCATGCCACTGCAGTCTTATGGAGTCTTATGGACAGGGCCATCTTAAGAGCATTATAGGCCCCCGGGCTATACAGTGTACTGGGGCCCTGTCTACACTACACTATATCCACTGACCACTACACTACACACTAACCTACCTGATTCCTATACAGACCACTACACTACACACTGACCTCTACACATGACACCACCCTACCTGATTTCTATACTGACCAGTACTACACAAACTACACTACCCACAGACCACTACACAATACACTACATACTGACCGCTGCACAATAATCTACCCACAGACCAATACACCACACACACAATACACTACACATAGTACACTATACACCACACACAATACACTATACACAACACATTACACTATACACTGACTTTATGGCTGCTTCCTCTCCCCAGACCATATCTACTCCCCCCCGGGCCAGCAACAACCTTTTTTTTTACTTTCATGATCTGCTCTGCCTCTGTGCCACCCCTGTCACACTGCCAGACTGCCTGCCCCGGCGGGGACATGATCGGTGACCCGGAGAAGAGGAGGAGAAGACAGCGGCCACAGCACACGGTGATGGCCAGCCCCGCTCTCCCGTGATTGAGGACAGGCCAGCCCCACCTGCCACACATGACCCCTTTTGCCCAATCAGAGGGCGCCAGGGGCCGGCCTGAGACTGGACATGGTGGCTAGAGCGCGGGGTCACAGAAAATTGGAGCAAGGGTGACAAATAGATGCTTGGCTGGGGTCGCTGGGCAGGTGGGGCCCCCCAGGCAAGTGGGGCCCCGGGCAACTGCCTAGCGTGCCCAATGGAAAAGACAGCCCTGCTTATGAATCCTGTGAGGACATCACAGATGGACAGCCAATGACATTGTCCACGTTAACAGGAAGCGACACCCCCATCCCCACTTTGCTGTCCAGAAGAAATAAGACTCAGCGCGCCATGTTACTGCAGATTTGGTTAAATAAATGGGGATTTTAGGTATATTAATAAAATGCTGATTAGTTAAAGGGGTGTCATGTAATTTTTATTTTTATTTTTTTGATGCAGGAATTCAGCTTTAAAAATCTAATGCATTAATATTTAAAATTTAGGCAAAATAAAGGTTATGCAACCAATTCTAAGAAGATAGGAAGTTAGCAAATGCTTATGTGACACCAAGAATGCCAAAATAATATGAATGTGCAATGCATATAACAGATGCTGCAATGTATTCCACTTTGTAAAAAAAACATTCCTGTTCACTTTAGGATTGTCCTGAAAATCCCAATTATATTTACAAAGGTGTACATTTTGAACTTATATTAGAAAGCCTGAAACAAACTCATAAAACTGTTTCATGTCTTAGGCCTGTTTCACACAGGTGGCTGTCCTGCCGCTGTTAAAAGCATGTTTTGTTATTTTGAAATTCCAAGACTCCAGGCACAGAGATCACTTGCAGTTGTACATTGCAATTAGCAGCATTTACGTGCGTTTAGCTGCGGTGGAACATTCTTGCCATTTCTGATGTGCTTCCTGTTGTTTTTCTTTCCTCGTTGCCTCGTTGTACACTGCGATTACCTGCGGTTATGTGTAGATAGCTGCGCTAAATCGGTCCTGGACGCAGTCAAATTTAATTTTTTTAACCGCACAAAACCCCATGTAACGAAACCGTTGCTAAACACAGTGTGTGAATGGGGCCATAGGAAAGGATTGTGTGAGTTTAGGTTCAGTAGATGACTTCATCCATCCGCAGCTAAAAGATGAATTCTATCCACCCGTGTGAAAGGGGCCTTACAGTTCAGCCTTAAGAGTAAATGAGGGGAATTCCCAAATGTTTAATCTGTACAAGCTCACACAGCACAGTTCTCATTGAGAAGTTTAAAAACAATTACACATTTCTTCTTTTAAAAAAATGGAACCCCCACTCACCCTTCTCTGTTATTTACCTATTGATATATCTATCAGTCCACAATAATTAAGTATTCCTACATGGGTAGTACTTAAATGAGGGGCTCACAAACTGTTCTTGTAGGGGCTCAAGATTATACAGTATGTAGCTCCAGCCCAGTTAAAATATTTGTTCATGTAATGAATGAAAAACAGGCTACTGTAAGTCTTTTTTTTTGTTTTAAGAATATCCCAATCATGTTATACTTTATATGTCCCAGTTCTTTTTATACTATGTAATAACAATGCAAGCGAAAATCCAATACAAGTTTGGTTCAAAAATCTCCTTTCATGTTGTGAGTTCTGCCTGTCTGCTGACCATCTGATTCTACAACTTCCTGGATTTCCTGCATGCTTTGCTGTTTCTCTTTTTCTCATTCCTTTGGTTTTATTTCAATTTCTAAGGACTACATATCCCATGGAACCTTGCTGCCTGCCAACAGTGATTCCTGTACTGACTCCGCCTCCTGAAACTCCTCCTCTCCGCACCTCTGTAGCTCAAAAGGCAGTGTCTGTGAAATGTGTGACACAGCAGGGCCTACTCACAGAGCATAGTGACTATGTGTCACAGAATTCAAGGAAGTAAATGTGTGGGGATCTTCACAAAGTAAGTTTACAAACTTCAAGATCGTTCAGAATAATAGGAGTAGGCTAGAAATATTCAAAGTTCAATGTGGAAATTAATATATGATTTTACATTTTGACCACAGATACACTTTAAGTTGCTAAACTATGTTGTGAAGCATGTTTTTTCCTGTGGATTCCAGGGCTCTGTATTCAAAATAAAATGTATTTTCCCCTGTCAACAGTCTATGCAAGGCAGCAGGGAAGTGTTTATGTGTTACTGTAGCCATACCTCCCAACTTTTTGAGATGGGAATGAGGGACACCTATGAGCAAAAGTATGCAGGCATAGGACACACCCCTTGCCACGCCCCCTTAAAGGATAATTGTACAAAAAAACAAGATTGGTTGAACCCACGAGTGCTTTTTGTTTACCACTACTATTACTTTTATATTGGCTTTTGGAATTTACAAATGCAGCAATTTAGAAATCAGATGAAAGGTTTAGCGCTGGAAAACACTTTTTGATAGATAAAAAATGCATTTAATGAACAACTATATAGATCAGACCAAAATGAGGGACAAACGAGAAACGAGGGGGAAAGAGGGACAGAGGGATATTGTTCCAAATAAGGGACAGTCCCTCGAAATCAGGGACAGTTGGGAGCTATGCTGTAGCCATTAAAAGGTAAAGAATCAACACATGGACAACATGGCAATTTCTAGATGTCTACGGTTCAGCCTTATGGAACACTTGGATTTACAAGGTCCTGCTGAAACGGATTCTGCAGTTTTGAGATAGCTGTGCAATGTTAGTTATAGACAGGGCAGTTCTTATAATTTATTTATTTATTACAGGAACTTGTATAGCACCATCAATTTCAACAGAGCTTTACAGATATATTATACATTTACATCAGTCCCTGCCCTCAAGGAGCTTACAATCTAAGTTCCCAAACTCACATTCATACATACACATACATAGGCCAATTTAGACAGGAGCCAGTTAACCTACCAACATGTCTTTGGAGTGTGGGAAAATAACTGAGTACCCAGAGGAAACCCACGCAGGCACAGGGGGAACATGCAAACTCCAGGCAGGTAGTCCTGTGGTTGGGATTCAAACCAATGACCCTAGTGTTGCTAGGTGTAAGTGCTAACCACTTAGTCACTGACATATAATGAGGCAAGCCGAGACTTTTGCCTCAGGTGGCATCTTGTTCTGTCATGTGGGGGACAACAGCCAGAGTGACATGATAAATGTGCTTTGTGCAACAAGCCTACCTGCTTTCCCCTACATTAGTACACTAGAGATGAGAGGCTCATGCCCCATCCATCCGTATTGAAACCCAGAACAGCAGCCAAACTGTCACACACTGTCCGAGGCAGTGAGCTTCGGTGGTGTTCACTCACAAAATGACTTACTATTTGTGGGCAAGGATGGACCAAATGGTCTGTCCTGCCACTATGGCTGCTGAGTACTCAGACCTATCGCCCTGCCGGATGTGCTGAGACTGAAGTCGATGTGGAGGCTGGTAGATGCACAAAAAGTGCACAGAAAGTCCAAACAACAACAGACTGGACCCATACCCCTCTGTCTCTCCTTTCTCTACAAAGGTGCCATTTTTATGACCGATTTAAATGTATGTGTAAATTAAAGTGGTTGTAAATCCTTTACAATCACTCTTGACTACAGGTAAGCCTATAATAAGGTTACTGTGAATTTCTCCTAAACTTGCATAGTTTAGGAGATATTCACTGTATACGCATGTGCCGACATCATCGGCACATGCACACTGAAGAGACGGCTCGCTCATGAAGTTTCTTCAGCTGGTGTGGCTTTACCAGCGGGAGTGACGTCATCGGGGCTGTGGCCAATCACAGCACCGGAGCCCACGATACCCGAAAGTAACTCCGAAAGACATGTCGCTGGCCAAAGCGGTGTGCTGGAACCACTGCGGGGGCATCGATCTAAGGTAAGTATATCATAATGAGCTAGTATGCTATGCATACTAGCTCATTATGCCTTTGTCTTGCAGGTTTTTTTTCTGCCTGGGTTTACAACCACTTTCATTTAAAGGTAAAATACATTTAATAAGGTTTATAAAATGTAAGAAAATAACCAGGTTTACATACTGTATGAAGAATGACTGCTGAGTAGGGATGAGCCTGATGTTCGCCTGTTCGCCGAATAGCGAACAATTTGGGGTGTTGGCGGCAAATTTGAAAGCCACGGAACACCCTTTAAGTCTATGGGAGAAATCAAAAGTGCTAATTTTAAAGGCTTATATGCATGGTATTGTCATAAAAAGTGTTTGGGGACCTGGGTCCTGCCCCAGGGGACAAGTATCAATGCAAAAAAAGTTTTAAAAACGGCCGTTTTTTCGGAAGTAGTGATTTTAATAATGCTTAAAGTGAAATAATAAAAGTGAAATATTCCTTTATTATTATTATTATTATTATTACTATACAGGATTTATATAGCGCCAACAGTTTACGCAGCGCTTTACAATATAAAAGGGAGACAATACAGTTATAATACAATAAGATACAGGAGTATTAAGAGGACCCTGCTCAGAAGAGCTTACAATCTAATAGGGTGGGGCAGGTAGTACAAAAGGTTGTAACTGTGGGGAATGAGCTGATGGAAGTGGTAAAAGATTAGTTAGAGACGTTATACGTTCCTGAAGAGATGAGTTTTCAGGGATCGCCTGAAGATAGCAAGAGTAGGGGATAGCCGGATAGATGGAGGTAGCGAGTTCCAGAGGATGGGAGAGGCTCTGGAGAAATCCTGGAGACGAACATGAGAGGAGGAGACGAGAGAGCTTGAGAGTAGGAGGTCTTGAGAAGAGCGGAGAGGACGATTTGGGTGATATTTGGAGACAAGATTGGTGATGTAGCTTGGGGCAGAGTTGTGAATGGCTTTGTATGTTGTGGTTAGTATTTTGAATTTAATTCGCTGGGGGATTGGGAGCCAGTGTAGGGATTGGAGGAGAGGGTTGGCAGACACTGAGCGGTTGGTAAGGTGGATAAGTCTGACAGCAGCATTCATGATAGACTGGAGAGGGGATAGCCTATGGAGAGGCAGGCCAATGAGAAGGGAGTTGTAATAGTCAAGGCGAGCGATAACAAGGGAGTGAATGAGCAGCTTGGTAGTTTCATTTGTTAAAAAGGGGCGAATTTTCGAGATGTTACGGAGGTGAATTCTACAAACATTTGACAACGATTGGATTTGAGGCTGAAATGACAAGTCAGAGTCTAGGATTACACCTAGTACCCTGTCGTGAGGGGAGGGACTGATGGTTGCATTGTTGATTTTGACAGAAAAGTCGTGGAGGGGGGCACGGGCGGGTGGGGGGGAATATTAATAGCTCAGTTTTAGAGAGATTTAGTTTAAGGAAGTAGTGCGACATCCATGCTGATATGTCAGTTAGTAAGTTAGTAATGCGAGAGGAGACCGAAGGAGTGAGGTGAGGAGTAGACAGATAGATTTGGGTGTCATCAGCGTATAAGTGGTATTGGAAGCCGTGGGCGGTTATCAAGTGACCAAGGGAGGAGGTGTAGATAGAGAAGAGAAGGGGTCCAAGAACAGAGCCTTGGGGGACCCCCACAGAAAGGGGTAATGGAGAGGAGGAGACAGAGTTGTAGGTGACACTGAAGGAGCACTGTGATAGATTGACAGAGAACCAGGATAGAGCAGAATCTTGGAGGCCAAGGGAATGTAGTTTATTGAGAAGGAGCGGGTGGTCAACAGTATCAAAGGCCGCAGAGAGGTCAAGTAGCAGGAGTATGGAGTACTGGCTGTTGGTTTTAGCAGTTAGTAAATTGTTAGTGACTTTTAGTAAGGCAGTTTCTGTGGAGTGCTGTGAGCGAAAGCCAGACTGTAAAGGGTCAAGAAGGTTATTTTCACTGAGGTAGGTGCTAAGACGGTTGTAGACTAATGCCCCGTACACACGGTCAGACTTTGTTCGGACATTCCGACAACAAAATCCTAGGATTTTTTCCGACGGATGTTGGCTCAAACTTGTCTTGCATACACACGGTCACACAAAGTTGTCGGAAAATCCGACCGTTCTAAACGCGGTGACGTAAAACACGTACATCGGGACTATAAACAGGGCAGTGGCCAATAGCTTTCATCTCTTTATTTATTCTGAGCATGCGTGGAACTTTGTCCGTCGGATTTGTGTACACACGATCGGAATTTCCGACAACGGATTTTGTTGTCGGAAAATTTTATAGCAAGCTCTAAAACTTTGTGTGTTGGAAAATCCGATGGAAAATGTGTGATGGAGCCTACACACGGTCGGAATTTCCGACAACAAGGTCCTATCACACATTTTCCGTCGGAAAATCCGACCGTGTGTACGGGGCATAAGCGTTCTAGAAGTTTAGAGGTGAATTTCCTTTAAATTTCGTACCTGGGGGATGTCTATAGTATGCCTGTAAAGTGGCACATGTTTCCCATGTTTACAACAGTCCCTGCACAAAATGACATTTCTAAAGGAAAAAAAGTCATTTAAAAGTACTTGCGGCTGTAATGACTTGTCGTTCCCGGCAATACACATAAAAGTTATTGAAAAAACGGCATGGGATTCCCCACAGTCCAATACCAGTCCCTTTGGGTCTAGTATGAATATTAAGGGGAACCCCCAACCAAAATTTAAAAAAAAAAATGCGTGGGGGTCCCCCCAAATTCCATACCAGGCCCTTCAGGTCTGGTATGGATATTAACCTCCCTGGCGGTATGATTATTTCGGATTTTAGGTGCTGAAAGCGGTACAATTATTTTGCATGGAAATTTGGCGTTTTATATTGTAGGCCTGTAATTCTTAACAATAACACACTTAAATCTGTCCAAACAAGAGTCTAGTAGATATCCCGGGTATGATAAAGTTTGAAACACAAAAACATAAATTATAATATAATAAAAAAAAATAATAATTAAAAAAAATAAAAATAAATAGTAATAAAATAAATTTCCACACGATTCACTATCGCTCAATTCTGCAAGTGTTCTAATTTACTATCGCTTTTTTCTAGCTGGTCTAAAGCCATTTTTGACGTAAAGGGACACTTTTTGGTTGTTATGGACAATCTCCAGTTTCCAGGCAGAAAGAACAGTATATGCAATATAAAACTGCATGCAGGGCATGGGCCAGAGCACTGGGGACAAATGGGATGTGAAATGATTTCATACAGTACTGTAATCTGTAAGATTACAGTACTGTATGTGTTATGCTTTTTACATTTTTTTGAATTTGCCGCCAGGCTCCGCCCCCGTGCGTCGCGACGCTCGCAGGGAACGGAGCCTGGCACAGAGAGGCTTCGGAACAGGACACAGCCCGCGGACACTGCGGGGGACATCGCAGGATCCCGGGGACAAGGTAAGTAAGGAGGCACCAGGATCCTGCGATGCAATCCCGAGTGTGGCTCGGGGTTACCACTAATGGTCCTGAATTTTAACCCCGAGCCACACTCGGGAAAACCGCCAGGGAGGTTAAGGGCAACCCTGCGCCAAAATTTTAAAAACAAATGGCGTGGGGGTCCCCTTCAAAATCCACATCAGACCCTTCAGGTCTGGTATGGATTTTAAGGGGGACCCCGCGCCAAAATTTAAAAAAAAAGGCATGGGGGTCCCCCCAAAAATCCATACCAGACCCTTATCTGAGCACGCAAGCTGGCAGGCCGCAGGAAAAGAGGGGGGGATGAAAGAGCACCCCCCTCCTGAACCGTACCAGGCCACATGCCCTCAACATGGGGAGGGTGCTTTGGGGTAGACCCCCAAAGCACCTTGTCCCCATGTTGATGGGGACAAGGGCCTCAGCCCCACAACCCTTGCCTGGTGGTTGTGGGGGTCTGCGGGCGGGGGGGCTTATCGGAATCTGGAAGCCCCCTTTAACAAGGGGACCCCCAGATCCCGGTCTCCCCCCTGTGTGAAATGTTAACGGAGTACAAATGTACCCCTACCATTTCACAAAAAAAGTGTGAAAATGGTAAAAATGACATGACACGGCTTGGGATAAGTCCTTTATTAAAAAATAAAAAAATAAAAATGTCCCACAAAGTCTTCTTCTTCTTCTCTTGCTCTGCTGACGGACCGGAAAAAAAAAACCTGCACGCCGCCACCGATCCGCCTCCATGGGAGGCACCCGCTGTAATGACGGTCCTCTCAGATGACAGTTCTTTTATAACTGAGGGCGAAGCCACCCGGTGACATAACCGGGTGACCCCGCCCCCCCCTCTGACGCTACTGGGAAGCCATAGGGATGTCCCTGTGCATCACTGTATCCCTCCAGGCCCCACTGACATTTACTGTTCCCCTCCAACCCCCACTGACCTCCTCTGTACCCCTCCAGTCCCCCACTGACTTTCACTGTACCCCTTTTGGCCTCCACTGACCTTCACTGGTACATCACTCCACCCCTCCAGGCCCCTCTGACCTCCACTGTGCCCTTCCAGCCCCCACTGACTTCCACTGTACCACTCCGTCCCCCCTCAACCTCCAGTGTACCCTTCTGGGCCCTACTGACCACCATGGCACCCCCTCAGCCTCTGTTGACCTCTAATTTACTCCTCCAGCCACCACTGGCACCAGAGCTTTTTTTGTTGCTCACACAAGCACTTTGTTTTCTTTTTTCCCCACTGGCCCCCTCTGATCATCAACACCAGGGTATTCATCCTCCTACAGTCATTGACCCCAAGCATTTTTTTCCTTGCACTTACCACCAACACCAGACATTTTTTCCTCCTGCTAGGTACTGATGATGGCCATTTTTTTCCTTCAACTGGCCTGGACATAAGGCCTTTTTCTCCCAAAGAGTGTGCCACATGTTACATATTACAGTGCCATGAAAAAGTATTCATTCCCCTTGAAATTTTTTACATTTTGTCATGTTACAACCAAAAACGTCAATGTTTTTTATTGTGATTTTATGTGATAGACCAACACAAAGTGGCTCATAATTGTGAAGTGGTAGGAAAATGATAAATACAGGTTTGAAGAAGAAAGGTTTTCCGGCGCTCAGATTTTGTGATGTCAGGAATGGAATTGTATAATGATGGTTCTGATAGAACATTAATGTTAGAACAAAAAAGGGGGGGAGGGGGAGAGAGAGGAGGCAGCCATCCTCAGAGGGTGTCCATAGCCTCTGTAACACAAACTGCTAATCAGCCAATCAAATGTCAGCAACTGCATTTACGCATCTAAATGTGGTGGAGATGACTTGCTGAAGTGCAAACCGAGCATCAGAAGGGGGAAGAAAGAAGATTTAAGTGACTTTGAACATGGCATGGTTGTTGGTGCCAGAAACTGCTGATATACTGGAAAATCGGAAAAAGAGAAAATATCCAGTGAGCGACAGTTGTGTGGATGAAAATGCCTTATTGATGTCAGAGGAGAATGGGCAGACTGGTTTGAGATGATAGAAAGGCAACAGTAACAGTAGCTACAATTCAAACATTGCCTGGTCTAATGAGTCTCAATTTCACCTGCGGCATTTAGATGGTAAGATCATTTGGTGTAAACAACATGGAATCATGGATCCATCCTGCCTTGTATCAACGGTTCAGGCTTGTGGTGGTGTTGTAATGGTGTGGGGACATTTTCTTGGCAGACTTTGGGCCAGTGACGGTGCGTCCACAAGGGCGCACGGGGGCCACCCCCTCTCTCCAGCCACCCACTCTATCACCAATAGATAGACTCATGCATGCATTACATGAATCTATCCATGGCCGCCGCTGCCAGCCCCAAAAAGGGGCCGGGCGCCTGAATTACAGTGGCAGGGGGTGTTTTTGAAGCACCTGATTAGAGCCATAGGCTCTAATAGGCGTCAAAAAGGTAAACAGCAAGCACCATGTTTGGCGCTCGCAGTTCACCCAGCTGTGTTAGAAAAGCAAATTAATATTCGCTTTCCTAACACTGAACCGTCTCTTCGCCAATCAGGTGCTTGGGTCTGTTACCCGTCACCTGATTGGCTGAAACGACAGGCGCTGTGATTGGACGCCTATCAGGTGTCCAATCATAGGAGAGGATGGGAGAAGACATGAGGACATGGAGGAGCATGGAGGACACCGCCCGCCGTTGTCACCCACTGCTCCACCGAGACAGGGTAAGTTCCGGGCAGACGGCGGCCCAGTGGCAGCATTCGATGGGCACAGTGGGAGCATTCGATGGGCACAGTGGGAGCATTTGATGGGCAGAGTGACAGAATTTGATGGCACAGTGGGAGCATTTGATGGCACAGTGGGAGCATTTGATGGGCACAGTGGGAGCATTTGATGGGCACAGTGGTTGCGTTTGATGGGCACAGTGAGGCTGCAATTGATGGGGTTTTTTTTCAGAATTTTTCAGTTTGTTTGTGCCCCCAAAAATTTTGAGCACCAGCTGCCACTGCTTTGGGCCCCTTAGTACCAATTGAGCATCATTTAAACACCACAGCCTACCTAAGTATTGTTGCTGACCATGTCCATCCCTTTATGAATACAGTGTATTCTCTGATAGCTCCTTCCAGCAGGATAATGCACCATGTCACAAAGCTCAAATCATCTCACCACTGGTTTCTTGAACATGACAATGAGGTCACTGTGCTCCAATGACCTCCCCAGTCACCAGATCTCAATCCAATAGAGCACCTTTGGGGCGTGGTGGAACGGGAGATTCACATCATGGATGTGCAGCCGATAAATCGGCAGCAACTGCGTGATGTTATCATGTCAATATGGACCTAGATCTCTAAGGAATGTTTCCAGCACCTTGTTGAATCTATACCATGAAGAAATAAGGCAGTTTTGAGGGAAAAAGGGGGTCCAACCTGGTACTAGCAAAGTGTACCTAATAAAGTGGCCAGTGACTGTACATGCATTATGCAATTGCATTACACAGGATATCAAACCAAAACAGTTCTTCTCAGATTGTCTAGTAAAAATTCCAGTAAAGTTGAAAAGTCTCTAAAGCAAAGTTATCACCATTATTCACATGTTTGTATGGTAAAGTTTCATTTTATCCTTACATATTATTTTTATTATCAAAAACCAACAAAGTTGGCCTCTGTTTGTTCATTGATGCATCATTATCTGGCAGCAGGAAGCAGTAATACAAAATAATTTGTACAGTATATAGTGCTTCGGGTAAGGAACATAAGGGATTAACAAAAAGACTGATTTCTCATGAACCTTCATCCCCGGTAGTCAAGTCAGAAATGGTATGGGTTGAGTGAAGCCAGGGTCCCATATTTTTTCAAAAGACAGAGATTTATTTCTGAATTCATAAGTCAGTTTTTATAATAGGAGGCAGGTATTTATAAGCTGTTTCCATTCTGATAGGAATGGAGAGGATTTTCTGTTCCAGGTGAGGAATATCATCTTTCCAGCATAAACATATAGTGTACGTAGGAAGGATTAATGTGGACTGGGGACTGTAGGGCCCCCAGGACATCAGGAAGGCAATTCTTCAATTTAAAGAGGAACTGCAGTCTGCTCACATAATTTGTAATAAAAACATCTTTACCATTCTGAAGCTTCCCTCCAACCACTTTGCATATTATTTTATATATACTGTGATTCTGTACTTGCCAAATATGCTGCAGATATCTCCCCCCACTGAGTCTGGCTGCAATCATTTTAACTGTGGAAAGCTGAAGCTGCTGCCTGTTCACTTCCTGGATTTACACAGACACACAGAGGCACACCTCCAGCTCTGCAGCTCTCATTAGGCCTCTTATGACTCATCCCCCCTCCCTTCCTGGCAAACTCTCCTGAGAGTGAGAGAGAGAGCTGTGCATGATGTCATAAGCCTAGGCTAATGACCAGACAAGAAACAGGAAGTGGGCTGTATAAGGTATTTACTGGCAGAAACAAAATGTTTTACTAACTAAGTTAAAACAACAAGGGCAGAAGATTTAATAGATGGAAAGATGAAAAAAATGATGGAAGTTCCACTTTAACCACATGTCGACCGGGCCATAGTACTACTAGTACTACTACATAGTATTACTGGGAGGGGCTGGGGAAGACCCGGCTGTCATGGTGCACGTTGGCACCAATGACAAAGTCAGAGGCAGATGGAGTGTCCTAAAGAACGATTTAGGAGCTAAATTGAGGAAAAGGACCTCCAAGGTAGTATTCTCAGGAATACTACCGGTACATCGAGCCACACCAGAAAGGCAGAGGGAGATTAGGGAAGTAAACAAGTGGCTGAAGAGCTGGTGTAGTAAGGAGGGGTTTGGGTTCCTGGAGGACTGGGCCGACTTCTCAGTCGGTAACCGGTACTATAGAAGGGACGGACTGCACCTAAATGAGGAGGGTGCAGATCTGCTGGGAAGGAAGATGGCCAAAAAGTTAGAGGGGTTTTTAAACTAGGCGATGGGGGGGAGGGTCCAGAGGCAGAGATAGCCAGCACGGAAGATATTCCAGAGGGTAGTATTTGGGGCATTAGTGGCAGGTTAACCAAAGCACAAAAACACAAGGTGAGTATAGTAGCAAGTCCTAGTTGCAATCTCGAAACACCCAATATGAGGACAATATGCGACCGGTCTAAACTATGTGGCATGTTCACCAATGCCAGGAGCATGGCGGACAAGATGGGTGAACTAGAGATACTGTTGTACGAGGAGGATTTGGATTTTGTAGGAATTTCAGAGACCTGGTTCAACAGTTCTCATGATTGGCTGGCAAACATTCAAGGGTATACCCTATACCGCAAGGATAGAGAGGGTAAAAAAGGGGGAGGGGTATGCCTATATATCAAGAATAATGTACAAGTGAATGTGAGAGATGACATCACTGAGGGAGCTAGAGAGGAGGTGGAATCCTTATGGGTAGAGCTCCAAAGGGATGAAGCTAAGGGGAAAATAATACTGGGAGTATGCTATAGGCCCCCTAACCTGAGGGAGGAAGTGGAGACGGATCTCCTATCACAAATTGGATTAGCAGCAAGGATGGGAAGTGTTATCATAATGGGGGATTTTAATTATCCAGACATAGACTGGGCGGAGGGAACCGCGCATTCATTTAAGGCTCGCCAGTTCCTTAATGTCTTGCAGGACAATTTTATGGATCAGATGGTAGACGCACCAACTAGAAATAAAACATTACTGGATCTACTGATTACCAACAATACAGACCTGATCACAGATGTGGAAATACGGGGCAATTTAGGTAACAGCGATCACAGGTCAATTAGTTTCAGTATAAATCACACAAATAGGAAACATAAAGGGAATACAAAGACACTGAATTTCAAAAGAGCCAACTTCCCCAAACTACAAACCTTGCTAAAAGGCATAAATTGGGATAAAATATTAGGAACAAAGAATACGGAGGAGAGATGGGTTTGCTTTAAGAGCATATTAAATAAGGGCATTAGCCAATGTATCCCATTGGGTAATAAATTTTAAAAGAGCGAAAAAAGTCCTGGATGGCTTAACTCCAATGTAAAAATGCATGTAAAAGCAAAGGAGAAGGCCTTTAAAAAATACAAGGTTGAGGGATCATCCTCAGCATTCAGACTTTATAAAGAATGCAACAGGAAATGTAAGGGTGCAATTAGGACAGCTAAGATAGAACATGAAAGACACATAGCGGAGGAGAGCAAAAAAATCCCCAAAAAATTCTTTAAGTATGTAAACAGTAAAAAAGGGAGGACATATTGGCCCCATAAAGAATGAGGAGGGACATCTGGTTACAAAGGATGGGGAGATGGCGAAGGTATTGAATTTATTCTTCTCCTCAGTCTTCACGAGTGAATCGGGGGGCTTCAGTAACCAAAACTGCAGTGTTTATCCTCATGACACAACACAGGAAGCACCTCCATGGTTAACAGAGGACGGAATTAAAATTAGACTTGAGAAACTTAACATTAATAAATCACCGGGACCAGATGGCTTGCATCCGAGGGTACTTAGGGAACTCAGTCAAGTGATTGCCAGACCGTTGTTCCTAATTTTTACAGATAGTCTACTGACTGGAATGGTACCAGCTGATTGGAGAAAAGCCAATGTAGCACCAATATTTAAAAAGGGCCCAAAATACATCCCTGGGAATTACAGAACATCAATAGTATGTAAACTCTTGGAGGGAATGATAAGGGACTATATACAAGATTTTAGTAATAAGAACGGTATCATTAGCAGTAATCCGCATGGATTTATGAAGAATGGTTCTTGCCAAACCAATCTATTAACCTTCTATGAGGAGGTGAATTGCCATCTAGATAAAGGAAGGCCCATAGACGTGGTGTATCTGGATTTTGCAAATGCATTTGACACAGTTCCCCATAAACGTTTACTGTACAAGATAAGGTCCGTTGGCATGGACCATAGGGTGAGTACATGGATTGAAAACTGGCTACAAGGGCGAGTTCAGAGGGTGGTGATAAATGGGGAGTACTCGGAATGGTCAGGGGTGGGTAGTGGGGTTCCCCAGGGTTCTGTGCTGGGACCAATCCTATTTAATTTGTTCATAAACGATCTGGAGGATGGGACAAACAGTTCAATCTCTGTATTTGCAGACGATACTAAGCTAAGCAGGGCAATAACTTCTCTGCAGGACATGGAAACCTTGCAAAAAGACCTGAACAAATTAATGGGGTGGGCGACTACATGGCAAATGAGGTTCAATGTAGAAAAATGTAAAATAATGCATTTGGGTGGCAAAAATATGAATGCAATCTATACACTGGGGGGAGAACCTCTGGGGGAATCTAGGATGGAAAAGGACCTGGGGGTCCTAGTAGATGATAGGCTCAGCAATGGCAGGCAATACCAAGCTGCTGCTAACAAAGCAAACAGAATATTGGCATGCATTAAAAGGGGGATCAACTCCAGAGATAAAACGATAATTCTCCCGCTCTACAAGACTCTGGTCCGGCCGCACCTTGAGTATGCGGTCCAGTTCTGGGCACCAGTCCTCAGGAAGGATGTACTGGAAATGGAGCGAGTACAAAGAAAGGCAACAAAGCTAATAAAGGGTCTGGAGGATCTTAGTTATGAGGAAAGGTTGCGAGCACTGAACTTATTCTCTCTGGAGAAGAGACGCTTGAGAGGGGATATGATTTCAATTTACAAATACCGGACTGGTGACCCCACAATAGGGATAAAACTTTTTCGCAGAAGAGAGTTTAACAAGACTCGTGGCCACTCATTAAAATTAGAAGAAAAGAGGTTTAACCTTAAACTACGTAGAGGGTTCTTTACTGTAAGAGCGGCAAGGATGTGGAATTCCCTTCCACAGGCGGTGGTCTCAGCGGGGAGCATTGATAGCTTCAAGAAACTATTAGATAAGCACCTGAATGACCACAACATACAGGGATATACAATGCAATACTGACACATAATCACACACATAGGTTGGACTTGATGTCTTTTTTCAACCTCACCTACTATGTAACTATGTAACTATGTAACATAGCCGAAAGACAGCTGCAGCGCGGTCGGCTTATTCTGGCAGGACGTCCTGCTCCCGCGCGCACCTAGGAACATCCATGAACATCGCGGATCACGATAAATGGCCGCTGACAGCAGCCGTTTACCACGTGATCGCTCCGTCAAATGACTCATCCATCCATCCCATCCATACTCATCCATGCTCAGAAGTACTTATCCATCCATCCCATCCATACTCATCCATGCTCAGAATTACTCATCCATTCATCCCATCCATACTTATCCATGCTCAGAAGTACTCATCCATCCCATCCATACTCATCCATGCTCAGAAGTACTCATCCATCCATCCCATCCATACTCATCCACGCTCAGAAGTACTCATCCATCCATCCCATCCATACTCATCCATGCTCAGAGATACTCATCCATCCATCCCATCCATACTCAGCAATACTCATCCATACTCAGCAATACTCATCCATCCATCCATGCTTCCATCCATACTCAGCAATACTCATCCATCCTCAGCAATACTCATCCATCCATCCATGCTCAGCCACCTGTACTCAGCCATACTCAGCAATACTCATCCATCCATCCATACTCAGCCATACCCACCCAGCCATACTCAGCCATACCCAGCCATCCCATCCATACTCAGCCATACCCAACCATCCACATTCATGGCTCAACCATGCTTAGCCATCCCCATCCACAGCTTATCCATGCCACATCAGTTCACATCCATGCCACTACAGTGCCTCAAAGTGTAATAGGTAGTCAAATTAGATTTGACATTTATGCCCCTAGAACACCTGATGATGCTTCCTGCATGTTGGATCCCTCTATGTGGCCAGGCTGTGTAAAAGTCTCACACGTGGTATCGCCGTACTCAGGAGGAGTAGGAAATCTATTTTGGGATGTAATTTTTGCCATGTACATGCTATGTGTTAGAACTATTGTATAAATGGACAACTTTGTTTAAAAAAAAATGCGTTTTCATTTTCTTTCCATATTTTCCAAAAACTTGTAAAAAAAATGACATGTTCAAAAGACGCCCGAGAAGCGTGCGGTGGCGCATGAAGGGGGGGTTCGCTTCCGGCCAGATCCTTCTCTCCCCCTCCCTCCCAGAAGTCAGAGACAGCAGGTTCGGGTGGGTCGGCCGGTTTCAGGGCCTCCCGCGAAGCTCGCAGCGGCACATAAGGTGGGGGGAAAGGGGGAGCAGAGGCATTCAGGCCATGGAGAATCGAGGAGTAGCATCGGCAGTTCTAAGGCGAATGCTTGGCCCAGCGAGGATGGATTAGAGAGACAGGCCCCGGGCGTTTACACAGCAGGGGTGGGGCTTCAGCGGGGGAAGATGGCAGCAGCGGCAACCGGTCACCCCAAATCCGGGGCTGGTAGCCCCACTATGGGGGATGGACAGAGGACAGTAGCGGGCAGTGGCCTGGCATGGCACTCCGGGATGGAGGTCAGTGGGCCCAAGAAAGCGACCCACAAATCGGTGGGTGGATCCGGCGCTAAAGGGAGTAGTTGGGAGGACAACGGATCCCCAGCATCCAGTGAGGTGTCTGCTGGAGGGCTGTCGGCGAATGAGGAGGAGATGGGAGAAGACCGGAAGGAGAGGAGAGCTGTCGCAGTCGGATGATGATGGGCAGCAGGGATGTCCTACGGCGGTGGAGACGGGACCTTCGGCTGGTGGGGCCCTTCCCAGGCATCCCGGTAAGTCTATGTTTATTCCTTCACTTTGTGTGGGTAATCTTGTGGGAGAGGTGGGCGAGATTAACAGTGGGGGTCAGGAGCAGCGGGGCGGTCAGATGAGACCGTGCCTCCCACTCCGGCCGCGCAGGTTGTTGACCGTGCCACGGCGGAATCTGGGTTGCAGGAATTCTTAGCAGGTTTGAAGGATTTAGTGAAAAAATTTGAGCTAGGGGCAAGTGGGATTCAGTCACCTGCAGCGGAATGGGTGAATCCTGGGGTCGGGGGGGCAATGGCCAGGTTGTCAACGGGCACGGGGACTCCCTCCGGGCCTGCTACGGAACAGGCAGCACCCGCGACGAAAGTCGCTGGGGTGGCAGAAAAGGGGGTGGTGCCTAAGCCGCTGGAGGGGGGGACAGGTGAAGGGGTGAAAAAACAAGACTTGGTGAGATTGGCAGATACAGCAAAATGTGAAGTTTATGTGTGTTTTGAGTAGGGATGAGCTTCGTGTTCGAGTCGAACCCATGTTCAACTCGAACATCATCTGTTCGCCCGTTCACCGAATTGCGAACGATATGGGCCGTTCGCGCCAACTTCGTGTGGTGCATCACGGCCCATAATTCACTGCGGCATCGCAGTGCATTGCTGGCTGATGATTGGCCAAGCATGCACTATGACCCGCTCGCTTGGCCAATCACAGCACCATCTATAGAGAGAGCTGGCTTTGGCCAATTATGGCTCAAGGGGTTTAGTACACGCCCCTGCACGGCGGCCCTGTGTAGTGTGTTCCGGCAATGAGAGACAGAGACAGAGAGACAGTGTCATTTGATTTAAGTTAGATTAGGCAGTGTATTGTGTATATATATGCATCCCAGGTGTTGTGTATATATATATATATATATATATATATATATATATATATATATATATATGTACACTGTATTCAGTTGAGCTAGATCCGTTCCTGTTATTATCTTCCTACTGACAGGCAGGCTTGTGTTGTTACAGTATTTACAGCTACCTGAAGAAAATTGCTGGTGTCCTTCTGATCCTATTAGTACCACAGTCAGGCAGCTAGACTATTTACAGTTAGTGTAGTGCGACCTCCTCACAGTGTTCAGCTAAAGCTACAAGTTAGTTTAGTGTGACCTCTGCACAGTGTTCAGCTAAAGCTACAAGTTAGTGTAGAGCGACCTCTGCACAGTGTTCAGCTAAAGCTACAAGTTAGTGTAGTGCGTCCTCCTCACAGTGTTCAGCTAAAGCTACAAGTTAGTGTAGTGCGACCTCTGCACAGTGTTCAGCTAAAGCTACAAGTTAGTGTAGTGCGTCCTCCGCACAGTGTTCAGCTAAAGCTACAAGTTAGTGTAGTGCGTCCTCCTCACAGTGTTAAGCTAAAGCTACAAGTTTGTGTAGTGCGTCCTCCTCACAGTGTTCAGCTAAAGCTACAAGTTAGTGTAGTGTGTCCTCCTCACAGTGTTCAGCTAAAGCTACAAGTTAGTGTAGTGCGTCCTCCTCACAGTGTTCAGCTAAAGCTACAAGTTAGTGTAGTTTGACCTCCTCACAGTGTTCAGCTAAAGCTACAAGTTAGTGTAGTGTGTCCTCCTCACAGTGTTCAGCTAAAGCTACAAGTTAGTGTAGTGCGACCTCTGCACAGTGTTCAGCTAAAGCTACAAGTTAGTGTACTGCGTCCTCCTCACAGTGTTCAGCTAAAGCTACAAGTTAGTGTAGTGCATCCTCCTCACAGTGTTCAGCTAAAGCTACAAGTTAGTGTAGTGTGTCCTCCTCACAGTGTTCAGCTAAAGCTACAAGTTAGTGTAGTGTGTCCTACTCACAGTGTTCAGCTAAAGCTACAAGCAATGTGTGTTCAGCTAAAGCTACCTGTAGAAGGTTGGTGGTGTTTTCCTGATCCTATCACTACCGCAGGCAGCTACATTATTTATGCGTTAGTCTAGTGCGACCTCTGCACAGTGTTCAGCTAAAGCTACCTGTAGAAGGTTGGTGGTGTTTTCCTGATCCTATCACTACCGCAGGCAGCTACATTATTTACACTTTAGTCTAGTGCGACCTCTGCACAGTGTTCAGCTAAAGCTATCTGTAGAAGGTTGGTGGTGTTTTCCTGATCCTATCACTACCGCAGGCAGCTACAATATTTATGCGTTAGTCTAGTACGACCTCTGCACAGTGTTCAGCTAAAGCTACCTGTAGAAGGTTGGTGGTGTTTTCCTGATCCTATCACTACCGCAGGCAGCTACATTATTTACACTTTAGTCCTTGCCGTGCCGGGTCCGTGCACAGCAGAAACAGCAACCACGGCACGGCAAGGATGTCCCCTTTTTGGGACACGCTGAGGGTGTCATCCTCGGATGCTCCTCTAGCCCTGATCTGGATCAGCATGGCTGTTTCCAGTTCAGGCTTGCCTTGCCGATGGGGGTGGACGGCGGCGCGCAGCTCCGAGGCGCGGCCGTGAGTCCGCCACCATCCTGCATTCCAGCTTGGCTGGCGCACATGCGCGGTACATGTTCGGGGCCGGCGCTTGCGGGGAGGGGTGGCGCGGTCCACGCCCAGGGGGCCCACTGACAGGACCTGACGTAGGGTGTATCCCTCCAGGCTGACAATCAGTCAGCTGTTGGGAGGCGGGAGGAGTTAACTTAGGGGACGGATTTTGGCTTCAGCTGTTCGGTATTGTAATCAGCCAACAGCGTGACATCGGAGGAGGATGTCTCATTGACGCTGTGCTGTTGGACTGATCAAATAGGTAACCTCAGCAATCTGGATTGTTGCTATCCTTACTCCCCTGCATACCTAAAATGCTGTTTGGCTTCTGTCATTGAAACATGTTCACCCATATTAGAACTTCTTTTCCTTTCTTCTAATTAGATCTTTCTTTTTTACCATCTGCAGCTTTATGGTTGCCAGCCCGGACCCTGAGCCCTCCTCCTTTTCCCCTACATTACAATCTGTAGATCTCCCTTTTTGGACCTAGCTTACAGGTATGTTTCCTGCGGCTAGTCCCCACATTTACGTGCTTTTGTTTCTTACACACCCTGGGATTTGATATCTTTTCAACCCCAGGAGATACGCTTGTTTATGTTGACTATACAAATCATCAACATTTATGGGGTTATGTCCTTGGTTTCAGGTCCGGCGAATTTTGGACCCCAGCCCGCGCACAAACGCCGCGCTAAACTTTAGGCCCGGCGGTTTTCAGCACCCATTGGGATTTCATTCTATGCACCAGTCATTACAATATTACTCTGTATGGTCTGCGATTTGGCTTTCTTTGCATGTACATGGCCTGGGAGACCGTTGTGAAGCTGATTTTATGCCTTGGATACTTCTATAGCACATGTATTTTGGAAGTGAGTAGGATTCTCACATATACCTTCACTGGATGTGGGGGGAATGTTATCTGTTTTTTGTGTGTGATGTTAACTTTTCTTTTTAATTCTGCAATCTCTTAGATGGTAACTCTCACTTAATGAACCCTGATGAAGGATTCCCCGAAACGCGTCGGTTCAGTGAGACTTATTACATTTCCACTTTTGGTCCTCTTTTATTGTGATGCAGTTGTGTCCAAATTACATGTTTTTGCTTTTTTGATGTATCCCATTGTATATATTGTTTGTATTTGATTTGTATTTTTGTTCATTTTTTGTTGCTCTTTTGATTTTTGTAATAAAATTATATATATTTTTTACTTATATTGTATCATTGATGGTAGTGCCCTAAAAGTCCCGCTCTAGGGAAATGCTTTGGTCTCTATGGCACCAGGACAGGGTCAGGGGAGCTTGGTTTTTTCCCCATGCCAGTGGGCCATGATCAGGGATGCATGCACTGTCCTGTCACCATTTGAGGAGGCCACGAGGATGGTGAGCAGTGACAGTGCATGCATCAGTGACACTGTCCCCCTTATCCACGTGTTGGAGCACACGCTGCGTGGAATAATGAACAGGGCACTTGAGGCAGAACAGAGGCAGGAAGAGGAGGACTTCCTTAGCTCTCAAGGCCCCCTTTATCCAGACAATGTTCCTGCATGCCCGCCGATCACACAGAAAGAGGATGAGGAGGAGGAGGATTGTGTCAGTATGGAGGTGGAGCCTGGCACTCAGCAGCAGTCTTTAAGGGATCATTTACAGTCCCAAGAAACACATGGACTTGTACGTGGCTGGGAGGAGGTGGCTGCGGATCATGTCGTCCTTAGTGACCCAGAGGACTCCGGACCGAATGCCTCATCAAACCTACGCAGCATGGCCTCCCTGATCCTGCAAAACCTGCGGAAGGATCCTCATATTCATGGTATCAAGGAGAAGGAACAATACTGGCTGGCAACCCTCCTTGATCCACGTTACAAGGGTAAGATTGCGGACCTTATCTTGCCGTCGCAGAGGGAGCAGAGGATGAAACATCTTCGGGAGGCCTTGCAGAAAGGTCTGTGCAAAGCGTTCCCAGAGACTGGGAGGTTACAAACTCCTGTTTCTGGACAACATGTTGCTGAGGCTTCAGTCAGTCAAAGAAGGAATGGTGGAGAAGGTGACTGTCTGACCGATGCGTTCAGACAATTTTTTAGTCCACAGCCCCAAGGTATGATCAGTTCCAGCAACCATCGCCAGCGTCTGTTTTACATGGTGCAGGAATATCTAGGGGCAAGATCTGACTTGGACACCTTTCCCACCGGAAATCCTCTGGGTTACTGGATCTTGAGTATGGATCACTGGCCAGAGCTTGCACAGTATGCAATTGAGCTACTGGCCTGTCCTGCATCCAGCGTTCTTTTGGAACGCACATTCAGTGCTGCTGGAGGCTTTGTAACCGATCACAGGGTGCGTCTGTGCACGACTCGGTCGATCGACTGACCTTCATAAAAATGAATCAGTCTTGGATCACCACCAGCTACCAAGCACCTGATGCTGATGTTACCGAATACATTTTTTTAAAATGTCAGATCCCTTCAAAGACTGCCTATGCTGATGCTGAGTGACTATCCTGTTATACTGAGTAATTATCCTCTTCCTCCTCAATGATCACGCTGATAGCTTGTAAGAATATTTTTGCTTCTGGGCGCCGCCAGTCCCGCCACCAGTGCCTAAGGCCCAATTTTTCAGGCCCTGTTTAACAGGGGCGTGTAATTAGAATTTTTCATGCAATTCTTTGCAGCAAGGCTAGTTCCTGCGCTTCAACTAGAGTATCTGTGAGGGGTTGCAGTGTTGTGGCACCAGCACCAGTGTCTAAGGCCCAATTTTTCAGCCCCTGTTTAACAGGGGCGTGTAATTACAATTTTTCATGCAATTCTTTGCAGCAGGGCTAGTTCCTGCGCTCCAACTAGAGTATCTGTGAGGTGTTGCAGTGTTGTGGCACCAGCACCAGTGCCTAAGGCCCAATTTTTCAGCCCCTGTTTAACAGGGGCGTGTAATTACTATTTTTGATGCAATTTTTTGCAGCAGGGCTAGTTCTTGCGCTCCAACTAGAATATCTGTGAGGGGTTCCAGTGTTGTGGCACCAGCACCAGTGCCTAAGGCCCAATTTTTTAGCCCCTGTTCAACAAGGACATGTAATTAGAATTCTTGATCTAATATTTCACAGCAGGGCCTGTTTCTGTGCCCACCAAGAGTATCTGTGAGGACTTACAGTGTTGTGGCACCAGCACCACTACCACCACCAAAGGCCCAATTTTTTTGCCCCTGTTCAACAGGGGTATGTAATTATAATTCTTGATCTTATATTTCACAGCAGGGCCCGTTTCTGCACCCACCAAGAGTATCTGTGAGGACTTACAGTGTTGTGGCACCAGCACCACCACCACCACCAAAAGCCCAATTTTTCTGCCCCTGTTCAACAGGGGCATGTAATTACAATTCTTGATCTAATATTTCACAGCAGGGCCGTTTCTGCGCCCACCAAGAGTATCTGTGAGGACTTACAGTGTTGTGGAACCAGCACCACCACCACCACCAAAGGCCCAATTTTTCTGCCCCTGTTCAACAGGGGCATGTAATTACAATTCTTGATCTAATATTTCACAGCAGGGCCCGTTTCTGCACCCACCAAGAGTGTCTGTGAGGACTTACAGTGTTGTGGCACCAGCACCACCACCACCACCAAAGGTCCAATTTTTTTGCCCCTGTTCAACAGGGGCATGTAATTACAATTCTTGATCTAATATTTCACAGCAGGGCCCATTTCTGCACCCACCAAGAGTATCTGTGAGGACTTACAGTGTTGTGGCACCAGTACCACCACCAAAGGCCCAATTTTTCTGCCCCTGTTCAACAGGGGCATGTAATTACAATTCTTGATCTAATATTTCACAGCAGGGCCCTGTGAGGGCTTACAGTGTTGTGGCCACAACAACACCCAAGGCCCAAATTTCTGCTGAGTATATAGGGCAGGCCCCTACTTTCAAACATCCAACTTACAAACGACTCCTACTTGCAAACGGAAGGAGACAACAGGAAGTGAGATGAAATCTACCCCTAGGAAGGGAAATTCTCTCCTGTAAGAGTTAATATGGGAAAAACGTTTCTTCTTTCCACTGATGCTTTATCACCAATCCTTGTTTCACAAAAAACCCCAAATTTTCAAAAAACATTTGTCATTGGGACAAAAAGTGAGGTGAAATCTTCTGAAGAGGAGCACAGACAGCAAAACAAATGTCACAGGGGTGATAACCCTTCCCTAGGTTTTCCAAAAAGCTTAAAATAGATTTTTTGGCTGGAGCTAAACACGTTAAAAATGTACCAGTTCAAAATTACAAACAGATTCAACTTAGCAACAAACCTACAGTCCCTGTCTTGTTTGTACCGCCTGTATACTGCTGTTCAGAGTATATAGGGCCTGTGGGCCACACACCTTTCCTTTTTTAATTTGGGTGCGGGGTTCCCCTTAATATCCATACAAGGGCCTGGCAAAGGGCCTGGTAATGGACTGGGGGGGTACCCATGCCGTTTGTCTCATTGATTTTCATCCATATTGCCAGGACCCTACATTACATTAAAGCCGAAAGCAGTTTTAAATGACTTTTTTTCCTTTAAAAATGACATTTTGTGCAGGGACTGTTCTAAGCACGGGAAACACGCGCCACTTTACAGGCATACTATAGACACACCCCAGGTACGATATTTAAAGGAATATTTCACTTTTTTTTTTTTTTACATTAAAACATTTGCATCATAAAATCACTGCTCCCGAAAAAAACGGCCATTTTTAAAACTTTTTTTTGCATTGATACATGTCCCCTGGGGCAGGACCCGGGACCCCAAACCCTTTTTAGGACAATACCATGCAAATCACCCTTTAAAATGAGCACTTTTGATTTCGAACGTTCGAGTCCCATAGACGTCAATGGGTTCTAACGTTCGTGCGAATTTTCGGTCCGTTCGCAGGTTCTGGTGCGAACTGAACCGGGGGGCTGTTCGGCTCATCCCTAGTTTTGAGGGGGCCCCTCGGAGCACACTTAAAACCTGAAGTGCGAGAAAAAATTTGGAAAGGGGAATATGTGGAGATTTTTGCGCTCCTACTTCTGGAAAAATTTAACTTGGATAGGGTTAAGCCAGAAGATAACAAGAAAGAGAACGAGGAAAAAAGGAGGTATAGGCTTATCCCCAGGACTTTTGGGAATTGGCTGCAGGCCTTTGCGATAATGGCAAGTGTTATTGGAGAAAAGAACCCAGAACACTGCTTGGCATTGTTTTGCTATTTGGATATTTTACTAGATACTCCCCCGCTGTCACACAATTTGCGGTCAACTTTACAACATGCGGACGTGGTTTCGGAGAAACTACGGAAGGAAATCTTGTTAGGCTGCATGAGTGGGCCTTTTCCTTCGTTGCCACTATTGGATCTGGTAGTGTCACCGCTAGGTGTTGTGCCGAAGAAAATAAAATTTAGGCTTATTCACCATTTGTCATACCCGAAAGGGAGTTCAGTGAATGATGCCATCAACCCAGAGGTATGTGCGGTATCATATACATCTTTTGATGCAGCGGTAGTTTGGGTTAGGAGGTATGGGCGGGGGGCACTTATGGCAAAAGCTGACATAGAGTCGGCTTTTCGATTGCTACTGGTTCATCTGGAGAGTTTTCGTTTGTTGGGTTGTTGTTGGCAGGAAGAATACTACGTGGATCACTGTCTACCCATGGGGTGTTCTATATCCTGCGCTTTGTTTGAAAAGTTTAGTTCCTTCCTTGAGTGGGTGGTGCATGACGTCGCGGGAATAAATTCAATCATTCACTATTTGGACGATTTCCTCTGCGTGGGCCCTCCTAAGTCAGAAGTTTGTGCAGTCCTGTTGGCTACGCTGGAACATGTTTCTGATAGGTTTGGCATCCCGTTGGCCCCGGAAAAGACCGAAGGTCCACAGACGGTGTTGAGTTTCTTGGGCATCGTGTTATGCCCCGTACACACGGTCGGACATTGATCGGACATTCCGACAACAAAATCCTAGGATTTTTTCCGACGGATGTTGGCTCAAACTTGTCTTGCATACACACGGTCACACAAAGTTGTCGGAAAATCCGATCGTTCTGAACGCGGTGACGTAAAACACGTATGTCGGGACTCTAAACGGGGCAGTAGCCAATAGCTTTCATCTCTTTATTTATTCTGAGCATGCGTGGCACTTTGTGCTTTGGATTTGTGTATACACGATCGGAAATTCTGACAACGGATTTTGTTGTCAGAAAATTTTATAGCCTGCTCTCAAACTTTGTGTGTTTGAAAATCCGATGGAATATGTGTGATGGAGCCTACACACGGTCGGAATTTCCGACAACAAGGTCCTATCACACATTTTCCGTCGGAAAATCCGACCGTGTGTACGGGGCATTAGACTCAGAGGCTATTGAATGCAGGCTGCCGGAGGATAAGCTGACGGCGTTGCAAGCAGAGATTTGGGGAATTATGGGACTTCGCAAAGTACAGTTGTGCACCCTACAATCATTACTAGGTAAGTTAAATTTTGCGTGTCGCATTCTGCCCATGGGGAGGGTATTTTGCAGGCGGCTGTCTGCAAGAACAGCAGGGGTTATGTCCCCCAAGCACTATGTGCGTTTGGTGAAGGCTCATAGAGAAGACCTGATGGTATGGCACACGTTCCTGGCTAATTTCAACGGCAGGGCATTGTGGATGTCAGGGCCAGTTAGCAACTTCGATCTGGAGCTGTACACGGATGCGGCGGGTTCTGCGGGTTTTGGAGCTTTTTTCCAAGGTAAGTGGAGTGCAGGGCCTTGGCCGCAGTCGTGGAAGGATGCAGGGCTAGTGAGGAACATGTTACTTTTGGAATTGTTCCCTGTGGTATTAGCAGTGGAGTTATGGGGAGAATCTTTCAGGAATCTGAAAGTTAGGTTTTACAGGGACAACCTGGGGGTGGTAGAGGTAATTAACAAAGTGTCAGCGGTTGTTCAGACACCTTGTATTGCGCTGTCTGCAGCTGAATGTGTTCATCTATGCTGTTCACCTCCCCGGAGTGGAAAATGTCATTGCTGATGCACTATCTCGCTTTCAGTGGGACAGATTTCGGGAGTTGGTGCCGGGGGCTGAGCAGAACGGGGTCCCTTGTCCCAAGTGGCTGTGGAGAATTGCCTTGGAAGAGTAGCGGGCTGGATCAGACAGCCGGTGAGAGAAGCGACGTGGTCAGCATACAGCAGAGTATGGCAGGAATGGGTATCCATGCTGCAACAGGTGGCGGAAGGACATGAGGATCAAGATCTCAGGTTGTTGGTTTTGTATTTTGTTTCTCGGAATCTGGAGGATGGGGTGTTGGTGTCGGGGTTGGAAAAGAAGTTGGCAGGTCTGGCGTTTTGGTTAAACTTTCAAGGTTTACCTGACTTAACTAAGGATTTTTGGGTTAGGCAGGCGTT
The DNA here is from genome assembly GCF_042186555.1 of Aquarana catesbeiana. Taxonomy (NCBI): domain Eukaryota; kingdom Metazoa; phylum Chordata; class Amphibia; order Anura; family Ranidae; genus Aquarana; species Aquarana catesbeiana. Next base: position 77,507,797 of record NC_133327.1, on the reverse strand, counting down.
GAAGGGTTACCGGCGTTCTAAACCAGGGAGGGACGCTAGTTCGAGCTCTTAGACAGGATAGTAGCACAGTTAGACACTACTTGTTTGTCAGGTTATGAGGTGGTGTTGTTTAAGGTGGCATTCGCCTTGGCGTTTTTCGGGGCGTTTCGAATTAGTGAATTAGTCAGTCCCTCTGAAAGGAAAAATGGGGGGTTGGGGGTGACGGATGTCAGGTGTGGGGAGGACAGATTGTCCATACTGGTCAAAAAATCTAAAACGGATCAGCGGGGCAAGGGAAAGACGATGCAGGTTTTTTGACTGCCAGGTTCTCCCTTGTGCCCAGTACAATTGAGTTTCTTGCAATTCACCAGTGGGGGATGGTCCCCTTTTGGTACATCAAGATGGGTTGTCGTTATCTCATTTTCAATTCATTGCAATTTTTAATAAATGTTTGGGGGCACTGGGTTTGCGGGATCAAAAGTTTTTATCCCATTCCTTTAGGATAGGGGCGGCTACGGAAGCAGTTCGCTGGGGTTTGGATGAGGCAGTGGTAAAAAGAATCGGGAGATGGGAATCTAGACGGTTTAAATCTTATGTTCGCCCTCAATTATTAAATGTTTAACAAGGGGTTATGGGAAAGTTTTGAGTAGTACATGGAAAGATTGTATGTGCTGGGGTGTCTCATTGATTTGTTGGGGGGTTTGTTATTTCTTTTCTTTTAGGACGAACACAGTGCCTGGTCTGGATAGTGGGCCACTCCTATGTGTGTTGGGGGGCAAGGAGAGGTGATGCAAGACGGAATGGGAGACAGCTGGGTTTTTCCAGACAGGAAGCCTGTCTACAGTGGTTGGGGGTGCCAGGTATGCTTTGGGGGAGGACGGTGTCGGAGGTGCGAAAATTTGCACGTCTGGATAGGCCTCCTTATGTGTTGGTATTACACGTTGGCGGCAATGATCTAGGGCTAAGGTCAATGTTAGATTTGGTGGGAGACATCAAATTTGATTTTTGGCAACTTAGGATGGCCTTTCCACATATGCTGATTGTGTGGTCGGACGTGGTGGCACTTACCACGTGGAGCTTGGCGAGGTCGGTGGATAAGGTTAACCGGGCCAGGAAGAAGGTTAACAAAGAAGTCAGTGGTTTTGTGGTCAGAAATGGTGGGTTAGCTATCAGGCACATGGAATTAGAGGTGGATACATGGCGTTACTTGAGGAGAGATGGGGTGCACCTGAACGATGTGGGGATCGACCTGTGGGTGTTGGGATTGCAGGATGGGATCCAGCGAGCATTGAGGGTTTGGCAGGGCACACAAGGGTAAGGTTTTACCCTGGTGTGTGCTGTGGCGTGGTGTTGGTCTTTGCGGGTGAAGGATTAAACCCCAGATATGGAAAAGTTCGGGACCCATCGGTAGTATGAGGCCCATTGGTGGTATTCCAGGTAATGTTTTGGCTGGAATAGGTTATTGGGTGCACTGCTGTCAATTGGTTTGTTGTCTCCGAGCTAGCATGTCAGCTGGAGGCCTATTTTAGTTAAGGTACCGCAGTGCCTGAGTGGATCGAGTGTAAGATTGCTGGGTTTTTCCCTGCAAAGACCAACGGGAGTATTTAACTGAGATGTCAGGTGTTTTATACAGTTACGTTAAGTTGATGTTAAAATGAAGTATATTGGTTATTATTAATAAATATAATTGACTGCTACGGCCAATATTTTACTCCAGATGGGTGTGGTCTCAATTTTTTGGGGTAAAAAGGGATGGGGTACGTAGCAGGTTTAGATGGTGTGATATTAAAGGTAAACTAGATACATCTGTTATACAATAGTCAAGGAAGCCCGGAGCAAATAAATAAAAATAATAGGCAAAGGGCGGGCATGACAGAGTTAACAGGGGAACATAGAATGAGGGATGTTTATGTTAAAACAATTGGGATTGGTGGGTTAAGTAGGAAGGGGTGGAGCATAGTTAACTGAGCAGGGGGCGAGGTCCCTCCCCAGCTCAGTTGGTCTGGAAGAGGGAGCTTCCCACCCTCCCTCCCTGAAGTTGGTAAGTATGGTCTATACGGATTCTTTTGGTACATTTTAAAGTGTTTGAATGTCGTGGCAGTGGCGTGGTGTTGGTCTTTGCGGGTGGAGGATTAAACCCCAGATATGGAAAAGTTCGGGACCCATCGGTAGTATGAGGCCCGTTGGTGGAATTCCAGCTAACGGGGGTTTTAGCTGGAATTGGTTATTGGGTGCACTGCGGTCAACTGGTTAGTTGTCTCCGAGCCAGCATGTCAGCTGGAGGCCTATTTTAGTTAAGATACTGCAGTGCCTGAGTGGATTGAGTGTAAGATTGGTGGGTTTTTCCCTGCAAAGACCAACGGGAGTATTTAACTGAGATGTCAGGTGTTTTATACAGCAACTTTCTTAGCCCCCATTCATTGGATATCTTGTATTTTATTCTCAATGAATACAAGGCATTCTCTGATTGGACAAAGACGAGAAAAGGGGCGGTGATGTCACAATCTCCAGCTTGTGCCGGCAATGACGAGTGAGCGACCCCATATGGTCAGTGTGTAAAGGGGAGGCCGCAGAACCCCAGCAAGATCCATAAGATCACAGCTGTCACTGCAGTAGCACCATCTCCTGCTGTGGTTTTCAGCTTCCCCAGCAGCCCATCAGGTATGAGATACGCATACTTACATTGTGCAAAGCTGGACCACTATGGACTATTTAATACACATCATTCCTGGACTTCAGCTTTAAAAATTGCTCCTCACATTTGTACTTGCTATTTCCTGAAAATCCAAACCCTAGGGTTTCTCCTGCTATGTAATGATGTTAAGGCGCTGTTCACATGCGTGTTCACACTTAGTTATTTGCACATTTCCACGTGTTCTCCCACATCTCGTTTAGGGCAGCCTATTTCTTATACAAAGAGTAAAATACACTCCTGAGTGAATATCAAAATATGGTCAATATAGGACAAGAACAATGAGCTGGGCAGCCCATTTCAATGGGTTGCTCTATGTGCGAGAAATGCACAAAAAGGTGCCTGCACTATTTAAAAAATTGCGCCGCACCATAACGCAGGTGTTAGCGAGATGCATGGGGTGCCATTATATTATTATATTGATGGCACTGTTGCATGTCTGCAGGGGGGAAGCACATTTTTGTGCATTGCAGGAAAGCACACGATGTTGCATGCATTTCTGCAATGTACTAGTGAACTAAGCCTATGGGGGAGGCTGGGGAATTAATGTTAAAATCACATGTTGCCGTTCTTTGTCTTATCAAGTTCTGTATCCATGTAGAAATGTTTGAATCCTAGGACTAAATGTACAAATACTATTAACTTCTGGCCAAGGATGAATAGGCTCTGTTGATTTGCTGTGCTCAGCCCACCCCTGAGAAACTGTCAAAGGCCTAAACATTAACGAACGGAAGCGCTGGCGTTTGATAATGTGGTTATTTTATTTTTAAGAACTCTACAGAGACAATGAGCGTCTTACCATACGTGGTTCTGCTTAGAGAGGGACTTTTATTGGAAGTGGTTCTCACCTGTTCTTGGGCTTGGCATACTTGAAAGATCAACTGGAACCTAAGACTCGTTCCTGAAAGAAAAGAAGAAAAAGAGGGCACACCAGCCTTGTGTATTATCCTTAAACGTCTTTTTTATTAAAAATTAGATAAAAAATACTACTCACAAACATGTGGGAAAAAGTTTGCAATACAAACGATCTCCAGATAACGGCAATTACCGGTAGTTGACTGACAAACAGACTACAGATGGTAACAATGGAGATATCAAGGGCCACTGTGGCCCTTTATATCTTCTTTGTTACCACCTTACCCTAGTAGTAGCAAATAAACCTTTGTTACCACCTTACCCTAGTAGTAGCATAGAGGGTTGCCATATTGCTGTTGATTAACCAGTTGAAACAACCAACGGGCATATATGAAGTTCATTTGGCTCAGATGGTGGGACATCATGGAGCCAATGGTTAGTCATAGAGCAACCTGATGTTCATAAGAATAATCATAGTTGCTCCCCTTAATGAGGTAAAGGGTTCTGATATTTGGAGTGGGCTGTAATCTATATCTAGGCAATGACTCTTTACAATGCTCAAAAAATAAATAATAAGTAAAAACCTTTGAATGGAACAATTATTCATTTGGTAAAGCAGAAAAGTAGAAAAACTATTTTAGTTTTCTCTATAGCAAAGGCACCTGATCTCACAGCTCCAGTTCCCCCTGTCCTGTATGCGAGACCCCAGGTGGAATGTGAAGTGTGCCACTCTTTCTGAAAAATCTTTCTTTTACCCTCCTGCCACTGTAATTTGAACCACTGCCAAAAATGCTAATAGGTTTCCTGCACATAGCTGTTTAATGGGCAGGCGATTTTTCAGCCATTCTTTCATGTCTGGGTCCTGGTGAGTAGAACATATCACACACGTTCTTTTCCAAAGTTTGGGTATCGTTTTCAGGAGCTGCAAGAGGTTAGCAGCCATGGAAAAGCATGTGTGAGACTAATACGTAAGTCAAATACATCAGTTCTTTGTCACTTAACTGTGTTGCTCAGCTTTTTCTTGGGGACAGTAGCTTTTAATATAATATTTCATACAACTGTTTTTCAAAATTATGCTAGCAACGTGTACAGTACAGCAAATGAAGTTAACATTACAAAAATAAACTATAAATATATGTAATTTACAGTCCAAATTTGAAAAAAAAAAACAATAACTAATGTACCTATTGTACGTTGGTGTTGTCTTCTCTTGCCAATCTTCTCTGGGCCACATATTTGTGAGACGGAAACTAGGGACACTTTTTTGTGCAAACATAGACACAGATCAACTGTTACCATATTCCCAGTCATTCAGATGGTGTGTGAAGTATTCAGGAGGAAAATACTCTTGCATTTACACATGTCTACAATTGTGAATATCATTAAAGTGTATGTAAAGGCAAAACATTTCATTTTGGATAGAGACGGGAAGAGTTAGACCCTCTGTCAAGTTCTTATTGCTGCCTTTGTCCCTGCTGAGTAAATTTGCCACTATTTTTTCTGATGACTTTTTTCTGAGACTGAAAGTAAGCGAAAATCCTAAATTGTACAGTTGTCATGAGGGCAAGACATGAGGGTAGATCTTCTAATAGGGACAAAGGTTATGAAGATGACAGTCTAAGATGGGAATTCCTCTAACTTTGGGGAGATTTCCTCTCACTTCCTGTTGGGCCTCCAAGAAGGAAGTGTAGAAAAATCTCAGCAGGGCACAGAGTGCAAAAAAAAAACTTGAGAGGGGTTTAACAGTTTCCAACTATATCCTACACTAACAAAAAAGTACCTCTACGTACTCTTTAACAAATGGCTGCTACAATAAAAATAAAATAGATGACTTAAAGCGTAATTGTAGATTGGCTTTGTTTATATTCCAATACCCCTGCTATTTTTATTTGTTAGTTCTCCTGTTAATAGTCCAATACAGCCTTTCTTGACCAGGGTGCCATGGAACCCTATGGTTCCTCCTAAGGTTGTTAAGGTATCCTTGAGCAGTTTGCAATGGCAAATGTATATCCTATCATCTGACCATAAATGCAAGGGGGCAGTTCTACATTGTCTATATTATTCATTTAATTTTAAGATTATTCCTAAAAAATGTTGCTGTACAGAACAGGAGGGTGTAAAAATTATCTGCCTAGGGTGTCACATATGCCAGGCATATTATAATATTTTTTCTTATGTAGCACTAACCCCGTAAGGGGCCGTTGGTGAATGTGATTCGTCTGCCACTCTGCATAGCCAGGCACATGAATTTCCAGACACACAGAGTCAAGAAGCAGTCCTTGCATTTTTTTTTATTTTTTTTTAAGGGGATTAGGACTTGGTTGGGGTTAGGGTGCATATGGGATGCCCACTTGATTGAAGGAAATTGGTAGGGACTTAACTATATACACTCCAGTATATACAGTGGGGGCGGAAAGCATTCAGACCCCCTTAAATTTTTCACTCTTTGTTATATTGCAGCCATTTGCTAAAATCATTTAAGTTCTTTTTTTTTTCCTCATTAATGTACACATAGCACCCCATATTGACAGAAAAACACAGAATTGTTGACATTTTTGCAAATTTATTAAAAAAGAAAAACTGAAATATCACATGGTCCTAAATATTCAGACCCTTTGCTGTGACACTCATATATTTAACTCAGGTGCTGTCCATTTCTTCTGATCATCCTTGAGATGGTTCTACACCTTCATTTGAGTCCAGCTGAAGAACAGCACTGGATGTAAGAGCAGGAGGTCTGTGGAGGAACAGCTATTCATCCTGTGAAACTGCATGTACTGTGCAGGTGGGGGCAAAATCAAATGTTACTATGTTATATTCTATTCAGGATGAATGTTATTATTTTATACAGAATAGAGAGAATAAGGAAAATACAATTATGGCCACTAGATAAAGCTGATGATCATAGGAAATAAATATTTATTTCCTATGATCATCAGCTCCATCTACTGTCCACAAGGTGCTATTTTTCCAAAGCAATCTACTTTTAATAAATTAATAACATTCGTCCTGAAGAGAAACTAGCCTAGTACATTAAATTGTGTCCCCATTCGCACAGAATGAATGTTAAGGTAGTGTCACAGAATGAATAGCACTGAAAATTTTGTATAAATATGCCCCCAATATGTAATTGAGCTTGGCTTTACATCTATTTTAACTGCATTCAGATACATACCAACTGCATTGCAGGTCTAGATCTTGGCTACTGAGTGCTTGAAAACATCCACTGTATACTGAATACTGGATTCGTATATACAGTGCTCAGCATAAATGAATACACCCCTTTTGAAAAGTAAGATTTTAATCAGTATCTCAATGAAATTTCCAAAATTTTGACAAAACTGAGTTTTATAGAACATTTGTTTAGCTCATTACATGAAAATAAGGTTAATAATATAACATAGATTATGAAATCTTCAATTTTACTCAAATTAGTTGATGCAAAAATTAATACACCTCACAACAAAAAGTACACCATCTAGTATTTTGTATGACCTCCATGATTTGTAAGGACAGCACCAAGTCTTCTAGGCATGGAATGAACAAGTTGGCAACATATTGCAACATCTATATTTTTCCATTTTTCAAGAACGACCTCTTTTAGAGCCTGGATGCTGGATGAAGAGTAATGCTCAACTTATCTCTTCAGAATTCCCCATAGGTATTCGATTGGGTTCAGATCAGGAGACATATCATGGCCACTGAATCACTTTCACCCTGTTCTTCTTCAGAAATGCAACAGTGGCCTTAGATGTGTGTTTTGGATCATTGTCATGTTGAAAAAGTGCACGATGACCAAGGGCATGGAGTGACAGTAGCATCTTCTCTTTCAATATAGAGCAGTACTGTGTGAATTCATGATACCATCAATGAAATGCAGCTCCCCGACACCAGCAGCACTCATGCATCCCCACAGAAGGACACTGCCACCACCATGTTTCACTGTAGGCACCATGCATTTTTCTTTGCACCCCTCACCTTTGCGACGCCATACAGTTTTGAAGCCATCAGTTCCAAAAACATTTATGTTGGTCTCATCACTCCAAAGTACAGAGTTCCAGTAGTCTTCTTTTTTAGCATAGGCCCTGGCAAATTCTAGGTGGGCTTTTTGTGCATGGGCTTTAGGAGAGGCTTCCTTCATGGATGACACCCATGCATGCCATTCCTCTGCAGTGTATGCCGTATTGTGTCATGGGAAGCATTCACCCCAGTTTGACTTTCTACTTCTTTAGCTAACTGCAGTGAACTTCTATAGCACGGCCCCCTTGAGGACTGCTTAGATTTACCCGTTCTTCTGCATTGCCATGACCCTGTGAACATTCCAACCAACCTAACACTCTGGGTTCAGACATCTTCACAATAACTTTAAATGACACATCACACAAGTCAAATATCTTTACTGGAGCAAGTAATGCGGTATTAATACACAAAGGAGGGTAATTGGTCAACCGAGTACTGGATAACAGCCCAGACTCGGAAGAATAATTCCCCTAAAAGACAGCTTAGAAGCAGTTCAACGGCACAAAAGCATAATTTACATGTTTGTACAATGAAGTCCCACCTGAAGCATTACCTGTAAGGACAATAAAAGGTTAGCTATCTAGGACGGGCAGTCACACACTAAAGGGGAACCCCAGGCCAAGCTATTTATCCTTTAAATTCTAATGATAGATCAGACAGAATAGGAATAGAGTAGGGCCTTTTAAATGGTAGTAACAGCATTGTCCACAATGCAGGCCTGATAGTCTTCACTGGCAGTTGGAGTTCATTAGATTGTATCCAATAAGGCACAGTGTGATAATGATAATATGATAATAAGCCGAAAGTCTTATACAGGCTAGTGATACTCCTTGAAGTGGTTCTAAGTAAAGGTGTCTATGTACAGTGTTCCAAACAGTATTGCAGTAAAGTGTTTCCAACGTAAAGGTGTCTGTATACAGTATTCAGATAAAGTAGCAGGGAAGAGTTGCAAAAGATGGGCAATTGCCCTCTCACCAATGACCAGACCGACTAACGCCTTGCAGACAGCAACTCGGGAAGAGACGTCCTTCAGCGAAGCGACAAGCGAGGGCCCACAGCTGTTGGATGCTGGCAACCATAGTGTAGATCTGCTGGGTGGGTGCTGCGTAAGATGTCTGACAAACAGCAGGAAGGGGTTAGGCCCTCCGGGGCTGGGTTGGATTTACTCGAACACCGCGTGGTAGGCCGCAGTTTTTCCCCCCGCACAGGGAGATGTGCACACAGCAAGGCCCAGGAAGAAGAGAGCGCAGAGCGAATCTCCTTACTCTTTCATAGTTCCTCCCAGAAGTCTCCGCAGGTTGAAGCAAGGATCCCTGGGATGTGTAGTCCAGATGCAATGTCACACAATAGGATCGCCGGTCTGAGAGACTAATAGTCCCACAATCCTTTGGTTGGGCTCACAGATATGATGACAGTCACTGGCGCCCAACTCTAGAGGAATATGTCTATAGGTGAAGAATGATGGGGAATTGCACAACATGACTGTAGTCCCCATTGCTACATCTGCATGGCGATTTTCTTTAGCCCTTCTAATCAGAAGACACTCCTGTCGAGGTGTTAACTTCTATGGATAGCCTGGACATCTCTGTGAGATGGTTGCAGTTCCATCTTTGTTAAATTTTTGTATCACTTTTGCTACAGTATTCTGACTGATAAGTAAAGCTTTGCTATTCTTCTTGTAGCTTTCAGCTTTCTTGTGTAAAGACATTATTTTCTTTCTCAGGCCTTGTGACATTTCTGTTCCATGTGGTGCCGTTGCTGACAGCATGACATGGGAAGGAGTTTTATGTGTAAGTTACGCCCTTTTATAATCAACTATCCGCTGGGCACCTGTTTAATGAATAATTAAACTCACCTGTAGATAAATTCTTGTTAATTAGGATTTTCTTGTCTAAAATTTAGCTTTGCACCTAAGACTTTCATTGGGGCGTATTCATTTTTGTAACATGGTCTTAAAGGAATTTGTTAGGGAAAATAAGTTTTTGTGTGTGAAAATTAACAAATCTTGGTTGCAATCAATGGCCTGCCTTTGTGGGAGTATTTTGTAGTATAGTGTCCCATAGAATTGATTTTGAAAGGAAAGTAAAAGTCTTCTGTCAAATCTGCTGGGGTGTACTCATTTATGCTGAGCAATATATATATATATATATATATATATATATATATATATATATATATATATATATGTATATGTATACATGTACATGGTGGGTTCTCATTTGGCCCTCCCCTGGTGGCACGGAACTGGGACAGCACCCCCGCCAGGCAGCACAGACAGCACCCCTGCCCCTTCCCCCCGCGTGCGGTCCGGCACTTGCCCTGCTTGTGAGGCGGAGCTGTGGTGTCCTCTCCTCTTCTCTTGGAGTGCGGCCAGTGGCGGTTCCGGTGTCCACTCCTCAAGCTTCCTCCGCCATGTGTCTCCTCTTCCGCCAAAGCGCTAGGCATCCAATAGGATCGCCTGACGCTTTGGCCAATTGGGAAACAGGTCTCACTACCTGCCTCCTGATTGGCGGTGAGTAACTTTAGTGTGAAAATAGCGAAAATTAATTCGCTATTGTCACACAACTTGGTGAGCTCGGAGCGCAATGCTCTGTGCTCTTAGCCCACATTTTTTGAAGCCTATTAGAGCCTCTGGCTCTAATCAGGTGCTTCAAAAAAACACCCCCACCCCGCATTGGAATCAAAAGTCCGGCACCCTGATATGTAGATCAGGGGGCCGCATGCATGGATAAACGGGCTGCCACTGTGTATATATTTATAGATATATATATCTATATATATATATATACACAGTATCTCACAAAAGTGAGTACACCCCTCACATTTTTGCAAATATTTTGTTATATCTTTTCATGTGACAACACTGAAGAAATGACACTTTGCTCTTTGGTCGACCATGGCAAGGCCTTTTCTGAGTGGAACCTGTCCTGTTAAACCGCTATATGATCTTGGCCACTGTGCTGCAGCTCAGTTTCAGGGTCTTGGCAATCTTCTTACAGCCTAGACCATCTTTATGTAGAGCAACAATTCTTTTTTTTCAGATCCTCAGAGAGTTCTTTGCCATGAGGTGCCATGTTGAACTTCCAGTGACCAGTATGAGAGAGTGAGAGCGATAACACCAAATTTAACACACCTGCTCCCCATTCACACCTGAGACCTTGTAACTCTAACGAGCCACCTGACACCGGGGAGGGAAAATGGCTAATTGGGCCCAATTTGGACGTTTTCACTTAGGGGTGTACTCACTTTTGTTGCCAGCGGTTTAGACATTAATGGCTGTGTGTTGAGTTATTTTGAGGGGACAACAAATTTACACTGTTATACAAGCTGTACACTCACTACTTTACATTGTAGCAAAGTGTCATTTCTTCAGTGTTGTCACATGAAAAGATAGAATAATATATTTACAAAAATTAGAAGGGTGTACTCACTTTTGTGAGATACTGTATATATATATATATATATATATATATATGTATATATATATATATATATTACAGTATATATGGGGGTCTACTGAATAGATTTAAATTCTGCAGAATGTTATGAATAATGAATGAATGAATGATATCAATACCACTGTGATTTAAATTTGACGACTAGGTCTCAAGACATGCATTACCCTTATGTCGGGTTTATTAAACAAATGGTTATTTATTACTGCAAGGTGAAAATGTTTCTTGAACGCCTGAGTTCAGCTCTAACCGATTCATGCACTTTCCTTGGACGCTCACTCCTAAAACAACGTCTCATGGTCTTAGCTTCCATTACGCCTACTCCAGCTTGTATCAAAGAGCCAATGGATAAAGCCATATTATTTTCCAGGACCACTGGGACACTTCCTGTCAATTCACATAATTGAGTATTACAGTATTTAAATTACAAATTGAAGATTATTTTTACAGGTGTCATTTTAAATATAACATGAAATTCCTTGACATTACATCAGCTACACTGCACAAACAGCTGCACTTCAACATTCATATGTGATGCATATGGCTAGCATATTACATCATATACTACACAAACATATAAATAGGCCATTGTGGGTAAAGTCGGAGAGGGCAAATACTGTTTTTCCTATGGAGCATTTTGCCTTTTTTTTTTTGCAAGTTCTTACAAGTTGAGACACGAGGACTCAAATGGTGCTATAATGCCCTCTTGTGGCAACGCAGAACGCTTCTCCTGCTCGTTATCCGGGTTCAATGTCATTTTCCATCACAGTTGTGTCTTCGTTCCTTTGTGATATTGCCACGTGTGAGGGTTTTATTGTTTGTTTGTTTGTTTTTATGTCAGTTTTTTTTGTAAAGCATTGCATTTTAAATTTAAAGCATATATCTGGGCAAAAAAAAAAAGAAGAAGAAAAATCAGTACATCTCTGCAATGCATGCATGTATACCTTATGTTTTATCCCTTTAAAAATACCTGTTGATCTGCCAGAAAGTCAGTGAGCTGTTGATTCCTTGTAGTCAGTTGTATTGTCTCTTCTGCACTGAAATCCCAAGCAGTGTTGTCAGCCCTGCCTAGTTGTTCCTTTTGTAGACTACAGAGCTCCACATCTTCTCCTCATTTCTATAATATAAGAGGAGGTGCACTGTAGTTCAGTGGAAGACCTTAGGGAGGGCTGGCAACATTTCCTGGGATTTCAATGCAACAAAGGTACTGTGTTGTCAACTCAAATAGAAAGTTATGAGCTTACTGGATTTCTGGCAGGATCAGCAGGTATTTTATTCCAGCACTTTGCAGCATTTTTAAAGGCATAAAACAGAGGGAAGTTAGCAAGTATTGCAGAGTTGTGCTGCATATGTTTTTTGTTTCATACAATCCAGACATACACTTCAAAGTTGTTTTGCATGCAGATATCAAATGCATAAATTAATCCAGCTCTGTATGCATTAATAAATACTAATATGTATTTTTTTTTAAATGTACCTGAATTTGACTTGGTATCACTCTGTATTCATTAATAAATCCTTATACGACTTTTTTTTTTTTTAAATACCTGAATTTAACCTGGCATCAGCCTCTTGCAGTCCTTGTACAGCAGAGCTCCCAGAGAGTTTAGAGAAGCAGCACAAGGAGCCAATCAGGTATGCTGCTGCACAAGGAACATGTTCATAGGGGGGAGAGAGCAGAGTGACAGCGTGTGTGGTGTGCATTGGCAGGTAAACACAGCTCCCATATACTGTATGTGTTTCATCTGCATTTTATCTGTGTACTTAGTGGTTTGCCTTGAATTCTTGAATTGCACATTGAAATGGCAGTGTTTCTTCAGGAAGCCAGCAAAACAAATCCTCGGTAAAAAAACTAAAAGCACATCAGAGACTAAAGATGCTGGTTAAAAAAAAGCAAGCATCTTGTGGGGTTTTTTTTTTTTTTTTTACTTAGATACTAAGAGGTGTATTTATAAAAAAAAAAAATGCATAGCTTTTCAAGCATTGAGACTGCATGTAATTTGGTTCTGTGCAAATGGGGCAAAAACAAATGTTCTCAGGCTATATTCTCTGCAGATCGCTAATGTGTGAGATGAGAAAATACTGCCTCATGCCACTAGATGGAGATGAGGAGCATACTCATTTCTATGATAGGTAGTGCCATCTAGTGGCCATAATGCAGTATTTTCTCCATTCACATATTCAAACTACTGAGATTAAACTACATCACCAAAAGTATTGGAACACTTGCCTTTAGAAGCACATGAACTTTAATGGCATCCCAGGCTTAATCCATAGTGTTCAATATTGAGTTGGCCCTTCCTTTGCAGCTATAACAGCTTTAACTAGGAAGGCTTTAGACAAGTTTTAGGAGTGTGTCTATGGGAATGTTTGACCATTCTTCCAAAAGAGCATTTTTGAGGTCAGCCACTGATGTGGATGAGAAGGCCTGCCTCGCAGTCTCTGCTCTAATTTATCCCAAAGGTGTTCTATCAGGTTGAGGTGCATGCCAGTCAAGTTCCTCCACCCCAATCTCGCTCATCCATGTCTTTATGGACCTTGCTTTGTGCACTGGTCCAAATCATTTGGTGGAGGGGGGTTATGGTGTAGGGTTGTTTCTCAGGGGTTGGGCTTGGCCTCTTACTATTAAGGTATCAGCATAACAAGACATTTTGGACAATTTCATGCTCCCAACTTTGTGGGACCAGAAAAGCCTAGTGCACAAGGCACGGCTTGGACCCCTAAAGGGTCTATTATAGACAGACCAGATATGTAATTAAAAATATATAAATTTTATTATAGATACAAACAAATATAGGAAAAAACAACAATGGTGACTTGAATAAAAACACGTATGTTGTACCCAATTGTACAAATGTATGAGAAGACACACTGCCCTGGAGATAGACGGACTAATGGTGATCTATACTGGCGTAGACACCTTACGTGTTATGAACAATGCAGTCCTTCTTCAGAGGTTATTTAATTCAGATAGGTACAACGTTTCTACAATGCAAAAAAAAATGGAAAATATACAATATTAATATTCAATCAATGATATGAACAAAAGTACGAAGAAAGGTAGATGAACTTCCAACTTCCAACTTCGTGGGAACAGTTTGGGGATGGCCCCTTCCTGTTCCAACATGACTGCGCACCAGTGCACAAAGCAAGGTCCATAAAGACATGGATGAGAGATGAAATGAAAAAAATGGCATGCCCCCCCCCCAAGTCCAAGTGCCCCCCCTCTTGAACCATACCAGGCCACATGCCCTCAACATGGGGGGTGCTTTGGGGCGGGGGGGGACAAAGGCCTCTTCCCGAATAACCATGGGCAGTGATTGTGGGGGTCTGCGGGCAGAGGCTTATCGGAATCTGAAAGCCCCCTTTAACAAGGGAAAAAAAATACTCTGCCTGCAAGGAAGGCTAACCACCGAATGCCTGCTCCGCCGGCTGACAGTTCTTAAATAGGTAAGGGGCAGGGCCACCAGGTGACATCACCTGGTGGCCCCATCCTCTTGTGATGTTACCGACCCAGCATGAACTGGGTGCAGCGGGCATCATGATTGACGATGGCTCTACATCGGGGGGACTTTGTCTTTTTATTTTTTTTAATAAAAGAATTGTCAAAAACTGTGTTTGTGTTTATTTTTTTTTCATTTTGAAACTTTTTTTTGGTGAAAGAGTAGGGGTACCATGTACCCCTACTCATTCACATGGGGAGGGTAGGATCTGGGGGCTAAGCCCCCAGACAAGCCCCCTACCTGCAGACCCCCACAACCACAGTCCAGGGTTGTTGGGAAGAGGCCTTTGTTCCCAAGCAGGTGCTTTAGGGTGGGGGGAGCAGAGCCTCCCCTGACCCAAAGCAGCCCCCCATGTTGAGGGCATGTGGCCTGGTATGGTTCAGGGGGGGGGGGCACTCACTCCTCTCCTCCCTTTCCTGGCCTGCCAGGCTGCTTGCTCACATAAGGGTCTGGTATTAGTTTTTAGGGGGACACCACTTTAAAATGTAACCCCCCCTCCTGAACCTTCTGAATCATACCATACTTAAAATCCACACCAGACCCAAAGGGCCTGATATGGGCTGGGGAGGAGCCCACGTTGTTGTTTTTTTTGCCAGCAATTATTGTTTTACTTTTAGCGGGAAGCCCGCTGCCGGCTGATGACTCGTTCGTTGTTAAGGACACAGTGACCCAACTCCTTAAAGCGGGGGTCCACCCACACCGCCAAAAAAAAAAATATTAAAAGCCAGCAGCTACAAATACTGCAGCTGCTGACTTTTAATACATGGCCACTTACTTGTCCCAGGGTCCAGCGATGTCAGCAGGCGACGCCGAGAACCCGCTCGGGTATCGGCAGCTGCCGCCGCCATCCTAGGTGAGGGAATCAGGAAGTGAAGCGTTGCGGCTTCACTTCCCGGTTCCCTACTGCGCATGCGCGAGTCACGCTGCGTGTCCCAAGTGGTCCCCGCTCTCTCTTGGGAGCTATGTGTTTCCCAGGAGACAGCGCGGTGGGGACGGGAAGAGGCGTAGACTCCCATGGGAGTCTATACCGGAAGTGGGTGCAAATACCTGTCTTAGACAGGTATCTGCACCCCCCTCCCCCCTGAAAGGTGCCAAATGTAACACCAGAGGGGGGGAGGGTTCCGAAAAGCGGAAGTTCCATTTTTGTGTGGAACTCCGCTTTAACAAAATATTGACTGTTCGCTAGGTGGGCGATCATCCCCCCGAGCACACAGAAAATTTGGGAGTTCGGCAACTACCCGAACGGCCAATGTTTGGGCTGAACTTTTGCTCGGCCCGAATCTTTTGCCAACACTACCCTCAACCACTCCCTGTTAAGATAAAAAGGCAGCAGGAAGGGGTCTACATATGTCTTGGCTGCAATGCTTAGCATCATGGCACAACAAAAATGATCCCTGCTGTCACATCCAATGGGTATTACCGCCTACTAAACATGAACCACTCAACTGAATGGGGGCGCCTGCAACCGCATGTAATGTACGTAGTTGTGGTATGGTGGTGAAAAGTTTAAAAATGTAAAACAGGAGGTGTGGAGGTGACTAAACACCTCCTCACTGCCTGTCAAATGCCCTCTAAAGAGCGTTCCAACAAAGATTATTCTTCAGTGGGCACAGCTTATGTAAACGCAGCCTTAGCCCTGGTTCACACTGGTGTGACTTTGAAATCTTGCTACTTCAGTGTGATTTCAAAGCCGCAGATTAGTGCGATTTTCACCTCGGATTTCATTGCGTCTTGAAACTTTATTTAACTGAAGTCTATGCAAGTCACAATGAAATCGGCAGAAAGTAGTGCAGGAACCTTTTTGTCAAAGTTGCAGCGACATGAGGCAATTTGAACTGTTCCGTTGCCGACAATGGGGTCCGACTTGTCATGCGATTTGAAACTGTCAAGTCGCATCACAATTCGCACTGGTGTGAACAAGGGCTTGAAATATGACTAAAGGCAAAGTGGTGAGGGATTGGAGCACCTGTCGGTTTGTATTGATGTTTGTACCCCAATAAAGGAGATTCACCCTCTTTACTTGTTCCGTTTACCTTGAATGTGAAAATGTAAGAAAATCCCAAATTTTGGGTTGTCACCAGGACAAGAATAGAGGGGAAATCTTCTAATAGAGACACTAGTGATGACAACTAGGGATTCTCTCACTTTAGAGATTTTCTCATACTTCCTGCTTTGGCTATGGGACAGGTAGTGAAGGGAAATCTCCCCAATGGGGCACAGATGTCAAAAATAAAACTGACAGCGGTTATAACCCTCCCTAAGGCTCCATTCACACTAGCGCGTTTTTTGATGCATTTTGCATTTTGCAGAAATGCACGGGAATTTTTTAACATGGGTTCCTATGGAACATGTTCACATCAATGCCTTTTTGTTTCTCTGCATGTTTGGAAAGGGTCAGGGACTTTTTTTCATGCAAAATGCAGCATTTTGCATGTAATAGAATTCAATGGACAAGCATCAAAAACGCAAGTGCACCGTTTTTGCAGCGTTATTGCAGCGTTTTTGATGCGTTTTTGATGCTTTTTTGCCATTTTTTTTTTTTTTTTTTTTTTAATTTTTTTTTAGACTGTAAAAAAAAACTGTACAAAAAAAAAAAAAAAACGCAAAACGCAAATCGCGGCAAAAACGCCGCAAAAACGCTGCTCAAAAGCGTGGCAAGCATGAAAAAAAAACCTCCAAAAACACTCAAAAGCAACATGCATAGGTGTGAATCGAGCCTTATTCTTTACCAAAATGGAAAAAAGCTTTGCCTTCACACCTGTGCAGTTTTAGTGCTTTTTGCATTTTGCAGATTTGCACTACAGTCCATTTAACATGGTTTCCTATGGAACAAGTTCTGTAGTGCAAATCTGCAAAATGCAAAAAGCACTAAAAATGCATAGGTGTGAATCCAGCCTAAGGTCAGGTTCACACCTATGCATTTTTTAGTGCGTTTTCAGTTTTGCAGAAACACGCTACAGTCCATTTAACATGGTTTCCTATGGGTCATGTTCACATCTGTGCATTTTATGGAAAGGGTCAGGGAATTTTTTCTGGTTTTTGCTTATAGACTTCAATGGATCAAAAACATGTACTGAAAAAGACAAAATGCACCTGGAATATGCAAACTGCAACCTGCATAGTTGTGAACCAGGCCCTATACTTTATGGCCTTGTTTACAAAAGTGCAGAGGGATCGGCATTAGATTGCTCTTTACTTTAAGGGGTGGATTCTGCATAGCAATTTGCCCAGATGAAAGTGTATGTACAATCGTTCAGTACGAATGGGAACAAAAAAAAAATGAAAGTTATTAGGCTATTCCTATGCGGATGGAATTTGTGCTTTGCTATATACAGTATTGCATTTGGCCACTAGATGGCGCTAAGTATCATTTTATGAAATTGTCAGGGGAAAAGGAGCACAGCCTGCTAACTGGACAATGAAAGAGCAGCAGCACACTGATTAGTCATCACTCTGCTCATATTCTCTCCCCTCTTTTCAGCATGCTCGCAGAACATGTGCAATGCAGAAAAGCCTGATTGGCTCATGACACTACTGCTCTTTCCTTTCCCAGTCAGTGTTGCTGTGTAAGGAATGAGTAAGCAAATATAAAGACATATTCAGGTATTTACTTTAGTGTTGTTTGAAAATACTTTTTTTTATTAAAGAGGAACTGCAGTCTGCTCTCATAATTTGTAATAAAAACATCTTTGCCATTCTGAAGCTTCCCTTCAACTACTTTGTATATTATTTTATATATACTGTGACTCTATGCTTGCCAAACATGCTGCAGAAATATCCCACCACTAAGTCTGGCTGCAATCATTTTAACTGTGGGCAGCTGACGCTGCTGCCTGTTCACTTCCTGGATATACACAGACACACAGAGGCACACCTCCAGCTCTGCAGTGCTTATTGGCCCTCTTATGACTTATCCCCCTCCCTTCATGGCAAACTCTCATTAGAATGAGAGAGAAAGCTGTGCATGATGTCATAAGCCCTTGGCTTTTTACCAGACAAGAAACAGAAAGTGGGCTGTAAAGGGGTTTACTGGCAGAAAAAAAAATGTTTTACTATCCAAAGGGCAGAAGATTTAATAGATGGAAAGATTAAAAAATGACTGAAGTTCCGCTTTAAGTACAAAATTGCATATACTGATTTTTCTTTTTATCTGCCAGCTTTTATACAATATTAACACTTCTTTGTTTTTTTGTTAATTGATTTGCTATTACCAGCTAAGTCTGCAGTGCCCCCTCCCCAGGTTCATAGAGTAAGCTGCATCGTGTTCACAGTCAGTTCCATTTCTCACAGCTGCTCTAAGACCTGTCAGAGGGAGACACGCTTGAAGGAAAATCATATACATTCGTATTCCCATCTCAGGGCTCGTTATATGCCGTATAGAAAGCTTTTCATCTCCGGATGTCAGTCAATTTAACACCACTATGCCGGTTCTTAGCGTTCTGCACCATCCGCTGAGGACAAAGCTCACCAACACCCATCTATGACAGCAGCAATGACCCCAATGTCCGGTACACAGCATACAGACAGCTAAAGCTTATTCAATAAACAGTGCAGAGAGCAGAACGCCAAGCACAAAGTGCAGCTAACCATAGTGGCCAATTAAAATTCATGTTGTTAGCTCAGTATAAGATGCAATCTGATGTGTTGCTATGTTTAATGCACTTTTTATTTAGTAAGAGGGCAATTAAAACCAGAAAACGGATGCCACTATCTGCTTTTCACGGTCCCGCAATGTTGACTCCACGTGGTGCCTACATTTTCCAAGTTTATCATGTAGTAGTATAGTCTTGTAATGTGTAAGCCATCAATTAATGCAAAAAAAAATGTCAAAATGTTTTGGTAAAATTATTAGGCTATTTTCTCTCCAGCTTGAATGTTCTTCATAGAAAAGATCATAAAAATACCACTTCATAGCCACAAGATGAAGCTATACGGCATAGTAAAGAGTATTTTTTATTCCTGATGTGGCCAGGCGCTAGCTAGTCTGCCTGTGTCAATATGGGACATACTTTAATAAGGGCGGCCTTGAATTTGTTTCCCTCTAGTGTTCAGCCTGAACATTGTGTCATCATTTCCAGAAGGCAGAGAAAGACCACTACTGAAAGCAGGGGATTGTGGGACATGTGGTCCAGAGAGCCGGAATTTCCATGGAGCCAGTGCTGCTGTAGACTACAAGCTATAGCCGGCTGGAAAGAGAAGAATGCTGGGTGATGACATAAATAGGATGGTCCAGGGAGGAGCTCTCGTCTTGGGACCATGGCCTTCAGCTAAGACCAGGAACCTGGCTCATCTGGGGAATGTGAACAGGCGCTGCATCCTGGACGGCAATTAGAGTCTTCAGTGAGTGAGCCATACACCTGCAGGCAGATCCACCATTACCAGCTCCCTGTCGGCCAAGTGACTTTCAGGGGTCACTCTCATCGTCACAGTTACAGACCAGCTAAATCCCAGGGTCGCTAGGTGTACGGCCAGACACCCTTTACTGGTTGCAGATTCTTCAAGAGCCTATTCTAGGACATCCTATTCCCTTGAGCCTTGATATCATCAGGATTGATGAGTGGGCATAAGCCCACCCCGAGTAAATCCTACAAAAGACACTGCATGCAGACATCTTTACCCTATCGCTTTACAAAAAAGCTTCCAACAGAAATTGCTTT
Source organism: Aquarana catesbeiana (assembly GCF_042186555.1). Taxonomy (NCBI): domain Eukaryota; kingdom Metazoa; phylum Chordata; class Amphibia; order Anura; family Ranidae; genus Aquarana; species Aquarana catesbeiana. Next base: position 77,487,636 of record NC_133327.1, on the reverse strand, counting down.
GCATATTGTCAGAAACCATGAATCAGACTGAGACAAAAGTGCAGTAAAAATCACACTTTTTAATAAAATGATAAAATGGTATAAACAGAGTAAACGTAGTCAAAACATAGCCAGGGTTCGGTAACCAGAGCGGGTAGTCAGAACAAGCCAGTGAATCCAGAGATCAGCATAGTAGTGGCAGTAAACAGGATCAGGAACCAGAAGGGAAGTCAGCCAGGCAAAAGTCTTTAACAGGTAAACACAGCAGAGAGTATCCAGAAATATTGACCCGGCAAAGGCACAGGAGATCTGATCCAGGCAGTTTAAATAGGCCCCTGGAAGACGTCATCTGTGACGAAATGGAGTAGGGAGGAGCGGCGTGCTGACGTCACCACATACCGCGCTAGTCCCGGAAGCAACGGGCAGCATACGAGAGCCGGCCGGCTCGTGATTTTGTTTTTAATCCATCGCTTTACATCGCTTTACATTTCCTGCATAACTGTAAGTGCATTACCGTTTTATACTAATAAAATTTTTAAAAACGTATTACGCTATGGAAGTTTTCATGTCCTTTCATGGTGAATGAACATACTTCTACCACATGTGATGACATCTTACACGGAGAGTCTGAGGAGCCCCTTTAGCTTTGAAAGACCCGAGGCTGGGGTTAAGAGCCACAGGCATGCATGATCTCCTTAAACAAGAGATCTAAGGAGCTGGTAAGCGGCAGTATTTTCGTGGGTGGAGGCACTCTCTTATTGCACCCCATCACACCCCTCCGAGTGTTGAAATTGCATGTCTTTGCTAACAGGAAGATTGCAAAGCCACCTTCTATACAATTGCTTAATAAGTGGGCTTTTTTCAACTAGCCCATCTGAGTGGACTTGATTTTGTTACGTGTGCATCCTGCTATGTTCCCTATTTTCACAATTCTTTGCATTTATCACTGGTGACAACATAAATGCTGATGTGATACCATATTGCATGAACCTTTTATATATTTTCAATTGTATGATTTAAATTTTGTATTTTTTCATATGATCACAAATTATTTCACAGCGCAGCTTTTCTTTTTATGAATAGAAAAACAGTCCATCAATTTTCACACAGAAGTGGCAGTGACCCGTCAGTGTGTCACATATATGGCATTTCACCCGGTCCCCCGATCGATACTAGCGATATGTCATTTCTGGTGGGGATCTGTTGTAATTTCCAGTTGCCGTGTGGGCCGACCCTAATGCGTTTCGTCTGCCCACTTTTTTGAAGGGTTAGGGCTTCTTTAGGTCTCTTTCACACGGGCGGCTGTTCTGCCGCTGTTAAAAACATGTTTTGTTATTTTGAAATTCCAAGACTCCAGGCACAGCGATCACTTGCAGTTGTACATTACGATTAGCTGCGTTATACTTGCATTTACACGTTTAGCTGCATTTAGCTGCGTTGGAACATTCTTGCCATTTCTGATGTACTTCCTGTTGTTTTTCTTTCCTTGTTGCTGCAGGAGAAATAGTACACTGCGATTACCTGAAGTTATGTGCAGATAGCTGCAATAAATCGGTCCTGGACGCAGTCAAATTTATTTTTTCTAACGGCACAAAACCCCATGTAACCAAACCGTTGCTAAATGCAGTGTGTGAATGGGGCCATAGGAAAGCATTGTCTGAGTTTAGCTGTGGTAGATAACTTGATCTATCTGCAGCTAAAAGCTGAATTCTATCCGCCCGTGTGAAAGGGGCCTTAAAGCGGAAGTAAACCCATCAACTTAACAGTTTCAAAAAACATTTACATTCCCGGCATGCAGGAATGCTAACTGTCACATTGGTTGTGTTCTCAACCAAACCGTCAAACCATTCAATGGCTGGTGTCATAACTGATCACATGTGCAGCATCATGGCAGTTGAAGATTAAACAAAGACCAAGATGGCAGCTTCCTTGGCTGAAAATGATAGGTGGGTTAACTTCCACTTTAAAGTGGAGTTCCACCTACTTTTACAACTCTTCAGCATCCCTCCCTAAACTGTGCACTGTAAACGAATTGGATTTTTTTTTTTTTTTTCTCAGCACTTACTGTATATCGGCTGTATTCACTTTTCACTTCCTCCTCCATGGCCGCGGCCCATCATATCATTTCCTGTTTGCAATGCCTTCTGGGAAGGGGCGGCAACTTCCTCTACTGCCGTTGCTATGGAAACCTGACCTGAAACCTATTACACTGCTTGTGCTGCACTGAGCATGTGCGAGATCTGCAAGGATGAGATCCAGGAAGAAATACAGTCTGGCTTCAGATGCCCAGACTTAAGATTTCCACGGCCTGTTGTAAGTTTATAAAATAACAAACTACTGCTATAAACTAACAAAACAGACCTTAGTTTACAGACTAACTTTACTAGAATACATTAAGCTTGTGTATTATAGGGGTATTTTTATTTAAAAAGTATAATTTCGGCCGGAGCACCACTTTAAGAAGATTTCTTGCATGTTTATATTATTTGAAAAGTATTTGAATATTTCTTTATTAATATTAGGCAAAGGAATTCAGTCTGTTTACAGGGGGTAGGATGGGTGGCGCACATGTGGGAGGAGGTCCAGGGATGTCCTCCCAGAACTGGAGAGCTACGCTGTAGGCTTTTATAGCTCAAGATGAACTCAGCTATGTTCAGCTCATCCCTGATAAGGAGAAGGGCTGGGAGACTATCAGGAAAATATAACTCTACAGGATATGGTAAGATGGGTTTAAAGGAAACAAAAATACCTCCAATGAACCAGTGGAACCTTCTCATTGCAGAAATACAGATGCCTTCTGCTTTAAGAAGGATGTAATATATGTAGCAATTAAGGACATTTTAGAATCTAGATATTTTGGCTCCTGCTCCCTGTCAGAATCACATGTTGCTGTGCCTATCTCTGAGGAAGGGGGTGCGCAACCGGAACGCATCAGCTATACCCTGTGTTGTTTTCCTGTACATGTCTACACACTGTGTGTGTTTCTATGGCTTATTGTGAGTACCCCTTTTTTATGTTTTTTTTATTAATTAAATTGTCATTGGTAATGCACTAGCTGTGCGCGCCTTCCATTTTGTCTTTTTCGTAGTTTCCTTTGGATTACCCCATCTGAGGAAGGCAGCATCCACCCAGTCTTGGGATACCTTTGTCCCTGTTACCCTTCACTTCAGAAGACCCCTTAGCGCTGGAAGTGACTGTGTGTTTTCATGGAATAAAATAGTACATGTACTCTGTCCCATAGGGGAAAGAATTGTACAATATAAATTAGAATGAATTAAGAGAAGTTAATTGTTTTGTTTACCTACACTTCAACCACTTTTTCCATAATGTTTCATTTTTTTCCTTTTTAGGGGCTGTTGACAGTTTTTCTTTTTTACATAAGAATCACTTCTCTTCCAACGCAGGTCAGTAGGAACACAAAAGAAGTTTGAAGCAGGTTATTAAACTTTGAAAGAGGTTAACTACAGGTCAAATTCACTTTTCAATAAACCGTGAATGATCGCAGAAGTATCTCAAACTGGTGTCAAATGCAAGCTGAATGCACCTAAAAGTATGATGCATTTGCCTTAAAGTCCAAATCCCATTGGCACAGGCTTCATACTGTCCCTACAAAAATGTTTTAGTATTCTCCAAAGCCAACTGTTCCAAAAAGCACTCTTTCTGCTTCCATTGCCCAGTGGCATCCCATAGAACAAAACATGCAGAGCTACATGACGTCATCACGCCTGCCGAGGCATTGATCGGGATATACTGTTTGTTGATATGCCATTTATCATTTACACCTGTGAGTAGTCTTCTTATTTTAATAAAAGCTGGGTGTTAATAATACTACACCATGAGATATCTTCTTCTTGCTTGTCATTGATATAAATCCAAGTCAATTCACTGTATGGTGGATTGCAGCAGTTAGTGAGATGAGCACCTGGAAGCGATCATCCATCCATTTGGGTTTTCTCCCTAAAGCGTAAACAGACCCCCTTCTCCTTGAGGTCTGAGGATCTGTTATGCAGCTTGTGACAGGTGGTGTCAATTGTTTACTTGTCTATGGGGCTATTTGAGCTACTGTATTTACACATGATTTTTTTTTTTCGGTCATGGACTTTGCACTGAGCAGGTTATGATTATGTGGGTCTTAATTAAGCTGATTTTTATAAACACCTGTGAATTTTTAGATTTTTCACTTTATGAATTTTTTCATGTATTGGATTAGTATTATTATTATTATACAGGATTTATATAGCGCCAGCAGTTTGTGCAGCGCTTTACAACATTAGGGCAGACAATACACTTACAATACAATTTGATACAGGAGGAATTAGAGGGCTCATTAGAACTGACAATCTAGGACGGAGGTGTATTATTATTTCTTATTTATGCACTTGCACTTTGTATTTTTGGGCAGCACAACACAATTAGGATAATAGTTATGTATATTTTTTATGTGGGTATACAGTGAGTGCAGCTGTCACTGAGGTATTTATTCTTTATTGATAATTTTTCACTAGTGACACAATTACTGTTTGATTTGTATATTCCTGATTTGTGCCTGCTGTACCATGTACTTGTATGATAAAGTATCCTGTTCTCTTTGTTCTGCTTCCTTTATGTGAAATTGCTGGTGGTTTTGTCAGTCACTCTGCTTTCCTATGAAAAACTGACCACACTAAGCAGGAGAATGCTTAGGAAACTCAGTCAAGTAATTGCCAGACCATTGTTCCTAATTTTTACTGACTGGAATGATACCAGCTGATTGGAGAAAGGCCAATGCAGCACCAATATTTAAAAAGGGGCCAAAATACATCCCTGGGAATTACAAACCAGTTAGCCTAACATCAATAGTATGCAAGTTCTTGGAGGGGGTGTTAAGGGACTATATACAAGATGTTAGTATTGAGAACAGTATCATTAGCAGTAATCAGCATGGATTCATGAAGAATCGCTCTTGCCAAACCAATCTATTAGCCTTCTATGAGGAGGTGAGCTGCCATCTAGATAAAGGAAGGCCAGTAGACGTGGTGTATCTGGATTTTGCAAAAGCATTTGACACAGTTCCCCATAAACGTTTATTGTACAAAGTAAGGTCAGTTGGCATGGACCATAGGGTGAGTACATGGATTGAAAACTGGCTACAAGGGTGAGTTCAGGGGTTAGTGATAAATGGGGAGTACTCGGAGTGGTCAGGGGTGGGTAGTGGGGTTCCCCAGGGTTCTGTGCTGGGGCCAATCCCATTTAATTTGTTCATAAATGACCTGGAGGATGGGGTAAACAGTTCAATCTTGGTATTTGCGGATGACATTAAGCTAAGCAGGGCAATAACTTCTCCGCAGGATGTGGAAACCTTGTAAGTAGATCTGAACAAATTATTGGGGTGGGGAACTACATGGCAAATTAGGTTTAATGTAGAAAAATGTAAAATAATGCATTTGGGTGGCAAAAATATGAATGCAATCTATACACTGGGGGGAGAACCTCTGAGGGAATCTAGGATGGAAAAGGACCTGGGGGTCCTAGTAGATGATAGGCTCAGCAATGGCATGCAATGCCAAGCTGCTGCTAACAAAGCAAATACAATATTGGCATGCATTAAAAAGGGGATTAACTCCAGGGATAAAGCGATAATTCTCCCACTCTACAAGACTCTGGTCCGGCCGCACCTAGAGTATGCTGTCCATTTCTGGGCACCAGTCCTCAGGAAGGATGTACCGGAAATGGAGCGAGTACAAAGCAGGGCAACAAAGCTAATAAAGAGTCTGGAGGATATTAGTTATGAAGAAAGGTTGTGTGAACTGAACTTATTCTCTCTGGAGAAGAGACGCTTGAGGGGGGATATGATTTCAATTTACAAATACCGTACTGGTGACCCACAATAGGGATAAAACTTTTTTGCGGAAGGGAGTTTAATAAGACACATGGCCACTCACTAAAATTAGAAGAAAAGAGGTTTAACCTTAAACTGCGTTGAGGGTTCTTTACTGTAAGAGTGGCAAGGATGTGGAATTCCCTTCCACAGGTGGTGGCTTCATTGGGGGGCATCGATAATTTCAAAAAACTATTAGATAAAGCACCTGAACGACCGCAACATACAGGGATTTACAATGTAATACTGACATATAATCACACACATAGGATTTGATGGACGTTGGTCTTTTTTTCAACCTCACCTACTATGTAACTATGTAACACACCGTGGTCAGTTCTATAGCTGTGCTGGGATCTCAGCCTGCTCTCCTACAATAATCAGACTTGTCCTGACATCCCCCCCCCCCCGCACAGCCATTCACTGGGAAGTTCAGTGCCATGCCGTTTCTCCTCCCAAGTTTTTATGCAGCTGAGAACAGAGGGTATGTGATCACTTATAAAAAAGGGGAAAAAAGAAATGCATATTGTTTTTTATACTTATACACAAATGTTTTGCCTTTCATTTCTATTTTAAACTGAATGGATTGTTTTACAAAGGCTTTACAATCACTTTGAAGAGCACATCTTAAATACATGGAATATCATTGCTATTTGCTTGGCTGTACTGTTGATCTTGGAATCTGAGCACTGTCCCAGTCACTAACCCACTGACCATTTAGGCAACAAACTGCTGTGTGCAACTTCCACATAATTAATCTTCTGAACAGTTTGTTAACACATATACATTTTTAGACTGCAATAAAAAATAATGATCTGATACCTTAAAGTACACTTGTAATGAGAGAATATGGGGTCTGTCATAGCTTGCCTCTTTCTGAAAATGCTTGCCGCTTTACATTGTGTAAGTTCAACACTTTTGAGCCAGACTCCACTTGCATGCTGTGATTAAATTCTAAAGAAAAGTCAGACTTTCTTATCCTAAAGTGGTATTAAACCAGTGGCAGCCCATCCATTAGGGGCGCCGCCCCCCCCCCCCCCCATCCATGCGTCCAGCGCCCTGATCTACATATATTGCGCTGGACCATGGATTTTAATGGGGGGGGGGTGTTTTTTTGAAGCACGTGATTAGAGCCAGAGGCTCTAATAGGCTTCAAAAATGGTGGGCTCCGGACGTAGAGCACTGCGCCCCGATCCCACCTAGCTGTGTGACAAAAGCCCCCCCCCCCAAAAAAAACCCCATCAGCCACCACTGTATTAAACCAAAAAACTAAAATTTACTAACTTCTTTTAATAGACCAAGCTGTCCAGAAAAAGTAGCAGTGAGAGAGTTGAGACAAACCTTTTAAAACTGATAGGGGTGTTTACAAAGGTCAGCTTTTATTTATTTATGAAATTACCTTTATCTCAAAAGGAAAAACCCATTGTAGTTACTGCTTATAAAGTGTTATTTGGAGTTCAGCTAATTTGTTGGTCAAGTCCATCTAAATCTGCTAGTGCAATTAACATTATCCTCTCCCCAGAAAATACTTCTATCCAAAGGTGACTCCTTTGCTCCACCATCCAGAGTGGAGACATTGTAAGACAAGATGTGTGTTGCTGGCTGAATCACCAGATAAAAATAAACAAGAAAAGCCAAAAAAAAAAAAAATAATGCACTCACCAGATTTAATGATTGGTAAGCTGCTAAATCTTATATTTTTGTGTTTGGGGTTTATTACCCCTTTAATGTTTTTTCTCTTGGTCAGTGACTTGCAAGGCATTGAAGGCAGAGCATCAATATAACAAATAGGCAGGAAGTACAGTATTTTCAGCTGAACTTATACAGGGGAAGAAAAACGATGTGAACCTCTTGAAAATAACAGTTTTTTCTGCAATAATTTGCCATATCTACGCCTCAACAATTGACAAACACAATGTGCTTAAAGTGGTTCTAAATGTTTCAGGTTTTTTTTATAATTGACAATTTTTATTAGATCTTAGCATTTTCAGTACAAAGGTATAAAACACAGTTGAGGGAGGAAAGAGAGAGAGGTGATAACAAACAACTCTGGAGAGGGTATACATGACCATGATACATCAGGATTGACACAGTGGGGTTGATTTACTAAAGGCCAATAGACTGTGCACCTTGGAAAGTGCAATTGCACTCTGCAAGTGCAGCTGCTCCAGAGCTTAGTAAATGAGGTAAAGCTTCACTTTGCAAAGAATACCCAATCGCATGCAAGGAAAATAAAAAAAACAGCATTTTTGCTTGCACATGATTGGTTGATGAAAGTCAGCAGAGCTTCTGCTCATTTACTAAGCACTGGAGCAACTGCACTTTCCAAAGTGCACAGTCTGTTTGCCTTTAGTAAATCAACCCCAAAGTCTAATGGCATAGTTAGCTAGGTTACAGCTCTATAGAGCAGAAGGACACAATGCTGGAGAAATAGCAGTGAGAGCTTCTCTGTCAGACATTCCATTAGCATGTTCTGTAATTTATGATTGTGTGGCCTGCTTTTCCAGAGATTAAAAAAGTAAAAAATAAAAAAAAATAAATGAAAAAAAGGAAAAGGAGGAGAGTGAAGAGGAGAAAAGAGAGGGAAAGAGATATAGAAAAGCTCCAATCAATTGGGCTAGTCTCTCCTGGGCTCCAAGTGCTCATGGTATACAGAGCAGGGGGGGGGGGTCTCGTGGAATCAAGGTGGATCTATCTGTTGGTGCCAAGGATCCTTTGTTGCCATGTGTTGGTCTACCCGGTCAATCAGTCTAGCCGACATGGACACCATAACCTCCACGTCATTGATTCTGGCATAAAGATCAGGTAGTGTCGGGGGGGTTTAGTTGTTTCCATTGAAGGGCCACTAGACATCTAGCCGCCGTTAATATTTGTGGGGCCAGTTTTTTGGCTAAACTGGGTAATTTAGTAGGGGAAAGCCTCAAACAGCCGATGGAGCAGTCCCTGGACCGAATGCCAGTAAGGCTGGAGGGCTGGACAACTCCAGCAGCAATCCGAGGCCGATGGATATATAGTGTGTAGGCAAGATGGTGTTAGGTACCAATAGAAGAGCACCTTGTATGTGTTCTCTTTGTAGAGCGTGCACATAGAGCTTTTGGCGGCCCAAAGGCCATATAGTGGACCATTGTTCAGGGGATAATTCCTCTCCGAGATGTTCCTCCCATCTGCGCATGTATCTATGTTTCCCCTGAGAGACCATATCATAGAAGTTTAGGAGTTTATATATGTCTGAAGTCAGTCCTTTCTGTGTAGGGCCAGATAAAATTAAGCATTTGAATGGGGATGGCTTCAAGAATTGAAGGGTTGAGGTGATGGTAAGTGCGTAGTGACAAATTTGGAGGTAGCCAAAGAAGGCACTACGGGGGAGCTTGTGCTTAGTTCTGAGTTCCTCAAAAGTTAATAAAACCCTAGACACCGGATTCACCAAGTGTCCATAATGAAAGAGGTTCCTCTGGATCCATGGAGATATCATCTGGAAGGTTAAGCTGTTGGGTAATTTAGGGTTGTAGAGGAAAGCCGTAGCTAAGGAGGCCTCAAATTGTAGGGGAGTTTTGTGGTTTAGCTGTCTCCAAATGGTTCTTAGTAAGTTCATAGTGCGTAATAGGGAGGTGGGGGGGACATCGGCATTGGAATTCCATAGTAGTTTGTTCGGGTGCATGGGAGCTAGCCATAATTTGTCTATTTGGGTCCAGAGGTTATAGGCCGGAATGGTAACCCAGGATGCTATAGCTCTCAATTGGGCAGAATAGTAGTAATGGTGGAGGTGTGGAAAGGCCAAATCCCCATCATTTCGAGAGGCTAACATTTTGTAGCGGGATATTCGGTGTGGTTTATAATTTCATGTGAAATTTAGGAGGTCAGTCTGGAGTTTTCTGAGTTGAGCAGATGGGATAGGCCCTGGGAGAGTCAGAAAACAGTACAGGAGTTTAGGCAATATAGTCAGTTTATTCGAGGCAATGCGTCCAAACCAGGATATTGGATAATGTCTCCATTTAGACAGAAGGGACCGTATAGGGGTCTGAAGTTTGCATCGTATAGGGATTCGTATCATGGGGTGAGGTACATCCCCAGATATTTAAAGGCATGGGATTTCTACGTGTATGTAAAGTTATCCGAAAGACGGAGCACATCCGAGGGAGGTAAATTGATTGGGAGGGCTTCTGATTTAGCAGGGTTAACCTTGTATCCCGATAGAGACCCATATTCCTCCAGGAGTCTATGGAGATTAGGGAGGGTCAGGTGCGGTCGCGTTAGGGTTAGGAGTACGTAATCCGCAAACAGTGAGATTTTAAATTCGCAACCTCTAACCATTATACCGCTGATGTTGGGGTTCTGTCTGATCTGGGCCGTCAGGGGTTCGATACACAGGGCATAAAGCAACAGGGATAGCAGACAACCTTGCTTAGTTCCATTTGAAATGGGAAAGGAAGTAGATGCCACAAAAGGTGTTTTGGTAGAGGCAGATGGGGTTGCGTATAGGTGTCTAATCGCCCACGAAAACCCAGATATTCAAGGGTGGAGAACATAAAAGGCCAGTTAAGCCTATCAAAGGCTTTCACAGTGTCTAGGCTGAGTAACAGTGCTTCATCTTTTTTGCCTATTAATGATGTCTATTAGATTGATGACTCTTCTGGTGTTGTCTCCAGCCTGGTGCTCTTGGACAGAGCCCACCTGGTCCTTGTGGATCAGGGAGGGAAGGACCTCATTTACTCGGAGGGATAATAATTTCGTACAAATTTTCAGGTCTGAGTTCAATAAAGCTATGGGTCTGTAATTCTCACACAATGTGTGGTCTTTATCAGGTTTGAGTATGAGCGTGAGGTGTGAAGTCTGCATATCCATGGGATTTAGTCTTTGCCCATGAATCCATTAAATAAATGAGTCATATGTGGAAGTAGGCTGGTCAGAAAGGTTTTATAGTATTCATACGGAAGGCTATCAGGGCCCGGGGACTTGTTATGAGCAGTCTCTGAAGTCTCCTCACCAGTGATCGGAGAGTTAAGGGACTGTAGGGCCTCTGCTGGTAAAGTGGCCACCGTGCTGGTGGCGAGGTAGGTTCGCACTCGGTCAGTAAAACTTGTTTGGATTGGTAAATGTGGTGTGGAGGAGTTGTTTAAGGTCTGGCCTCTGACTAGACTACTCAAACATTACTGCAGAAAGGGGTTCATATACTTTTTCTTGCCACTGTTAATGGCAATCCACATATAACTCTCATGAAATATTTTCTTTAACCTCTTCCCGCGGTATAGCTGAATAATGGCTACAGCGCGGTCACACATTTCCAGGAGGGCGTTTCGGCAGGGATCTGTAAACAGCATTTGCCGGTTATCCACCGTCCTCTCCTCACACTGATAGCGCGTGAGGACAGGAGAGCCAGTAAATGGTGATCCACACAGGGGACATCTCCACTGATAATCAGGGCACTGATGATCAGTATCCTGATTATCAGTGCAGCCCCAACAGTGCCCATCAGTGCTGCCAATCAGTGCTCATCAGTGATGTCTATCAGTGCCTATCATTGCCGCCTATCGGTGTCTATCAGTGCCGCCTATCAGCGCCCATCATAGCTGCATATCAGTACCGCCTCATCAGTGCTCATCAGTGCTGCCGATCAGTGCTCATCAGTGATGCCTATCAGTGCCATCTATCAGTGCCCATCTTTTCCGCCTATTAGTGTCCATCGGTGCTGCACATCAGTGCAGCCTCATCAGTGCAGCCTATCAGTGCCTATCAGTGCAGCCTCATCAGCGCACATTAGTGAAGCAGAAGAATTATTTATTTACAACATTTTATAATAGAAACTAAGAAAAACTTTTTTTTTCAAAATTTTCAGTCTTTTTTTGTTTGTTTATTTTGGTGATTAAATGCCACCAAAAGAAAGCTCTATCTGACTCAAAAAAATTATAAACATTTAGTTTGCGTACAGTGTAGTATGACCGTGCATTTGTCATATAAAGACTGACTGTGCATTTGTCATTTAAAGTGCGACAGCACTGAAAGCTGAAAATTGGCCTGGGCAAGAAGGGGGTGAAAGTGCCCAGTAGGCAAGTGGTTAAAATGGCCATGCAGAATAAAAAACAAACCTGCCCACCCCCACTTGCACACCCAATTTTTAGAGATGGAATGTGGACTGGTTCTTCTAGCATCTTGACAATATGGATGGTGGCCATACACTGATTAGTGTACCAGAATGATGAAGTTGATGAAGGGGCAGCAACTAGACTGACCAGGGAGCGAACTCCATGGACATCACAACTGGACCTGGCAGCATCACAGAACAGAAGAATAAAGGTATTACGGGATGTTAGAACCTTTTTTTGTTTTTTTCATGAGCTAGAAATTGCTGAGGAGTGGGGGTGGTATTTTTTTATGTTGCTAGAATTCTGCTTTAAAATAGTATAGAAACAGCAAAGTTAATTGCAATTTTTCTAAATAATACAGTAAATAAAACAAATTAAATATGGCTCTGAACTAATTTAAAGGGATGTTTTTGCACAGAAATTGGTACACATTGGATATACAGGAAAAGGTTTTGTTTCTAGATGACGTGGTTCTTTTCCTGCATAGTGATTTTCATAAACAAGCTTCAGTGTTCCGTTCAGTTACTTTGTTTTGAAGCTTCTCGAAGACAAATACAGTAAATGCCAATCCTGCTGTGACTTGAATCAGATGTTTGGTATTTCAGACTAGATGAGACAACAAGGGAATCTCCAGAACTTGTCATTAAGATCTCAGGCCACAAGTGTATCATACAAAGGAAGTGTTGAAATGATCCTTAAATCAACAAAATAAAAAAAATAAAAAAATGATACTTAAAAGGGAAAAAATATCAGTAGATAAAAGAAATGAGGAATGAAATTGTATGATTGTTCTGGGAAATGTAGCAAAGAATGTATTAGCTAGTGGTTACATTTTTCTAAGAAATTTGATGATGTCACCAAAGGAACCTGATTTGCAATTTATAAGTAATGTAATTTAGATGACATTCCGTTGCTGTAAGAAATGTCAGTGAGGGTGGAGGGTTCCTGATAGTTGACAGAGAGCCAGAAAAATTCACGTAAAATCATTATACTGTAGCTCTTCAACTGACATACTGACAGTTTTTTTTTTCATAGAGCACAATTAAAGGGCAGCAAAACATAAGTTACACCATTTGTGTAAAAAGAGCTTAATAACATAAAGTAGAATAGAAGGCAAGTTTTAACCCATTAGTTTAATTTAGTTTAGTTTAACAAAATAAAACATTAAAGCGGAACTTCACGCAAAAGGGGAAGTTCTGCTCTTCTTCCTCCTCCCCCACTCCTCATTTATATTTGGCACTTTCTTTTGGGGCGGGTACCTGACTTTGACAGGTACCTGCTGCCCCATTTCCGGCCAGATCGGTGCGGTGATCCAAGTGAAAGTTGTGCCCTCCTCCTTCCCTTGCAGCCTTCTAGGACACATCACAGATCCTAGGAGACTGCAGTACCATTTACAGAGCGCATCACGGCCTATGCATGCACAGTTGGAAGTCAGCTGTGAAGCCGCATGGCTTCACTGTCGGTTTCCCTTAGTCAATATACTGATGCCTGGACCCGAAGCCGATTGAAGAATTGGCTCAGGTGAGGACAGCACTGGATTCAGGAGCAAGTAAGTGTCCTTATATTAAAAGTCAGCAGCTACAAATTTTTTTGGGTGGAGACTGGAGCTCCTCTTTAATTACTACAAGTAAAAAAAAGTTTTACTACAACACCACTTTCAATCCAGTATTGGTTCGAATCCCAAACACACCACTACCTGCATAGAGTTTGCATATTCTCACTGTGCTTGTGTGGGTTTCCTCCAGGTACTCTGGTTTCCTTCCACATTTCTGAAACATGCTGGTAGGTCAATTGAATACTGTCTAAATTGGCCCTAATATATGTATATATTCATGTGAGGTAGGGTTGGGTATACATTTTGCTAGCGAAAAGGAATAACATGATATATTTGAAAGGGCTTTCTCTTTCCAGGCTGATAGTTGTCATCACTTATCGTTTCCTTGATCTCATATGGGCTCTGCCACTTTGCCAAAAATGTACTCTCTATAGTTGGTGCTAAAACACGAAAAGGATTTGACTCTGACATTTTGTAGATACCCTGTTTCCCCGAAAATAAGACTTAGCGTGGTTGTCAGTGATGGCTGCAATATAAGCCCTACCCCCCAAATAAGCCCTACCCTGTTTCCCCGAAAATAAGCCTAACCTTGAAAATAAGACCTAACTAGGGCTTATTTGGGGGGTAGGGCTTATATTGCAGCCATCACCGACAATCACGCTAGGTCTTATTTTCGGGGAAACAGGGTAGGCAACTCCTATCCTCATATTGATTAGTGGTTCCAAATTAATAACTACTGCAGTAGGGAACAGACACAAAAGATACGCTCAGCATCTTTCCAAATAACTGTTCTGCTTTATTATGACGCAATTGAAGGTTTTTATACACATGATTACGTAGGTATCACATTAATATTACAATTGTACGTTTATGGTAACAAGGGGCGTTACATAGGCAGACTAATTCTAATCAGGACTCGAAAGAATGCAAACATTTACTGAAAACATTATTAGTGCTGTGTGCACAGTGAGGGCAGTGTGCAATACATATAAAATAGAATACAATTATATACAGAACTTACAAATTTCCATTACAGATTCCTTAAACTGTCAAAATGTCCTTAGAAATACTGTACCTGTACAAGAAATCATGTGGAACAGCTCCTTCGCTATAACCATAGAAAATGTGTTTCTGGGAGGGATTGCTTCTGGATACCAGGTGACGTAGTCAAGGACCAATATGCGCTGATGCCCCCTGGCATACTTCAGCAGTAGTCTGACCAGATTCGTAGCAGCCCTCTCAAAAGGGACTTCAATTGTAAGCAAAAGTACCAGGAAACTTTGGAAATGTGGTTGAGGTGTATTCATTTGACACTTACAGCAAGATTTACAATACTCCTCAACTGCTTTGTAAATGCTCAGCCCACCCACTTGTTTTTCCTACTCCTAAATGACCACCCAACAAATGAGAATGAGCAAGATCCAACAACATCTGTGTGTGATACAGTAGCAAAAGAGAAAAAAAAAAAAAGAGAAAAAAGCAACTCCTGCGCACAGGTGGATCACCATATGTAGTAGGTAAGCACAGGCCTTGCTGCCCTCAAGGATGGGGATCCTAGTGGAAACCGAAATAAAAAGAAGACAAGGGCGCACCAGCCTTGTGCATTAACTTTTATTAAATAAAAAATAGTAAAGGAAATAACTCACAGGCGATTGGTGGAGAAGGCACAACATAAAATCACACAGTCTGCGATTTGGGATGAGCGAAACCTTCCAGGGGTCCTGGAGAAACGCACAGACGCTGCAATCCGCTAACGCGTTTCGAGGGGAAAGTCCCCTCTTCCTCAGAGCTATGCAGTGCAACCTCCCTCAGCGAACCTCACCTATAAATGCCTGCAAGCCAATAAGACAGGGATGGGGTGCGGGGCTCCTCCCCCTTTAATAAATCCCTCCCTCCTAGGTCCTCTGATCAGGCATGCCATATACGCATAAGTGCATATGCAGACACGTGTACACACCATATATACACGTGCATGCATACACACACACATATACATACACATAAAAACAACTAATAAATAACCAATTGATAGATAGGTTAATAGGAAGTGAACAGCAGCGTACTGTGCATACGGATGAAAGGCAACATGTGGTATCTAGAAATACCAGATATACATCACAGTAAATATTACCAATCATACTGCCAGATATAAATCACAGTAGACATTACACATTGTAATGGGTGAGAGTCACACTTCAAAACCCCACTCTTCAAATCTCAGGATGTACCCAGTGAACGGAAGTGTGCATGTACTTACACTTAGTATTGTGGGGGTCAGTGCCTGTAAAGTGCCTCCGCATCAGCAGCACCGCGGGCCGGTAATTGCAGCGTGTCTGTGATCAAAAGGAACGCACGCCGATGTGCTTGCGTTCCAAGCTACAGGGAGAGAAGGTGGAGTATGCGTGAGGGGCTGACCGAGCCTCTACCCCCAGCATCCGTCACCACAGTATCAACAGCATTGGATGGTGGGGTAGGATTAGAAAAACTTTTCCCATACATACGATCCTCGACAGGGGGTCGCTGTCTGTGAAGTGTGCTCTTACTGTACATTTTGGAAAATGATTTAACAATCTTATTGTGTGATCGACCGTTCCTGTTGTGACTAAGATCCTCAGTGTACTTGGTACATTGTGGCTGAGATGGATATGCAGCCTGAGATGAATCGGTGGAGTGTTTGTGCTCATTAGTGGTGTTATTCTTCCTGTTTATTTTGTTACGTTTAGCCTTACCCTTGTAATAACATCATCAGCCGCATTACCAGATAACACACTTATTACCATTATTAATGACTTCATCACTACTTCTTCTACTATACAGTTTATTATCATCTAGTGGTATTTGTATTTTCATTTCCAGTTTCATCATTATTCTTTCATTTCTATACATACTGGCAGTGTATTGTGGCAATGTGTTGTTTAGATGTTGCCTGGCTCATGGTCTCTGCGACAGCTGGTCGCTCTGTTAGACACCAGGATGTTTCTGGTGGGCGGAGGGCTCTTCACATGTTGGTCCCGCCCCTAGCAGCACGTCACTAGGCTTTCTCACGGCGCCCGCACGGCCAGTGTACTGTGCGTCCTGCGGAGGGGGAGATGTCAACCCCGCTTCCCTCCTCCAGCGTGGCACGCATACTCCACCTTCTCTCCCTGTAGCTTGGAACGCAAGCACATCGGCGTGCGTTCCTTTTGATCACAGACACGCTGCAATTACCGGCCCGCGGTGCAGCTGATGCGGAGGCACTTTACAGGCACTGACCCCCACAATACTAAGTGTAAGTACATGCACACTTCCGTTCACTGGGTACATCCTGAGATTTGAAGAGTGGGGTTTTGAAGTGTGACTCTCACCCATTACAATGTGTAATGTCTACTGTGATTTATATCTGACAGTATGATTGGTAATATTTACTGTGATGTATATCTGGTATTTCTAGATACCACATGTTGCCTTTCATCCGTATGCACAGTACGCTGCTGTTCACTTCCTATTAACCTATCTATCAATTGGTTATTTATTAGTTGTTTTTATGTGTATGTATATGTGTGTGTGTATGCATGCACGTGTATATATGGTGTGTACACGTGTCTGCATATGCACTTATGCGTATATGGCATGCCTGATTAGAGGACCTAGGAGGGAGGGATTTTTTAAAGGGGGAGGAGCCCCCCACCCCATCCCTGTCTTATTGGCTTGCAGGCATTTATAAGTGAGGTTCGCTGAGGGAGGTTGCACTGCATAGCTCTGAGGAAGAGGGGACTTTCCCCTCGAAACGCGTTAGCGGATTGCAGCGTCTGTGCGTTCCTCCACGACCCCTGGAAGGTTTCGCTCATCCCAAATCGCAGACTGTCCACCGGTGCGATTTTATGTTGTGCCTCCTCCACCAATCGCCTGTGAGTTATTTCCTTTACTATTTTTTATTTATTAAATGTTTTAAAAGTTAATGCACAAGGCTAGTGCGCCCTTGTCTTCTTTTTATTTCGACATCTGTGTGTGAGACTGGGGAACCACCAGTTGCTCTACAGCTTTCTCCTGTTTTTTTTTTCCACAACACAGTAAGGCATGATACAACCCAAAATGGAGGTTTACCAGACAAACTTCTGGTTTACATTTTTCAATGCATTTGCCAGTTTGAGATCCCCAAATCTTCCTGAGTCACAGATATTTCCCTTATTTTTAGCACTGATCCTGTTTCCTTTGATTCTTCAACCATTACTGCTAGTGGGAAGCTGTCTGGTACTTTTGAAGTAGGGTTGTTATCCACACACAATTCCCAAAATAAAATGAAATCACAGCTCAATATTACACTGTGGGAGTGATTTACTAAAACAGGTAAGTGCAAAATCTGGTGCAACTCTGAGAAACCGATGAGCTTCCAGGTTTTATTGTCAAAGCTTATTTGAACAAGCTGAAGTTAGAAGCTGATTGGCTACCATGCACAGCTGCTTCAGATGATTCACTCTGCAATTTTGGTAAATCAATCCCAGTATGTCAAGTTCCTAACAACACTCATGACATGCTTTACAGTTCCACTAAGCATCCCCACTGAGAGCATTACAGTAGTGTAACCTTTAGCATCACCATATACACAAAGTACTCCTATTCAGTCTGAGCCAAGCTTTGAAGGGTCCACCAGACTTCACTGCACAATTGTGGTTGACCCTTCCAAGCTTGGCTCAGACCAAATAGGAGTACTTTGTGTATATGGTGATGCTAAAGGTTACACTACTGTGATGCTCTCAGTGGGGATGCATAGTAGAACTGTAAAGCAATCTCAGCTAAATTGAGCACCTCTGGTCACAACCACTTAATTGTAAGGTGGAACAAATCATACATCTGGGACCTCACAGTCTTTCCACTGCACTCGGACGGCCATGACAACCCCAACTCTGGCTATGATTTCTCCTCTGAGTTTAGGGTACTTCTTGTCATCCTGAAGTTGAAGTCAATAAAGGAATTTTGGGGCCCCTCTAGTAAACATTGTGATAGCATATCTGCCCACTTTTGTTTAAGTAGCTTCTCCTATTCAGTGACTTTTTCAAAGATGCTGAGGTAGGTTTCAACATTGTCCTCCGGGGACAACCAACTGCCTTTCTATCAGAGCCTGTATCTGCTGCTGTAGAGACAGGTTTAAATGCTGTCGCCCCCAAAGGAAGGCCTGATGGGCTTCGATCAGCTATTGTTTCTGTCGGGCAGTTAAGGGGTTTGCCTATTGCATCCTCAACCAGGTTGTAAGGGGGCAGACTCAACTGGTACTGGCAGCAGTAAACCATGTATAGGACAGGGAAACTTGCCCCATAGCAGCAAACATACACAGCAAGGCAGCAAACAAACACAGTTTCAACTCAGAAGGGCTGCCCGTAGTTCATAGCATAAGCAGACAAAATTTCTGCATGTCTGAGCCACTAACTAAACTCTGGTCAGTTCCTGACTATCAGGACTTCATATAATGAGTTCCCCCAAATCAAACAGGTAGCCTTTGTACCTTGGCGTTGTGTCAGCAGTCAGCATTTTCACCCAGAAGCAGGCTCCAACAACAGAGTGAGAGGGAGACTTGAACATCCGCCAGCTCACATGTATAAAGGCCTGTGTACATCTGAGACTAATTATAGATGTCCACATATAAGATGTGGACCTAGGAATGGATGCTTATATCCACACAAAGCTCCAAAGCTCTACAAAGTTTCTGGGTTCCAGGGCTAAAGTCAGAATGTATTAAAGCGGAACACTGAATTTGAGGGCCGCAAAACAAACATGCTACTTAATTTATTTTTAATACCCAAAGCAACCACCCGCCACCCCCCCCCCATCCATCCCCCCACCCCATCCATTCAAGTTTTTATTTTGTAAGAGAAATCACTTTGAACCCCCCCTCCAGCATTTCTGGCTGTGGCCATCTTGAGGAAGGGAGGGAAGATGATTCATGTAATATTTACTTCCTGGAAACCACCTGCACTTAGCTCAGGCATGCAGACAGGAGGGTGTGCTAAGCTGAAAAATCCCTCCTCCCCTCCCAAAGATTACTGGGATTTTAATTATCTTCCCACAATTGCCTGAACAATAGTTCAGACTGAGAGATAGAGATTATGCTCTGAAAGCCACTTAAAGTGCATGTAAACCTGATTCATGAAATTTGAGCTGGGCACATACTGTATATCTGCATTGTTTTCTTATCTCTCTTCAAAGCACTATGTCCTGTAGCTTTCTCCTGCTTAGTTCCTCTGTTATCAGCATGATAACTTCTGACAAGTTCTCTGAGACGGCAGCCTGAAGTGTGTGTCGGGGGAGGTTGCTATAAATAGATTAGCAGTCAGCTGGCCGTCGCACAGTACAGCTCTGCACATTCCTTTCTTCCTTTGCCTATGTGGAGAGGGGATGTGTGCCTTTCCTCCAATCAGCTGTCCTGGCTGTATGCCAATAATCCACTCCCAGTGCTAAACAGGAAGAGAAAATCTGTATCACGAAGAGCACTTTCTAAAGGATATATACAGATGAAAACAGCAGATATGTATGTTAAACTTATGTAGGGAGATTTGTTCATCCCTACTTTAACCACTTAACTACCGCCCGCTGCAGATATACTACGGCAGGGCGGTTCTATTGCGCGAATCGCCGTACCGGCTGCCGTAATGTTGCAGTCCTGCTAAAAATCGCTGATCACCGCCATTAATAGTAGTAAAAAATAATAATACTAATAATTCCATAAATCATAACCTATTTTGTAGATGCTATAACTTTTGCGAAAAACAATCAATATATGCTCATTGCGATTTTGTTTACCAAAAATATGTAGAAGAATACATATTGGTCTAAACTGATTAAGAAATTAGTTTTTTACTTTTTTTTTGGGGGGGGGGGGGTATTTATTATAGCAAAAAGTAAAAAATATTGTTTTTTTTTCACAATTGTCTTTTTTTGTTTATAGAGCAAAAAATAAAAAAACGCAGAGGTGATCAAATAACACTAAAAGAAAGCTCTATTTGTAGGAAAAAAAGGACATTAACTTTGTTTGGGTACAACGTCACACTTGTCAGCTAAAGTGACGCAGTGCCATATTGCAAAAAATGGCATGGTCATTAAGGCGGTAAATCCTTCCGGAGCTGAAGTGGTTAAGCTCTATCATACTGCACAAAATTGTCAATCATGTTTTCAGGCACTGGGAGCAGGAGAGGGGGCTTTTAAAGGTAGCTTACAAGAAGAGGAGAGCACAGGCAGGCTGTCAGCGGCATGGTGATCCTTCTTTCATCAATCTGTGACATGGGAACCTGCAAAGCTACCATAAGAAATGGTGTGGTCACCGTGCATGCTGTGTGGTTTATCTTTTATCTCTCTATAGATGTATACATTAGGACGGACTTAATGGCAAGTTACAGTGTATTTGTTTTAGTTACTCTGAATTTTTTAAAAGCAGATGAAGGAGAAAAGCAAAAGCAATTCTTCAAACACCTAATAGGAATTTAGTGATAAAATACGAACTGCGAGTATATGGCCTGCTTTTCTGCAAACATCTCTGCTTGCCATAAAATAGGAAACTGTAAAACAATTTACCTCTCATGTGTTGTTTGTGATAAAATATGGTCCTGGGGAGGCACCATTTTGTTACCTATTGCCAATATACTAATGCTAATGGATTGTAATAGACTTGTAAGAAACATGCCAGTGACACGAACAACTAACCAGTCACAGGTGGACATAAAATGACATCCCCATATTAATGTTTATCAGTTTTACTGAAATTATGTTAGACAAAAAGATAGGAAACACATGCTTACCATAGGGCTAGTGCCATTCTATGAATCGCACCACTGACATTTTAGAATATAACTTCAGCTCTATTTCTTTATGGAATTTAAAGCTGAACTCCAGGCAATCTACTAAATACATGTAGCAAGGTCCCGGGTTCCCTTTGGTCCAATGAGAATCTCCAGAGTTAAGGAAAGCTGACATCCTTCTGTGTAGTGTGGGTTACAAGGCATAGTGAAAGTAATGCAAGATAGATTCATGTGCGCCAGACACTTCTTGAATGCAAAGATTTATTTTCTCTTGAACAGACCTGTGGGAGAGAGGGATTAGGGCCAGGACACCCTTTAGTAGTTGCAATATGAATTAGCAGACTCTGAGACTTCTATGGGTAGACAGCCGCGCAGGGAAAAGCATCCAGCAAGACACAACATCTGCATGTGTAGGATCGCTGTCTCCTATGGCACAGTCTTATAACAGTTTCTAACGCAAGTTGTAACAAACTTCTGTACTTCATCTACAATCACTTCTTATAGATCTTCACTCCACTGAGCTCCCAGTCTCTCTCACTAGACTTGCTGATCCACTGACATTGGATCTCCTGAGATCTTCCAACCTTCTCACTGTGTATCTAACTCAAGCGTCACCCCGCTGGCATGCTCGATCCGTAGCTTAGCACACAAAGCTGCTCTGCAAGCGTCACTTCCGTTGGCTGGGTCTCTAGCTTGGCACTCACAGATACTCCTCAAGCTTCACCCCACTGGCCTGCTCGATCCCTGGCTTGGTACACAAGGCTGCTCTGCAAGCATCCCTGGGTTGACACCTGCTGAAGTTTTCCAATTCTTCACCGTCCCTGGTTGATGAGAATACTGCTCCAGTACTTGCTTCAGCTACTGACTGTGGTCTCGGGGTAATAAAGTGGATGGTCCCTTAGTGGCGGCAGCTTCCCCTCTACCTCCCACCATGACAGGTTTTCCGGCCGCCGGAACCGTCACTTATGGTAGGACTGCAAGCCGCAGTCCCAATCGTACGCTGCTCCCTTGCTTCTGAAATGGGCCCTCAGACAGCCTAGCAGCCAGATGTCCCTGGGACAGGCTCTGGCCTAGCAGCCTGAGGCAGCACAACACACGTCCACCCAGACAGCCATCCAGGTGGCACAGAACCTTGATCACCTGACCTCACCCAAATAAATAGGCTCTCTCAGCAGGCCAAGGGACCCAAGAAGATACCTGCCCATTGGCTGAGATACCCTATCTATTCCTAATCTGTCCTTGCAACGCCCTTGTCTTATCTAATGTCACCAGATACCCGTCCATCTAGTGACAGAAGAGAGAAGTGCAGCAATTTCAGAATTAGGGTGGAATCAATTGATCCCCTAACAATTGGCCAAGGCAACTATGCCTGGCAGGTTAATGTACTAGCAACCCTGCCTAAACATCAGGGTGCTACATACACATATATGAATGGCCTTATTTTCCAAAGGTCTGGTGAATCTGTCCTGCTTCTGATGTAAATTACACAGCCAGAAGGCTGACACCTCTTTCCAGGGCTTTTTTCAGCAGGAACGTGGGGGAACACAGTTCCGGCATCTCCAGCAATTAATTTATGTAATAGAAAGGAGTACTGGGGTGTGCTGGAGGGTCTATTGATGCTGGCTGCTGGGGGAGTCTATTGTTGCTGGGTAGGTCTATTGTTGCTGATGGAGGGATCTACTGTTGAGGGAGAAGTCTATTTTTGCTGGGTACTGGAGGGTCTATTGATGCTGGCTGCTGGGAGACCTGTTGTTGCTGCTGGGGGTCAGTTGTCACTGGGTGGTATGTTATTGCGAGGGGACATTGTTGCTTGGGGCAAAGTCTTCTGTTGCGTGGGGGATCTGTTGTTGCAGAAGGAGGTCTATTTTTTTCTGGAAGGTCTACTGTTTCTGGGGTGGGTCTATTGTTGCTCACAGCAGGGAATCTATTATACTGTTTTTCTTGTTATCATTAACAAACTCTGTTCAAATCACTTAGTAGCACAAAATAATACTTGGTTCTCTATTCTCTAATAGGGGCAGTACTGGGAGGTAGGTTGGAGGCGGAACCAAGGGACATTGCTCAGAAGAGTGTAGGGTGCAGAAGCGAAGGCTGACTCAGAAGGAGGGAGTTCCTGCACCTATTCTCTGAGAAAAAAAGCCCTACTTATTTCTGTGTTACAGTTAAGGAATACAGTGGTGTCACCTCCCTGCCTGCAGCTTGCTGATTGGACATTCAAGAAATAAACAACATACTGATAATTCAATAACTCTGCACACTCTGCTCTCTCCATCTCCGCTAATCTCCAGCTACTTCTCTAAGTGCTGCTCTGTAGGGGATAACAGGGAGTTGATATAAATGGGAATTCAGGTACAAATGCTAGTTACATGCAACAAATACATTTACAGGATATATATTCATTTTGGATAGAGTTTGAAAGCATTAAAACTACTATCATTTTTTTTTGCTCAAACTTGTCTCATTAGAGAAATTTCTCTTAATTTCCTGTTGATTCAACAGGAAATGAGAGGATATCTTTCCAATGTGAGGGAATCGTCTCTTAGACAACTGTCCCCTTTGGAAAATTATTCCTCTATTCCTGTACCGGTTGCTCCTCAACCTCACTTTCATTTCCAGTGACATTGGTAATAAGGATAATTGGACTAAAATCTTATAAAATCCCTCTATGTGATAGAATACAGTGCCTGCTTAACTTCCATCCTCAGTTCCACTTCTATGGTTCCCTGGAACACCATCTTACTAGAGGGCTGCAGTAAGACAATATGAATGATCCATTGCTAGTGTTTAGTTAAAGCAGAACTGTACCTACTTTCACTCCAACGCTGTGTGTTCTGGAGCTCCCTGCCAGCCGTTGACATCTTCAGCCGGTCTGCTTCTGGGTAGTGATCTCTGGCCATCTTGGGCCAAGATGCCATCACTCTCATGTATGCATGGTGACAAGAGTACATTCAGCGCTGGCAAAATTGAACATTGAACATGCGCAGCTCATTGTACGATGTGGACAGGCAGGTTTGTTTCTTTTCACTTTATTTAAATCACCTCCATCACTCACACTTAAAGGGAAACTGTTATTTCAGACAAAGTTGAAACTTACTACAATAAACTTACTACAATAAAATGTCATAAAAAATTACTTTTATGATCTCTAGCTAAAACTAACATTACTCTCCCCACCTCCATAAATATATCCATATTCCAAAACTGACCTTTTAAATTGTGGAATATTCTTCTTCTGGTGAAAAGTCTTTTTGTTACATAATAATAATTATACAGTACGTTTTTCAATAGTATATGACAATAATGACAATTTACAAATGAGATATAATCAAACCTAATTTCACAGGGTACCTGAAACCTGGCTTAAGTGTCACCTCCTAAGCTTTGACTTATGGGGGAGCCCTAAATATATACTGATATTGAGCTTGTTTGAAGTTTTCCTTCATCTGACTACAAAAGTTCCAAGCTCCTCTTTGTTGTTATAAAGTAAAAAAATAAAACTTTTTAACAATTCACTAACAAAATGAAATATATTCATATTGTATACACTTCTATGCATAAACCAGCCTTTTTCAACCACTTTACCCTTGAAATAGCCTTCAGGTCTTCATTAAACCTAGGGCTC
The DNA here is from genome assembly GCF_042186555.1 of Aquarana catesbeiana. NCBI lineage: Eukaryota > Metazoa > Chordata > Amphibia > Anura > Ranidae > Aquarana > Aquarana catesbeiana. The sequence goes on along the minus strand of NC_133327.1, from coordinate 77,462,777 downwards.
ATGATACATTAGCATGATCATAAGTTGTAGAAAGATTGAGGCTGGGTTCACACCTAATACCGATGCGAGTCTCAGCAGGGGTCCTGTGCGTCCCCGTTCACTGTTTCAGGTCCGATTTCAGCCCGACTTTTTGGCTGAATTCGGACCTGAAACGGACCAAAAGACGCACAGGGCTCCTGTGAAAATTCACACCGAAGCCGCAGCGGAGATATGTGAACGGTCAAAATCTCCTGCTATTGCGAATTGCAATGGTGTGAATCCAGCCTTAAATGAAAGAATAAAATACGTTGCCTACCTCCCATATTTGACACCAAGCGCAACCCATTTTTCTAACCAACCCCCCCCCCCCACACACACACACACACTGTGTATAACAAAATGTTCAGTAGTAATCAAAAAATATGTCCCCTTACATAAGTGGTTAGTGTAGAAGTAACCCTTACATTGGCTGGTGGTTTGTAGAAAATTGCCTACTTTCATTGGTGTTCATTGTAGGTGGGGGAGTAATTCACATTTTGCCATTGCACAAGGGACGCCTAGCAACCTCAGGAGAAACTTTGAATGATAATGGCTGGCCTAAGGAATAAGGTCTTAGGCACATTTGCCAATTTTAAAGTCAGCTACCTTTTGATATGGGCTGAGTAGTGCTGGGACAAGGCCATTTGGTGCCCAGGGCGAAGATGGCAAACTGCACCCCCCCCCCCCCCCCCATGCAATAGAAACAGAGTTCACTCACACATTTTAATTATATGTATTTTTGTATTTTTATTGGAGGCACTTTGAAATAATAATGCAACAAATATGCTTGTAGAAAGGCCTGTTAACTGTTTTTTCTGTCAAGGCCCATGTGAACATACTAAAGTTTTCAGTTTTTGTGTGAGGTAGTGTTCCAATACCAAATATTCACATAAATAGGAAAAAGTGCAAAATCAAGGAATTACACTATTTCTCACTGAAACATATAACATTCAACTGTAATCTTTCCTAAAGGTAGTCAGTGCCCCAATATAAAATATTCATATAAATATGAATAGTGCAAAAAAAAAACAACAAACAGACATATTTTAAACAACATACAGGGCCTTCAGCCAAAAAGAACCCCTTAGTACAAAATATTAATTTAAAAAAGTGCAAAAAAGAAATCAAGGGAATAAATGAAAATTTCTGTAAACTTGCTGAAAACCGTTGCAAAAAATGTCAAGTATACTCCTATGGAAAATTTAGTATTATGACATAATCACAAAGACACCTTTCTTGCTTTCATAGAAGCAAAATCATCTATGACTCTATCAAAATGAATCTCTTTTGCAGTTGCATACTCAATAGAACGTATACTGAGGTTTGAAAGCTTGTCTTGACCCATAGTTGATCGTAAATAATTTTTAATGAGTTTCAGCTTGCTGAAGCTTCTTTCACAAGATGCAACATTAAGGCCCGTACACACGGTCGGATTTTCCGACGGAAACTGTGTGATCGGAGCTTGTTGTCAGAAATTCCGACCGTGTGTGGGCTCCATCAGCATTTTCCATCGGATTTTCTGACACACAAGGTTTGAGAGCAGGCTATAAAATTTTCTGACAACAAAATCCAATCGCGTCAATTCCGACCGTGTGTGGACAATTCCGACGTACAAAGTGCCACGCATGCTCAGAAGAAATTCCGAGATGGAACAGCTCGGTCTGGTAAAATTAGCGTTCGGAATGGATATAGCACTTTCATCAAGCTGCAATGTTTAAAATTGTTTAATACAGCGCACTCTCTTCTTCTTTATAATGCTAGAAGAATGAAATATTTTTGCTGCTCATATTCACACAGACTTCTCACAAACTTCTTTCTTTATTATTTATCGTGATTTCATCAATATATTTAGATTTGTCACATCGGAAAAAATATGTATTTTTTTTTTGGTTTGTATTGTTTTCAAGCCTGATCTTGTTGTTAAATTTTTTTTTTTTTTTTTTTATTTTAGATCCTGAATATTTTTGTGTGTGTTTTGTGTGTCAAGTTACTACCACACCATTATTATCTGGTATTATTTAATCTTTAATCTCAAGGAGATTGGTTGTTGTTGGTGTCCCTTGTTAATTTCACATTGTATTTTTAAAATGTACCTGCCTCCTAACAAACAAACTGTCCTTTTTGAAGGAAAACACACATAGGCGAGTATAATTGAAACAAAAATTCCTTTATTAAGGGATCCAAACCAAACAAAGAGGGAGGCAACGCTGGAGAAACAGCAGAAATTGGCGAAGCCTTTGGCCCCCAGGGCACATATCAATTATTTCATGGCAAAATTGTGGCCTGGGGAGTCCATATCTAAGGGAGTGCAGTCTGGTCCAGAAGTCCAAGAGATCATGAAAGCAGCAGATGACATGTATGTTCCCAGGCTGTGGTCATACAAGAGCCTGCATCTTTTGTCAGACCAGACTGAACCCAGGTCATCACTCTCTGGTCTTCCTTCCATGCTTCCTTCCATGCTGTGGCTCTGGTGGTGGAGTTGTGGCAGGAGGAGGAGGAGGAGGATGGTCCAACTCACTCAGGTGGGTTTTGTGTGCGATTTCGCCCCTCACCCCCTTAGTTAAGACTTTATAAATAAGATCCTCACACAGGAGGCGTTGGCCCTCCTGCATGCCCTGCAGTTTGGTGGCAGCCATGTAATCAAAGGCCTCTTCAGGAGTGGGGGTGGCTCTGAGGGACGCAGAAGCCTCCTGAATCAGTCTGAGTGCTAAATCCTGCACGTGACTCCCCTTCCTGGGTCTTTTGTTTGGAAGGCGGAGGGGAGGAACCTGCGATTCTGTCAGGCTCCTACTGGGCCCAGGCTTCTCCTGGCTGCCACTTAGCCCCGCCTCCTCCTGGCTACCACTAACCCCCACCTCCTCCTGACTGCCACATTCCACAGCCTCCTCCTGTGTGGCACATTCCACAGCCTCGTCCTGGCTGAGGTCTTCCTGTGTATGAAAAAGAGACATAGTTTTAGTTTTTTATTCATCAATCACACACAATTTTCACCTCATGATTGTTGCAAATTGAATGTTAACAAATATAACAGACTATCATTCTGAGCCCAGCATTTTTCATTCTTGTCCCAATTATTTTTGCCCACTACTGTCTATTGATATGTAAAACACTTTATTAAATCAGCAATTAGTTATCAATAATAACATCTAGTAAACATCATTTATTTATTGCCCAGAAATCTGTAGAAGAATGCTATACCTGGCTCCAGCTGGGCTCCTCCACTTCTTCCTGGCTGGAAGTCCCAGGTTGGACATCGAAGCCTCAGCTGGGGTGGAAGGAAGAGTGGAAGGAAGGGTTGAGAGGGATTCCCTGACTTCAGTCTGGTCTGACAGAAATCACAGTCTCTCTTAGTACCACAGCCTGGGGACATAAATGTCATCTGCTGCAGCTCCGGATCCCTGGGAATCCGTGACCTTCTTGCGCTCCCTTAGATAAGTGCTCCTCAGGCCACCAATTTTGGCTTTTAAATAGGGGATGGTTGCCGAGGGGACCACCGGCTTCACCAACTCCAGCAGCTTCTCCAGCACTGTCTGCCTCTTTTGTTTATGATTATAATGTGGATGTTTCACCTGCCACAGACAGGGCAGCTTCCTGTATTTATCTATAAACAGGAGGAGGAAGTTGTGGTCATTGAAGCCATCCATTTTATCTGCAAGACACAAGACAAGACAAACCCTAATGTCAGTCGAAACTCTCCTAATCTTGTTACAATATAGGCCTCAATCTAGAGGCAGTATAGGCCCAAGTTAGGATCTTACCTTCGTTATCACGATTGGCGCCTCCGATACTCCTTCTTCCGCTCACAGATCGTACGTACTACGCACGCGTGTTACGCTTTATATACACTGCGCATCCGTGAAACTCCGCCCGCCCCTGACGTTCTTTCTAGTCTATTCCCCGCCCCTTCTCGTTCGGAGCAGTGGGGGAAGAGCACATGGCGGAGACACAGCAGGTGCGTGCTAATTACAGCAATGAGGAGGAGGAGGAAAGCCCGGAGCCTGAAACGTCCCGATCCAGAAGGAGACGATTTAAGGCCTCAAATATGTCCTTTGGGGAGATGGAGATGATCGACATACTGAAGAGGGCCGACTATGACGGGAAGTATGGACCTTACCCCAACCCCAATGTCCGAAAGGCCAAGATCATGGCGAAAGTAATCAAGAGTCTGCACCGGAATTTCAGGGTGCGACGATCAAAAGATCAGCTCAGGAAGCGGTGGTCGGACCTGAAATTAAGGGAGCACGAGCAGTACAGAAGGATCAGGAGAGTGCTGCAAAAAAGTAAGTAGTTGTGCTGTGTTCCTATTCTTTATTTTTATTACGTTCGTGCTGCTCCATGTGCTTTTCTTAACTGTTGTACAGTTTAAAATGGCAACTTTCATGTTCATGGGCACATTATTCGTTCGTATGAAACATTGTTCGTTCGGCCTAGAAAACACAATTTTTTTGGCCATATGCATTTGAATAGATTTTTTATGGCCTACTTCTCTTAAAATAATTTGGTTGTATAGATGGGTTTGTAACTAGAATGAAATGCAAACTAGATTCTGGGTAAGGAGAGGACACTCAGCAGCTGTTTACACATCTGGACACTGAAGCACTAGTGTGGGACACCAGAACACCCTTTTTATTAGGGGGTCCCACACAGGTGCTCCAGTGTATACTATAGGGGTGACTCCATCTGTGAAGCTTGTACAAAACAGGTAAGTATTCAAGCTTGACAAAGGACAAAAAAATGTCTTAATCTTGGAACTCTGCCAAAATAGACGATTGTACCCCACTTCCAAGCAATATTTCATATTCCTATTTCTGCCATCAAGTATATGTGTGGTAAGTATACCTATTTTTTTTTTACATAGGGGATAAATGACTCCAAGGACACCCCTCATCCGAGGAGACAACAGACCCCCCACCTCAGGAAGAAGTGGAGACCCACCAAAGACAACAGGAGGAGGAGGAAGGAGATGTGGTGGAAATAGTCACCACAACAGGTGAGTGTCTGCGACCACAGGCTCAGGTAAGAGATGGATGCCGGCATATTTATAATACATGGTGTGTTTTTGTTTCTATCTTTTTATGTGATCGTGATGTTGTGGATCCAGATCATTTCACCTCTGAAAGTGCACAGATCCTGATCGGGGAGATCATGGGGTGTAATAGGGACTTGGAAAACACCCAGATAACATCAATGATGTTCAAAAAAAATGAAGAACATCATTGATGTTTTAGGGAGAGTTTAAAACCCCTCCAAATCCCTTCCCTTTGTTGTGCTTTTTGGGCTCTAAAAATTTCAAACATTTTTTGACATATTCTCGAAAAGCCAAATTTTGAAGATGCACACAGTGTGTCAACATGTGCTATCTGCCATCACGGGAGATCAATGGATGCGTTTTGGGGGTGCAACCCCTTCCTCAATAAAAAAGTAGATGGGAGGAAGGGGTTGCACCCCCAAAACACATCCCTTGATCCCCCGTGATGGCAGCTAGCACATGTTGACATTCGGCAATTTGTGTGCATCTTCAAAATTTGGCTTTTCCAGGGGTGACTTCACCCCATCTGAACGCAATATCAAACACAGTTTAGAAATACTCATGTCTGATATTGCCTTCAATTTCTTGAAAAGTTGAACTTTGTAAGTTCCAGATTTGTGTCTTTCTTGTTGTTTTTAAACATGCCTGTTTTATCTTAAATGGACATTTCTACTTTTAGCATTGTGACCCAAAAAATTGTTATACAACAAACATGTTGGTTTGTTTTAAAAACCTTTTATAAATGCACATGTGATTGTGCTGGTATTAAAAAGATTGATACTCAAGAATGTGTGGATTATTGTTTGAACGCTCCAAAAATTTTGTTGTGCTCAAATTGGTGTTTTCTGTGACAATGGGGGTTATTTCCTAAGGGCAAATCCACTTTGCACTACAAGAGCAGTTTCAAGTGCACTTGTAGTGCAAAGTGTCTTTGCCTTTAGTAAATAACACCCAACAGTGCTTTGTAATGTTACACAATCACGCCATTTTCAGGACTCACCACATTTCTGTCAGGGTCAGTTAAAAGAAACACAAGCAGTAAATGTCACCAAAGATTTTAGTAGTTCAAATGATTTTTTTATTTTGAAAATGTTTCAGACATTGTCTGGCATATTGATGGCCCCCTACCCGCAAAGTAATCAAGGTATCTTAGACAGACCTCACGGGCACTCGGGGGGGGGGCAAGCCAGGTTCTGGCCAGGCGGTAATTAAAAACCCTCTTGTCCGGGGTGAGGTTCCTCATCGGGAATGGCCGCATAAGATGGTCCCCCAGGGCAAACGATTCATCAGCAACGAAGACGAATGGGAGTCCTTCCACATTTCTTCTGGAGGTGGCAAGTCCAAGCTGCCATTCTGGAGACGCCTGTAGAACTCCATCTGGGCGATGACTCCACCATCAGACATCCGGCCATTCTTCCCCATGTCCACATACAGCAATTCGTAAGTAGTTACACCACTGCCAACATCACAATACTATTGAACCCCTTATAATTATAATAGTATGAACCCGAGTTGGGTGGTGGGACGATGTGGATGTGTTTCCCATCAATTGCCCCTCCGCAGTTAGGAAAGTCCCACCACTGGGCAAAGTGGGAGGCCACAGTCTGCCATTCCTGTGAGTTGGAAGGAAACTGTGGAGTCAAACAAGAAAATTAATCATTTTGCACCTAAACAGGGAAAGCAGATTAGACACAAACATTCTTGCCCAACATCAGTATAACATTTATTTTAGGGAGTTTGGAAAGACCAAGGTATAAGATCCACCTATCAGATTCCCCCTTCCCCCCACCCTCTCATGGGCCCTTTCTGACATTTTGGGGGGGGAGCTCTTGGACAGGCAACCCTCTCCACTTCATTGAGAGATGAATGCCTAAATAATGTGTATTACTTTGGCCAGCCCCTCCTTACTTACACTGTTGACAGCCCACTGGACAGGTAAGAAGTGTCATAATACAAGGATATAAATACACGCTGTACACATTTTAGCACATTTGGACATTCTGCTATTACCTATCAAGATAATAATAGTATACAAAAACTTGAAACAGTACTATTTGAAAGTATACAGGCAGGCCCTTGCACTACATGCTTTGGGGAATTCATCCATACATCTGACCACAAAAGAGATGGGTATAGTGTGTATGGGTTTGGCAAAGTCAGCAGATAGATGATTGAGGATAGATAGAGAATTGGTATCAGCTGACTTAGCAGTTGGGGGGAGGGAGGGTTCCAACTGATTTGGGGAACCCAAACAAAAAGCCTCTGGCACTCTGCCTGAATTTAAAGCACAAATCACATTTCTAAACATTTTAGGGGGTGTTTAGTGTAAAGCACTACTATGGAGCTGATAAAATACATTGTTAAGTGACTACATGAGGTGATTATAGGGCCAGGAGACCATGATGGGGAGGTAAGTGAAGGCAAATATGTATGATGGACAAAAAAAATCATTACATAAAAATCCAGCATGCATGAGGACAAAGGGGACATTCACAGCATATTACAATCATGGTAATTAGGGAATGAGGAAAGAAATACAATATATTATCAAACATGAAATACAATAAAATGTGATATAAAAGGATAAACCTTACCTTAATATACTCCTTCTGCAGGACCTGAATGATGGCAGAACAGGTCTCTGGGATAATGATCCCCAGAGCCTGGGGGGAGATGCCTGTCGAGAACTTGAGGTCCTGCAGGCTTCTCCCCCCGTTGCCAAGTACCGCAGGGTGGCGACGAGCCTCTTCTCCGGAGTGATGGCTTGCCTCATGCAGGTATCCTGCCTGCTGATATAGGGGGTCAGCAAAGCCAACAAACGGTGAAATACGGGATCCGTCATCTGGAGAAAGTTCCTGAAATCATCACGGATCTCACGGAGCAAAGGCATATGACAGAACTGGTAACGCTGGAGCAACCAATTCTTGGTCCATGAACTCCCCCCCACCCTGTTCATGGACTGGACTTGTGTCAAGGTAAGGACCCCAACACCAAGCCCCCACACAGCACGAACTCTACGAGGAGTACGTATACGCAACATGGCTAGAAAACGGTCGGCTGCTCAGAACGAAGTAACAGTACGCACTGAAGAACAGCAAGGCCTGTGAAGAGCGACCTGAAAAACAGTAACGAACGTACAAGAACACAATGACAGAGTCACGCATAACTCGCTGCACGCACTGAAGACCAGATACAAACCCACAAGCACAAACTGAACAGCAGAAAATGATCTGAAAGCCACGAGTCTGAAAAAGCACGAATCGTCTCTCACCAAACTTTTACTAACACGAGATTAGCAAAAGGAGCCCAAAGGGTGCCTCGCTTGGTTTGGACCTGCCCTTTTCTAGTCTCGTCGTACGTGGTGTACGTGACCGCGCTCTTGGCGATTGGAAATTCCGACAACTTTGTGCGACCATGTGTATGCAAAACAAGTTTGAGCCAACATCCGTCTGAAAAAATCCATGGATTTTGTTGTCAGAATGTCCGATCGATGTCCGATCGTGTGTACGGGGCATAACAGGAAGAATCAAAAAAATGTTCAATGCTGTTTCAATATTTGGATAACAAGCAGTAAGAGAATAGTCGTGTATTATCGAACACAGATCAAGAGGTGTTGCAGATTTTAAATTAGACGGTATAGACTCAATGAAAATTTTAAAGTTTTCAATCTCAGCAGAAATTTCCAAATTATCCAGATCTTTGTTATACTTGGAAGCCAAGTTAAATGCAGATTTCTGTAATTCTGTCACAGTCATTGTGACAAGAGCAGGTCCAGAGAGGAACTCAAAGTCCTGGGATGTTTGCATTAGTGTTTGTGACTTCCATGTCATGTCAGCGATTAGAACATCAAAAACCTGGTTAAAGTTGATTCTAAAACGGTCTTCTTCAGTCAGGTTGACCAGAGCATCTCGGGATACGTATAAGGCTCTGGTTTTAGGTTTTATTTGCCTCTTTGGTAAAAATGTTGCGGGAATCTGAAGTTTTTCACATACTTCTATAGCATAATTAAATATTTCCTGGACATCCATATTACGCATTTCTTGAAAAGTGCGTCTTAAGCCATCAATCATATGAGATGCCTGTAGTATGGAAATGCCTTTGGCCTGGATAGCTTGGTTTACTCGATCGACCTGATTCAAGATTCCGTTCCACACAAACAGCGTACACAAAAAACGATAATTAACCTGCAGCAGAAGAATTTCAGATGTTGATACGGATTTGGGATTTCACGAGTTTTCTATAATATCCGTAAGAGCTTCACATATATCGGTGATCTGTGTAAATAAAGCTTTTATTGCATTTGCTCTTGAAGACCATTGAGTATCTGTATGACTCTTTAGAATTGTCTCTACAAGTTTTGTTAGGGTTTCCCAGCGGGATGTGGATCTGGAGAAAAATGTAAACATTCTTTGAACAGTTCCGAAAAAGGTTTTAACTTCTGGACTCACGGAAGCTGCATGTACCCCTGACAGGTTTAAGCTATGGAACAACATGGAACAAATCTTGCATGTTGATTTTCTTGCAGAATTCTTGCCTGCACACCATTGTATTTGCCAGCCATGTTAGCTGCATTACCATAGCCTTGACTTTTTGCATTAATTCCACCGGTTTTTAACTTGTTAATAATATCTGAGGCTAGACCATTTCCAGTTTTCTCTTTTGTATGAATAAAATCTATAAAGCTCTCTTCTATTGTCACCTTCCCTTTAACAGTGACATAGCATATAATTTCACTCATTTGCTCATGATTAGAGATGTCTAGAGTACAATCAAAAAGCAATGAAAATACCTTGCCTCCTTTATCCTTAATAAAAATGGTAGAACAACAGTGTTGGCCAATAAACTGATAAATTCATTTTGAATTTCGTTGGAGACGTAACTGACAGTGTGCCTCCGATGTGTTTCAATTTTTTCTTTTAATGACATGTTGTGATGGCTTATTACTTCTAAAATGTCAAGAAATATACCAGAATGTGGCCTACCAATGACAACCTCGGAACCTCTAAGTGCCAGATTGTTTTTGGCACAAAACAATATGCAATCCAAAATACATTTTAAGACATTTCGCCACTTCTCTTTTTCAGTATTAATAACTTTCTCCAGTTCACTGCCAATTACTTTCCCATCTTTCAAACTTTTTTCCATCATTTTCCAATTTGAATAGCATTCACGATGTTCTGGTGAATTTTCATGTGTAGGTATACGAGGATTTAGGTGTTTCCATGCACAGAATCCCTTTTTTGGGTCAGTTAATGCATAGTTGTGCTTACCAAACAAAATGAATGGAAAGCAAAATAGAGAATTTGAGATTTTTTAATAAATCAACCATGCACGATCAATATTTTTACCACTACGTACATTTTTATTAAACCAAGTGGCATTGAAAGTGCGTCCTTCTTGTGGTTTACATTTTCCAAAATCACCATCTTTTCTTTGATCTGGGCCCTTTTCAACCAGATAACACCTAATCTTGTTTGTTAAAGTTGGCCATGAGGGAGGATCATTTGGCTTAATCGTAATATAAGCTTCAGCTTCAAGCGAAGTATCCTCTAAGGAAGGCTCACTTGGTGTTGTTTGCTTTTCTGCTGCTTGGGCTTCAGAAACAAATGGCTTGCTGTCATTCTCTTCTGTACAAAACATGTTCTCCAAACTTTTATCAGCCTCACTGACAGCAATCAAAAAGTGGAACTTCACTCTCCCAATCAACACTTAATAGTTGTAATCCTTATGCTGCTAGCATTAGTAAATAGATAAGAAAGTATACCATATTTACTTGGTTTATACTTTTTATTTACATTTACAAGTAAATGCTACATGAATCATTTGCCCTTACTCAAGATGCCCATGGCCAGAAATGCTAGGGGGTGTTTTTCAAAGAGATTCCTCACCAAAATAAAGCATAGAGACATATATGGATGGGTGAGTTTGCTTTGAATATTAAATATTTTTTTTTGGTTTTGGTGTTCAGATGCCGTGAAGATCCGCTTTAAGTACAAGATGGCTATCCAACTAACCTTAAACGGGTTGTAAAAACATATTTCAAATAAAAAAAACAAAAATGTTATACATAGTTACATAGTTACATAGTTACATAGTAGGTGAGGTTGAAAAAAGACACAAGTCCATCAAGTCCAACCTATGTGTGTGGTTATGTGTCAGTATTACATTGTATATCCCTGTATGTTGCGGTCATTCGGGTGATTATCTAATAGTTTCTTGAAGCTATCAATGCTCCCCGCTGAGACCACCGCCTGTGGAAGGGAATTCCACATCCTTGCCGCTCTTACAGTAAAGAACCCTCTACGTAGTTTAAGGTTAAACCTCTTTTCTTCTAATTGTAATGAGTGGCCACGAGTCTTATTAAACTCTCTTCTGCCAAAAAGTTTTATCCCTATTGTGGGGTCACTAGTACGGTATTTGTAAATTGAAATCATATCCCCTCCCAAGCGTCTCTTCTCCAGAGAGAATAAGTTCAGTGCTCGCAACCTTTCCTCATAACTAAGATCCTCCAGACCCTTTATTAGCTTTGTTGCCCTTCTTTGTACTCGCTCCATTTCCAGTACGTCCCTCCTGAGGACTGGTGCCCAGAACTGGACAGCATACTCCAGATGCGGGCGGACCAGAGTCTTGTAGAGTGGGAGAATTATCGTTTTATCTCTGGAGTTGATCCCCCTTTTAATGCATGCCAATATTCTGTTTGCTTTATTAGCAGCAGCTTGGCATTGCAAGCCATTGCTGAGCCTATCATCTACTAGGACCCCCAGGTCCTTTTCCATCCTAGATTCCCCCAGAGGTTCTCCCCCCAGTGTATAGATTGCATTCATATTTTTGCCACCCAAATGCATTATTTTACATTTTTCTACATTGAACCTCATTTGCCATGTAGTCGCCCACCCCATTAATTTGTTCAGGTCTTTTTGCAAGGTTTCCACATCCTGCGGAGAACTTATTGTCCTGCTTAGCTTAGTATCTTCTGCAAATACAGAGATTGAACTGTTTATCCCATCCTCTAGGTCGTTTATAAACAAATTAAATAGGATTGGTCCCAGCACAGAACCCTGGGGAACCCCATTACCCACCCCTGACCATTCTGAGTACTCCCCATTTATCACCACCCTCTGAACTCGCCCTTGTAGCCAGTTTTCAATCCATGTACTCACCCTGTGGTCCATGCCAACGGACCTTATTTTGTACAGTAAACGTTTATGGGGAACTGTGTCAAATGCTTTTGCAAAATCCATATACACCACGTCTACGGGCCTTCCTTTATCTAGATGGCAACTCACCTCCTCATAGAAGGTTAATAGATTGGTTTGGCAAGAACGATTCTTCATGAATCCATGCTGATTACTGCTAATAATATCGTTCTTATTACTAAAATCTTGTATATAGTCCCTTATCATCCCCTCCAAGAGTTTACATACTATTGATGTTAGGCTAACTGGTCTGTAATTCCCAGGGATGTATTTTGGGCCCTTTTTTAAATATTGGTGCTACATTGGCTTTTCTCCAATCAGCTGGTACCATTCCAGTCAGTAGACTATCTGTAAAAATTAGGAACAACGGTCTGGCAATCACTTGACTGAGTTCCCCAAGTACCCTCGGATGCAAGCCATCTGGTCCCGGTGATTTATTAATGTTAAGTTTCTCAAGTCTAATTTTAATTCTGTCCTCTGTTAACCATGGAGGTGCTTCCTCTGTTGTGTGATGAGGATAAACACTGAAGTTTTGGTTACTGAAGCCCCCCGATTCACTCGTGAAGACTGAGGAGAAGAATAAATTCAATACCTTCGCCATCTCCCCATCCTTTGTAACCAGATGTCCTTCCTCATTCTTTTTGGGGCCAATATGGTCTGTCCTCCCTTTTTTACTGTTTATATACTTAAAGAATTTCTTGGGATGCTGAATGTCTGAATGTTGAGGATGATCCCTCAACCTTGTATTTTTTAAAGGCCTTCTCCTTTGCTTTTATATGCATTTTTACATTGGAGTTAAGCCATCCAGGATTTTTGTTCGCTCTTTTAAATTTATTACCCAATGGGATACATTGGCTAATGCCCTTATTTAATATGCTCTTAAAGCAAACCCATCTCTCCTCCGTATTCTTTGTTCCTAATTTTTTATCCCAATTTATGCCTTTTAGCAAGGTTTGTAGTTTAGGGAAGTTGGCTCTTTTGAAATTCAGTGTCTTTGTATTCCCTTTATGTTTCCTATTTGTGTGATTTATACTGAAACTAATTGACCTGTGATCGCTGTTACCTAAATTGCCCCATATTTCCACATCCGTGATCAGGTCTGTATTGTTGGTAATCAGTAGATCCAGTAATGTTTTATTTCTAGTTGGTGCGTCTACCATCTGACCCATAAAATTGTTCTGCAAGACATTAAGGAACTGGCGACTGCTCTGTGCAAGGGTTTTACACAATGCATCCCAGATCCTCCTCTTCTGGGGGCACCTGCTCCCACTGCTATCAATCTATCCAATGAGGACAGAAACAGCGGCTGGAGATGGTGCAGATGTTACCAAAGAACCTTTTTTAGCACATTGGGACTTTGTGTTTATCACTGGTGTTTGACTCAATTTGTAATATGCAGCATGAGGGGGTTAATTTATTGCCACTGGTTTCTGATACATTAGCGACTAGTGCCAGTTAATTATCCCCTTTGTGCTGCATTAGTGGCACCAGTGTAACACTGACACTGGTGCCATTTATGTAGCACAAAGGGGTTCATTTACTGGCACTGGTCATCTGAATGTGAACGAAGACTGTAGCTGAAATACTTTCAGAGGTAATATATTATCCATTAGGTAGAGAGTCAGAAAACGAAATATTCTATGTTCTAATTAGAATCCTCCTCCTCTCAGCCAGCGGCCAGCCAGACACCCTGCCAGCACCACCACACCCCCCCCCCACTGACTGACCCCCACCAATCCCCCCTGCCCCCCTCAACCCCGAAACTAAGTAGTTGATTTACTAATATGTATTAATTTTATGGGCTTACTTGAGATCTTGCACGTTGCAGAGCTTAGTCCTTCCTCCTTGGCTCCTCTAGGTTGCGGCTCAAGCTGCGCTCTCTACTCCTCCCATCATGCTGTGCCCTCTGCTCCTCCCATCCCGGTGGGAGGTCTGATCTCCTGCTCCTCTGCACCTCCTTCCATCATGCTGCGCTCTCTGCTCCTCCCATAATGGTGGGAGGTCTGATCTCCTCCCTCTCATCACGGTGGGAGGAGATCTGCTCCTTCCAGCTGGTGACATCACACCGGGCCGGGACAGAATCTCCGCTGATAGGGCGCAAGGCAAATTAAAAGCTTGTCTGTGTAGGCTTGTGTCGGGTGTGCAGGACTCAGCGTACTCGGCACATCGTTACAAGTGCAGGCTATAGCAGCTGGAGCCTCCGAGCAATCACTCCAGTCTAGCCACCTTTTAGAAGGACACTTCACTGTGCCCCCCCACCCCCAATAAATTGTACCACCGAGGGCATCCGCCCCTTCCACCACCCCCCCCCCCCCATTCCGGCTCTGGGGCTAAGGTATTAATTTAGAACGAATACATTAACATTCTTTACGGTATTGCATGGCCAAATGGTATCACACTTCAACTCCATACTGTATCTTAGTTAGTAAAACTGTGGATACCATTAGTTGTAAGAAAAGCTTCAAGTCCCTTTTTAACTTATGTTTTCAATCTTGCAGTTACTAACTCATGCAATGGCCGTTCCTCAGCTTTGACTATTAAGCACCCTTTTCCATAAGGTTGGCACAGTCATCTTTATTCATGCACAACTGGTGTCCGTCTGTTCTTTTTACTGTCCTAAGGATAAAAACCCCATATCTTTATAATGACTTTGGACATATTTATGATAGGTCCTTTTTCTACATCCATGCAAACAACCATGTGGTCATAAGTTTATGGTTTAGGGAAGAATATACGCACTAAGGAAGTAAAATGGTTCATTTATATCGATGTAATCATAGCAAGGTCTTGGTCGTCCCCATGTAACCTTTCACTTATCTGGGTGCCTTTCAGTCCAGCACAAGATACCTTTTGCTGTAAGGAGGAAAGGAGAGCTGACCGCGACAATGTTGCGGCTTCCTCAGCTGCCATGTTTGTGGAATGAAGTTTGCAGTAAGTAATTGAATTTTTTGAAATTATATATTTGATGTAAAAGTTGAGCCTAAGAAAAACAAATCACATGTCATTGTTAATATGGAGCAATGGAATTTCTAAGAAACAGCTGTAGGTTTTTTTTTTCTATATATATATATATTTATAGAAAGGTTCAGTTGTGGCGCATTTCCCACCTTTCCAGAAAAAAATGTTTTAAACATCCTTTTTTAAGGGGATCTGTAGCTTTTTGTTTTTAAGATTTATGTGTGGATGTGATCAGTTTAAAGTGGACCTGTGCTTTGCTCTAAGAGAAATACTCAGTACTTCCTGGTATGGGCAGTATGAAGTACAGTATGTGATTAATTTCCCTTTGTCCAATGTGACAGCACTCCTATAATTCTGTAGCCACATTAAAAAAACCTTTAGGGGTCTATTTATCAATGTTTTCACCCAAGGTTCAAACAGCTTTCACTAAAGATTTACACATTTTTCCAAATGAGTGAATCCTAGGTGAGAGGGTAAATCTTGGATGAAAACATTGATATAGATCAGGGGTCTCAAACTGACGGCCCTCCAGCTGTTGCAAAACTACAAGTCCCATCATGCCTTTGCCTGTGGGAGTCATGCTTGTAACTGTCAGGCTTGCAATGCCTCATGGGACTTTGAGACCCCTGATATAGACTCTTAAAAGATCTCTCCAACCACCATATGCTTATACAATATAATGACTATATATTGGCCTAATAGGCTTAGCTTAAATTTATGGTTGCCCATTTTATCTGAAATAATGTGTCAAGCGTCTGTTGTGGTATGCACTTGTAGATTGCCAACTCAGGGTTCCCCAGGGTGCTAAATCTAAGCCCCAGCCTGCTTCTTCACCAGAGCCCCTGATGGAGATGGACTTGCAGCAAGCTGGAACCAGGTCACAGGTAAGCCCAGCTGAGGATGAAGAGGCCACGCGTGTGCAGAGTACAAAAGCAGGAGACAATAGCTAATCCAGGAGACAACCCAAGGTCAGAACGGGAAACAAACCACCACAGATGGTGAATGAAGCTGGGGTCAGAACACAGGTAGTCAGGCACAGGCTACAAAAGTAACAAGCAAACAGGAGCTTAGAGAACTGTGAAGTTGCTCAGGCAATGTGGGCTACACTAAGCATGTCTTATATAGGCAAGCAAACTAAGAGGCGGACCAGGAAGTGATGGAAGGGAAAGAAATAAGAGCCCACAGAATAGCAGGCAATTCCCATAGGTGAGCACAGCCAAACCACACACGATAGAAAAAGGACTGCAGCAAAGAGGTAAGCATACAGAATCAGAAAACTGTAGGCTAACTTGTGACGCACAAGGGGTTATTTACTAAAACTGCAGAGTGCAAAATCTGGTGCAGCTCTGCAAAGACACCAATCAGCTTCCAGGTTTTATTGTCAAAGCTTAATTGAACAAGCTGAAGTTGGAAGCTGATTGGCTACCATTCACAGCTGCACTGGATTCTGAGAGCACCAGTTTTAGTAAATCTCCCCCACTGTGTCTCTTAAATCTTAGGGAAGCTGCACTAACTTGGCTTCCACAGAAAGATTGCTTGATGACAACCTTGTAAGTACTGTACAAGCTATTATTTGGGGAAAACCTTGACACAAAGCCCATTTTCCTATTAAAGACTAGGGATGAGCCGAACATGTGAACAGGCAAAAAATTTGTGCGAACATGCAAATACTGTTAAAGTCTATGGGACTTGAACGTGAAAAAACAAAAAGTGCTAATTTTAAAGACTAATATGCAAGTTATTGTCAAAAAAGTGTTTGGGGACCCGGGTCCTGCCCCAGGGGACATGTATCAATGCAAAAAAAAGTTTTAAAAACGGCAGTTTTTTTCGGGAGCAGTGATTTTAATAATGCTTAAAGTGAAACAATAAAAGTGAAATATTCCTTTAAATATCGTGACTGGGGGGGGGGGGGAGGGGGTGTCTATAGTATACCTGTAAAGTGGAGCATTTTTCCAGTGTTTAGAACAGTCCCTGCACAAAATGACATTTCTAAAGGAATAAAAGTCAGGTCCCGGCAATATAGATGAAAATCATTGAGAAAAACGGCATGGGTACCCCCACACCTCCCCCGCCAGCCCAATACCCTTTGGGTCTTGTATGGATATTAAGGGGAACCCCGCACCCAAATTTTAAAAAAAGGCGTGGGGCCCCCAGGCCCTATATACTCTGAACAGCAGTATACAGGCGGTCCCTGGGTTACAAATAAGATGTTATCATAATGGGGGATTTTAATTATCCAGACATAGACTGGGCGGAGGGAACCGCGCATTCATTTAAGGCTCGCCAGTTCCTTAGTGTCTTGCAGGACAATTTTATGGGTCAGATGGTAGACGCACCAACTAGAAATAAAACATTACTAGATCTACTGATTACCAACAATACAGGCCTGATAACAGATGTGGAAATACGGGGCAATTTAGGTAACAGCGATCACAGGTCAATTAGTTTCAGTATAAATCACACAAATAGGAGACGTGAAGGGAACACAAAGACACTGAATTTCAAAAGAGCCAACTTCCCTAAACTACAAACCTTGCTAAAAGGCATAAATTGGGATAAAATAATAGGAACAAAGAATACGGAGGAGAGATGGGTTTGCTTTAAGAGCATATTAAATAAGGGCATTAGCCAATGTATCCCATTGGGTAATAAATTTAAAAGAGCGAACAAACATCCTGGGTGGCTTAACTCCAATGTAAAAATGCATATAAAAGCAAAGGAGAAGGCCTTCAAAAAATACAAGGTTGAGGGATCATCCACAGCATTCAGAATTTATAAAGAATGCAATAAGAAATGTAAGGGTGCAATTAGGATGGCTAAGATAGAACATGAAAGACACATAGCGGAGGAGAGCAAAAAAAATCCCAAGAAATTCTTTAAGTATGTAAACAGTAAAAAAGGGAGGACAGACCATATTGGCCCCATAAAGAATGAGGAAGGACATCTGGTTACAAAGGATGGGGAGATGGCAAAGGTATTGAATTTATTCTTCTCCTCAGTCTTCACGAGTGAATCGGGGGGCTTCAGTAACCAAAACTGCAGTGTTTATCCTCATGACACAACACAGGAAGCACCTACATGGTTAACAGAGGACGGAATTAAAATTAGACTTGAGAAACTTAACATTAATAAATCACCGGGACCAGATGGCTTGCATCCGAGGGTACTTAGGGAACTCAGTCAGGTGATTGCCAGACCGTTGTTCCTAATTTTTACAGACAGTCTATTGACTGGAATGGTACCAGCTGATTGGAGAAAAGCCAATGTAGCACCAATATTTAAAAAGGGCCCAAAAAACATCCCTGGGAATTACAGACCAGTTAGCCTAACATCAATAGTATGTAAACTCTTGGAGGGGATGATAAGGGACTATATACAAGATTTTAGTAATAAGAATGATATCATTAGCAGTAATCAGCATGGATTCATGAAGAATCGTTCTTGCCATACCAATCTATTAACCTTCTATGAGGAGGTGAGTTGCCATCTAGATAAAGGAAGGCCCGTAGACGTGGTGTATCTGGATTTTGCAAAAGCATTTGACACAGTTCTCCATAAACGTTTACTGTACAAAATAAGGTGCGTTGGCATGGACCATAGGGTGAGTACATGGATTGAAAACTGGCTATAAGGGCGTGTTCAGAGGGTGGTGATAAATGGGGAGTACTCAGAATGGTCAGGGGTGGGTAGTGGGGTTCCCCAGGGTTCTGTGCTGGGACCAATCCTATTTAATTTGTTCATAAACGACCTGGAGGATGGGATAAACAGTTCAATCTCTGTATTTGCAGACGATACTAAGCTAAGCAGGGCAATAACTTCTCAGCAGGATGTGGAAATCTTGCAAAAAGACCCGAACAAATTAATGGGGTGGGCGACTACATGGCAAATGAGGTTCAATGTAGAAAAATGTAAAATAATGCATTTGGGTGGCAAAAATATGAATGCAATCTATGCACTGGGGGGAGAACCTCTGGGGGAATCTAGGATGGAAAAGGACCTGGGGGTCCTAGTGGATGATAGGCTCAGCAATGGCATGCAATGCCAAGCTGCTGCTAATAAAGCAAACAGAATATTGGCATGCATTAAAAGGGGGATCAACTGCAGAGATAAAACGATAATTCTCCCGCTCTACAAGACTCTGGTCCGCCCGCACCTGGAGTATGCTGTCCAGTTCTGGGCACCAGTCCTCAGGAGGGACGTACTGGAAATGGAGCGAGTACAAAGAAGGGCAACAAAGCTAATAAAGGGTCTGGAGGATCTTAGTTATGAGGAAAGGTTGCGAGCACTGAACTTATTCTCTCTGGAGAAGAGACGCTTGAGAGGGGATATGATTTCAATTTACAAATACTGTACTGGTGACCCCACAATAGGGATAAAACTTTTTCGCAGAAGAGAGTTTAATAAGACTCGTGGCCACTCATTACAATTAGAAGAAAAGAGGTTTAACCTTAAACTACATAGAGGGTTCTTTACTGTAAGAGCGGCAAGGATGTGGAATTCCCTTCCACAGGCGGTGGTCTCAGCGGGGAGCATTGATAGCTTCAAGAAACTATTAGATAATCACCTGGATGACCGCAATATACAGGGATATGTAATGTAATACTGACACATAATCACACACATAGGTTGGACTTGATGGACTTGTGTCTTTTTTCAACCTCACCTACTATGTAACTATGTAACTATGTAAGATAGAGACTATAGGTTTGTTCTTAAGTTGAATCTGTTTGTAATTTGGAACAGGTACATTTTGTAAGTGTAACTCTAGCCAAAAAATCTATTTTTAAGCTTTTTGGATAACATAGGGAAGGGTTTTCACCCCTGTAACATTTGTTTTGCTGTCTGTGCCCCTGTTCAGAAGATTTCACCTCACTTTCTGTCCCAATGACAATTGGATTTTGAAAATTTTGGGTTATTAGGGAAACAAGGATTGGTAATAAAGCATCAGTGGAGACATCTTTTTCCCATATTAACTCTTACAGGAGAGAATTCGCCTTCTCACTTCCTGTTGTCTTCCTCTGTTTGTAAGTAGGAGTAGTTTGTAAGTTGGATGTTTGAAAATAGGGGACCGCCTGTATATACTATACGGCCTGCCCTATACACTCTGCGGAAAATTGGGCCTTAGGTGTTGGTGTTACCAGAACACTGTAAGCCCTCACAGTTACTCTTGGTGGGCACTGGAATGGGCCCTGCTGTGAAATATTATATCAAGAATTGTAATTACATGCCCCTGTTAAACAAGGGCAGAAAAATTGGGCCTTAGGTGGTGGTGGCGGCACAACACTGTAAAGCCTCACAGTTACTCTTGGGCGCAGGAACGGGTCCTGTTCTGAAATATTAGATAAAAAATTGTAATTACATGCCCCCATTAAACAGGGGCAGAAAAATTGGGCCTTAGGCGGTGGTGGTGCCACAACACTGTAACCCCTCACAGATACTCTTGTTAGGTGCAAGAATGGGCCCTGCTGTGAAATAATAGATAAAAAATTGTAATTACAGTACAGTGCAGCTGTAGTGCAGTTGCTACTACTTTTTTGGTGGTGTACACAGTACACAATACAGTGCAGCCATAGTGAAGTTGCTACTACTTTTTCTGGTGGTGTACACAGTACACAATACAAAATAAACATCATGTCCAGAAGGCCACCAAGGAGAGGCAGACGCTCACAGGCCACTAAAAGAGGGCAAGCAGGCTCTGTGTCTACAGTCAACAGTGCTGGTCGTGGAAATGGTACATCCTCTGCAGGTGGCCATGGGGCACACTTGTCCTTTTTTTCTGCTGCTGGCCGTGTTATTGAGCCAGAACATGCAGAAGAGTTGGTGGAGTGGATAACAAAGCCGTCCTCATCCTCCTCATCCTCTGTCACCCAGGCTCAGAGTAGTTTTCCTTCCTATGTAGCTGCCATAGCAGCCTATTCCACTGGCTCCTTGTCCACAGTCACCCCTTCTGTAGCCCCACCATCATGCACAGAGGAGTCCCCCGAACTATTCGACCATAGTGTCGGTTACATGCTGCTGGAGGATGCGCAGCGATTTGAAGGCTCCGATGTTGGTTCCCATGTTGAGGAAGGGAGTAATGTGAGCCTAGAGAGAGGGGGTGCCCAAGAAGGACAGGAAACTGGCAGTCATGTTCCCCCAGCTGCAGCATAGTGCCAAGTTTGCTCCAGTGACGAGGAGGGAGGGGATGATGAGGTCACTGACTCTACTTGGGTGCCTGATAGAATAGAGGAGGAGGCACAACTCCAACGAGGCAGGATGTCCTCTAGGGGGCAGCTTAAGGGCATCACACCGCAGAGCTCCGCAGGTGCAGGGCGCTGCTGACTCCCTGCTGATTTTGAAAAGTTCTTTGGTGTGACCTTTTTGGTCACGTGTGCAGTAGATCACACCATTGCTGTTTGCAACCTATGTTTGAAGCGGATCAAGCGTGGCCAGAACAGCAGCCGCTTGGGCACCACATGCTTGACCAGACATATGACGACTTCCCATGCAGTCTGTTTCCCGTATACTATATTTGAGATTTAATATTTCTCAGATATGATTTGGGTTAAATGAGAGTTCTTTGACCATGAGTGAAAGCTTTAACACAATAACATTTACTGGTGAGTAGTTCAAAGTCTATCTAATACACAACCATCTATCTATAGTCTACACCAAGGAAGAAAATATTAGGTTAAAATAAGAGAATTACATGAAGGAAAACAGAGTATATTCCTTAAAACATTAATCTACAAACATATTTAGTTACAATAAAATGCAGACCTTTCCCATAATTACCCCTTGCACCAAGGGTTCATTCTGATGGTTGCTCTCCCATAAAAGTATGTGTTTCCCTCCCATCTAGTCTGTGTATATCATTACATGCTGATGCCTCATTGGTTTGCATAGCGTGGTTTTGATTGGTGAGCTTCCCTATTCCTGGATAAGGACTGGCTACATCTCCAATCCCTATACTTTGCATAAGTCAGCCCCCTTTAATGCAAATCCTTGTGACTATTCTGAGCAGGAGATTAACTTGAATTTTCCCGGGAAGTTAAGTATTGATTACAGGTTGGCCTGCCTTCATTGCATATCCCAGCATGGGATCTTTTGTGTGTAAAACACATTTGTTCTCTGAACCAGCGGTGTTCCGTAAGTGTTCAAGGGGCTATGCAAGCACTCAAGCAAAAAGATGCCATGCAGTGCATGAGTTGGTCTGCTTAGGGGACAGGAGCCACACTGGGGCAGAGATTCTGTCAGCTTTGCAGGGGCAGGCGGATTCATCCGCTGGCGTGAACTATCCACAACGCTGCTCTGATCTGTGGCTCTTCATACAGCTCAGCGATACTGCAAGTCTGGATGATCTGGACTTTACTTTTTACCCTCTATTCCATTTGGAACCACTCCATGCTGACACTAACGTCCGGACCTCCAGAGTGGATCTGGTCACGGTGGGGCTATCGTTACAAGGACCAGACCTCTAAGGGCTACGATTACATACACAAGACGTCAAACGGTTAGCTGTATTGCACCCCAAGTACTTGAGGGGGAGTATCTCACATAGCATATCCCGTTTGTTTTCCTTGTGCAATACTAGCCCTATATCTAATTGCCTCTAACTTTTGATCCTCACTGGTATCTGTACTCTTATATACATCTTGCTGTATCAGAACCATTGTATCATCAGTTTTTACACTAAGGGAACTCTCGTCTACTTCCAAAGCACCAGCACGTTCTACATATGTTTTTTACTGGAACATTGTTTTAGCGCCTCAACATTTCAATTCCGTGGAATTTTTTTCATTTTTCCTTTAGTATACTTCATTGATCGATCATTCATGCAATTATTCCAGAACTGGATTTAGGATAATTATCTGTTTGTGTGTGAGACGAGTATGAGGTGTCTGTATCGGGTGTGGTGGCCACCTGTGTCCTATTAAGACATTTGTCTTATTTTAACTATGTGTTGGAGGTGGGTGTAGATTTCTAAAACTGTTTGTTTTGTAATTTGGATAATCAATAAAGATATATAGCTTACACCGGCCTGTCCTCTCTGATGAATTGCTGTTGGGTTCTCCCTGCCTTTTTGTATGCTTAATTTCTAATTCAGAGGATTATCCACCCCTTGATGTCTTAGCCTATTGTGGTATCAAATTAAGGTTGACGGTGTAAACAGGTCTTTTAATCGGGTGGGTAGTATACAAGCCGATCTTTCTATCCCGTTTTGATCTGTGCTAAATTGGATGAGTCATTGGTCCCCTTCTTTTTGTTTTGTCTCTATTGTGATCAAGGATGCATGCACTGTCCTGTCACCATTTGAGAAGGCCACGAGGATGTTGAGCAGCAACAATGCATGCATCAGTGATACTTTCCCTCTTGTCTTTCTGTTGGAGCACATGCTTCATGGAATAATGGACAGGGCACTTGAGGCAGAACAGCGGGAGGAAGAGGAGGACTTCCTTACCTCTCATGGCCCCCTTTATCCAGATATTATTCCTGCAGGCCCACCAAACACACAGGAAGAAGAGGAGGAGGATTGTGTCAGCATGGACATGGAGGATAACACTCAGCAGCAGTCTTCAAGGGATGGTTTTCAGTCCCCAGAAACCCAAGGAGTTGTAAGTGGCTGGGAGGAGGTTGTTAGGGATCATGTGATCCTTAGTGACCCAGAGGACTCAGAATCGAATGCCTCTGCAAACTTTCGCAGGCTTTGCAGAATCAGGGAGGCCATGCAGCGTAAGGACCCTAGGATTCGTGGTATCAAAGAGAAGGAATCATTACTGGCTGGCAACCCTTCTTGATCCATGTTACAAGGGTAAGGTTGCAGAACTCATCATGCCTTTGCAGAGGGAGCAGAAGATGAAACATCTTCAGGAGGCCTTGAAGAAAGGTTTGTGCAATGCATTTCCAGACCCTGTGAGGTTACAATTTCCTGGTGCTGGACAGCGTGTTGCTGAGGCTTCGTTCAGTCAGAGGAAGAGCAGTGGAGAAGGTGGCCGGCTGACTGATGCCTGTAGACAATTTTTCAGTCCTCAGCACCAAGGTCTGATCGGTTCAAGCAACCATCGCCAGCGTCTGCATTACATGGTGCAGGAATATCTAGGGGCAAGAGCAGACTTGGAGACCTTTCCAACAGAGCATCCACTGGGTTACTGGGTCTTGAGGATGGACCATTGGCCAGAACTAGCTCAATTGGCAATTGAGCTACTGGCCTGTTCTGCATCGAGCGTTCTTTTTGAATGCACATTCAGTGCTGCTGGAGGGTTTGTAACGGATCATAGAGTGCGCCTGTCCACAGACTCCGTTGATAGGCTTACATTCATAAAAATGAATCAGCCCTGGATCAGCAGCAGCTATCAAGCACCTGATGCTGATGTAACTTGATTTTTCTATGGATGTGGGATCCCTTGCAGACTGCCTATGCTGAGTGACTATCCTATTCCTCCTCAATCTTGATGATGCTAGCTTCCAACAATATTTTTGGTTTAGGACACCACCACCACTGCCTAAGGCCCAATTTTCCTGTCCCTGTTTAACAGGGGCATGTAATTACAATTTTTGATCTAATATTTCACAGCGGGGCCTGTTCCTACGCCCAACAAGAGTATCCGTGAGGGGTTACAGTGTTGTGGCACCACCGCCACCAAAGGCCCAATTTTTTTGCCCCTGTCCCAGTAGCAGAAAAAAAGGACAAGCGTGCCTCACGGCCACCTGCAGAAGATGCACCATGTCCATGACTAGCACTGTTGACTGTAGACACAGAGCCTGCTTGCTCTCTTTTAGTGGCCTGTGAGCGTCTGCCTCTCCTTGGTGGCCTTCCGGACATGATGGAGATTTTGTTTTGCAACACCACACTACACTGTATTGTGTACTGTGAACACCACCAATAAAGTAGTAGCAACTGGACTATGGGTGCACGGTACTGTGTACACCAACAGAAGTGTAATAACAACTATGGGTGCACTGTATGTATTGTGTACTGTGTACACCACCAGAAAAGTAGTAGCAACTGCACTATGGGTGCACGGTACTGTGTACACCAACAGAAGTGTAATAACAACTATGGGTGTACTGTATTGTGTACACCGCCTGAAGTATATTAGAAAAAGTACACCAGGAATGGTCTGCAGTCAGATATAGGCTTGGCTACACTGGATGCGGTGGATAGATAGATAGATAGATAGATAGATAGATAGATAGATAGATAGATAGATAGATAGATAGATAGATAGATAGATAGATAGATAGATTTTAAATACACTGCAGCTAACTGAATAACCTGCCTGCCTGAAGTATATTAGAAAAAGTACACCAGGAATGGCCTGTAGTCAGATATAGCTAAACTGGATGCAGTAGATATATATATATATATATATATATACATACACACAGTGGGGACGGAAAGTATTCAGACCCCCTTAAATTTTTCACTCTTTGTTATATTGCAGCCATTTGCTAAAATCATTTAAGTTCATTTTTTTTTCCTCATTAATGTACACACAGCACCCCATATTGACAGAAAAACACAGAATTGTTGACATTTTTGCAGATTTATTAAAAAAGAAAAACTGAACTATCACATGGTCCTAAGTATTCAGACCCTTTGCTGTGACACTCATCTATTTAACTCAGGTGCTGTCCATTTCTTCTGATCATCCTTGAGATGGTTCTACACCTTCATTTGAGTCCAGCTGTGTTTGATTATACTGATTGGACTTGATTAGGAAAAGCCACACACCTGTCTATATAAGACCTTACAGCTCATAGTGCATGTCAGAGCAAATGAAAATCATGAGGTCAAAGGAACTGCCTGCAGAGCTCAGAGACAGAATTGTGGCAAGGCACAGATCTGGCCAAGGTTACAAAAAAATTCTGCTGCACTTAAGGTTCCTAAGAGCACAGTGGCCTCCATAATCCTTAAATGGAAGGCGTTTGGGATGACCAGAACCATTCCTAGAGCTGGTCGTCTGGCCAAACTGAGCTATCGGGGGAGAAGAGCCTTGGTGAGAGAGGTAAAGAAGAACCCAAAGATCACTGTGGCTGAGCTCCAGAGATGCAGTCGGGAGATGGGAGAAAGTTGTAGAAATTCAACCATCACTGCAGCCCTCCACCAATCGGGGCTGTATGGCAGAGTGGCTCGATGGAAGCCTCTCCTCAGTGCAAGACACATGAAAGCCCGCATGGCGTTTGCTAAAAAAACACCCGAAGGACTCCAAGATGGTGAGAAATAAGATTCTCTGGTCTGATGAGACCAAGATAGAACTTTTTGGCCTTAATTCTAAGCGGTATGTGTGGAGAAAACCAGGCACTGCTCATCACCTGTCCAATACAGTCCCAACAGTGAAGCATGGTGGTGGCAGCATCATGCTATGGGGGTGTTTTTGAGCTGCAGGGACAGGACGACTATTTGCAATCGAGGGAAAGATGAATGCGGCCAAGTACAGGGATATCCTGGACGAAAACCTTCTCCAGAGTGCTCAGGACCTCAGACTGGGCCGAAGGTTTACCTTCCAACAAGACAATGACCCTAAGCACACCGCTAAAATAACGAAGGAGTGGCTTCACAACAACTCCGTGACTGTTCTTGAATGGCCCAGCCAGAGCCCTGACTTAAAACCAATTGAGCATCTCTGGAGAAACCTAAAAATGTCTGTCCACCAACGTTTACCATCCAACCTGACAGAAATGGAGAGGATCTGCAAGGAGGAATGGCAGAGGATCCCCAAATCCAGGTGTGAAAAACTTGTTGCATCTTTCCCATTAAACTCATGGTTGTATTAGATCAAAAGGGTGCTTCTACTAAATACTGAGCAAAGGGTATGAATACTTAGGACCATGTGATATTTCAGTTTTTTTCTTTTTTAATAAATCTGCAAAAATGTCAACAATTCTGTGTTTTTCTTACAATATAGGGTGCTGTGTGTACATCAATGAGGAAAAAAAATTAACTTAAATGATTTTAGCAAATGGCTGCAATATAACAAAGAGTGAAAAATTTAAGGAGGTCTGAATACTTTCCGTCCCCACTGTATATACACGAGACTGTCTGTATATTAAATACACTGCAGCTAACTGAATAACCTGCCTGCCTGCTCAATCTAAAAGACACTCTCTCTCCGTCCACGCCAACAACACACTACACAGGGCCGACGTGCGGGCAGCCTTATATAGTGTGGGGCATTGACTTAGTCCCCCTGAGCCATGATTGGTCAAAGGCACCCTGCCTTTGGCCAATTATGGCTCTCTTAGCTGAGGGCGCTGGGATTAGCCAAAGCATGCAGGTCATGGTGCATGCTTTGGTCAATCATCATACAGCAATGCACTGTGCTCTCGCAGTGCATTATGGGGCGTTACACGGCACTCGAATTTGACGCGAACGCCCCATAATGTTCGGTTTTCGACGAACGGGCGAACAGCCAATGTTCGAGTCTAAGTCATGTTCGACCCGAACATAAAGCTCATCCCTATTAAAGACAGACTTGAACTATGTAGTAAGTGATTTTTCATGTTGGAAAATCAATAAATCTGTTGCGATGAGTCTAAAACCTGAACTGCTACTGTATGTCAAGGCTGCCCTATTTGAGGCTGTCTGCCACCAAAAATACTGGATGAATCCTCTGCACACTGTCCACCTCCAGAGACACAAAAGCAAGGCTGCTATCATTACACCCAAAATCCATGTGGTGGCTTCGTTTTTTAAGGCTTATTTTTCTTAATTTTCACCTGGTGATCCTGCCTGTAACACAATTCCTGTCTTATGCCGCATACACACGAGCGGATGGTTTTTCCGAGGGAATTCCGCTCAAGCTTGGCTTGCATACACACGGTCACACAAAAGTTTGCTGAACTTTAGACCGTCAAGAATGCGGTGATGTACAACACTACGATGAGCCAAGAAAATGAAGTTCAATGCTTCTAAGCATGCGTCGAATTGTTTTCGAGCATGCGTAGGAATTTTGCACGTCGGAATTGGTACAGACGATTGGAATTTCAGAACGGAACTTTTTCCGACCGAAAAATTGAGAACATGCTCTCAATCTTTTGCTGGCTGGAATTTCGCCAGCAAAAGTCAGATGTAGCATTCACACGGTCGCATTATCGAACCAAAAGCTCTCATCGGACTTTTGCTGGCAGAATTTCCGCTTGTGTGTGCGGGGCATTAGGGCATCGATGCTCACCAAGGGCTGGTTCACACCACAAAAATGCACTCCAGATCCGTTCCGGAAGCGTTTTTCCAAGCGCGTTTTTAACTAGTTTTTGGCACATCACAGTGCATTTTTAATGTGTTTCCGGATGCATTCCAGGTGCCTTTTTTCTTCATTTTTCCTGTTTGTTTTTTTCACTGTACAGGGCTCCGGGGCGTTTTTGATGCATTTTTGATGTATTCCAGTGTATTCCAGTGTATTTTTTAATGCATTTTACTGCATTCCAATACAGTCCAGTGCAAGAAAAATGCAGCATGTTCTACTTGTTTTTCAGAACTGGAAAGCTCTGGAATTGACTGCACTGGTGTGAACTATGCCATTGGAAACTATATAACTGACTTTCCAATGCATTTGTGATGCAGAAAAAGAACTAACCCGACTGCATGTGTACTGAAGTGGTCCTCACTCTACTACCCCATGGAAGAGCATCATTTGTCACCCTATATACTATAAAGATCTCACCATCTCCATTATAGGGAGGAGGGGTTGGGTAGTTTACATTGGAAAGCTTGACATGTTCATCATCATTTAAAAGTTACTAAGAATATACTGTAGCAGAATATGTAAAAAGGAAATTAGGGCTTCAAAATTTCCAAATGAATGACATATTGCAAAAGAGAGTAGGACTAAAGTTTGGAAATAGAAAACTGTCTAAAAGACTGAATTCAGAGAGTAGTGATTAATGATTCTTATTTTGAATGGTTTAAGGTTATCAGTGGTGTACCCCAAGGTTCAGTGTTGGGACCCTTACTTTTTAACCTATTTATAAATTATTAAAAGTACCCTTTCAGTGCTTGTAGATGACACCAAGCTATGCAGTGGAATAACATCCTTACAGGATGCCTCCAACTTACAAGCCGACCTCAATGCACTGTCTAATTGGGTAACTAAGTGGCAAATGAGGTTTAATATTGATAAATGTAAAGTTATGCTCCTGGGGAGCTAAAAACCTGCATGCATCATATATTCTAAGACTTGAACAGCTGAGGGAGTCAATGGTGGAGAAGGATCTGGGTGTTTTAGTAGATCATAGACTTAATAATAGCATGCAATGCCAAGCTGCAGTTTCCAATGCTAGCAAAATACTTTCCTGTATTAAAAGAGGCATGGACTGCAGAAAGAGAGAGACACTTTTTTTGTTACTGTAAAGCTCATTAGTAAGACCTTAACTGGAATATGCAATTAAGTTTTGGACACCAGTTCACGAAAAGGATTTCCTATAACTGGAGAAAGTGCAGAGAAAAGCAACCACATGGATAAGAGGCATGGAGGAGCTCAGCTAGGAGGAAGGATTAGCTGAGTTTGAGAAGATTAGAATAAGGGGGGAATATGACCATGTACTGTATAAATGCATAGGTGATCGATATAGTGAACATGGTGTTGAGTTATTCACTTTCAATTCATTACAGAGGACAAGGGGGCACTCTTTATGTCTGGACAATAAGAGATTTAACCTCCACATACAGTTATAGCTGTGAAAATGTGTAATAGACTTCCTCAGGAATTCGTTCTGGCCAGCTTAGTAGATTGTTTAAAAAAAAAGAGCTGGATGCATTCTTAAATGCACAAAACATAACTGAATATTATCATTTATAGGTAATACCACCAGCGTTTGTTTACCCAGGGAATATCTGAATGCCTCCTGAGGGATCAGGAAGGAATTTTTTTCTCCTGCTTGAGCAAAATAGATTATGCCTTAGGGCCCTTTCACAGGGACGTGTCCATGTACGGGCTCCACTTTGCTCAGCAGGGGATCGCTCCGTCGATCCCCGCTGAGCAGGCAGATGACAGGTCCGTCTCTGCACACTGTGCAGAGATGGACCTGTCAGAGCGCCGCTCTCCTCTATGGGGTATCGGATGAAGACAGACCGTAGAGTCCGTTTTCATCCGATCTGCCAGATGGATGGAAAAGTAGGGTTTCCATCTGTCACACTTTAGCGGTTCGGAGTGGGTCGGATGTCAGCGGACATGTCACCGCTGACATTCATCGCTCCATTGACCTGTATGGAGCGTCTGTTCAGGTCCGCCTAAAAAACTGACAGGCGGACCTGCCCGTGTGAAAGGGGCCTTATTGGGGTTTTTTGCCTTCCTCTGCATCAACTGTGGGTATAGGATTTTGTCCATTTTTTTTTCTATTGGCTGAACTAGATGGACTTGTGTCTTTTTTCAAATTGACTAACTATGTTACTATAATTTAGGATGTACAGTGCCTTGAAAAAATATTCATACCCCTTGAAATTTTCCACATTTTGTTAGGTTATAGCCAAAAACGTGATAGACCAACACAAAGTGGCACATACATGTGAAGTGGAAGGTAAACGATAAATGGTTTTCAAAATGTTTTACAAATAAATATGTGAAAAGTGTAACGTGCATTTGTATTCAGCCCCAATACTTTGTAGAACAACCTTTTGCTGCAATTACAGCTGCAAGTATTTGGGTATGTCTCTACCAGTTATGCACGTCTACAGAGTGAGATTTTTAGCCATTCTACTTTGCAAAATAGCTCAAGCTCTGTCAGATTGGATGGAGAGCATCTGTGAACAGTAATTTTCAAGTTTTAACACAGATTCCCAATTAGATTTAGGTCTGGGATTTGACAGGGCCATTCCAACACATGAATATACTTTGATCCAATCCATTCCATTGTAGCTCTGGCTGTATGTTTAGGGCCCTTGTCCTGCTGGAAGGTGAACCTCCGCCCCAGCCTCAAGTCTTTTGCAGACTCTAACAGGCTTTCTTCTAAGATTTCCCTGTGTTTCGCTCCACCCATCTTCCCATCAACTCTGACCTGGTTCCCTGTCCCTGCTGAAGAAAAGCATCCCCACAACATGGTGTGTTTAGGGTGATGTGCAGTGTTAGTTTTCCGCCACACATATCGTTTTGCTTTTAGGCCAAGAGGTTCAATTTTGGTCTCATCTGACCAGAGCACCTTCTTCCACATGTTTGCAGTGTCCCCCACAAGGCTTCTCTCAAACTTCAAACGGAACTTCTAATGGCTTTCTTACAACAATAGTTGTTCTAATAGTTGTTCTGTGGACAGATTCTCCCACCCAAGCTGTGGATCTCCGCAGCTCCTCCAGAGTTACTATGGGCTTTTTGGCTGCTTCTCTGATTAATGTTCTCCTTACCCGGCCTGTCAGTTTTGGTGGACGGCCATGTCTTGGTAGGTTTGCAGTTGTGCCATACTCTTTTCATTTTCAGATGATGGATTGGACAGTGCTACATGAGATGTTCAAAGCTTAGGATATTTTTTTATAACCTAACCCTACTTTAAACCTCTCCACAACTTTATCCCTGACCTGTCTGGTGTGTTCCTTGACCTTCATGATGCTGTTTGTTCACTAAGGTTCCCTAACAAACCTCTGTGGGCTTTACAGAACAGCTGTATTTATACTTAGAATAAATTACACACAGGTGGACTCTGTTTACTACTTAGGTGACTTCTGAAGGCAATTCACAATTATGTGCCACTTTGTGTTGGTCTATCACATAAAGTCCCAATAAAATAAATTTACGTTTTTGGTTGTAACATGAGAAAATGTGGAATAGAAAAAAAATGAATAGAGGGGGTTGCCTTGATCAGTTAGATCTAAGGGTAGGGGCGGGTACCATCATCCTTTGAAGTGGACTATTGGAAAGAAACACCTGGGGCTGCTCCAAGCATGCCCTGGTTTAGAGAAAGGTTAGGACTATCGCGGTACCCATGGATAAGTCAGGGATTATAATAAAATTAACAATTTATTCAAGAAGGGTACAAGATTAAAAGCAATTGTACATAAATTAATAAACAGTTGATTACAACTGTACATGGTAAATACAGATGGTTCCAAAGGAACGAATAAACCCCATTGGTAGTATGGGGAGCTGAGATGTATGTCTAGATGTGATCCTCTACATGTTTCGCGACTATAGCCACTTCCTCAGGAGGAGTCAATTATTCCCATCTATAGAGTAAGTACATTCTCATAGTTACATATTCACAAATAATTTTTAATATTTAATAATAGAAAAAAAATAAAAATCAAAACTATATACAGTAGAGCACACATAGTATGAATATTGAAGCTCCTATTTGTTCGTGCGTTGCTTACCAATAGGGACAAGCGGAACACAAAGCAGCATCTATTGAGGCACCAGAAGGTAACCCCCCCCCCCCCCCCTATGGCAGACATGGGAAACACTTGAGGGCGTGGATATTCTGATTTTAAAGAAGAGGGGTATAATGAAGTAGTGATGGATAGAGGTAGTCACCTATAAGCAACTACAACAAAGTAATATTCCATTAGAAACAGGGTTAGGAACCAAAAGTAAAAAATACTGAACAATGAAAATGGAGGATTAAAAAAGGGGGAAAGGAGGGGAGAAAAAAAAAGAGGGTGAAAAGAAAGAAGAAAAGGAGGGGGAAGGGGGAAGAAAGGGGGCAAAAATAAGAAGGAGAGGGGAAGGGAAAAGGGGGGAAGGGGGAAAGTGAAGGGGGGAAAAGGGAAAGGGGGAAAAGAAGGGGGCAAGAGAGACGGGAGAAAAAGAAAAACAGGCGAAGAGGAAAAAAAGATAGACTAAAGAAACCAAAAAGGGTAAAGAGGAAGGGGGGAGAACGAGAGTGGGAGAAAAACAACAAACGATTCACCAAATTAAAAGAGAGAGAGGATGAATAAATGGTCCAAGCTCACCTAATATATCAATATAGTGTATGAAAACCCAGGGGTCACAGGCAAAGGACTAATGACAGTGTCATTCCATCAGTGCAAGGCTAAACATTCAGTTGGATAAAGACTGTATTCAATATTCCAGATGGATCTAGTCATAGCTAAATCAGAGCCCCTGGAACAACAGTAAACATATATGTGCATGAGAACAAGGCTCGTGCACCAACCTTAGCAATTCATCCAGGAGCTGACTTACCATACCTTGTTTTGCACCATGTCTCTGCGTGTAAGTGCCCATCTTGGTAGAGGCCAGACTTTGCATCTTCAAACCAATACCTTCAGCAAAGAGAACTGTAAGCAGCACAATAGTGACATTGCTACTATTCACAGAACAGCTGTATTTATACTGAGATTAAATTACACACAGGTGGACTCTATTTACTAAGTAGGTGACTCCTGAAGGCAACTGGTTCCGCTGGAATTTAGTTGGGGCTATCACATTAAAAGGGGGCTGAATACAAATGCATGCCACACTTTTCAGATATTTATTTGTAAAAAAATTTGAAAACCATGTATCATTTTATTTATTTAAATCAGGGGTCTCAAACTGGTGGCCCTCCAGCTGTTGCGAAACTACAAGTCCCATCATACCTCTGCCTGTGGGAGTCATGCATTTAACTGTCATGCAGCGTACACACGTTCGGACTTTTCGACCAGACTTGTCCGACGGACCAAATCCAGCGGACAATCCGATCGTGTGTGGGCTTCACCGAACCTTCAGCGGACTTTTCCAGTCGCAAATCTGACAGACTTTAGATTTGGAACATGCTTCAAATCTTTATGTCGTAACTCCGCCGGACCCAGAAATCCGCTTGTCTGTATGCTAGTCCGACGGACAAAAACCGGCGCTAGGGCAGCTATTGGCTACTGGCTATCAACTTCCTTATTTTAGTCCGGTGTACGTCATCACGTACGAATCCTTCGGACTTTGGTGTGATCATGTGTAGGCAAGTCCGTTCGTTAAAAAGTCAGACGGAAGTCCGTCAAAAGTCCGTCGAAAGTCCGCTGGAAAGTTTGTCAGACAAGTCCGGTCGAAAAGTCCGCCCGTGTGTATGCGGCCTCAGCCTTGTAATGCCTCATGGGACTTGTTGTTTTGCAACATCTGGAGGGCCGCCAGTTTGAGACCCCTCAAGGCAACAGTGCCTTAGAAAAAGGATGCCTTAGGAAAGGGATGGTCAGCACTCAGGATGTCATCCAAAAAATTGTATTTCTTTATTA
Organism: Aquarana catesbeiana; assembly: GCF_042186555.1. Lineage (NCBI taxonomy): Eukaryota > Metazoa > Chordata > Amphibia > Anura > Ranidae > Aquarana > Aquarana catesbeiana. The sequence continues at coordinate 77,428,468 of NC_133327.1, read as the reverse complement.
ATTAAAGATGTACAATGCTGTAAAAACAGCCTATGCGTTTCGGATGTTAGTCCTTAGCCATGGATTAACGTCCGAAATGCATAGACTCTTTTTACAGCATTGTACAGGTTTACTTTATAAAGACAAGGCTTTTTTTCTCAGGGAAAAGGTGCCGGAAATCACCCCCCTTCCACTAGGTCACGCCTGTCACCACCCCTTACCCACCCCCTAGAACCGCCCCTAGGACCACCCCTTGTCTCCACCCCTACACACCTCCTAGCATCGCCCCCTTTTGAGAACACGGAAGCAAGTATAATTTAGGGGCTATATACAAGGTTATTTGTATGGGATTTGTTAATCGAAAACAGTTTCAGTAAAATGTACAAAACATTAGAAATATCCAGTGCTTACCAAAGTAAGCTCAGATGCACTTCCAGATATTTCTATATCCAGCAAGAGACAGTCCCCAACATCCAGCAAGAGACAGCCCCCATATACAGCAAGAGACAGCCCCCAATGTCCAGCAAGAGACAGGCCCTATATACAGCAAGAGACAGCCCCCAATGTCCAGCAAGAGACAGGCCCTATATACAGCAAGAGACAGCCCCCATATACAGCAAGAGACAGCCCCCAATGGCCAGCAAGAGACAGCCCCCAATGGCCAACAAGAGACAGCCCCCAATGTCCAGCAAGAGACAGCCCCCAATGTCCAGCAAGAGAAAGCCCCCATATACAGCAAGAGACAGTCCCTAATGTCCAGCAAGAGACAGCCCCCATATACAGCAAGAGACAGCCCCCATATACAGCAAGAGACAGTCCCTAATGTCCAGCAAGAGACAGTCAGCCATATCCAGCAAGAGACAGACATTCACCCATATACAAAAAGAGACTGTCCCCATATACAGCATGAGACAGTCCCTGTATGCAGCAAGAGACAGTTCCCATATACAGCAAGAAACAGTCCCCTTATACTGCAAGAGACAGTCCCCCATATACTGCAAGAGACAATTTCCATATACTGCAAGAGACAGTACCCATATACAGCAAGAGACAGCCCCATTTACAGCAAGAGACAGTCCCCCTATACTACAAGAAACAGTTCCTCATATCCAGCAAGAGACTGTTACCATATACAGCAAGAGACCGTCCCCCATATACAGCAAGAGACAGTCCCCAATATATTGCAAGAGACAGTGCCCATACACTGCAAGAGATAGTTCCTCATATACAGCAAGAGACAGCCCCATATACAGCAAGAGACAGTCTCCCTATAAACAGCAAGAGACAGTCCCCCATATACAGCAAGAGACAGCCCCCCCATATACAGCAAGAGACAGCCCCCATATACAGCAAGAGACAGTCTCCCTATAAACAGCAAGAGACAGTCCCCCATATACAGCAAGAGACAGCCCCCCCATATACAGCAAGAGACAGCCCCCATATACAGCAAGAGACAGTCTCCCTATAAACAGCAAGAGACAGTCCCCCATATACAGCAAGAGACAGTCCCCCATATACAGCAAGAGACAGCCCCCCCATATACAGCAAGAGACAGCCCCCCCATATAGAGCAAGAGACAGTCCCCATATACAGCAAGAGACAGTCCCCCATATACAGCAAGAGACAGTCCCCCATATACAGCAAGAGACAGCCCCCCCATATACAGCAAGAGACAGTCCCCATATACTGCAAGAGACAGTCCCCATATACGGCAAGAGACAGTCCCTTTATACTGCAAGAGACAGTCCCCATATACGGCAAGAGACAGTCCCTTTATACTGCAAGAGACAGTCCCCCTATCCAGCAAGAGACAGTCCCCCTATCCAGCAAGAGACAGTCCCCCTATCCAGCAAGAGACAGTCCCCCTATCCAGCAAGAGACAGTCCCCCTATCCAGCAAGAGACAGTCCCCATATACAGCAAGAGACAGTCCCCCTATCCAGCAAGATACAGTCCCCATATACAGCAAGAGACAATCCCCAATATCCAGCAAGACAGCAAAAGACAGTCCACTATCCAGGCAGCATTATTAGACAGCCAGGCAGCCCCTATATTCATCCAACAGCAACACTGTTTAAATAATTACCAAAATCAATGTACTTACCTCAGGTAGGCATGTAATGTACCTTAGGCAGTGAAAAGGAGTCACAGGACAGGACACCACACGGCAACTCTTCCTCACAGGAACTTCCGCTCTGCTACAGGGAGAGTGCAGCTGATATCACTCCGCTCTCCACTCTCTTAAGGCTGCAGCCGGAACTATAGGAGCTGTGTCGGCTTATGCGGCTGTCAGCTCACTCCGTGGGCAGAGAGTTGCATAGAAAAAGCTATAAAAAAAGGTTCTGCTCCCTGGCATTGGTGCCAGAACGCAGTTCCAGCAAGGTCCGGTAGAAAAAAAGCCCTGAGTAAAGAAATACAATTTTTTGGATGTACTCTGGTATGTTGGAGGTGTCAGCAGCCTCAAGGTCTGAGCACCGGGGAATGTGGGAAGGTTGTAGCGCCTATACACCTGTTTTCTCAACAGTGCCTTAGATCAGTGGTCATCAACCCTGTCCTCAGGGCCCACTAACAGGCCAGGTTTGCAAGATAACTGAAATACATGACAGGTGATATCATTTGCTGCTCAGTGATTGCAGTATTCTAGTCTGCATCTCCCCAAGGTAATACATAAAACCTGGCCTGTTAGTGGGCCCTGAGGACAGAGTTGATGACCACTGCCTTAGATGATCTCACACCTCAGATATATGGCTGTAAGGCTGTAGGTAGAAGAGTGTATATAGACACCCAAATACCAGGAAGTGTGCTGCTATTTTTAAGGAGATATTCAAGATAAAAGTACTTCTAGGGCAATGCTATAGCAAATCCAAATTTTTAGACTTCAGGTACACTTTAATAGCCACCACTCTCCCTTGAATGAAATCACTACAATGAACATTTACAAAATATACACACCTGTGTAGAAAAGTTAAATATATACAGCATCTTACACTCCAGGAAGTATTGAATGGTAAACATTCTTCAGCAAGCTTAGATCTTCTACGGTAGGGAAAATAATTATTTGATCCCTGCATATTTTGTAAGTTTGCCCACTTACAAAGAAATGAAGGGCCTATAATTTTTATCCTAGGTGTATTTTATATTATAGAAACAGAACAGCAACCAAAAATCCAGAAAAAACACATAAAACAAATGCTACAAATTAAGTTGCAGTTCAGTGAGTAAAATAAGTATTTGATCCCCAAGCAAAACATGACTTAGTACTTGGTGGATAAACCCTTGTTTGCAAGCACAGAGATAAGACATTTCTTGTAGTTGGTGACCAGGTTTGCACACATCTCAGGAGGAATTTTAGTCCACTCTTCTTTATAGATCTTCTCTAAATCCTTGAGGTTTCATGGCTGTCTCTTGGCAACTTAAAGTATCAGCTCCCTCCATTAAATTTCTATAGGATTTAGGTCTGGAGACTGGCTAGGCCACTTCATGACCTTAATGTCCTTCTTCTTGAGCCACTCATGTTTTGGGTTATTGTCATGCTGGAAGCCCATCCACCACCCAACTTCAGTGTTCTGGCTGAGGGAAGAAGGTCATCCAAGATTTTACAATACATGGCCCACGTCCATTGACCCCTCAATGTGGCAAAGTGGGCCTGTACCTTTAGCAGAGAAACAACCCCAAAGCATCATGTTTCCACATCTGTGCTTAACTGTAGGAATGGTGTTCTTAGGGTCATAAGGAGCATCTTTCTTCCGCCAAACATGACGAGTCAAGTTAATGCCAAAGAGCTCAATTTTGGTCTCATCTGACCACAGCACTTTCTCCCAATTCATCTCTGAATCAATTAGATGTTTATTGGCATGACTGTACATGTGCCTTCCTGAGGAGGGGTACCCACTGTGTTTGGAGGAAGAAAAATGCTGACTATGACCCTAAGAACACCCCTACAGTCAAGCACAGAGGTGGAAACATTATGATTTGGGGCTGTTTCTCTGCTAAAGGTCCACTTTGCTGCATTGAGGGGTCAATGGACAGGGCTATGTATTGTAAAATCTTGGATGAGAACCTTCTTCCCTCAGCCAGAACACTGAAGGTGGGTCACGAATGGGTCTTTCAGGATGACAATGACTCAAAACATACCACCAAGGCAACAAAGTAATGACTCCAGAAGAAGCACATTAAGGTCATGGAGTGGCCTAGTCAGTCTCCAGACCTTAATCCTATAGAAATTTATGGAGGGAGCCGAAACTTTGAGTGCCAAGTGACAGCCAAGAAACCTTGGATTTGGAGAAGATCTGTAAAGAAGAGTAGACCAAAATCCTTCCTGAGATGTGTGCAAGCCTGGTCATTAACTACAAGAAACTTCTTACCTCTGTGCTTGCCAACAAGGGTTTCTCCACCAAGTACTAAGTCATGTTTTGCTTGGGGATCAAATACATATTTTACTCACTGAACTGCAACTTAATTTATAACATTTGTATCATGTGTTTTTTCTGGATTTTTGGTTGATATTCTGTCCCTATGATTTAAAATATGCCTTTGATAAAAATTATAGACCCTTCATTTCTTTGTAAGTGGGCAAACTTACAAAATCTGCAGGGATCAAATATTATTTTCCCCACTGTAGAAATCTAGTGATATGGACAGTATATTAGACATAGAAGAGTCACATTAACACATGTTGATAGGTGTATCTAATGCCCAAACCTTTTCTGTAGATTTGGATAGAGTGGAGGAGTGTGCCCGTCAAGTTTTAATTGCTTTTTTCTATTGCTCTCTCTGTCTCACTGGGGAGTGTCACCCTATTGATCTATCCTATCACCAGGACAGAAAATTATGGAAAAAACAAAATGCTATGGCTGTCACTGGAACAAGAGGAGAGGACATTTATTGAATCTAGATATACTTTAAGCTGATCTTCTCTACATCTGAAGCATTAAAAAAATGAACGAATATGTATCCCATAAGACACTATCTAGTTTCAGCCTTTATTATTTCAGGTGATATTTTCCAGTTCAGATTTGATTTGATTGGTGTGTAGAACTTCTAAATATATAACACAAAATGGTAGTTCTGGCCTTTTTTCATATTGAACCAATCAGCATGCTATATGATGGAATACCCCTTTATTGTGCCTGTTCATCCTGTCCATTATAATTAGTTTCCCATTTTCTCCTTAAAATCTGAAATCAGCTTACGGACATTTTTATGCGTTGGGAAAATATTGCTGTGTACCCCTATTCTGCACCACACCCTGAGGCAAAGTTTAGAGATCTGCAAATGAATACAGCTGTGCTATGCAAAAAGAAAACAACCAGCTATACATCCTTTAAATTTATACGTCTAATTAATGACGTCTCAGGAGATTGCCCTCCTGTGAACCAATACAGCAAGAATAAATCAGTGCAATAACATATGGAGGATCACATGCGTGGGATTCTTTGCCAAGCTGTGATACATTTAGGTGGGTCTCTTCCAGCTTCCAATTTGTATTTCAGAACTGTTCTTCAAAATCTTCTGTCTGATAATAATAGCAGGGGGGGAAATGTGCCAATGTATGTGTGTTTGGATGGGATACAGCTCTGTCGGAAAAGATTAAAACATATACTTAACAATACAAAGCATGCTGGCCATGTGACACAGCGATATACTTCTTTGCATCAGGATCTAATGTATTTCCATCAGTGTAAATCTTCAGGCGTAATCTGGCCTCCTTTATGAAATACTGTCCACATGTGGGTAAAATCAGATTGCTGTGTTTATCTAAAGCATATTAATGCATTTTTTTTTTTTATATAGAGGTGTGTTTGAGTGATTTTATAGTAGAATCATATTGTATCTGTGCAGCTAGAGAACTGTTTAGACAATCGACCATAATCCATCATACTCTCAGATCCTCATGGCACTACTCCTGTCACATCTGCTGAATCCGTATTATACTCCCGTTCACCTTCAAGTGAAATTAAAATGAAGAAAAAAAAATTGCTACTGTATTGTCGGCTAGTGGCCCTTTTAAGCCATTCAACAGAGCATTCTCACCTGCCACAGATTATTGGCATCTCCCTGCTGCAGAGGAGAACGTGAGCGACCCCAGCATAAGAGGAATGGTGGCTATTTTGGTGGAGACTGAATGCTGAAAGAGAACACTGTGGAGGGGGAGCCTGCCCTTACCAACAGGGCAGGAGGATTCTGATTGGCAGCCACTGTGCCCAGGAGTGGGCCTGACAACTGAGCCCATACAGAGTTAGAGAGCCTAGGAGAGGGCTGTAAGGTTCTAAGGAACAAAGCTGTCAGTACAGGGCCGTCTTTAATATTGATTGGGTCCTGGGCAAACATTTTCTTGGGGGCCCCCTCTACATTCTGAGACATACAAAAAAAATAGCAGGTAGACTCAAAATTAGTTTACTGCAGCAGATAACGCAATGATTGAAATTGGTTGCCAGGGATTACAGCCTATCCTTACCACTCACTGATTGGTTGCTAGAGATTACAGCACATCATTACTGCTCACTGATTTGGTTGCTACAGGTTACTGCACACCATTACCGCTAACTAAATGGGTTGCTAGAGATTACTGCACACCATTACCACTCACTGATTGGGGTGCTAGACGTTACGGCACACCATTACCACTCACTGATTGGGTTGCTAGAGGTTACTGCACACCATTACTGCTCACTGATTTGGTTGCTAGAGGTTACTGTACACCATTCCTGCTCACTGATTGGGTTGCTAGTGGTTACAGCACAGATTACCGTTCACTGATTGGGTTGCTAGAGGTTACTGCACATATCACCACTCACTGATTGGGTTGCTAGACGTTAATGCACACCATTACCTCTCACTGATTGGGATGCTAGAGGTTTCTGCACACCATTACCACTCACAGATTGGGCTGCTAGACGTTACTGCACACCATTACCACTCACTGATTGGGTTGCTAGGGGTTACTGCACACCATTACCATTCACTGAATGGGTTGCTAGAGGTTACTGCACACCATTACCATTCACTGATTGGGTTGCTAGATGTTACTGCACACCATTACCACTCACTGATTGGGTTGCTAGAGGTTACTGCACACCATTACCATTCACTGAATGGGTTGCTAGAGGTTACTGCACACCATTACCACTTACTGATTGTGTTGCAAGACGTTACTGCATACCATTACCACTCACTGATTGGGTTGCCAAAGGTTACTGTACACCATTACCGCTCACTGATTAGGTTGCTAGAAGTTACTGCACAGATTAACGTTCACTGATTGGGTTGCTAGAGGTTACTGCATACATCACCAGTCACTGATTGGGTTGCTAGATGTTACCGCACACATTACCGCTCACTGATTTGGTTGCTAGATGTTACTGCACACCATTACCACTCACTGATTGGGTTGCTAGAGGTTACTGCACACCATTACTGCTCACTGATTGGGTTGCTAGAGGTTACTGCACACCATTACCACTCACTGATTGGGTTGCTAGAGGTTACTGCACACATTTCCGTTCACTGATTGGGTTGCTAGAGGTTACTGCACGCCATTACTGATCACTGATTGGGTTGCTAGAAGTTACTGCACACCATTACCGCTTACTGATTGAGTTGCTAGATGTTACTGCACACATTACCAATCGCTGATTGGGTTGCTAGAGGTTACTGCACACCATTACCATTCACTGATTGGGTTGCTAAACGTTACTGCACACCATTACCGCTCACTGATTGGGTTGCTAGAGGTTACTGCACACATCACCGCTCACTGATTGGGCTGTTAGATGTTACTGCACACCATTACCACTCACTAATTGGGTTGCTAGAGGTTACTGCACACCATTACCACTCACTGATTGGGTTGCTAGACGTTACTGCATACCATTACCACTCACTGATTGGGTTGCTAGAGGTTACTACACACCATTACCGCTCACTGATTGGGTTGCTAGAGGTTACTGCACAGATTACCGTTCACTGATTGGGTTGCTAGAGGTTACTGCACATATCACCACTCACTGATTGGGTTGCTAGACGTTACCGCACACCATTACCGTTTACTGATTGGGTTGCTAGATGTTACTGCACACCATTACCACTCACTGATTGAGTTGCTAGAGGTTACTGCACACCATTACCGCTCACTGATTGGGTTGCTAGAGGTTACTGCACTCCATTACCACTCACTGATTGGGTTGCTAGAGGTTACTGCACACCATTACCACTCACTGATTGGATTGCTAGAGGTTACTGCACACCATCACTACTCACCCATTGGTTGCTAGAAGTTACTGCACATTACTGCACACTGAATCCTGTAACTCACAGTGCCCCCCCCCCCGTAAGATGCTCTGGTCCAGCTGCTGCTTTATCAATCCACCCCCCTCCGCTGCTGACAGGAGAAGGGTGAAGGAGAACAATCACAGCCCGCTCTGTGTCTTCCATCTTAGTCCTGCTGACTGGAGAGGGGGCAGGGGTGAGCCGGGGAACACTGACCAGAGAAGGTGCGGGGGCGAGCAGGGGAACACTGACCAGAGAAGGTGCGGGGGCAAGCAGGGAAATACTGACCGGAGAAGGGGCGAGCGGGGGAACACTGACCAGAAACAGGCGGGGCGAGCAGTCACAGCCTGCCTCTCCTCTGTCACACTTGCAGTGTGGCCACTTGTATCAACTGGCCAGGAGAGGAAGTGAGGAATGGGCTGCACTCGCTACATGGGAAGAATATTTGCTGGCAGCATGGGCTCAAGGGGCAATTGCTTTGGGCCCCCCAACAATGATTGGGCCCTGAGCAACTGCCTCTTTTGCCCTGCAATCAAAGACGGCCCTGCTAGCAACTCAATCAGTGAGTGGTAATGGTGTACAGTAACCTCTAGCAACCCAATCAGTGAGTGGTAATGGTGTGCAGTAACCTCTAGCAACCCAATCAGTTAGTGGTAATTGTGTGCAGTGATGTCTAGCAACCCAATCAGTGAGCGGTAATGGTGTGCAGTAACCTCTAGCAACCCAATCAGTGAGTGGTAATGGTGTGCAGTAACGTCTAGCAACCCAATCAGTGAGCGGTGATGTGTGCAGTAACCTCTAGCAACCCAATCAGTGAGTGGTAATGGTGTGCAGTAACATCTAGCAACCCAGTAAATGGTATGGTGTGCAGTAACCTCTAGCAACCCAATCAGCGATGGGTAATGTGTGCAGTAACCTCTAGCAACCCAATCAGTAAGCGATAATGGTGTGCAGTAACCGCTAGCAACCCAATCAGTGATCAATAATGGTGTACAGTAACCTCTAGCAACCCAATCAGTGAGTGGTAATGGTGTGCAGTAACGTCTAGCAACCCAATCAGTGAGTGGTAGTGGTGTGCAGTAACCTCTAGCAACCCAATCAGTGAACAGAAATGTGTGCAGTAACCTCTAGCAACCCAATCAGTGAACGGTAATCTGTGCTGTAACCGCTAGCAACCCAATCAGTGAGCGGTAATGGTGTACAGTAACCTCTAGCAACCCAATCAGTGAGTGGTAATGGTATGCAGTAACGTCTAGCATCCCAATCAGTGAGTGGTAATGGTGTGCAGTAACCTCTAGCAACCCATTCAGTAAATGGTAATGGTGTGCAGTAACATCTAACAGCCCAATCAGTGAGCGGTAATGGTGTGCAGTAACCTCTAGCAACCCATTCAGTGAATGGTAATGGTGTGCAGTAACCTCTAGCAACCCAATCAGTGAGTGGTAATGGTGTGCAGTAATGTCTAGCAACCCAATCAGTGATCGGTAATGGTGTGCAGTAATGTCTAGCAACATGCGTTAAAGATGGCCCTGTGTCAGTAGACTGTGGACAGTGCTTAGGGCTGCTGTGGCTGTATGCCCTGAACTAAACAAATAGTGCAGATTCACAAGAGAAGCATCTCCAAGGAGGTGCAGGCTAGAAAGAGAGGCCCCAAATCCTGATGGGCTGAGTTTGGCCTAACCAAGCTAAGGCTTTTCCTCAGTTCATCACCATCTGAAACTTAAGGGATACCATCCAGAACTGCATCGGGGAGGACAGTGTCAGAAAACTGGAGGGGTGTGGGGCCTAAGGGCCATACCTGTGTGCTGTGTAATTGCAATTCCTAACTTGTGATAGGAACTGGATCGCTTTTTGGATTACAAATTTCTCAAAAAGACCTAAACGCTAGCTACAGGGGGTGGATGTAATCAACAGGAGACGCAAGCAGAAGGACCCATCTAAAAAGCTGCTCCTCCAGGTGTAAGGGTGGCCTAACTAGTGTGCCAGAGAACTGGGAGAAGTTAACGCATGTGGATACAATAAAAGTTGTCTATATTCTAGAAATTGAATGATCACAGAAAAAAGGCACTACATATGTTGCCGGTCATACACTTCTTCAGGCAGAAAAGGTCATGTTTATCTGCATGGCACTTTTTCAATAGTGATATAACATGAGCTTACAGAGCACAGATTGCCTGAGGAGTTACCCTGTGATCCTTAAAGTCCTTGCAGTTATCTGGCTGCCAGCGGCAGACAGTTCAAAGAGGCTAGCAAAAAAGACACTCTTTAAGAGGAAACTACTCTTTACCCACATGTAAGGTACCACTCCCTCTTACTACTCTTACTCTTTTCCTAACCAGCGACACGTGGTACCTGGCCGGCTCCTACACTACAGGTCCCCGCTTGATGTAGAGTATATTTTTTAATCACTTCCATGTCATGATGGCCACCTGGAGTCCATAATAGGGACAAATTCATCCTCAATGGTCTCCTGCCAGCCTGAAGTAACATCACAGTGCCACCTTCAGGTTGGCCAGTATACTACAGTGCAACACTTGCCTACATGGGGGTAGCGTTATACTATAAAGCCACCACTTAAGCTTCCCCATCTCATAAGAATTTATAAGTACAAACCTCAGATTAGCCACTTCTTTATTTCAGAGATGGAGAAACCATTAGTGCAGACTATTCAGCTGCACATGAGCCCTCTGGGACTTTGGCACTCTTTCCTCTATCAATAAGACCTGGACACTTGTGGGTGGAGCGTAACATGCCCAGCTGGGGAACCGAAAGTGAGCTCTCACTAGTGCCCCCAGTGGCGGCCTGAGGCTGTGATCACGTGAAATCAGCGTTAAGGCAGCGCTCTATATTAAAAAGCGAGACTCCCCTGTGAGAGTACTCTTAACTCTTTGTAATCCGTGGCCAACGCTTGTAACATTTCACATCATTCACTACAGACACAGTGCCTCGTTACACTTTAGAACACTTCTCCCTTAAATTGTAAATGATCACTTTGTAAAACAACACATTCAGTTTGAAAATAGAAATGAAGGTAAAACATTTTTGTATAGCTATAAAAAAATTCCCTTTCTTATAAGTGATCAAATTTCCTCTGCTCTCAGCTGCATAAGAGCTGGGGGGAGGAGAAGCAACAGCACACTGAGCTTCCCAGTGAATGGCTGTGCAGTCTGATCATTGGAGGAGAGTATACTGAGTTCCCAGCACAGCTAGAGAACTGACCATGGTGTGCTCTTCTGCTTAGTGTGGTCAGTTTTTAATAGAAAAGCACCGGGACTGGCAGGATCACTAGGGATTTCACATAAAGGAAGCAATACAAAGAGAACAGGATGCATTCTCTTACCAGTACATAGTACAGCACATATCAGGAATATGAAGTGTTGGGGTAACAAACGCTTTAAGGTTGTGCAGCATTTCTGAGCCAGTACTGCTGAGATTGTACCGGTCTCCACCAACTCAGTAGTCCTGTCCTCTCCTCCCCAGTGACATCGATCCATATGTTGCTATTGGATACAGATAGGCTCACTTTTCCATAAACCTATGCTTGTTCTCCTCCTGAAGCCTCACTTCATGACTTGTGACTTCCAGGCTAGGTTCGTAGGGTACCCCATGCCACTAGGTCAGTCCCAGTATGTGGAGAACTGGTCACTAGTGAAGGAGCCAAGCATCAATCTCCTTCACTACCAGAGTCTCAGTCACCCTTGCCATGTCACCCTTTTCCTGACTGGCCTTCTTGGGATAGCTTCTCTGATCATTAAACCTTTGTACTGTATCTTCCCTAACTTCTGTTGTCCTCTTTGTAAGCCCTGTTCTTTGGATCAGCCATATATGCATCCTTTTGGTGACTTCAGACTAGGTATATTGAATCACAACAAAGTTTTTTTACTAAAGTAGTTAAAGAATACAGCTGAACAATTAAACCAGTTAGCTTCCACATCTTTTCTGTAATAGTTCTCTAAAGTGCCCTATTGTTGTGCCCCTTGTGCTCCCTCTTGAGGTAGTCATATCCAGTGACAGCCCATCCATTAGGGGCGCACGGGCACCACCCCCCCATCCATGCGCCCAGCCCCCTAATCTACATGCGCGGCGCTGGCGCATGGATTCCAATGGGGGAGGTGTTTTTTTTTTAAGCATGTGATTAGAGCCAGAGGCGCTAATAGGATTCAAAAAAGGGTGGGCTCAGGGCGCAGAGTGATGCTCTTCGAGCCCACCCAGTTGTGTGCTAATAGCAAATGAATATTCGCTATTGTCACACTGCTTCTCCTCTCGGCCAATCAGGAAGCGGGTTGTGAGACCTGTTTCCTGATTAGTCGAAAGGAGAAGTGATCTTATTGGCCTAGAGGGAGGAGGAGGGAGGAGATGCATGGCCGGAGGAGATGCAGGAGAAGCCCGACCCACCAGCTGCCACTGCTCCCAGATAAAGACAGGAAACCTCTCATCCATGGTCCTGCCGTCCTTCTTGGAGATCCTGGGGGCCCCTGAGTGAACCTCTCCCCTCCGTGCCGGCCTGGGACAGCGGAGAGTCCGAGTTGGAGTCTGAAACGTGGGACATTACTCCATGAGGAGTACATTACTTCCAGCACTCCCCGGCTCGAACAGTGGAGATCGAAGTGTCATCCCGTAAGGTAAGGAGGCTTTCCGCCTTTCCGTCCGTCTGTCTCCCATGGGGGGTGTTGCCGGTGTTCCCCGCCTTCATGTCCATTACCCGCCGGGGGGGTTGGGGTAGAGTTGGTTTGCCGCCCTTTCCTCCGCCAAATTATTGAGCACCAGCCGCCACTGGTCATACTTTAGATGTGAGAGTCTTTTAAATTCATTTGGATCTTTTGGAAAGGCAAGAGTCCATGATTGGCAACAAAAGTTCATACCCTTTGGAACCCCGACTGGGTTTCCACAAGGAGAGGTAAAGCAGTATAGTGGCAGCTACATCCATGAAAGAAATTGTCCTCTAGGGGCCTAGCGATCCTCTTTTTTTTCATGCTTTGACCTGCAGGGGACGCTACTCTCCTGAAAAGAGCAGGAAAACCCAGCCAGCAGTGTTAATCCTTGCTTCTCAGGCGTTACCAGCTTAGCAGGGCAGCAACATTTAACAGTATAATGAACTTACATTAGAATATATAGTTTACTCACAGGCATGCAGACTAAGCAAACAAAACATATAGAAATAAAACATGAAAAAAAATTTGCCACAGGTAACATTGTGGATGCAGGGCATGCTTTATGATGCCCTAACCAATCTCTTGTTTGCAATATCAAAGTGGTATCATAGAACATGCACCTCCTTCACTCCATATCTGACCAGAACTGAGACTTGCAGATCGCTTCTTTCTCTTAACAGTATTTGGACTGGAAGTAAAGGGGATGCTTACTATCTGACTCCCAGTTAGTTATGGTTCATGAGATGGTTCAGAGTAAGGCTGGGTTCACATATATGCGAATTGGATGTGTTTTTAACCGCATCCAATTGGCATACCATGTGAATGTGACTGGCTTTCAATTGAGCCGGTTGACACGTGTGGGGCAGCCGCAGTGAGGTTTTGAAAAGGGTCCTGTGCAATTTTGGGTCCGGTTCAGGTGTGAGTTCAGGTAAAAATTTGCACCTGAATTGCACCTGAACTGGGGAACAGAAACACACCGAACTCTGGACTGCAAAGCGCAGCCACGTATGTGTGAACCCAGCGCTATGTAAAGGCTGCTCTTCATTTGCATCCAAGGTCACCACCTGGCTTGTGAGATTTCTGCCAATGTTATTAGTAGGAAAAAGATAAAGCACTGTCAGCAGCTCAGCTCATCCTGCTTTCCCCTCCCAGGGATACTACTTTAGTAAGTGGAAAGCTTTTGAGTTACTGCTAGGATAGGGAGCAAGGATAGCTTAACTGCCGAGTCACTTCTGCACCTCTGTGGGGGAGGGGGGGGGGAGCTGGAGAATCACTGTTGGGAAGGGGGGGGGGCAGGCAAAACTAAACTGCTATATCACTGCTGGAAGTGAGAACAGGGGGAGCTGTTGATTCTGAGTCACTACTGGGAGAAGGGACCAGTGGCAGCTGAGCTGCTGAGAAAATGACTTGGACAACTACAGTGCTTCAGTTTTAAGGTTTAAGGATGAATTGCTTCAAAGTGCCTGCTGCTAAAAAGGTCAGTGAGGGCTTACTGTTAAGCTCAGTTACTGCCTCTTAGGAATGTCTAAATATTTGAATGTTGATGGCATGGCCGGACTTTCACTTTAACTACTTGCTGCCCAGTTTACGTATATAAACACATACCTCCCAACATTTTGAGATGGGATTGAGGGACACCTATTCGCAAAAGTATGTAGACATAGGATCCACCCCCTGCTGCGCCCCTTTAAAGGCAAAATATACACACAAAAAATTTGTTAAACCCACAAGTGCTTTTTTCACCACTGCTATTTCTTTATATTGGCTTTTGAAACATACAAATGTAGCCATTTAGAAATTGGATGAAAGGTTTAGCATTGGAAAACACTTTTTGAAAGATAAATAGTGCATTTCATATAAAACTATATAGATCAGACAAAAATGAGGGACAAATGAAGGGGAAAGAGGGACATTGCTCCAAATCAGGGACAGTCCCTCGAAATCAGGGACAGTTGGGAGGTATGTAAACATCCTGGGCAGCAAGCCTTCAAACCAGGATCATAGCTGCAGCTGCAGTCATAAACCTTATACCTTTTTTTTAAAGCCAGCAGTTGGCTTTCCTTCAAAAGTGATTAATATTACAGCACTACAAAGTCTTCCTCCCACCGCGGCCCACTGCTAACCTGAGCTCTGCCATTCCACTGGAGTGCCTGGGATCGTGGTAACTGGTGGTGTTGGCTACCCACAGAGGAGATGTGGAATATCCATACCCCAATCTCCTCTGTGACAAATGGATTATAACCCTCCCTTCCTCTATCCAAAATGAAAAAAAGAAGGTTTGTCTATAGTTCTCCAAACCAAGCAAAAGTAATATGAGTGAGTGCTCAAAATGGGAATAGCAGCTAGCACAAAAGAAGGTTAGCAGCCAACCTTATATTACAATGCAAAGAAGTGATAGTGCAGCACTCAAAGCAGTACACGTATATTATAAATGACTAATAAAGTGCTAAAATAGTGCCAACATATATGTGCAACCAATATCTTAAAAAATAATAATTTGTATATTAAGGTGCTACCCCCAATAAATTGTAAACACATAAAAAACAGTCTCTTATATAAAGTGCTAGTAGTGCAAATAAATAGATCCAAAATCAGCATGTGCAAATCCTGGTCTTCTCCATCATAATATGCATACAAAGTTCGCCAAAGTGTAAAAGGTACTCCTATCTGTCACTGGCAGTATGTAAAACCTCCACCTCCTTTATGCACTCATCAGACGGCTGAAATCCACCAGGGAATCCTCAGCATTCCCAGGTAACAGTGTCAATCTCCTAAGTGAGAAAGCTCACACCATGGAGCCCAGAAATGGAGTATATAGTGTAGTAGCTTATTAAAGTTAAAACTGGCCAATACAAATAAATACCACTTGGAATGTAATAAAACAAACAATCCGGACTCACTCTGATGGCTGCTGATCTGACTCACAGCAATGTGACGTCAGTGTGACGTCAGTACATAAAGGCTCCTCCCAATGCATTTCATGCGCATGCACATCCTCAGGGGATTTGCCTACCATTACATGCCTACGCTACCTTACATGCCATTACATTTCAGCCATCTGTTGAGTGCATAAAGGAGGTGGAGGTTTTACACACTGCTGGTGACAGAGTGGAGTACCTTTTACACTTTGGCAACTTTGTATGCACAATATGATGGAGAAGACCAAAGTTTGCACATGCTGATTTTGGGACTATTTATTTGAACTACTAGCTCTTTAAAAGAGACTGTTTTTTTATGTGTTTACAATTTATTGGGGGTAGCACCTTAACCACTTCCAGACCAGCCGGCGCAGTTTTACTGCGGCAGGTTGGCTCGACTGGGCAAATTGACATTACCTTATGTTGCTTTTCCTCTTGGCCACTAGGGGCAGGAGTGCGCCCGCAGTGTGTGCCCGGAGCCGATGCGAGTGCCCGCCAGAGCGCCGTGACGGAGCGAGAACTGGGATCTGTGTGTGTAATCATACAAATCACGTTTTTTTCAGGGGAGTAGAGACAGATCGTATGTTCATACCAAGTATGAACACCGATCTCTCTCTCCTCCTAGACAGTCCCATCTCCCCTACAGTTAGAACACAGTAAGGGAACACAGTTAACCCCTTGACCGCCCCCTAGTATTAACCCCTTCCCTGCCAGTGACATTTATACAGTAATCAGTGCATTTTTATAGCAATGATTGCTGTATAATTGTCAACGGTCCAAAAAATGTGTAAAAGTGTCCAATTTGTCCTCCCCAATATCGCAGTCCCAATAAAAATCGCAGATCGCTGCCATTACTAGTAAAAAACAAAATAATAATGAAAAAAGCCATAAATCTATACCCTATTTTGTAGACGCTATAACTTTTCCGCAAACCAATCAATATACACTTATTGCAATTTGTTTACCAAAAATATGTAGAAGAATACATATCAGCCTAAACTGAGGAAAAAATGTGTTTTTTGAAAAAAAATGTGGGATATAATGTAATGTATCGCAAAAAATGGCCTGGTCATTGAGCAGCCAAATCTTCCGGGGCTCAAGTGGTTAATATATGAATTATTATTTTTTAAGATATTGGTTGCACATATATTTTGGCGCTATTTTAGCACTTTATTAGTCATTTATAATATACCTGTACTGTTTGAGCACTGTACTATCACTTTTTTGTGCATAGTTCTACTTTAAGTTAAATGGATGACAGAAGTTTTGACTGAATAACAGGAGTTTTATTTCAACATAGGTCCAATTTAAAGAAACAAAAATAAGATTAATAAATATAACAATTTAAATCAGCAGGAAGAATAATGTTTTATATTACAGCTAGTCAGTTTTAAAAATCAGTGACATTTATTATTATTAATATTATTATTATACAGAATTTGTATAGCGCCAATAGTTTACGCAGCGCTTTACAATATAAAAGGGAGACAATACAGTTATAATACAATAAGATACAGGAGGATTAAGAGGGCCCTGCTCAGAAAAGCTTACAATCTAATAGGGTGGGGCAGGTGGTACAAAAGGTTGTAACTGTGGGGAATAAGCTGATGGAAGTGGTAAAAGATTAGTTACAGACGTTATAGGCTTTCCTGAAGAGATGAGTTTTCAGGGATCGCCTGAAGGTAGCAAGAGTAAGGGATAGCCGGACAGGTGGAGGTCGTGAGTTCCAGAGGATGGGAGAGGCTCTGGAGAAATCCTGGAGACGATCATGATAGGAGGAGATGAGAGAGCTTGAGAGTAGGAGGTCTTGAGAATAGCAGAGGGGACGATTTGGGTGATATTTGGAGACAAGATTGGTGATGTAGCTCGGGGCAGAGTTGTGAATAGCTTTGTATGTTATGGTTAGTATCTTGAATTTAATTCGCTGGGTGATTGGGAGCCAGTGTAGGGATTGGAGGAGAGGGTTGGCAGACACTGAGCGGTTGGCAAGGTGTATAAGTCTGGCAGCAGTATTCATGATATACTGAAGAGGGGATAGCCTATGGAGAGGTAGGCCAATGAGAAAGGAGTTGCAATAGTCAAGGCGAGAGATAACAAGGGAGTGAATGAGGAGCTTGGTGGTTTCATTTGTTAAAAAGGGGCAAATTTTAGAGATGTTACGGCGGTGAATTCTACAAACGATTGGATTTGAGGCTGAAATCTGATCTCTGATGTCAGAGTCTAGGATTACACCTAGTACCCTGGCGTGAGGGGAGGGACTGATGGTTGCATTGTTGATTTTGATGGAAAAGTCATGGAGGAGGGCACTGGCGGGGGGGAATATTAATAGCTCAGTTTTAGAGAGATTTAGTTTAAGGAAGTGGTGCAACATCCATGCTGATATGTCAGTTAGTAAGTTAGTAATGTGAGAGGAGACTGAAGGAGTGAGGTGAGGAGTAGACAGATAGATTTGGGTGTCATCAGCGTATAAGTGGTATTGGAAGCCGTGGGCGGTTATCAAGTGACCAAGGGAGGAGGTGTAGATAGAGAAGAGAAGGGGTCCAAGAACAGAGCCTTGGGGGACCCCCACAGAGAGGGGCAATGGAGAGGAGGAGACAGAGTTGTGACCTTTATTGGGACCAATTCTTTTTTTGGGGAGGAGTGGGGCAAAACGGTGACGGTTAACAGAAATCTTTTACTATACTATTCACTATTAGGCAAAAAACAGTAAATCAACTTTAAATTTCCAGGGTACCCAATAAAATGTTGTATTGCAGGAATGAGATTATTTGCAATTGTTGTTTGGCACAACTGTATGAAAATCGATTGCATTATTTGACAAACTTTGGTTCAGTAAGGTTAATGGCCACCCATACTTCAAAATGATAAGTCAGAATAGAGAGCGGGGCATAAAGCCGTATGCTAGTATTTCTGAATAGGGAATGGACTCTCTTGAACTTCAACAGTCTTGTAACCTAAAGCTTAAACTAATTTCAATGATGGTGAGCAGCTGCCAATGAAAATGTTCTTCCCTGTCAGATTATGTACAGGATAATAAAATATAATAATATACTAGCAGGGATCTGAGACACTTCATTATTGTAATGCAATGGAAATAAACATACGCAGAGGTGGACGTTTCGAACAGCTGCTTCTTTGTATACAGAGAGAATATCTATTACAAGTGTAAAAGTGATGCATTGATTCTACTCATTCATTTTGTTTAATATCTAGAAATGCAATGTGATCTTTATTGGAGGATTCTTTTCTAAATGGTTACAGCAACTGGGGAAAAAGATACTGGTTCAGCTTGCTTCAGCTTTTTGGGTAAATAGATCAGGAATCAAAAGTCAATATAGTTAGTTTCAGGAATGTGTCACACAATAAACAAAAAGTCCAGGTACTCTTCTGAAAATACTGATCATTGGGAGGCAGGGTGGCGAGGTCCACTATGATCCAGTAATAAAGAGAGTCCCGCTGAGATCCTACTCCAGGTCCTGTGCCTTCCAGGCCACTATGGCAAATATACCTTCTAGTCTTCCCTTCTCCAGCACTAACAGATAACACTCAGGGCCGATCCTGGGCGGGTGCAGGGGGTGCTCTGCACCCGGGCGCCGCAGAGGGGGGGGGCGCTGAAGTGTCAGAGTGCTCCCCTCCCTCCTCCTCTCCTTTGTTCTGTGAAGTAGCGTCACTATGGGGAAAGTGGCCGCGGTGCAGTGAACACAAGCGGCCATGCTGTGACAAGGGGGAGGCTAGCTGCGGTATGTCAGCGTATCTCCCCCGCTCGCCCCCCCCCTTCTCCTGTCAGCAGAGTGCAGCTCTCAGCTTGTTATCTGCTCAGCTTGGTGCCCGATTTTCTTCCGTCCCCATTGGCCACAGTGGAGGGCCAATCAGAAGATGCTAGCAGTGCATCATGGGACATGAAGTCCTGGAAGATCTGCAAAGAAGTCTGTAAAGTGTAAAGGAACTACGGAAGGCTTCCTCTGTGCTGTGCCCAGTGATTGCAGGTATGTGCAGGGGGAGGGGAGGGTGAGTGAGCCTGTTACTTTATCAGTTAGCAGCAGCAGGACAGAATGTCTGTGTACACTGCAGGCTGCTCAGAAGAACAGCCCGGGAATGAAGGGGGGAGGGGGAGAGTGAACGTATCTGAGCTCCTCACTGGCTTCCCCCTGACTTGGCCACCCTTACCATTAATGTAGAAGGCTGTAAGGGGTGAGCAGTAGGCTGACACATAAGAAAGTCACTCAGCTTGTCCACCTGACACTCCCCCCATACAGACAGATGGGTGTAAAAAGTCACACACAGCATGTTATACCATCTCTGCAGACTTGAAGGAGAGCCAGGAGTAGAGAAAGTCTCTACTGGGGTAATTTAAGCGGGATATCCTGTACTGGGAATTGGGAGGGGGCAATATTTGTTGTACACTGGCCAGTGTGTTACCTCTGTGCTATGTGCATGGCACACTCCTGAGCACTGTCTGAAACACACTTGAACCCTCTACTCCATGCACTCCTCAGCCCAGCAAAACAATCAAACCTCAGCCCAACACCCTTACAATATGCATTCCTGAACCCTGTGCCATCTGTGAGTATCGCGCTCCTGTGCCGTCTGTGAGTATCGCACTCCTGTGCCGTCTGTGAGTATCGCACTCCTGTGCCGTCTGTGCGTATCGCACTCCTGTGCCGTCTGTGCGTATCGCACTCCTGTGCCGTCTGTGAGTATCGCACTCCTGTGCCGTCTGTGCGTATCGCACTCCTGTGCCGTCTGTGCGTATCGCACTCCTGTGCCGTCTGTGCGTATCGCACTCCTGTGTCGTCTGTGCGTATCGCACTCCTGTGCCGTCTGTGCGTATCTCACTCCTGTGCCGTCTGTGAGTATCGCACTCCTGTGCCGTCTGTGAGTATCGCACTCCTGTGCCGTCTGTGAGTATCGCACTCCTGTGCCGTCTGTGCGTATCGCACTCCTGTGCCGTCTGTGAGTATCGCACTCCTGTGCCGTCTGTGTGTATCGCACTCCTGTGCCGTCTGTGCGTATCGCACTCCTGTGCCGTCTGTGAGTATCGCACTCCTGTGCCGTCTGTGAGTATCGCACTCCTGTGCCATCTGTGCGTATCGCACTCCTGTGCCGTCTGTGCGTATCGCACTCCTGTGCCGTCTGTGAGTATCGCACTCCTGTGCCGTCTGTGAGTATCGCACTCCTGTGCCGTCTGTGCGTATCGCACTCCTGTGCCTTCTGTGCGTATCGCACTCCTGTGCCGTCTGTGAGTATCGCACTTCTGTGCCGTCTATGCGTATCGCACTCCTGTGCCATCTGTGAGTATCGCACTCCTGTGCCGTCTGTGCGTATCGCACTCCTGTGCCGTCTGTGAGTATCGCACTCCTGTGCCGTCTGTGCGTATCGCGCTCCTGTGCCTTCTGTGCGTATCGCACTCCTGTGCCGTCTGTGAGTATCGCACTCCTGTGCCGTCTGTGCGTATCGCACTTCTGTGCCGTCTGTGCATATCGCACTCCTGTGCCATCTGTGCGCATCGCACTCCTGTGCCGTCTGTGCGCATCACACTCCTGTGCCGCCTGTGCGTATCGCACTCCTGTGCCGCCTGTGCGTATCGCACTCCTGTGCCGTCCTTTTTTTCCTCTTTTTTTTTTTTCTTTGGTTTTTGTTAGAAAATCTTTTTCATAAAAAAAAATTCAATGAAAAAAAAGCTGGCCAACTGCATCAAAGTAATCCCTCTATGGCCAGTCCCTAACCTGCTCTGCAAATTGAAATAGCTACAGTGGATATAGCACCAATATGGGGGAAATAGACAAAAGTTGGAGGCGAGCAACAGGTTTCAGTTCTGGCCAGTGACCTGCAATGAAATAGAAATAAGATATACCTGTGGTCCAATCCCAATAGTTTGTATATGTATATAATTCATCAGCACCTTTTTTTTTTTTTTCATTGCAAAGCTAGCTATAGCAGCGTGCAGAGGGTTTATTCAGAATTTGTAGTGTTAACACTTGGTCACACCCCTTTAGCATCTGATGGATTTTATACATATACAGTATGTACAAGCTATTGGGGTTTGAGCACAGGTATACCCTTTCTCTATTGCATTGCAGGTCAGTGGCCAGACCTGAACCTGTAGCTCTCCTCTAACTTGTGTCTATGTCCCCCATGTTGGCACTATTTCCAAAGAATTGCAAAGCTTGCTAGAAAGGGTATATGCTGTAGCAGTATGCGGAGGGTTCATCCAGAATTTCTAGAGCTCATCTTTTCTGACACTCTGTTCTCCTTCTATCAGCATGCTTCTTCTCAGCACATAAACTGATTGATTCCTTGTGCCGCTTCTTCCTCACATTTCAGTTCTGCTGTGAAGGTATTGAAAAAGGCTGGTGGCAAGTCAGATAACAGTCCTACTATACCTGCTACCGGACCTAGGGAAAGGAAGGGAGCCCATGCTGAGGACAGAGGGAACCACCAAAGTTCAGGGAGAATGGTGGTAAGCTGTACAGGGGAGGGCTGTGTGGCTCCACTGTGGGATAAAGGATCATTTACTACTGACCTTTGAACTTTGTGCCACTTACTCCTGACCCCTGAAGTCTGCATCACTTACTACTGACTTCTGTACTTTGCATCACTTACTCCTGACCCCTGAACTCTGCATCACTTACTACTAACCCCTGAACTCTATGCCACTTATTACTATCCCCTGAACTCTATGTCATCTTCTACTGACCCCTGAGCTCTGAGTCATTTACTACTGGCCTCTGAACTCTGCATCACTTATTCCTGACCCCTTAACTCTGCATTACTTACACCTGACCCCTGAACTCTTCATCACTTATTACTGACCCCTGAACTCTTCCTCACTTACACCTGACCCCTGAACTCTTCATCACTTACTGCTGACCCCTGAACTCTATGTCACTTACTACTAACCCCTGAACTCTAGGTCATCTTCTACTGACCTCTGAGTCATTTACTACTGGCCTCTGAACTCTGCATCGCTTACTCCTGACACCTAAACTCTTCATCACTTACATCCGACCCCTGAACTCTGCATCACTTACTACTAACCCCTGAACTCTATGCCACTTATTACTATCCCCTGAACTATATGTCATCTTCTACTGACCCCTGAGCTCTGAGTCATTTACTACTGGCCTCTGAACTCTGCATCACTTATTCCTGACCCCTTAACTCTGCATTACTTATACCTGACCCCTGAACTCTTCATCACTTACTACTGACCCCTGAACTCTATGCCACTTCTTTCTAACCCCTGAACTCTATGTCATCTTCTACTGACCCCTGAGCTCTGAGTCATTTACTACTGGCCTTTGAACTCTGCATCACTTATTACTGACCCCTTAACTCTGCATTACTTACACCTGACCCCTGAACTCTTCCTCACTTACACCTGACCCCTGAACTCTTCATCACTTACTGCTGACCCCTGAACTCTATGTCACTTACTACTAACCCCTGAACTCTAGGTCATCTTCTACTGACCTCTGAGTCATTTACTACTGGCCTCTGAACTCTGCATCGCTTACTCCTGACACCTAAACTCTTCATCACTTACATCCGACCCCTAAACTCTGCATCACTTACTCCTGACCCTTGAACACTACATTACTTACTCCTGACCTCTGGACTTTGCCTCACTTACTACTGACCTCTGAACTCTGCATCATATGCTACTGAATCTTTGCATCTCTTACTACTGAACCCCTGTCCTCTGTGTCCCTTAAAGCCACAGACAATATTTAGTTCAATAAAAACCACACCCAGTTTTGGCCACAGCGCACTGTGCACACTGCAATTTTTTTTCTCAGACAGGAGACAGGACCAACTTATGATCTTGCACACAGGCCCATTGCTTTCAGAAATCGTCCATGCATTCAGTGATGTATTAATGATTACTGAACTGCGTTAATCTGCATGTTATACATGCCACGAGTTCAGCTTTAAATAAAGACACATTTTACCGCACTGCACTATCTTCCTTGCACGTAATCCTTTAACATGATTCTAAAAGATTTCAACATGTGGACACACAGAAGGTCCATAAGTTAGCACATTCACGGAATTGTCTCCCTACAGGAGGTTAGCGCAGACTGGAAAAATGTTTTTTATGTAGGACACAGATATATAAATCGTAAATTGTAATAATGGCATCTTTATTGCACGTTAGAAGTGATATCCAGGGCTTTGCCGTCAGCCGATTGCTAAATCAAATGACTCATGATTCCACTAGGAGCTCTTTCTTCAGAGACCTACTGTGAATAGCTACTACTGTTCTGCAGATGGGATTAAATCAATTGCAGAGATACTGATTGTCAAGGCTGACAGTATATAGAGCTAACTTGCTGCCAAATAAATCCAGACAAATCCTACTAGTTTCCCATTTCGTTAAAGATCTAGAATTCATGATGTGGTTCCTGAAGGACTTCAGATGACATAGGATCTGTAATAAAGTTTATGTAAACCCAATCAATGAAATATCATGCACGCTTTAACATGTTAAACTTCACTACCAGCACCCAGTGCTTTCACCAAATACACAGCATATATGTACCTTATGATAGACTTACCTGCCAAAGTGTCACCTTCAGCAATGTGCTGGCCTCAATCTCCCTCAACACTCCATAGCTGTTGATAACATATTTGCCTGGTCCTATAATGGGTTTGGCCACCTTGACCACCCTGTCTTTCGTCCTGTCTTTCGTCTTCCTAGCCAGGCTAGGAAGACGAAACTTCCATATGCATCCAAGACCAAAGCCATGGCGAGCATGTACATGGGCAGCCCAGTGTACTTTGAGAAAAAATATTGCTGGTAGGCAGGAGAGAAGCTTTAAAGTGGTATTAACGACATTTTTTTCCTAAATCAAGTAAAAATAACATAATTTACATGCGTTTGATCTTTTTTTAAAATGTCCTACTCAGAGTTTTCTTTTTTTATATTGTTTCCTGGTCATGCCACTATATCCCATTCTATCCGTGCCCCCTGTGCCACCGGAACCTATGGATTTCTGTGTGAGTCTTTACAATGTGCATGCTCCTGCCCTGTAGTACAACTCCACATGCAGCCAATCAGTGCACACAGCCAGCATTAGAGGGGCACAGAGCTTCTGTCAATTACTACTGTAGAGGGGAGGGGGGGGTTAGCTTTTCCTTAGCATCCCTCTCACACTGGCTGTATGGGCATCTCTCTGAATGGCTGCATGCAGAATTGTAGTACAGAGCGGGGGTGCACACATTGTGGAGACTCACCTAAGACTCTATAGGTCCCAAAGGCACAGGGGACACAGAGAGAACAGGAATATATAGCGGTACAGCTAGGGAACAATTGAAATAGCAAGTTACGAGGAGGGAAAAAAAAAATTTAAATGCATATGAGTTATGCTATTTTTATCTGATTTAGGGGTAAATATGACTTTAACACCACTTTAACTGCAGAAAAAACATACATGGGAGGATTTATTAACCAGTTTCACACCAGTACACTGCCTATGGACCAGAGTAATGTTACCTTTCTTCTGTTGACTGGGAAATAACTTTGTCATTATGTAAAGGCATGAACCTTTCTACCTGCAACTGGTGTTTTCAGCTGCATAAGATGTGCATTAATCATGTGGCTTCATGGTGCCATTTGTTGCCCTGTACACACACACAACCTACAGTAAAGAAAATCTTCACATTTCAGTGTCAGAAGTTTCTGTTTGTGTTCAAATATGAGGCATGGAGCATGGTAATGCACAGGTTAAAGGAGTTCTATGGTCATATACATACACTTTCATCATCAGCATTGTATAAGCAATACAAACAATATTTATATTTGACAATCCAGACAAATAGAAGCTTGACATTTGACAAATAGAAGCTTACTTGAAAAACCTCCAGTTTTCTGGGTTCTCTCCATGCTTTGCAGCTTCTCCTCTGCTGTTTACCTTTCTAAAGACTACATATCCCATGGTACCTTGCCTGCATGCAGTGATTCTTGTACTCCTTCTGAAACTCCTCCTCTCAGCACCTCTGTAGTTCAGAAGGCAGGTTCTGTGAGAAAAAAAAACACAGCAGGACCTAACCACAGGGCAGAGTGAATATGTCTCACAGAATATGGACCTTGCTTTGTGCACTGGTGCGCAGTCATGTTGGAACAGGAAGGGGCCATCCCCAAACTGTTCCCACAAAGTTGGGAGCATGAAATTGTCCAAAATGTCTTGGTATGCTGACGCCTTAAGAGTTCCCTTCACTGGAACTAAGGAGCCAAGCCCAACCCATGAAAAACAACCCCACACCATAATCCCCCCTCCACCAAATGATTTGGACCAGTGCACAAAGCAAGGTCCATAAAGACATGGATGAGCAAGTTTGGGGTGGAGGAACTTGACTGGTCTGCACAGAGTCCTGACCTCAACCAGACAGAACACCTTTGGGATAAATTAGAGTGGAAACTGTGAGCCAGGCCTTCTCATCCAACATCAGTGCCTGACCTCACAAATGCGCTTCTGGAAGAATGGTCAAACATTCCCATAGACACACTCCTAAACCTTCTGGACAACCTTCCCAGAAGAGTTGAAGCTGTTATAGCTGCAAAGGGTGGACCAACTCAATATTGAACCCTACAGGTTAAGACTGGGATGCCATTAAAGTTTATGTGAGTGTAAAGGCAGATGCCCCAATACTTTTGGTAATATAGTGTATTTGCCCTTAGTAAATTAAACTAATCATATTTCAAAAATGACTTTTTTTATGCAATCCATAGACAAAAAATAAAAAAGCATTTCAAAGTTATTTATAGAGGAAAAAAGTTTTGTATTTGTTTTTTTTCTCAAATTTGCACTTTTATTTAAAGGGGTTGTATAGGTTAGATTTAAAGAAAAAAAATAACAAACATGTTATACTTACCTCCACTGTGCAGTTCCTTTTGCACAGAGTGGCCCCAATCCTGCTGTTCTGGGGTCCCACGGCGGCTGTCTCGGCTCCTCCCCGCTAAAGCTAACCCCCTCTGGGAAGCTCTTTCCCGAGGGGCTTAACTTGCGGGCGCGCTCCCATGTCACAGACGGCAAGTGTATGACTCGGTCCCAACCCCCCCCCCCCCCCCGCCTGGTCATTGGATGTGACAGAGAGGTGTTTTTTTCACCTTAATGCATAGGATGCATTAAGGTGCAAGAACACAAACTTTTGCAAACCCTTTAATGCACCATTGAAAAATGAACAAACAAAATGAATAAAAACAACAAAAAAGTCTAAATATTGTTGGTTAGAAAAAAAGATCAGCAGAAAAATAATAGTTAAGTGGAGAAGGGGAAGAAGGAGATAATAGAGTTCTATGGTCACAGCATACACTTTAATTCTATGACATCAGCATAAAATGTTTGCAGCTTTTCCTCTACTATTTACTTTTAGTCTCAAAAGACTATATATCCCATAGTACCTTGCTGCCTACAAACAGCGATTCCTGTCCTGTCCGGTTTTTAGGTAGAGCTGATCGCAAGGTCTATTCATTCCCATAGACAGGCAAGTGTACAGCTGCCCATAAAAATGAAGAGAGCCACAGCGTGCATGCACAGAATAAGGAGTAGCCAGTTGGGTCCATGTCAGCCGCAAGTTCAGCAAATCATGGCTGAAGGCAAGTATAAGTCTTTTATAAGTATGAGGTGGTGGGGGCTTTACTAAAGGATCAAAAGTGAAGTTGTCCTTTAAACTTTTGAACTGTTAATTATTCAGTTTTAAAACTAACTGTTAAACTTTTAAAGTAAATTATAGACATTACTTGTCAGTTCAAGAAGTTTGTATGAACCAACCACAGAGCAATAATTTTTTCCAAACATCTTTCCAAAGATGTAATGTGAGTATGTCTGTTAAGGTTCTCATTCATCTAGGTCATGGTATACCTAGTAATATTTACATTTAACTTTAATTTTTTATCGTTTAAGACATTTTGCTACTCATCCAAAATCTGAGGAACTTGGATGAGTAGTAAAACATCTTCAACATAACAGAACAAACCCAGATAAATTTGACTAACCACTACTAAGTATATAATGTGAGGCCCAATCTAAACAGTCCACTAAGTTTCTATCCAGTTGGTAGACCATGTATAGTTATAGATAAACAAATAAACCATACTTAAGGTGGACCTTCACCCTAAACTAACCTTAAACCTTCACTTATACCCAGTGAAGTGAACAGCCTCAGATAATACACAGGGATGAAACAAATCCTCCTACATAAGTTTTACATGTATATCTGCTGTCTTTAAATACTGTTTAGAAAGTGCACATCGTGTTAGAATTTTCTCTTCCTGATTCAGCAGTAACAGTGTAGTGTTGAATTACACTGGGAGACAGCTGATTGGAGGAAAGGCACACCCCCCCCCCCCCCTTCACATAGGCAGAGACTTTTAGAGCTGTCCTGTGAGTAGAGCAGCTTTCTGCTAATCTATTTATAGCACCCACCCTGACACAAAATTCAGGCTGCTTTTATGTCCTGTGTCAGAGAACTTGTCAGAAGTTATCATGCTGATAACAGAAGAACGGAGCAGGAGAAAGCCACGAGACTTAGTGCTTTGAAGAGAAATAAGAAAACACTGCAGATATACAATACATTGAAAAAGTATTCATACCCCTTGAAATTTTCCAAATTTTGTCATGTTACAACCAAAAACGTAAATGTATTTTATTGGGATTTTATGTGATAGACCAACACAAAGTGGCATATACATATTGATGGGAAGATGGATGGAGCTAAATACAGGGCAATCTTAGAAGAAAACCTGTTAGAATCTGCAAAAGACTTGAGACTGGGGCGGAAGTTCAGTTTACAGCAGGACAACGACCCTAAACATACAGTCAGAGCTACAATTAGATCAAAGCATATTCATGTGTTAGAATGGCCCAGTCAAAATCCAGACCTAAATAGCCCAGTCAAAGTCCAGACCTAAATCCAATTGAAAATCTGTGGCATGACTTGAAAATTGCTGTTCACAGATGCTCTCCATCCAATCTGACAGAGCTTGAGCTATTTTGCAGAGAAGAATGGGAAAAAATGTCACTCTCTAGATCTGCAAAGCTGGTAGAGACATCCCCAAAAAGACTTGCAGGTGTAATTGGAGTGAAAGGTGGTTCTACAAAGTATTGACTCAGGGGGGCTGAATACAAATGCACGCCACACTTTTCAAATATTTATTTGTAAAAAAATTTTGAAATCATTTATCATTTTCCTTCCACTTCACAATTATGTGCCACTTTGTGTTGGTCTATCACATAAAAATCCCAATAAAATAAATGTACTTTTTGTAGGTGGAAGGTGGAAAATTTCAAGGCACTGTATGTGCCCAGCTCAAATTTCATGAATCGGGTTTACATCCACTTTAATGTTGCCCTTCCTCCTCCCCCTCCCTCTCTCCCTTTGGATATTCATGTTTTTATTATCATGTAAAGGAGAAGTATGGTCAAAGCTTTTTTGGTCATACTTCTCTTCTGGGTCACAAGAGCCCACTTATTTCTGTACTCCTATTACCCAGATTTAGCCGACAGCGGGTTGAGGTTACATACCTGCTCCAGGTTCTGCAGGGATCCTGACTTTAATGTCAGGATCCACCCAAATGCCTGACCAGCAGCTGGCTCAGCCTCTCTGCACACTGCAGCCCCCTTCACAGTCCAGCATTCCAGTGAGCGCTGGAGGTACAGAACAGAGAGTCGGTGACTGACAGTCACTGTTCTACCCTCCGAGAAGACTGAGAACTGAGCGATCAGAGGTCATGTGATCACTCAGTTCTTGATCTTAGAGCCAGTGGGGAACAGATGCAGCATCAGAGGGATGCTGCATCCACATAGGTGGGTATGCATGTTTTTTTTTTTTTTAATCCCGCATTTCTCCTCTAATGGATTTTTTGTGCTGCAAAGCCTAGGTAAAAATGAAATCTTGCATACACACAGATGTGCTGTAGAGCTTTGGCCCCAACAAAGCCCAGCGGCACATCTGTGAATACATGAGCCCCGCCCGCATGCGCAAAAGATGGATATGAAAGTTCCAAAACTTTCCCAAACTTAAACCCAAGAACAAAAATGTAGCAGCTTACTAGTTCTTAGATGTGATGGCTGCATTCGTTTTTTTTCAGACACGTTTTCCTTTATTTTCACACTGACAGTAACACACTTCCTGGGCCTATGGTGACAACGCTCACGCATGAGTGTGTCCAAAGGGTGGGGATAAAATACTCAGAATGGTCCAGAGTGATTAGTGGGGTACCCCAAAGCTCTCTCCTGGGACCAATTCTGTTTAAGTTATTTATAAATAATATAGAGGATGGGATTAGTAGCTCAATCTCAGTCTTTGCTGATGATACAAAAATAAGTAGGGAAATAGCATCACAGCAGAATATAGAAACTTTACAAGCGGACCTGAATAAATTAATGGAGTGGCCAACTAGATGGCAAATGAAATTAACATTAATTTGAAAAATTGCTCCCAAGGAACTATAGGCAGCTAGAAAAAGTTATAACTGAACTGAATAGAATTTATTTAAAAAAGTTCTTTATAGGAAAAAAAAACACATGAATTAAAAACTACATGAGCTCAGGTATGCATGGTATCCAAACATGAGATGTCAATGTTACAAATGCAGATAGCAAAAAAAGAGTTTCTTAACACTAAATGCTATTGCTCTGAGAACTTCTCTGAGCAATAGCATTTAGTGTTAAGAAACTCTTTTTTGCTATCTGCATTTGTAACATTGACATCTCATGTTTGGATACCATGCATACCTGAGCTCATGTAGTTTTTAATTCATGTGTTTTTTATTTTTGTTTTTTTTTTTTTATATATATATATCTGTACACAATAAAGAACTTTTTTAATATATTCTATTTAGTTCAACTTTTTTCTAGCTGCCTATAGGCCCTTGGGAGCAATTTTTCAAATGAATCATATTTTGGGCTAGCAGCACTTTCTCTCCACCCAGGTGGGTGGGTTTCACTTGATTAGAATGAAATTAACATTAGTAAATGTAAGGTAATGCATTTGGGAGTTCAAAATATAGGCGGAAGTTACTCATTAGGGGGAAAACCCCTGGAGGATTCCAGGATGGAGAAGGATCTGGGGGTCCTAGTAGAAGACAGACTGAGAAATAGCATGCAATACCAAGCTGCAGCAAGCAATGCCAGCAGAATATTAGTATGCATTAAAAAGGGAATTTACTCCAGAGATAAAACCAGGGCTTTTTTTTCAGCTGGAACATGGTGGAACTCAGTTCCGACACCACCCTTGGCTCAGGCCCTCTGCTTCCTGCTCACCACTATCACTTGTAAACACAGAAGTCCAGCTTCTGTGTTTACAAGTGACAGCTTGTCTCCCAATGACTCCCACAGATCTGATCTCCTGCGTGGCTCCCATTGAGTGCAAGATGGGGACAATGGAGATGCAGGTGCTCGAGATGCAGTGCAGATGCTGACATCCCCAGTGGATGATCTCCCCGCAAGTGAGAGTGGCAGAGCCAACTACACTGTTCAGGGAAGTACTAGAGCTAGCTGGGTGCTTCCGCTTAATACAGCAACAAAAGTAAGACATGGGGAAAATGGTGGAGCTTTAAAGGAGGTGGGCAGAAGATGGGGTCATTGGAGAGGTGAGAGCTGAAGAGGGGTAAAAATGAAATGTGGATGGGGGATGCAGAGGCAAGCAGTTGTGGAGGAAGGCTGAACTCTGTACTATGTATGCAGTGCACTCCTGAACTCTGCACTCTGTACGTAATGCACTCCTGGTATTTAATGCCTCTTTAAAACCCTCCCACTGTTAGTGAAATTTTACCATGCCCACTATTTGATGCTGTTTGGAGTGTGTGTGTGCATGTGTGTGTGAGTGGGGGGGGGGGGGGAGCCCTGGATAAATCAATACTCCTGCCAATTTATAAAACTCTGGTTTGGCCACATCTGTAGTATTCTGTCCAGTTCTAGTCACCAATCCTTCTAGAGGATGTGCTGGAACTGGAGAGGGTACAGAGAAGGGCAACTAAATTAATATGGGGACTGAAGGACCTCAGTTATGAGGAACGACTACACGCACTAAAGTTATTCTCCCCAGAGACAAGACCATTGAGAGGAGATATGATAGCAATATACAAATATCTCATCGGTGATCCCAGCGCAAGTATGAAGCTTCCCAGGGAGTGTAATGCCCCATACACACGGTCGGATTTTCCGACGGAAAATGTTTGATGGGAGCCTGTTGTCGGAAATTCTGACCGTGTGTAGGTTCCATCAGACATTTTCCATCAGAATTTCTGACACACAAAATTTGAGATCTGGATCTCAAATTTTCCGACAACAAAATCCGTTGTGGGAAATTCCTATCGTGTGTACACAATTCCGATGCACAAAATTCCACGCATGCTCAGAATCAGGAAGAAGAGCCACACTGGCTATTGAACTTCATTTTTCTCGGCTCGTCCTACGTGTTGTACGTCACCACGTTCTTGACGTTCGGAATTTCCGACAAGATTTGTGTGACTGTGTGTATGCAAGACAAGTTTGAGCCAACATCCGTCGGAAAAAAAACATGGATTTCGTTGTCGGAAAATATTATCATGTGCAGGGCATAAGCAGACACAGAGTCACATGATGAGACTGGAAGAGAAGTGGTTTAACCTTAAGCTGCGTAGGGGGTTTTTCACTGTCAAGGCGGTAAGGATGTGGAACGCTCTTCCACAATCGGTGGAGTCAGCAGGAAGTATGGATAGACTCTTGGACGTGCATCTCAGCGAACACAGTTTACTGGGATATGGGAAATGATTTTCTACACGCACACACACCAACACAGGTTGAACTGGATGGACTGTTGTCTTTATTCAACCTTACCAACTATGTAACTATGTATGTAAGCATACTGTATCTACGAAGAAGCAGTGTTGTCATCCTAGGGCAGAACTGCAGAACAGCTACTCTTCTCCATCTCACAGGGGAGGTGTTCTGTACACCACAAAGACATTTTGGAAATAGTGTAACTAATAAGAGCACAGCAGAGGCAGACCGCACAGAAAGTTATCTCAACAATTTTCTGGCATGATCGACAGATATTTTTTACACTTATCAAACTTGAAAAACTTATAAAACTTATTTAAAAAATGCTATAAATGGAATATTTAATAAACACTGTTCAAATAGGAGAAATTGATTGGTAGAGTTTACATACACTTGAAAGGGGATTGTATGTAACATGTAAGCTCAGCTTTAGCCCTTTTGAATTCATAGGTTAGAATTTACATTTTCAATATCAAAATTTCTAGCTGGAAAGATGAAGTTTTAGTTTTTTTGGGTTCTTTCTTTGGCTCCAAAGCTCTTCCACAAATATTCCTACACACCACAATGATGTAGGAAGTGTTTTTTGCCTAATGACTATAAAGTAACAAAACACTAAAATTGCTCTGATTGCAGCAAAAAAATGGATTATCCAAGCCGTCTTACAGTCATATGCTTTTCTTGCCACTAGTGTTAATATGATCACTTTATAAAGCTGTTTTCCTCAGTATAAAGTTATGAATGGTTTCTGCTTTGTGGTTAAGCCATCAGTTAACATTAAACATTTCTCTACCGCTAACCGTTATTAAGCACTCAGGTTTCAGCGTGAAAACAATTAAGTCATTCCATTCCCTGCTACATAAATGATACATAATATAGGTCAAGAACAATATGGAAAATGCATGCAGCCCTTCAGTCAAGTCAAGGTTACCAAAAGTTTATCTTGTAAAATAAAGGGAAATCCCAGTTTATTCCCTGTTGCTGTAAAACAATGCAAACATGCCACATTGCAATATGTATCTTCTGGCTATCTATGGGAAACCACACAATATAATAAAACAAAATCCCAGTCACTCATCCCTATTGAACAGCAAAGAGAACCTATCTAATCTGTTTCTATGAGATTTTCATCAGACAAAGAGAGCTGCAAAGTAAGCAGCAAGCTGGCACATTTTAGGCGGGTCTGAAAAAATACTGTAAATTAAGAATGCTTTCAGAAATTAGTGTTACTAGTATATTTTTTATCAATTAACATAATGAAAAGTAAATGAACAGAGGAGAAACCCAAATTGAATCAATATTTGGTGTGACTACCCTTTGCATTTAAAACAGCATTGGTTCCTCTAGGTACACTTGCACACAGTTTTTGAAGGAACTCAGTAGGTAGGTTGTTCCAAACATCTTGGAGAACTAACAGCAAATTATCTGTGGATGTGGCTGCCTCAAATCCTTCTGTCTCTTCATGTAATCCCAGAAAACTCGATGTTAAGATCAGGGTTCTCTGGGGGCCAAACCATCACTTCCAGGACTCCTTGTTCTTCTTTACGCCGAAGATAGTTT
Organism: Aquarana catesbeiana; assembly: GCF_042186555.1. Lineage (NCBI taxonomy): Eukaryota > Metazoa > Chordata > Amphibia > Anura > Ranidae > Aquarana > Aquarana catesbeiana. Next base: position 77,394,329 of record NC_133327.1, on the reverse strand, counting down.
TTAATGACATTGTATGTTCAGGGTCATTGTGCTGCTGCAGGGCCAATCACATACCACCCTGATAGTATGGCATGATGGATAAGTGTCTGTCAGTGTTTCTCAGCATTGATGGCACCATTGACCCTGACCAAATCTCCATTTACAGAAATGCAGCCCCAAACTTGCAAGGAATCTCCACAATGCTTCACTATTTCCTGTGCAGACTTTATGGTACTACTCTCCAGCCCTTTGGTGAACAAACTGCCTCCTGCTACAGCCAAACATTTCAAATAGTGACTCATGAGTCCAGAGCACCTACTGCCATTTTCTGCATCCCACTTCCTATGTTTTCATGCATAGTTGAGTTGCTTAACCTTGTTTCCATGTTGGAGCTATGGCTTTTTGCTCGCCAAGAAGACCACTTCTGGCCAGACTTCTCCGAACAGTAAATGGGGGTACCTGGATCTCACTGGTTTTCATCTGTTCTGTGCTGATGGCACTGCTGGACATATTCTGATGTCCAAGGGAAATAAGCGTTATGTGTCTTTTTTTCTGCTGCTTTAAGTTGCCATGGCCGACTACTGCTTTAATGGTCATCAACCTTGCCAGTTTCTTTGTTTTTCTTCAAGAGAGCTTGAACAGCACTTCTTGAAACCCCATTTTTTTTTTAAATCGTTGCCTGGGAAAGACCTTACTGATGCAGTATAACTACCTTGTGTCTTGTTGCTGTGCTCAGTCTTGTCATGGTCTATGACCTGTGACATGAAACTGTCTTCCACAACCTAACCTTAGTAGCGGAGTTTGGCTCTTCCTCACCCAGTTTTAAACCTGCTACGCAGCTGTTTCTGTTTCAGTTAATGACTGTGTAGAATACAATGGGGAACACCTACAGAGAGACCACAGGCAATTACAATTGCTAATCCTTTGCTCTTTGTCTTCCTTTTTTGGGCACAGCTTTCAAAGTTCAGTGCCTTATTAAAAATTTGTAATCTTTAAAAAAATCAAGAACTAAAAAAAAACTTTAAAAAAATTCACTGAATCCCATTGTAGCTTATGCGTAACCACTTCAGCCCGGGAAGGTTTTACCCCCTTAATGACCAGAGCACGTTTTACAATTTGACACTGTGCTGCTTTAACTGGTAATTGTGCGGTCATGCAATGCTGTACCCAAACGAAATTTATGTCCTTTTTTTCCCATAAAAATTTGATTTATTTTGGTGGTATTTGATAACCTCTGGGCTTTTTATTTTTTGTGATATAAATGAAAAAACATGGAAATTTTGAAAAAAAAAATGATATTTTCTACTTTTTGTTATAAAACAAAGATCCAATAAACTCAATATTAGTCATAAATTTAGGCCAAAATGTATTCAGCCACATGTTTTGCGTAAAAAAAATTCAATAAGCATTTATTTATTGGTTTGCGCAAAAGTTATAGCGTCTACAAACTATAGTACATTTTCTGGAATTTACGCAGCTTTTAGTTTATGACTGCTTATCTCATTTTTAAGGTGCTAAAATGGCAGAGCAGCACAAACACTGGACCCTTTTTTTGGAAAGTAGACATTCCAAGGAATATGCTGAGAGGCATGTTGAGCCCGTTGACTAGTTATTTTTTTGTCACAAGTGATTGAAAAATTACACTTTTTATACAAAAACATGCCATGGGTATATGTGGAATTACACCCCAAAATACATTCTGCTAACTGTAAAGGTTCCAGGTTCGGGTCTCTCAAAATGTGATGGCCATTTCATCTTTCAAGACCCCGTTTGAAAGTGTGCCCTAGGACTGTGCCCTGCTGTACACTATACTAATAATTCACTAGTGTGTGGTAGCTACGGAAACAGTCCCCGATGCAGACACCAGGTTGGTCAGGACAGGACGGACAATAATATCGGGTGTCATGCTTATGTCCACATTTTCTACAGACACAACATCTTCTTTGGGGTGATCTTTTGGCCGGTGTACCAGGGAGGACATCAGGAAAAGTCACCAAGTCCCAAACAATCTTGCCGCTGCTCCTTATGTAGTCTCGGCAGTCACGGGGCTCCACGCTTCTATCTTTTCCCTCACAAACCAAGAAACTATACGTATCTTATACATCTTGACCCCATATCTGGCACGATTGCTGGGGAGAAACTGTTTGAACCTAAGGCAGTCAGAAAACGTAATCAGGGACTCGTCAATGCAGACATCTTGATCGGGAATGAACGAGGCTGCAAATCATTGGTTGAAGTGGCTTAAAAGGGGCCGAATTTTGTGGAGCCGATCATAGTCAGGGTCACCCTGAGGACAACAGAGTTCATTGTCATTGAAATGCATGAACCGCATAATTTGCTCGTATCTAGTCCTGGTCATGGAAGCAGAGAACACAGGCATATGGTGAATTGGGTCAGTGGACCAATATGACCGCAACTCACTCTTTTTAGTAATGCCCATGAGGAAGGATAGGCCCAGAAAGGTTTTAAATTTGGGAACCGTTATAGTTTTCCAGCCAAATTCTCTGGCAAGGGTCAAATTTGCGGTGATAAATTGACCAGCATATAAATTGCTTTGGTCCACAATAGATCTGTAAAGATCTTCCGTGAAAAACAGCTTGCAAAAGTCAAGGGAAGTAAAATCCGCTGTTTCCACATGAATTCCGCGCTGGCCAGTGAATGGGGGAAGTACAGGCGCTGCAGAAGTGGTGGGCTGCCAATCAGGATCTGCAAACATATCAGGAAGGGCACTATGGGCTCTATGGGCCTGTCTCTGAATTCTTGGTGGCTGCGGGGCACTACTTGTGCTAGCCACCACACCAGCTTGAACTGCATTTATGGGACTTGCCACATCACCAAGTGTTACTGCAGTGCTGGCAGGGCGGATCCTAGGGTCACAGACGCCTGGGTGCAGAAATATTTCTGGTGCACCCACATGGGCGTGGTCATCTTATAAACTCCTCCCCTTTACAAATGTTTCTATGGCAAAGACTCAAACACACAGAGAAAGAAGTCCTCTTTACCCTGGGATCCTCCGATGATCTTTTAACAATAAAGAAAATACAGGAAGAGCGTACACTAATGAGACCTGGAGGGGAGTCTCTCTGATGCACACAGAGAGGGTTTCTGTTAGAGAGTCTGTTAGAAAGAGCCCCCAGACATAGTACAGGAGATGGTCAGAGACTGCAGACATGATACTAAAGATGGCCAGAGACTGCAGACATAGTACAGGAGATAGTCAGAGACTGCAGACATAGTACAGGAGATGGTCAAAGACTGCAGAAATGATACAAGAGATGGTCAGAGACTGCAGACATGATACAAGAGATGGTCAGAGACTGCAGACATGATACAAGAGACAGTCAGAGACTGCAGACATGGTGCAGGAGATGGTCAGAGACTGCAGACATATTACAGGAGACAGTCAGAGACTGCGGATATAATACAGGAGATGGTCAGAGACTGCAGATATAATACAGTAGATGGTCAGAGACTGCAGACATGATACAAGAGATGGTCAGAGACTACAGACATGATACAAGAGATGGTCAGAGCCTGCAGACATGATACAAGAGATGCTCAGAGACTGCAGATATGATACAGGAGATGGTCAGAGACTGCAGACATATTACAGGAGACAGTCAGAGACTGCAGACATAGTATAGGAGATGGTCAGAGACTGTGGATGTAATACAGGAGATGGTCAAAGACTGCAGACATACTACAGGAGATGGTCAGAGACTGCAGACATACTACAGGAGATGGTCAGAGACTGCAGACATAGTACAGGAGACGGTCAGAGACTGCAGACATAGTAGAGGAGATGGTCAGAGACTGCAGATATAATACAGGATATGGTCAGCGACTGCAGACATAGTACAGGAGATGGCCAGAGACTGCAGACATGTTACAGGAGACAGTCAGAGACTGCAGACATAGTACAGGAGATGGTCAGAGACTGCAGACATACTACAGGAGATGGTCAGAGACTGCAGTTATAATACAGGAGACTGCCAGAGAGTGCAGACATATTACAGGAGATGGTCAGAGACTGCAGACATACTAGAGGAGATGGTCAGAGACTGGAGATATAATACAGGAGATGGTCAGAGCCTGCAGACATACTACAGGAGATGTCAGAGACTGCACACATAGTACAGGAGATGGTCAGAGACTGCAGACATACTACAGAAGATGGTCAGAGACTGCAGACATACTACAGAAGATGGTCAGAGACTGCAGTTTATTTGGACGTTAGTAGATAATGGCCGATCGGCCCTCTCACCTGACCCAGAGATACTACAACAACGGTTCCTCTGATCAGGAGTCAGCTCACTCTGAATTGCCCATGGCGACTCCACTGGGTAGCGCCCAGATCTGTATTCTGGCAATGACCCCATTCCTTTCTCCACCAGGGATGGCACTAAGCTGTGTGGTTTTCCCTCTGGTGGCACAGGGCAGTGGGGTTATCTCTCTCTCTGATGGTGTTCTCTCAGCATTGTCCTCTTCCTCTGGAGTCCTGGGTGCACTTCCCTGAAACTTTCCTGGGCTCCTGGCTCTCTCTCTCCCATTCAGCTGGGCATGCTGTGTGGGCTGCAGTTTCCATGTTACAGTGGGGCTGCCAGTCCTCTGGACTACATGTCCCACAATCCTCTTCTCTGCTCCTTTTTTTAGTCTATTTCTTCCCTGGCCGATATGAAGGCGGGGGAAGAAACATAGTGGATGGCTGTGCTGGCAAGCGCCGCTCACTAGTACAGCAGCACATGTGAGGAGGAGAGGGAGAGGGAGGGGGGAAAGAAGAGCCTGCAGGTGCAGTGGCGTCACTAGGGTTGGTGTCACCTGGTGCAGTAAAACATGGTGTCACCCCCCCTCCACCAACTATATTCACCCCTCAGTACAGACCCCCCTCCACTAAGTATAGACCCCCCTCTCCTCAGTACAGACCCCCCACTAAGCATAAACCGCTACCTCAGTACAGACCCCCCTCAGTACAGACCCCCCAGGACAAACCACCCCCCTCCATTAGTATAGAACCCCCTCAGGACATACCACCCCCCCTACATTAGTACAGACCCCCCTCAGGACAAACCACCCCATCCATTAGTACAGACCCCCCCTCAGGACAAATCATCATCCTCCATTAGTACAGACTCCCCCAGGACAAACCACCCCCTCCATTAGTACAGACCCCCAGGACAAACCACCCCCCCAGCAAAACTAACCTCATCAGCAAGCCCAACCGTTACCGCACCAGCTCGGGTGGCTCTGGTACATAAAAACACCCGGGCGGCAGCTGGAGAGGAGAGGACAGTGTGCAGCCACGCGGGTGGAGAGCAGATCGAGACAGGCTTGGGCAGGAGTGAGAGACAGAGAGGAGGAGGAGAACTGGAACACATGTCAGGCACCCACCGCCCCACCCAGCAACGTCACTGCGTGGCTGGTCTCTCTCCACACAGAGACAGCTGCTCCGATCTCTGGCTGTTTCGCTGTCTTCCTCTGACAGGAGGAGGGAGGGGGGATGAGCTATGGCAGGAAACACAGTGGTGGCGGTGGCACAACCTCTCCTCCTCTGATCTGCTCCTGTCAGTTGCCAGCAGAGAGAGCTGCCTCTGGACAAAGACAAGGAGATGAGGAGGAGGAGGGAGGGAAGCACTCTGGCGCTTCAGCACCCCCACCTCTGTGGCGCCCTGGTGCGCTGCACCCCGCTCACCCGCCCAGGATCGGCCCTGAGTACTGGTTTGTCTATGTCCAGGATGTACTAGGCCGCTGGTGCTTGCCAGTTCACTAGAAAGTTGAACGGCACTAGTACTGTTTCTCTGCTGCATACGAGAACCATGCGGTTGTTGAAACTCAACAACAGAAGAACGGGGTCGGGTCCACCTGACCTTAGCAGGGACCGCTACTCCATTGTCAGAGCTATCTGTCAGGGTGACGATGCTCTCTACAGGTTTGTATAGTGAGCCTGAATCAGATTGTGATTCTGACAGTGAGGTTTCCCCCGCGCTCTCATCTGTCATTCTCAGTATCCTGTAGGACTCTTCACTAGTGTACCTTTCGTTTGACATTTTCGCCACTAAATTTACAGGTACAGCTAGTGTGACACACAGGTTAAAATAAGCACCTGGTTGTCAGAGACTGCTTGAATCGCCACAAAAAAATTAACTGTTATGCGGCGTACACATGATCGGACGTTCTGACAAAGAAATCCTGGGATGTTGGTTCAAGCTTGTCTTGCATACACACGGTCGCACAAATGTCGGAAATTCCGATCGTCAAGAACGCGCTGACGTACAACACGTACAACGGCATTATAGAGAGGAAGTTCAATAGCCAGTGTGCCACCCTTTGGGCTCCTTCTGCTAATCTCGTGTTAGTAGAAGTTTGGTGAGAGACGATTCACTCTTTTCAGCCTCATGCTTTTCAGATCGTTACTGCTTTTCAGTTTGTCCTTGTGGGTTAGTATCTGGTTTTCAGTGCGTGTAGTCAGTAGTTTGCATCTGGTTTTCACTGCATGCTATTTATAGTATGTATTTGATTTTCAGTGCGTTCTTGTCCGCTTGTTTCTGAATTTCAGCTCGTTCTTCTCAAGCCTTTCTGATTTTCAGAGTGTTCTGTTAGTTCATTCTGACCAGCCAACCGTTTTGAAGCCATGTTGCGGGTACATACTCATCGTAGAGTTCGTGCTGTGCAGGGGCTTGGTGTTGGGGTTCTTACTTTGACCCAAGCCCAGTCCATGAACAGGGGGAGGAGGAGTTCATGGACAAAGAATTGGTTGCTCCAGCGTGACCAATTCTCTCATATGCCTTTGTTGCTGGAGATCCGTGAGAATAATCCTGATGATTTCAGGAATTATCTCCAGATGACGGACCCCGTTTTTCACCATTTGTTGGCTTTGCTGTCCCCTTATATTACGAAGCAGGACACCTGCATGCTGCAAGCCATCACTCCTGAAAAGAGGCTAGTCTCCACCTTGCGGTACTTGGCGACGGGGAAAAGTCTGCAGGACATCACGTTCTCGACAGGCGTCTCCCCCCCAGGCTCTGGGAATCATTATTCCAGAGATATGTTCTGCCATCATTCAGGTCCTTTCATCATTCCCTAATTACCATAATTGTAATATGCTGTGAATGTTCCTGAACGTCCCCTTTGTCCTCATGCATGCTGGAATTTTTTAATGCTCCAATTTTGTCCTTCGTGTATATTTGCCTTCACTAACCTCCCCAGCATGCTATCCTGGGCCCATACACACCTAGCCTAGTCACTTAACAATGTATTTTGTCAGCTCCATTGTAGTGCTTTACCTTAAAAACACCCCCTAAAATATGTACAAATGTTATTTGTGTCCTTAAATTCAGGCAGAGTGCTAGAGGCTTTTTTTGGGGGGTCACAAAATCATTTGGAACCCTCCCTCCCCCCAACCGCTAAGTCAACCGATACCAATACTCTATCTGCTGACTTTGCCAAACCCATACACACTATACCTACCTCTTTTGTGGTCAGATTTATGAATGAAATCACCAAAGCATGTAGTGCAAGTGCCTGCCTGAATACTTTCAAATGGTACTCTTTAAAGTTTTGTTCTACTATTATCTTGATAGGTAATTGCAGAATGTAAAAATGTGCTTCAATTTGGACAGTGTGTATTTATATTTTTGGATTATGACACTTCTTACCTGTCCAGTGGGCTGCCAATAGTGTAAGTAAAAGAGGGGCTGGCCAAAGTAACACACATTATTTATGCATTCAGCTCTCAATGAAGTGGAGAGGGTTACCTGTCTCAAAACATCACTCCCCTAAAATTTTTACTATGGACCATCAGAGGGGGTGAGGAACCTGATAAGTGGACCTTAGATTTTTTTCTTTAAATACTCCTTCAACTAAATGTTATACTTATGTTGGCCAAGAATGTTTGTGTCTAATCTGCTTGCAATGTTATGTGCAAAAGTTCTAATTAATGTTTTTCTTATTTCACTCCAGTTTCCTTCAACACCACAGGAATGGTAGACTGTGGCTTCCCAATTTGCCCAGCGGTCGGACTTTCCCAACTGCGGAGGGGCAATAGATGGGAAAGACGTCCGCATAGTCACACCCCCCAACTCGGAGTCATGCTATTACAACTACAAGGGGTTTAATAGTATTGTGATGGTGGTGGTGGTGTCAGCGACATACGATTTTCTTTATGTGGACGTGAGGAAGAATGGCCGGATGTCGGATGGTGGAGTCATCGCCCAGACCGAATATTATAAATATGCAGGCATCCATCTATTACCTGAAGCTGTGGTCTTAGACACTCACCTGTTGTGGTCACTATTTCGCCCATTTCATAAACTTTTCCTTCCTCCACATCCTCTGGTTGTTGTTTTGGGATTTACACTTCTTTAGGAGGTTGGGGGTCCCTGGTGACCTCAGACGACCCGAGTCTTTTCTCCCAATGTGAATAAAATAAAGGTTTACTTTACCTTATATACTATAAGGTAAATAGGAATATGAAACATTGCTTGTAAGTGTCGTACAATTGTTTGTTTTGGCAGAGTTCAAAGCTGAAGACATGATTTTTTCCCTTTCCAAAGCTGGAATAATTACCTTTTTTGTTAAAGTATCACACATGGAGACACCCCTAGTATCCACTGGAGCACCTGTGTGGGACACCCTAAAAAGTTTGTTCTGGTGTCCCACACTAGTGCTCCTGCGTCCAGATGTGTAAACAGCTGCTGAGTGTCCTCTTCATACACTGAATCAAGTTTGCATTTCATTCTAGTTACAAACCCATTTAGACAACAATGTACTAAACTTCTTTTAATACAAATAGGCATGACCAAATGTAGTTAAACTGCATCTGCAAAAAAACATCGTATTAGTGGGGGAACGAACGATGTTTACTACGAACGATTACTGTGCCCACGAACCTGAAACTTGCCATTTTAAACTGTACAACAGTAAAGAAAAGCACATGGAGCAGCACAAACGTAATAATAATAGGAACACACGACAAAATACTTACTTTTTTGCAGCACTCTCTTGATTCTTCTGTACTGATCGTGATCCCTCAATTTGAGGTCTGACCATCGTTTCCTCAGTTGATCCTTGGATCGCCGTACTCCAAAATTCTTCAGCAGACTTTTCACAACTTTAGTCATGATCTTGGCCATTCTCACATTTGAGTTTGGGTAAGGTCCATGCTTCCCATCATAGTCGGCCCTCTCGAAGATGTCCACCATCTCTACAAAGGCCATATTTGAGGCCTTAAATATCCTCTGGGATCGGGACTTTCGTGGCTCCGGGCTTTCGTCGTTGCTGCTGCTGTCTTGATGCACTTGTTCTTTCTTCGCCATGTGCTCTCCCACTGTGCTGAAAGAGAAGGAGTGGGGAATATACTAGATAGAAGGTTAGGGGCGGGTGGAGTTTCACGCATGCGCAGTGTATATAAAGCGTAACACGCATGTGTCATACGTACGATCTGTGAACGGAGGAAGGAGTAGCGGAAGCGCCGATCTTGATAACAAAGGTACAATTTTAACTTGGGCCTATACTGCTTATAGATTGAGGCCTATATAAGGACAAGATTATGAGAGTTTAGCCTCACATTAGGGTTTGTCTTGTGTTGTGTCTTGCAGAGAAAATGGATCTATTGAATGATCAGGACTTATTTATTGATATGTACAGGGAGCTGCCCTGTCTGTGGCACGTAAACCACCCCTTTTATAACCATAAAAGAAAGAGGCAGGCAACGCTGGATTAATTGTTGGAGTTTGTGAAGCTGATCCCCACAGCAAACATGAACTATTTGAAGGCCACAATTGGTGGCATGAGGAGCACTTATAATAGGGAGCGCAAGAAGGTCCAGGATTCCCAGAAATCAGAAGCTGCAGCAGATGATGTTTATGTCCCCAGGCTGTGGTACTACGACAGACTGCATTTTCTGGCAGAACAGAGGGAACCCAGGCCAGCACTCTCTAGTCTTCCTTCAACACTTCCTTCCACCCCAGCTGAGGCTTCCGACGTCCAACCTGGGCCTTCCAGCCAGGAAGATGTAGAGGAGCCCAGCTTGAGCCAGGTATAGCATTGTTCAACATATTTCTTGGCAAAAAATTAATGATGTTAACTAGATGTTATTATTGATCACTAATTTCTGATTTAACAAAGTGTTTTACATATCAATAGACAGTAGTGGCCACAAATGATTGGGACAAGAATGAAAAATGCTGGGGTCAGAATGATAGTCTTTTCTATTTGTTAACATTCAATTTGCAACAGTCATGAGCTGAAAATTGTGTGTGATTAATGAACCAAAAACTAAAAAAAACTATGTCCCTTTTTCATACACAGTAAAGTCTTAGCCAGGAGGAGGCCGTGGAAAGTGGCAGCCAGGAGGTGGCCGGGCCCAGTAGCCCTCCGCCTTAAAAAAAAAAGGCCCAGGAAGAGAAGTAACCTGGAGAAGGCTGCCATTGGGCTATTTCGGAAGGCTACTGCGGTCATCAGAACCCCCCCCCAATATTCAAGAGGACTACGCCTGTATGGCAGCCTGCAAAATGCAGGAAATGGAGGAGGGCCAACGCCTCTTCTGTGAGAAAGTTATCTTACAAGCCCTAAATAAGGGGTTGAGGGGCGAACTCACAAGCCAAATCCAGGTTTGTGAGTTCGACAATCGCCCTCCTCCTCCTCCTCCCCCTCCTGCCACAATTCCAACACCAGAGCCACAGCCTGGAAGCAAGTGTGTAAGGAAGACAAGATAGTGATGGCCTGAGTTCAGTCTGGTCTTACAAAAGACGCAGGCTGTTGTAAGACCACAGCCTGGGGACATATATGTCATCTGCTGCTGTTCCTGGTCTCTGGGAGTCCTGGACCAGATTGTGCTCACTATTATATGGACTCCTCATGCTACCAATTTTGGCTGTAAAATAGTTGATGTGTGCCCTGGGGTACTTCGCCAATTTCACCAGTTTACCCAACATTGCCTTCCTCTTTATTTAGTTATGACCCATAATAAATGGCTATTTTTTTGTTCACAAATACTTGCCTATGTGTTTAACTTCAAAAAGGACAGTTTGTTTGTGAGTAGGCAGGTACATTTCAAAAAGACAATGTCAAATTAACAAGGGACACCAACACCAAACAACCTCCTTGAGGTTAAAAAATACAAGTTAATAACGGTTTTGTGGTAACTTGACACACAAAACAACAGAAAATATTATGGAGATCAGTAGAGAAAAAAAACAAAAAAAAAAACAGATCTTGATAAAAAAAAGGAGATCTTCATAAAAAAATATTAAAAAAAGATCACTATAAAAAGAAATTCAAAACATTATTATGGAGATCTGACAAAAAAGATACAAAATATTATTTATGAGATCACATGAAATAATAAAGAAATCAGTTTGTGAGAATATCAGCAGCAAAACAACTTCATTATTCTAGCATTATAAAGAAGAAGAGAATGCGCTGCATTAAAAGATTAAAAATTTTGCAGCGTGACGAATGTGCTATCTCCATTACAAACGCTAGTTTTACCAGACTGAGCGCTTCCGTCTCGTACTTGATTTAGAGCATGCGTGGAATTTTGTGCGTCAGAATTGTGTACACACGCTCGGAATTTCTGACAACGGATTTTATTGTCGGAAAATTTGAGATCCAGCTCTCAAATTTTTGTTGTCAGAAATTCCAACAAAAAAATGTCCGATGGAGCCTACACACGGTTGGAATTTCCGACAACAAGCTCCCATCGAACATTTGTTGTCGGAAAATCCGATCGTGTGTACGTGGTATTAACGTTAGCAGGGATAAGGCCTGACTCTGCTAACACTGCAGTTTTGTGTGCTGTGTTTTGGAAAGTGACAGTGATCTAATAATACTGCACTTTGAGTGGGCTGGGCTGGGCGGAGGGGCTAAACGCAGGTGCTGGCATTGTAACTGATGTCACCTGTGACACTAATACTGTGATCAGAAAATAGATCTGTACACTATACTAGTGACACTGTGACAGGGAGTGAAAGGGTTACCTAGGTAGTGATCAGGGGGTTAAACCTTTATTAGGGAATATATGGGGTACCCTAAGCCTACCTAGGCCTACCAATAACTGCCACTAACTGCCCTAACGCTGTTTAGTGTCACAAGTGACACCAGTACAGTGATCAGTGAAAAATCTGAAAACTGCACTTGGTGACACTGTGACAGGAGTGAAAGGGTTAACTGGGGGGGGATCAGGGGGTAATAAAGGGGTTGAAAGTGTGCCTACGCGTACTGGTGTTAGTGTACTCAGAGTACTCACTCGCTGGAACTGAAAAGGGCTCCACGAGGGGAGATGACATCACTTCCTCTGCCTGTGTTTACATTACACAACCAGAGGACAGTCTGTCAATCGCCAGAACCGATTAGCAGATCCAGACCAGAAATTATTGGCCTGGGCTTGTAGACTGATCAGTTCTGAAGCAAATTTGATCGCCGCGGGGATGGCGGGGGAGCTTGTGCTTTAGTATGTCACAGTACATGTTGGCATTCATGGTTCCCTCAATGAACTATAGCTCCCCAGTGCCAGCAGCACTCATGCAGCCTCAGACCATGACACTCCCACCACCATGCTTGACCTTAGGTAAGACACACTTGTCTTTGTACTCCTCACCTGGTTGCCGCCACACACGCTTGACACCATCTGAACCAAATAAGTTTATATTGGTCTCATTAGACCACAGGACATGGTTCCAGTAATCCATGTCCTTAGTCTGCTTGTCTTCAGCAAACTGTTTGTGGGCTTTCTTGTGCATCATCTTTAGAAGAGGCTTTCTTCTGGGATGACAGTGATGCAGACCAATTTGATTCAGTGTGAGGCGTATGGTCTGAGCACTGACAGGCTGACCCCCCACCCCTTCAGCCTCTGCTGCAATGCTGGCAGCACTCATATGTCTATTTCCCAAAGACAACCTCTGGATATGATGCTGAGCACAAGCACTCAACTTCTTTGGTCGACCATGGCGAGGCCTGTTCTGAGTGGAACCTGTCCCGTTAAACCACTGTATGGTCTTGGCCACCATGCTGCAGCTCAGTTTCAGCGTCTCGGCAATATTCTTATAGCCTAGGCCATCTTTATGTAGAGCAACAATTCTTTATTTCAGATCCTCAGAGAGTTCTTTGCCATGTTGAACTTCCAGTGACCAGTATGAGAGAGTGAGAGCGATAACACCAAATTTAATACACCTGCTCCCCATTCACACCTGAGACCTTATAACACTAACGAGTTACATGACACCGAGGAGGGAAAATGGCTAATTGTGCCCAATTTGGACAATTGCACTTAGGAGTGTACTCACTTTTGTTGCCAGCGGTTTAGACATTAATGGCTGTAAGCTGAGTGATTTTGAGGGGACAACAAATTAACATTGTTATACAAGCTGTACACTCACTACATTGTAGCAAAGTGTCATTTCTTCAGTGTTGTCACATGAAAAGATATAATAAAATATTTACAAAAATGTGAGTAGTGCACTTACTTTTTTGAGATACTGTACATTCATACCTAAAGGTTAAGTCCAGCTTTTGCAAAAATAAATAATAAATGTACCCACGTTTGCAAAAAAAAAAGAGCATTCATATTTATTTTTTTTCAAATAGGCTTGGCAACTGTGATGAGCGAATCAAAGGTCCAGCTACTTGACCATACCGAGGTACGAACTTCAAGTTACAGAGTAAGAAAGTTTCAATGGACTACAACTGTGGTGACCACTGCATCTGCGTTGTAATGATAACTACAAATCTGTCTGGCATGGTGTCAGATGAGGCTTGTAGTTTATTCATTCACAGATCTCTGTGAATGAATGATGCGATTGTGAGGGCAGCTTGGTACCATGTTACACCCTAAATATGGGTGTAAGATGTAACATACTTTAAAAGGTGGACTGAATCCCAGGAGAATTCTGGCCAGTAATGGGACTAACACTGTTGTTCTTTGCTTCCTATGCCTTGGGTGGTGGACAGACTTCAAAGCTATATAAAATAGGGAACACATTTTAAAGCTGGGTGTCATTCAACCAAAAAGTGTAGTGGCACTACCATGGAGCAAACTTACTTCTTAAGTAATAAGCCCAAATATTCAGCTGAGAAATTTTGGAGAGCACTGCAAGAAACTCTTCTCTGGAGTTTTACAATGTTAGTGTTACAAACATGGTTGCTAGAATTTAGCTGTTGCTCTATCACTAGTTTTCTCCAATGTATAGATGTTGCTACCCTATTTCGTGTAGATTCTGGGAAATGTTCATTTACATGCCTTTACTCCATGTTCACTTTTTATGTCTTTTTAGCCCAAGAAACCCTTATAAAGAAAAAGAATCTCCAGAACAATGTTTAACAATATGCAAATTACAGAAAATACTTTAATCCGGACAATCCTACATGCCAGACTTCTATAAAAACTTCCTTCCATTGCATCATTGTAACATCATTGTAAAATAAGTTTAGTCTAGCCTCCTTTTGCTATGAAGGATAATTAAATTTGATGAATATGTGCATGGTTTTAAAAATGGGTATGAAATCATTACTCTTGAAGGTTCTTTGCCCCTTAGCTGAAGTATCAGAGATTCCAAGAGTGTTACATACAGTCCAACACATAAGGAGTTATTAGAAGACAATGAGTAAACGTAAGCTCTTGGAACAAGATGTTCCAGCCCATGATCCAGCCGCCAACCATAAACAACTTAACAAGGCAATGAATTGTTTTCACACTCTAGTTATTCTGTTGCCTTAAACCTGAGGTCCCATTAAAAGCCCCAAACAAACCATGGAGTTTCTGGCACAACATAAGGTTTATTTCATTTAGGAATATAATGAATGCCTTGACTTGATTACAAAATCAACCAGAACATCACGAAATCTGATGTTTCCCAGTTTGCTTGTGTGTCTCTTAGTTATAGCCATCAATAGAAATCCAGTAATTAAAAGGAAGAAAAGAGTCTATTGATTCTGATTCGAGTCCAATACTTTACTCATGTTTCTGGCTTGACTCTTCCAGATGAGTTTATGAATGAAGAAGCTAAAGAAGATATTTTGTTTACACATTGTTGCCAAATTAAGCACAAGCAAACGGTGATCATATTCCAGCAATGATTAGTCATAAACACAAATTGATAGGCAACTTTTGTTTTTATGTACTCCATTGTGTTTATATGTGTTAAAATAAAAAAAGTTGTTTTAAGTTTATTAAAGTTAATAAAGTGAAATACTAGTGATATTGAGAAAAACCTACAGATCTACTTGATAAAACATTTCAAGAAGTTTAAAGAATGTCGAAGCAGATGCTGATTTAAATGGTAAAATGGGCCACTTCCATGCATCACTGTCTTTTACTTTAAACATAACTTGCTTCCCACTGGTGTAATAATCCTACTGGAGTGGCCTATCCAAAAATGTATGTATGTACGCTATATTGTCAAAAGTATTGGGATGCCTGCCTTTAGATGCACGTGAACTTTAATTGCACCCCTGTCTTAGTCCGTAAGGTTCAATATTGAGTTGGCCCACCCTTTGCAGCTATAACAGCTTCAACTCTTGTGGGAAGGCTGTCCACAAGGTTTAGAAGTGTGTCTACGGGAATGTTTGATCATTCTTCCAGACGTACATTTGTGAGGTCAGGCAGTGATGTTGGAGGAGAAGGCCTGGCTTGCAGTCTCAGCTCTAATTATTCCCAAAGGTGTTCTATCGGGTTGAGGTCAGGACTCATCCATGTCTTTATGGACCTTGCTTTGTGCACTGGTCCAAATCATGTGGTGGATGGGGGATTATGGTGTGAGGTTGTTTTTCAGGGGTTGGGCTTGACCCCTAAGTTCCAGTGAAGGGAACTCTTAAGGCATATCTTAAGACATTTTGAACAATTTCATGCTCCCAACTTTGTGGGAACAGTTTGAGGATGGCCCCTTCCTGTTCCAACATGACTGCGCACCAGTGCACAAAGCAAGGTCCATAAAGACATGGATGAGCAAGTTTGGCGTGGAGGAACTTGACTGGCCTGCACAGAGTCCTAACCTCAATCCGATAGAACACCTTTGGGATAAATCTAGAGCAGAGATTGCGAGCCAGGCCTTCTCATGGGCCTACCTTCCCAGGCCTCTTGTGGACAGCCTTCCCAGAAGAGTTGAAGCTGTTATAGCTGCAAAGGGTGCGCCAACTCAATATTGAACCCCACGGACTAAGGGATGCCATTAAAGTTCATGTGCGTGTAAAGGCAGGCGTCCCAAAACTTTTCAGAATATAGTGTATGTATGTATTCTGTTAGTGGGGGGCATTGAAACCTTTAAAGATAGACTCCAGGCAAACAGCCAAATACACAAAGTAAATATACAGTCAATCTGAAAGCTGTTTTATTTGCCTAAGAATTTCTATATTTGTCCATACACTTATGAGATTTATACACCTTTGCCACATGACACAGTCCTGTCTGGCAGGGGAGGGGACTTTTTGTTTGCTAAGTTTTCACATTGACTTACAGGTGTCCTCTCCACCCCCAGCTTGTGACTGGACATTGATAAGAGAAGCAGCATACTGATGAGCTCATCTCTTGGTAATTCTGCTCTCTCTTCCTATTAGCAAGCTTTTTGCTCTGCAGCTACTTGTGCTGCTTCTCTCTCTCTTTTCTTAGCTCCACTGCAAAGTAAACTGCAAGATGCTGATAGGGAGTTAAATTCACATACTTACACAGCTTACATTTAAAGAAATACATGTAATGATATAGAATTTTTTTTTACAGAGCTACAATAATTTGTGACTTTTATATCTGTCTGGAGCTCTGCTTTAAATATACCAAGGGTATGAATTAGGTTCAATATTTTCAACATGAAGCTTAGATCAAGAACACAAGGGCATGACCTCAGACTAGCAGGTGAAAAATTGTAAAGCACAAACCTTGGCATTAATTAGTGAGGTAATATAAGTAGTCAGCAAATCAACAGTACTGTAAGTGAATTTAAACATGCTTGGGATAAATATGGGTCTATACCAGGGGTGTCCGAACTTTTTTCAAAGAGGGCCAGATTTGATGAAGTGAACATGTGTGAGGGCCGACCATTTTGCCTGACATTCTTTGAACCATTAAAATTCGGTCTAATGCCGCGTACACACGGTCGGACTTTTCGTCTACAAAAGTCCAACGGACGCTGACGGACTAAAGCTGGCTGGTAATCCGATCGTGTGTGGGCTTCTCCGGACTTTCAGCAGACTTTTTCAGCCTCAAATCCGACGGACTTTAGATTTGAAACATGCTTCAAATCTTTACGTCGTAACTACGACGGACCCCGAAATCCGCTCGTCTGTGTGCTAGTCCGACGGACAAAAACCCATGCTAGGGCAGCTATTGGCTACTGGCTATGAACTTCCTTATTTTAGTCCGGTGTACGTCATCACGTACGAATCCGTCGGACTTTTGTGTGGTCGTGTGTAGGCAAGTCCGTTCGTTAGAAAGTCTGCTGCAAGTCCGCCGAAAGTCCGCCGGAAGTCCGCCGGAAGTCTGTCGGACAGGCTGTCGGACTTTTGTAGACGAAAAGTCCGACCGTGTGTACGCGGCATTAGTGTGTTTGTCCGAGCACTAATACACTGCCCAACAGATTACATACAGAAGAAACTCCTGTTTACTCAGCAGCCTCTTTAATACAAAGTCACAGCTCCTATGATCGACAGAACAGTCGCCCAATGGTACCGCAGGAGACGGGACTTCCTTTTACAGAGGCTGCCATGTAAACACTAAATTCTCCTGTATGTACGGCACTCGTCCCGCCCCCTCCCCGTTCCCTCCAAGGCAGCCAGCATATATATCTTTTGTGGCCCACATCGCTTGGGGATTCGTTGGGGGCCACAAAAGATATATATGTCCAAAATTACCAGGTGGGCCGTTCGAAACCGGAATGCTGTCCGCATTTGGCCCGCGGGCCAGACTTTGGACATGCCTGGTCTATACTCAAAAAAAAAGTTTATTCCCTCATCCACACAAAAAAGGGCAGACTTGATGGACCACTTGGCCTTTTTCTGCTTGCACTCTGTTGCATTATGTCTTTGGGTCACCGGAGCAGTTTTGGATGGGCACTTGGAGTGGCACTTTAAGAAATCAAGTATATCTTTGAGCAGCCATACTGAACAACTTGTTTATCGACATAGGATTTGATTTACTAAAGCTAAATAGACTGTTCACTTTGAAAGAGAAGTTGCACTTTACAAGGGAAATCAACCCAGAGTTTAGTGAATGGGGTGAAACCCTGCTGACTACCCATGGGTATTTTTTGCAAAGTGGAATTTCACCACATTCACCAAGCTAAGTGCAACTTGCAAAGTGCAACTCCTTTAAAAAGTGATCAGCCTATTTGCTTTTAACCCTATAATGTAACCCCCATATTAAATTTTGTAATGGACTATAATGCACTTTAAGCTGTAATAGTCCATACTTTTATTTGTTAGTGATCACCTGCCATGATTTTGTTCAAATATACTGTTGCATATACTAAAAACAAGAAATAAAAATAGTTGCAAAAATATAATAACATTTATATCAAATGTCCCTTTTAAGATCATCACTATTAATTAATTAATTTAAATTAGTATTTAGAACGTAGCATACAAAGTCACCCATGTTTTATGATTCTGTGAGTTCTGGATTAGCTTCTAAAGTTAATTATTATTAATGTTTTCAGAGCATATAACAGAACCTTCTACAAGTATTCCCCTTGAAAGAAGAAAAAAAAGCTGTTCCAAACCCCCGAAGGAATTCATAACTCACTGGTTTTCAAGGGTCTTTGATCAGCTGGAATTTATAAAATATATTTATAAATTACAAAAGCCCCCTTGTAAAAACAACCAAGAGTTCAGCTGAAGTTGTTATTGTAGGAAGAGGTCATTATTTCTGACATAGTCTAACCTATCAGCAATTGACATCATAATCGTCAACTCAATGTATCTCCCATTCTTTGGCTGCTTGAAATTCACAAGAGAAGATAATTACCTTATGAAATTCACATGGAAATTCGACTCCGGCTAAAAGGAGTCTCAGGTGGATTTCAGCATTTGCTCATGATAAAACAGATCTGCAGTTTTAATTTACCTAATTCGCACGTGATTCATGGATGACAGTATGCTGAACATAACACGCAACCGAGCAGAACATGGAGAAAGCTATGAGAAATGTTTGTTGGAAATCAAAGCATTTAGTGACAAATGTGGAGGGTTGGACAGAAAAGAGACACAAAATAAGATAAAATTATTATCAGTTTTATATTTTGGTTTAGTTTGCTCCATGCTGCTAACCCTGTTGCCCAAGGCACTGGTCTGCAGGTGTTATTGTTCTTGGTTGTTAAGACCTTGTAGAAGCTGACCTGTCTCCTGCTTCAGCTAAGGCTGGCCATACACTCTTAAGCCTCGTACACACGATCAGATTTTCCGCAGACAAACCTTGGACTTTTGTCCAAAGGGGTGTGCATGGATTTTGTCTTGTATACAAACGGCAAGGAATTGTCGGCCAACAAACACAAACGTACTGACGTACTAGTGGTTTTTCAGCTCTTTAGCGCCACTCTTTGGGCTCCTTCTGCTAATTTTGTGTTAGTAGAAGTTTGATGAGTGTTGATTAGCGCTTTTGATTTTGCGCTTTTCAGTTTGCACTTTTCATTTTGTGCTTTTCAGTTTGCGCTTTTAATTTTGTGCTTTTCAGTTCATTTCTGAACGGCCGTTCGCCAACCAGAGATGTTGCAGAATCGGAGGAGATAACGTGTTTTTATTATTGGCATTGGAGTTATTGCTTTGACCCAAGTCCAGTCCAGGAACAGGAGGAGGAGGAGTTCTTGGACCAAAAATTGGTTGTTTTATTAATCGAGACCAATTATGTCATATGCCTTTGCTGCGGGAGCTCCAGGAGAATATTACAGGATGATTTTCGGAATTATCCCCAGATGACGGACCCCTGCTTTCACCAACTCTTGGCATTGTTGACCCCCTTTATTAAGAAGCAGGACACATGCATGAGTTTTTTATTTTATTTTTTGGTTGAATAATGATTTGATTTGGTATATTTTCTATATTTTTGGATGCATAGAATGCACTTTTTGGTTAAGTTCTATTGGCAGATAGCCTGTCTTTTATTTGTTTTCTTTTTTTAATGCACAATAAAAAAAATTGCGGAGAATAATACTTGGCTATGTGTTTTACTTCAAATGACAGTTTGGGAGTAGGCAGTTAAATTTGTACAATTAATACAATGTAAAATTAACACCAACATAGTTGTATCTTTGATCTTAAAAACGATGGGATAATGGTGTTGTGGTAACTTGCCCAAAAGAATTTTAAAAAAAAGCATAATAATATTATTCTTGATATCATTAGAAAAAAAGCCTTTGAAAATGTGTTTGCAATAACTCCATCAGTATCACCAGCAAAGCAGCTTCATTACTATCCCATTAAAGAAGAAGAGAATGTGAGCTGCATTTCGAGATTTCATAATTTGCCACGTCACGATTGTTAATTCTCCATTACAAACGCTAATTTACAAAACCGACCGCTTCTGGCTAGTCCTTGCTTCCGAGCATGCATGTTTGTACTTTGGACTTTTGTCCGACAGACTTGTGTACACACGCTCGGAAAATCCAACAACAGACATTTGTCCGCGGAAAATTTTAAAACCTGCTATCCAACATTTTTCCGTGGAAAGTCCGACAACAATTGTCCGATGGAGCATACAAACGGTCGGATTTTTCACCAACAACCTGTCATCACACATTTTTCGTTGGAAAATTTGATCGTGTGTACGAGGCTTTAGATTTTTCTTGTTCAGCCCCACAGGCTAGCTATCAATTAACCATACATGATAAACAGTGCAGATGGAGAAATTTGCCCTGCCGTCTTCTGTATTCTGATAGCCAGCATTCATGGCCTTCTGAATACCTGAACACTGATTTGCATCTGACTGGATGCAGTCACTGTTCAGCCGACAATTTTCCATTCAGGTCCTTTGACTTTCAGATCAAAGGATGTCTAACTAAGTTGCGCTGACACGTCTACCCAAGGCTTGAATTTTGGCCAGTTTATCAGGAACCAGATTAAAGTGTTACTAAACCCAGGATCCTGCATTCACTATATCTGGTCTCCCACAGTACACAGAACATGGAAATGCAATTATTTTAGTAAATATAAACTGCTAAATCCCTTTTCTCTTCAGCAGATAGAGCAGTCTTGTGACTTCTATCAGTGTCCAGTCAAGCACTAGTTAAAGCTTGTAGGAGGAGTTTTCTGACTGTCCTATGAGACTGCAAGACCCCTTACCCTCTGTCTGGACAGTACTGATTGCCCCTGTGCTGATCACATGCATCCTCCCAAGAAAAAAAAAAACTCTCTAGCAATACATACCAAACTGAGCATGTGCAGCCTGACTACATAGACTCTGTGTTATTAGGAAATTATTAAGGTACAGTGGAAGGAGGGGAGGATCGGAGAAGACAGGATCAAACAGCATTTTTACTCTAATGCTGAGGATTAACCCCTTAGGTTCCGCAGTGTGAATAACTAGCATGCTTTATTGCATATACAGACTGAACAAAAAAAGGGAAAAATAATTGGTGGGACTTTATATGAAGCACATAACTAAGTCAGACGAGCCAATCCATATAAATATAAAACATAATAATTTATTGCAAAAGGTATACATACACATAAAGGATAAAAAAAAAAAATGTACAATCATATAATATAATATTGAATCTCATTGAATAAATGACATTCCTAGATAATTCATGATAAAACAAATGTCTCAACATAATGTGCATGGTAATATAGTATTAGGTCTCAATATAAAAAACCCGAACAATACATAATATAAGGCACTTGTCTCGACATCTTAATACATGATAATAAACTTATGGTATGTAAACTACAATTGTAATGGTAGCATGTAGGTATAGTAGCAAAGAAGAGTTGGTTCGTACTAATAGACTCCAATAAATGGGGCCTAAAAACTGTGACGTAGCATCGTAAAAAAGCTCTACGCGTTTCGTGGCTACATTACCACTCGTCAGGAGCAGATGCATGATTTTAGAGGTATCTATAATAAAAAATGCCAAAGGAAAAATATAAGAGATAATAATAAAAAATAAGGCAAAAAAAGAAAGAAAGAGGGGGAACAAAAATGTCTCAAACACTCTCACCTATCTTTAACATATGGGTACGACTGGTGATGATATTAATGGTAGATGGCACTGCAGGAGATGCTGTTCCCGGGAGCTGAGACGGTACCACTGGAAACACGGCTTTGAAACTAACCACCAAAATAGAAAAGATACCAGAATTCAATCGGGGTATAGATGGTTGATAGTGTGACCGGTTCACAATGTGAGTGCTTGCCAAAGCTTATCTGTAAAAATAGATTATTAGGGTAAGGTGAACTGAGACCACAGCTAATGTATTGGATAGAATGCGACCTAGTGTGTATATGTAAGGGAAAAGTCCATAAGTGTGAGAAAGAGAAAGAATAAATAGAGAAAAAAAAAAAAGAGAGGTTTCAAGTGACCAAAGATATGTCGTGAGGATGAGGTTGTGTAAAAAGTAGAATAGTTAGTGAAAAAGAGAGTACCTATTTACCTTGGAAGATTTTGGGAGACCAACATAGGAAGTCCGGAGGTGCAAAAATGTGTTAGCTGATGGTGCAGACTGAAGTGTAACAGAGGGCGTGTAAGGTACTAAATGTCAGCCGCAGACCAATGAGAACCGGCAACGTCACGCAGCGTGAAGAGGGAGGGGTAGCGCCAACACCCGAGCTTATGAACCGGCCCGGCGTTTGGCGCCAAAAATTCCCTCGTGGAGCACGCAGTTGGAGACGCATGTCAGCGGCGCAGCGTCACGAATGACGTCACCCGCTGAACATGTGGGCGTGGCGTCGACTCGCAGCGAGCGCATCACCCCGCCCCCTAATGGGGGGTGGAGAGGGAGCCCCGGTGCGAGTCGCAGCTCCCGGGAACAACAATGCAAAGCCCAACCCCATCTAACAGAGCTGTTCCCAATGAGAGAAAAAGAAACGTCTTGGCATGTACAAGTCACAAATAATAAGAAAGATAGTTAATGGTTTAGTTATGTGCTTCCATCCCCGGAACTTTGAAGAAAGACAAGACCTAAGGCCTGAGTGGGACTTTGAATGAGGCAATACTAGCATTTACCTCCATCCCCAATGCGTTTGAACAAAAAAAGGGAAAAATAATTGGTGGGACTTTATATGAAGCACATAACTAAGTCAGACGAGCCAATCCATATAAATATAAAACATAATAATTTATTGCAAAAGGTATACATACACATAAAGGATAAAAAAAAAATGTACAATCATATAATATAATATTGAATCTCATTGAATAAATGACATTCCTAGATAATTCATGATAAAACAAATGTCTCAACATAATGTGCATGGTAATATAGTATTAGGTCTCAATATAAAAAACCCGAACAATACATAATATAAGGCACTTGTCTCGACATCTTAATACATGATAATAAACTTATGGTATGTAAACTACAATTGTAATGGTAGCATGTAGGTATAGTAGCAAAGAAGAGTTGGTTCGTACTAATAGACCTAAATATAGTAGAAATGGGGCCTAAAAACTGTGACGTAGCATCGTAAAAAAGCTCTACGCGTTTCGTGGCTACATTACCACTCGTCAGGAGCAGATGCATGATTTTAGAGGTATCTATAATAAAAAATGCCAAAGGAAAAATATAAGAGATAATAATAAAAAATAAGGCAAAAAAAGAAAGAAAGAGGGGGAACAAAAATGTCCCAAACACTCTCACCTATCTTTAACATATGGGTACGACTGGTGATGATATTAATGGTAGATGGCACTGCAGGAGATGCTGTTCCCGGGAGCTGAGACGGTACCACTGGAAACACGGCTTTGAAACTAACCACCAAAATAGAAAAGATACCAGAATTCAATCGGGGTATAGATGGTTGATAGTGTGACCGGTTCACAATGTGAGTGCTTGCCAAAGCTTATCTGTAAAAATAGATTATTAGGGTAAGGTGAACTGAGACCACAGCTAATGTATTGGATAGAATGCGACCTAGTGTGTATATGTAAGGGAAAAGTCCATAAGTGTGAGAAAGAGAAAGAATAAATAGAAAAAAAAAAAAAAAAGAGAGGTTTCAAGTGACCAAAGATATGTCGTGAGGATGAGGTTGTGTAAAAAGTAGAATAGTTAGTGAAAAAGAGAGTACCTATTTACCTTGGAAGATTTTGGGAGACCAACATAGGAAGTCCGGAGGTGCAAAAATGTGTTAGCTGATGGTGCAGACTGAAGTGTAACAGAGGGCGTGTAAGGTACTAAATGTCAGCCGCAGACCAATGAGAACCGGCAACGTCACGCAGCGTGAAGAGGGAGGGGTAGCGCCAACACCCGAGCTTATGAACCGGCCCGGCGTTTGGCGCCAAAAATTCCCTCGTGGAGCACGCAGTTGGAGACGCATGTCAGCGGCGCAGCGTCACGAATGACGTCACCCGCTGAACATGTGGGCGTGGCGTCGACTCGCAGCGAGCGCATCACCCCGCCCCCTAATGGGGGGTGGAGAGGGAGCATATACAGACTGATTTTACTGTTGTGGGCTTAGTAACACTTTAATGTGCTTTTTACTGACACTCTATCTGGGCTGTTAGTTTTACTGCAAAATTACTGATTTCACCATCTGCAAAAACTCAATTTCACTCATTGAGCTGCTTAGACAAAATTTGCATTAAAAGAACACAACTCTTTTTTTCTTTACTTAAACAGTGTTTTTATTCTTTTGATTGTGTCTGAATAGTTTATTTTATTTAGTGTTCTTTCCAAATTCCTAGTGTATTCCTAGTGTATTTCATCACTGTTAATATGCATTGTGTTCTAATCATTTATTTTACTGTCTGTTTTTTCCTTTATGTGAAAAAAAACCCTAAAATAATAAGGAACAGTTTGCCCACTTTAATTTCACCTTCCCTATTGACTCCAACACATTCCTTCACAATTTTGCCTAAATCTCCCAATTTTCACCAATATTTTAGGGAAATGAAAACTCAGTTTTGCTCAACACTCTTCCTTAGAATTATAGGCTTTGTAAGTTTGTAGAAATTCCAGTTCTTCTTTTGTCCATTCTTCTGGATTACATGCAAAAACGCATACCTAAGCCAGCCATACATGGCGGGTTCAGCAAAGACCAGCTGAATTTCAATCCATGTATGGGCAGGCTGGTTGTACACAAGTTGATCTATCAATCGACTTGTGTACAACCAGCCTGTTGGAAAATTTTCTCTCGATCAAAACCTCTGGCTATAGCCGGGGGAGCTGAACAGTATATTCTGAAGGCGGGGAAGTCTCCCCACTGTCAGAATACAATAGTGCAGCGGGAGGGATTCCCCTATCCACATTGAGTGTGTGGATGGGGGGATTGAGTCATTTTCTTTTATTCAACCTGCAGTGGTGCCACATGTATGACTCATGTATGGCCAACCTAATAGCCTTTTGCTTAGTTGGACAAAATATTTTGGATGGTCTATAGATTTATCTGTACTAATAAAAAGCTACTAATGCATGGAATAGGAGGAGGAGACACTGCTCTCCCGACCAGCCACCATGACAAACAAGTAATGATCGGCTTTCGCCTACATGTCTTTGCCGACTAACCACACCTTGTTGCTTTTTACCCCGCCCACCCAGGCTTGGTCATGCATGGAATTTTACTCCTATCTTTAGTCTAGTACAAGATATGTTCATTAAAGAGCAGATACTGGTAAGGTATTTGAATTACTTTGGCCAAGTTTTTTTATTTTTTATATCTGATGTGTATGTGCAAATAAACCATATATTATGATGTTACAAGCAGTTGCCATTTTTTTTGATATAGCACATGAGGTTTTAGTGGTTCAGTCTCAATCAGGTTTTTATTGATTTTGTTTTGTTCAAGTTCGTAGGTTTATAAAGGGTTTTACAAAGTAAAAATGACTTTATCCATAAGAAGTCTTAATTAGGGTGGTTCAGTGAGAGACAGAAATATCACATTTTTAAGGCGCTGAGATGTATGCCTCTTAACCTACACCACCGGCTGCAACACTGAAAAAGAAGTGCATCTCCACTTTGCATCTCTTTCTGAATACCCTCACCATATCTACCATCACACAAAGAAATATAATCGTGGGATTACATCACTTGAAGAGGACAACAGCATATCCCAGTGTCAGCGTAATACTTCTTTATTGAACCTGAGAATTTATACACTAGAGAAGTAAAGCTTCCTTCTTTCCTTTCCCATATGCTCTGATATGTGATATAATAGCAGCATTGCTCCTTGTAACATGCTGTTCTTCCCACAGTGGCATACATGAAGTCAAATGCCTTTTCCAGCAATTAGAGCTGTCTGCAGGGGCTCGTCAGTGACATTCTCAACTAAGAGGTCCATTCATTACATGGAAGTATGGGTAATCTCATACAGCCTGAGCAACCTCATGTCTGCACTGTATAAAGAGGGTATGATTAATTGTTGCTGGATTACAACCGTCCTATTTCTGCTTTATCATATCCATACTGGAGTTAACAAACATGTTGTCATTAATGTTAGAGTATCTAAACAGAAACCATTATGAATATCTTGTAATAGTTATAAGGATGCCTGATACAAATCAACACTTTTTAAATTCCAATCCAATGTCAGAATATCCTCAGATTTAATTTTGTATTAAATGGGAAAGTATAATGAAATGGCTGTTTTTTGCTTTTGAAGAACTTAGAAATAATATTAGTCCAAGAATATTACATGGCCAGTGGTGAAACTTGTATAGCATATTGCCTTGTTGTCTTACTTCTATATTGCCAGTGCCACCTTTCAGAAAGCATTTGGCTTTACCTGTCCTGCGGTGTAGGAGTAGAATACTCAGCAGCAGACCCTACTGAAAGAAGAAAGCAGACCCTACTCTACAAAGCAAGGTCCACTTATTACACCAGTCTCCCAACTTCCATGCCAAAACACTGCATTATACCTGTAAAAATACACCCGTGAAGAAAAGTTGGAAAATGCAGGCACTTTCCACCAAGCTTCTGCTTGTGAAGCTTTGGCGAGGGTGATGTTCTAAAAATCAGCATTTTCACAATGCAGAAGTGCAGAAGAAGCCTCTTCTAGCAAGATTTAGGCTACTCGGCATTCCACTGATCCAGCCTGAAGGAAATTGATGTTACACTCTCCAGTATATTTTTCCATTTTTTTAAACAGTATGATGCAGTGTTTTGACATCAAGGGGATTGATTTATTAGGCAGCCCTTGCGTTTTTGTACAAAGACTGCTTTAACCTCCCTGGCGGTATGATTATTTTGGATTTTAGCTGCTGAAAGCGGTACAATTATTTTGCATGGAAATTTGGCGTTTTATATTGTAGGCCTGTAATTCTTTACAATAACACACTTAGATCTGTCCACCAAGAGTCTAGTAGATATCCCGGGTATGATGAAGTTTGAAACACAAAATCATAAATTATAATATAATAAATAAATATAAATAATTAAAAAAAATAATAATAATAATAAAATAAATTTCCCCACGATTCACTATCGCTCAATTCTGCAAGTGTTTTAATTTACTATTGCTGTTTTCTAGCTGGTCTAAAGCCAGCTTTGATGTAAAGGGACACTTTTTGGTTGCGATGGACAATCTCCAGTTTCCTGGCAGAAAGAACAGTATATATGTAGCGCTGGTAGATTTGTGATCTACCATCTGATAGGTAAATTTAGTGAATTGCTCATTATAGGAAGTTAGATTTGCCTCTGTTCCAGCTTGGCTGACGTTGCGTGTGGTTCCACATTGTGCCGGTGGGTGTCGTTGTTACCATCGGCGGGTGTTGGAAAAGCAATGTGTTAAAGCGGATGAGTGCTCCTCTGTTCCAGAGACAACTCGGTGGAGGTGGTCCTCCGAGTTGCATTCTGGGAGAGGGTATTTATGGGACAGACGCCAGGTTTAGGGGTTTGTTTTCAGCCACCTGCTGGCCCTCCTGGCCGACAGGTATGTGTTAGAGTACCACCTCGTGGTCCTCCGTTCCGGAGGCCCACGTCGCTGCGGCGCGTGGGTGGGCCAAGAAGCCTGTCTGGGGCCTACCACAGCAGCCGAGGAATGGTCCTGAGCTGTCTTTCCAGAGTAAAGAAGCTGGACAACCGAGGAGATCCCAGGGGAGGACCCGTCATGGAAGGATCATGCACAGTGCTTGTCTGGAGAGGGGCCTGGTGACTCGGTTGGAAGACGTATCCTAAAGTGAAGTGATCCTACCGCATAGTACTGCTGGGTTGGCTTAAAGGTCCAAGTACTGTGTCTGACATTTATTGTGAGCCAATGCATCCTGTGGCAGAGGATCGTACGGGTTTATTTCAAGCAAGTCTGTGGCAGAGACTTTTGTTTGTGCTATGTACTGGCTGCTAGGCAAGTGAGAGAGGCCTATCCAGGCGAGCAAAGATCGTGTCCCACAAAAAGGGGATTGCATTCAATTACAGTATTCAACTTTAAAGGATGTTCTAAAGAACCTAAAGAAAGGTATTTGAGCTTCGCTGCAGTTTTCCTCCTGCCTCCTGCTACTTCCTTCGTTACTTGGTTCAATAAAGCATAGAAAACGTACTCGAGTGTTGGTACTTATATCGTCCAGAGGTAAACTCAACAGAACCCTAGACCCGGTGCCGGTGAAACAGAGGTATCGAGAGTGAAGGTAACAGCCCGCTTAAACCAGCAGCTCCACCGAGAGTTAGTGCTACATGTGGGGGCTCGTCCGGGATCTGTTGACCATCAATTCTCGCAACCCAGAGAGGTGTTTCACCAGGAGTTTATGGTGAGAGCTGGACTTTGTCAATTTTTCAGGAAGAGAAGAGGTTAAAAATTGCAGGACTTTATTTCTGAATGCGTAGGCGGCGGGCGCTAGTAAAAGTACAAAAAAAGAACAAGTGGGAGGAGCCTACCCTACTTGATACTGCGTTGGACGCGTGTATGTGTTTGGCACCAGAGAAGAAGAGAGACCTCGTGATTGTGCTGAGAAGATCAGAGTGTGGCCATGTCTTTTTCAGCGATGCAGCCAATTATGGGACCAAGAATGTTCCCTGCAAGCACTGTGTCGAGTGTTGTACTGACCGGAACCCCGCTTACAGACCCTGGTGTTCGCCTGAAGCCACGGGGGAGGTTTGTTCTGTATACCTCAGGAGATATTGAGGGACTGGGCATGATCTGCCACCGATGTGAAGGACTGGCCGTACATCTCCGTCCATTTGGCCAATGTCCGCAATGTGGAGAGTATTTGTTTGTGGTGGAGCAACCTACCATGTCACCCCATGCTTATCGAATGGATTGGGCAACAGGTATCGCCACAGTAGAAGCTGCTACTACTATGGAGAGAGAACGGCAGGCCACCACTTTGCCTGTTGTTGCAGAGAATGTTCCAGAAAGAGACACTGCTGTTGCCGTCTCATCAGCGGACATTGCTTTGAATTCTGTGTCCACCACGCCTGCCTCTGTTGTACCTGTCCAGAGGAAGGTGGGATATGTAAAGGCTTCCCACGGCCGTGGCCGAGGCCTACCCCAGAGACTACCCGAACCGGATCCAACAAAGTCCATGATGGGAACGGGTAAGCAGCTGATGGGGAATGTATCTGGGACTGTAAATAAGTATCTGCCAGCAGAAGAACTGGGAGATTCGGAAATAGAATCCTTGTTGGATCTTTCCGGTGATGATGACCTATTTGAGACTATGTCACAAGAGATGTTGTGGGCACAAGGCAAGGATGTCGCCTCTGCTATGACTTTCCCTGAATGGACAGCCCTGAGTTCTGGGAAGACATCACCCTGTGTGGAGCCACACAGCACTGTAAATGAGACATTGTCAAAAGTTGTTAGTTCACTTCAGACACTGGCTGGGTCTATGGTGAGCAAATCATTGGATTCAGGTGTGCCTCCTGGCATGGGGAAAAACAGATCCTTGCCCAAACTTGCACATTTGCAGAGAATTTTGAACAAGCGTGTAGCTACAGAATATGGTTCGGAGTTCCCTTATGTCCCTCAGGACATAATGCAAGTGATTGAAGTTAACCGGGAACTTTGGTACAGTGAAGCTGTTTGTGACTATTTGTCTGTGCCTAAGCCTTTCCAAAAGACTGGATGTTCTGTTAAAATGGATGAATGTTTTAGTGGATGTTTTACGCACTGGAACTTCGGTCGGCACATCTATGCTGACAAAGTAGTTATCTGCAGGCCCGGAAAAGAGGACGTTGTATATTTCATTACTACAGTGGATAAACTGGGAAAGACACTGACCTTGCCAGATCCCCGGTTTTATTGGTGATTACGGACAAAAGAACTTTGGAGTTAGTTAGTTAGTTAGTGTCAGTATAAAGAGATCTTCGTGGTCAAGATCTGGATATTCATCTCAGTATTTCAAATCCAAGGACTTCTTCTTTGCTAGCCGGATTTCTTTCATTTGAAAAAAAAAAATTTATACAGGGATGGACTCCTAAAGATTATTTTGATATAGATTATGGGAAGATAGTCTCATTTTTAAATGAGGCTTTGCTCCTGAAGTTGTACAGGATATATGTGTGTTAACATGCTTTCCTTTTCAGGAACCATTTGATCCTCTATCAAGCTGTTAGGATTTTCAGCTAGATAGACAGTGAGGTTATGTACAATCATAGGATGGTTTTGTTTACGGACGTGAACATATTGTTTTATAGATGTTAATCTTATAATGCCTTTCCACTGTCTTTCCTTCTTCTTTATCTAATCCAAGTTTAAGCTCAAATACCTACTCCCAGGCTTGGGAGTTATTATCATTATTTTTGGACAGACGTTGGGGACAATGTCTACTGCAGTGGGGGGAGTATGTAGCGCTGGTAGATTTATGATCTACCATCTGATAGGTAAATTTAGTGAATTGCTTGTTATAGGAAGTTAGATTTGCCTCTGTTCCAGCTTGGCTGACGTTGCGTGTGGTTCCACATTGTGCCAGTGGGTGTCGTTGTCACCATCGACAGGTGTTGGAAAAGCAATGTGTTAAAGCGGATGAGTGCTCCTCTCTCCCGGAGACAACTCGGTGGAGGTGGTCCTCCGAGTTGCATTCTGGGAGAGGGTATTTATGGGACAGACGCCAGGTTTAGGGGTTCGTTTTCAGCCACCTGCTGGCCCTCCTGGCCGACAGGTATGTGTTAGAGTACCACCTCGTGGTCCTCCGTTCCGGAGGCCCGCATCGCTGCGGCGTGTGGGTGGGCCCAGAAGCCTGTCACAACAGCCGAGGAATGGTCCTGAGTTGTCTTTCCAGAGTAAAGAAGCTGGACAACCGAGGAGATCCCAGGGGAGGACCCCTCATGGAAGGATCATGCAGAGTGCTGGTCTGGAGAGGGGCCTGGTGACTTGGTTGGAGGACGTATCCTAAAGTGATCCTACCGCATAGTACTGCCGGGTTGGCTTAAAGGTCCAAGTACTGTGTCTGACATTCATCGTGAGCCAATGCATCCTGTGGCAGAGGTTCGTACGGGTTTATTTCAAGCAAGTCTGATGGCAGAGACTTTTGTTTGTGCTATGTACTGGCTGCTAGGCAATTGAGAGAGGCCTATGCAGGCGAGCAAAGATCATGTCCCACAAAAAGGGGATTGCATTCAATTACAGTATTCAACTTTAAAGGATCCTAAAGAAACCTAAAGAAAAGGTTTTGAGCTTCCTTGCAGTTTTCCTCCTTCCTCTTTCCTGCCACTTCCTTCGTTACTTGGTTCAATAAAGCATTGAAAACGTACTCGAATGTTGGTACTTATATCGTCCAGAGGTAAACTCAACGGAACCCTAGACCCGGTGCCGGTGAAACAGAGGTATCGAGAGTGAAGGTAACAGCCCGCTTAAACCAGCAGCTCCACAGAGAGTTAGTGCTACATATATAATATAAAACTGCATGCAGGGCATTGGACAAAGCACTGGGGACAAAAGGGATGTGAAATAATTTCATACAGTACTGTAATCTGTAAGATTACAGTACTGTATGTGTTATGTTTTTAACATTTTTGTTGCCAGGCGCCAGGCTCCGCCCCCGTGCATCGCGACGCTCGCAGGGAATGGAGCCTAGCACAGAGAGGCTTCAGAGGAGGACAGAGCCCGCAGACAGCGCGGGGGGACATCGCAGGATCCTGGGGACAAAGTATGTATAACACACCAGAATCCTGCAATGTAATCCCGAGTGTGGTTCAGGGTTACCGCTAATGGTGCTGAAATTTAACCCCGAGCCACACTTGGGAATACCGTCAGGAAGGCTACAGTGGTTGTAAACCCACATATAAAATAAAAAAAAGACCTGCAAGACAAAGGCATAATGAGCTAGCATGCATAGCATACTAGCTCATTATGTAATACTCACCTGAGATCGAAGCCCCCGCTGCAGTGCCCGTACACAGCACTGGCCGGCGACATTGCTCCCGGAGTTACTTCCGGGTATCGCGGGCTCCGGCGCTGTGATTGGCCGGAGCTGCGATGACATCACTCCTGCCCATGTGTGCGGGAGCGGCCGTTAACGGCACACTCACTGAAGCAACGGCACGTACGTGCCGTTGCTTCACTGCGCATGAGCCGATGACGTCAGCACATGCAGATACAGGGGATATCTTCTAAACCGTGCAGGTTTAGGGGATATCCAGGGTATCTACAGGTAAGCCTTATGATAGGCTTACCTGTAGCAAAAAGTGGATTGTAAGGGATTACAACCACTTTAAGGCTTCCCCTCACATTGGGTGATTCAAGCGGAAATAGGATTATTGGATAATTAAAAAAAAATAAGATTTATGGATCACCAAGTACATCTAGGTGACCAGTCTAACTAAATAATTAAAGTCAACACCCCCCTCCCCCCAAAATGTATTTTGGTTTTGGATGGATACTAGCCATTGAGTCAACCACTGGCTCCTTATATTACAGCTGACTCCAGCTGTGAAGTCCTCTTTGCGGTGGGACCCATTGTGTCTGCATGTCTCACTCTTTGTGTTTGCATGTCCTTTTAAGAAGCTTGGATGTCATAAGTATGTCCTCCTCTTAGTTTTTGATATTGTGGGAGAAATTTTAATCTCTTTTAAGAGTTTGAAAAAAACATATCACACTGACAGGAATGCTTACAATGGTCAACTTATATTGATAGGGTTTAAACCTTTTTTCCAAAAATTCTGTAATGCCCTGTACACACGGTCGGATCTTCCGACGGAAAATGTGTGATAGGACCTTGTTGTCGGAAATTCTGACCGTGTGTGGGCTCCATCACACATTTTCCATCGGAATTTCCGACACACAAAGTTTGAGAGCTTGCTATATAATTTTCCGACAACAAAATCCGTTGTCGCAAATTCCGATCGTGTGTACACAAATCCAACGCACAAAGTGCCACGCATGCTCAGAATAAATTAAGAGATGAAAGCTATTGGCTACTGCCCCGTTTATAGTCCCGACGTACGTGTTTTACGTCACCGCGTTCAGAACAATCGGATTTTCTGACAACTTTGTGTATCCGTGTGTATGCAAGACACGCAAGTTTGAGCCAACATCCGTTGGAAAAAATCCATGGATTTTATTGTCGGAATGTCCGATCAATGTCCGACTGTGTGTACAGGGCATAACTGTTTAAAAAAATGTTGGATGAAGATGGGCTTTAATTTGTTTGCCTCTTACTTAAGCCTGGTACACACGGGCCAAATATCCTCCGCTATCGGTCGGTTCAACAGAAGCCATCCGACATTCCGCCCTTGTGTACAACAGCCTCTCCAACAGAAACCAGACGTTCGGCACCTGTGAGACCAGTTCTACATTACCAATTTCTCAGGGAACCCTAAAGAAAAAAAATTAAAGTTTTCCAAAAAATAAATTTTATTTAATAAATTACTTTTATGGATTTTTTGGATAGACCTGCCATGCTGTAAGCACAATGAATTTTTCTGTTTGGAAGATAAAGGGTCCCTTTAGTTTTTGAACCTGGTTGTTGTACATCATAGCATACACATCATGATTTTAACTCAAGTAACAGAAGCTTATATTATATTAATTATGTTATGTGGCTAGCATACAACTATTAGTGCAATATGGCAATTGTTTTCACTGAGAGGTCCTATATCTAGGGTTATTTCCTGTTCATTTCTTAGTGGCAGAAGTTACGGGTTCAGGGTTATCGGTGTCAGCTTGGATGTGCATTAAATTTTGTTTTTTGGATAGTTTTAAGAAGAGTTCTGGGAATGTTTTTACTCAGACATTGGGACTTTTTATGTGTGTGTTTTTTAACAAAACTTGTAGCACTGCTTGTTTGTTCATCTTCTATTCCAAAGACAACTGCATGCAGTCAGTTGTAAAGCAACACAAAGGAATAAACCAATACCAGAATATAACAGGAGACAAAGAGTCCGGCCTGAATTAGCTAACAATCTAAAAGATACGAACGACAAAATCTTCTTTTCTTCTTTTTAGGGTACAAGACTTTGAACGCCAATCTGGCACTGGATAAAATCCAACTTAAAAAATTAGATAGATTTGCCTAACAAACACATAGACAAGTACAAAAATCCCCTATTACTATGCATGTCCTGTGAGCAATAGCACTTATGACATCATTACAAAGAAGAACAATAGAAGGACTAAAGAAACATTTCTGAGCAGGCTGATGAATATTTTTTCCAGGTTCCTTGCTGCCTTGTTGGCATACCAACTGTCATTCAAACTACCAAATTTATAAGCATTTTTCAACTGATTTTTAGTAGGCTTAATTTACTAAAGGCATAGAGATGGTTCACTTAGGGCCCTTTCACACTGGAGCAGTTTGCAGGCGATATTGAGCTCAAAATAGCGCCTGCAAACCGACCTGAAACAGCCGCTGTTGTCTCTCCAGTGTGAAAACCCCGAAGGCTTTCACACTGGAGCGGTGCGCTAGCAGGACGGGAAAAAAAAGTCCTGCTAGCAGCATCTTCGTATCGGTGTATACACTGCTCCTGCCCATTGAAATCAATGGGACAGCGCGGCTATACCACCGGCAAAGTGCCTCTGCAGAGGTTTTTAACCCTTTCTCGGCCACTAACGGGGGTAAAACCACCCCCACTAGCAGCCGAATACCGACGGTAAAGCGCCGCTATTGTTATTACCGCCGACTCCGCCCCTGCCCCAGTGTGAAAGGGGCCTTAGAAAAATTAATATTCAGTGACCATTTTAAATAAGACAAAGCTGTGTTTACTTCAATCAAACAATCATGTGCTACCAAAAATCCAGTTTTCCTCGCATATGATTGCCTTTCTAGATCAGGTCAAGCTTATCTACTATCACTGACTTTGTTAAAGCGAAACAAAACTGTACCCAGGGCCACTGATAAGGCAGTATAACCAGTCCTGTTGTTCTGGGCCCAGGTCCCATCAGCTAAACAGGGGGGCCCAGGACAGCGTTTCTGCCTAAATTAATACATTTATTTATTTAGGGGCCCAGGAGTTGGGAGCAGAGGGGGGACTTTGTTTTAATTTTTCGGGCATAGTGCTGCTTTTCCACTGCACCCCATGCTTTCTAACAATGGCCCTGACTGTACCCGAGCACCAAAAACCAAAAACACTATTTAATACATTTTTAATATTTAAGGCAAACCCATCCATCCATGTCTCCATGCTTTATTGTGCTGAGAAATTACTTTGAAAAACACCCCCTAGCATTTCCAGCCACGGCCATCTTGAGTAAGGGTAGATGATTCAGGTAGCATTTACTTCCTAGAATTTATCTGTCCTTTCTGAGAAAGCCCCTCTTCCAGATGAAAGAAAAAAAATGCCTATGAAGATTTCTGGGATGTATGACACAAATTTGGCCTTGGGGAGAAACCAGGAGGCAACTGAAAAAATGTAAGCAAACAAAGTTTAACCATTCGCCTCTAGCCCACTGTCAAATTACAAAGGAATGGTGCGGCACTTCCTTCTGGGTGGACATCATATGACGGCGCATCAGAACGGGCCAAAGCGGCTCTTTAACCACGTGACTGGCTGTGTCTAATTACAGCCAGTCACATGTAAATGCATAAGTGCCGTAAATCATCTCTCCTCGCCTCACACTGACAGAGTATGTGGCGAGGAGAGCCGATCAGTGGCATCTCCACACAGGGGAGAACAGGGCAGGCAATCAGGGCACTGATTAGCAGTCAGTCAGTTTTCCTTTTAGTGCCCATCAGTGCCTGCTCATCAGTGCTGCCCATCCATGCCCATCAGTGCCCATCAGTGCACCATAATAGTGCCCCCTCATCAGTGCCACCTAATCGGTGCCAATAAGTGCCGCCTCATCAGTGCACATCAGTGAAGGAGAAAAATTACTTATTTACAAAATTAAGAAAACTTTTTTTTTTTAATTTTTGGTCTTTTTTCTTTTTTTTTTGTAAAAAATAAAAAACCCAGCAGTGATTAAATACCACCAAAAGAAAGCTCTATTTGTGTGAAGAAAATGATTAAAAATGTATTTTGGTACAGTGTTGCATGACCGCACAATTGTCATTCAAAGTGCGACAGCACTGAAAGCTGAAAAATGGCCTGGGCAGGAAGGGGGTGAAAGTGCCCAATATTGAGGTGGTAAAAACAAGTGAATATAATATACCTTCCTATCTATTTACTGTAGCTAGCAGCATAAGGATTACAAATAGTTCATGTTGATTGAGAGAGTAAAGTTTCATTTTAAGGGAATAGCCTCTACTGCTTTAGTAAATCAACCCCAATGCCAATGGTAACTTTTAGTAAGATAGATAAAGAATGCTATTAAAATACAATTATGAACATTGGTAAAATTGAACCACGCTACAGAAAATACAAACTTCTAGCCATCTGAGCATGTCCTCAATCTTGGGATCTTGTGATTAAAGAGTTATATTTTTTTGGACTTCTCCCAAATATTGTCTTTCTGAAATACATTGTTACCTAATCCCTTCAGTACAAGGCTGATACGCCGCATATTTCAGTGGAATCCAAACATTATTTTTATTGGTTAGTGAACCATATGTGAGATGCCAGTGGCTCCAAATGAAACGTTAATTGTATAACCACATGTTTTTCTCATGGCTCTCTACATCTTGAAGTGTTTATTTGGTTAATTATTTATGTAGTCCTGTGGTCTACAGTGAGATCCCTGGTTGTACTCACCCTGCAAAGCTGCGGCACTGAGTCCGTGCTGCTTTTTAATGTGGCTAACAGATTGTGCAGTGGGAGCTTTAATTGTGATTACTGCGGCAGGTGTCAGGAGCAATTAGGGAGTCAATTAAAACTGGATCTAGTGCAGAGCTGATGAGGAAAACACAGGTCAACAATTATTCGCAAGATGTTCTGACAGAGCCCAGGTTAGGTGCCAGAACAATACATAACAGTAAATTATATAGCTTATAGCTCTTGACTTCAAATACAAGTATTTGCTTCATTTATTACTGTCATGGTGTAAAGTGCTGGAATATAGCTACAGAGATATGGCTTTAAAGTCCTGTATCTCGACAATGATGGGAGTTAATATGGCTTCCTTGTTCCTAGATCTTATCTGACAGCAATTTAAAAGTACACTCCAGACCCATTGCAAGTTTAAGAGACCTTGTCAGATCTTTAAAACAATTCAAGAAGGCAGGTTCCTGCAGTAGAAGAGATATTATACTCATCTGTCTGTCAGCCCATGCAGTCATGGCCAAAAATATTGGCACCCCCTGCATTTTAGACAATGCACCACTTCACACAGAAAATTGTTGCAATTACAAATGTTTAGGCATTCTCATGTTTATTTCTTTTGTTTGTATTGATATGAAAAAAAAAAAGTGGAGGAATAAAAAGCCAAATATGACACTTTCCACACAAAACTCCAAAAATTGAATGGACAAAATTATTGGCACCCTCAATTTAATATTTGGCAGCACACCTCTTGGAAAAAATAACTGAAATCAGTCGCTTCCTGTAACCACCAATGAGTTTCTTACACCTCTCTACTGGAATTTTGGACCACTCTTCTTCTTTCGTTATCTTCTCCAGGTCTCTCAGATTGGAAGGGTTCCTTTTCTGCTGTTTAGGGATCTCTCCACAGGTGCTCTATGAGATTTAGATCTGGACTCATTGCTGGCCAGTTCAGTACTCTCCAGCACTTTGTCTTAAACCATTTCTGGGTGCTTTTTGATGTGTGCTTTGGGTTATTGTCCTGCTGTAAGACCCATGACCTCTGACACTGGGTTCCATATTCTACCCCAGAATTCTTTGGTAGTCTTCAGATTTCATAATGCCATGTACACAGTCAAGACATCCAGTGCCTAAAGCAGCAAAGCAACCCCAAAACATCAGTGAACCTCCACCGTGTTTGACTGTAGGAACTGTAATCTTTTCTTAATGGCCTCATTTGTTTTTCTGAAAACAGTAGAATGATGGGCTTTATCAAAAAGCTGTAATTTTGTTTCATCTGTCCACAGCACATTCTCCCAAAAATATTTTGGCAAACTCTTTGATCAATTTTTCTCTTTTGTCCACGTCCAGACAGATTAGTTACAGTGCCATGGGTTGTAAACCTCGCCAATGTTGCACACAGTGGACACAGGAACAGTAAGAGCTCTGGACAAGGACTTTTGGACCAAATTTGCAGAGTGTTTGTTCCAACGAACACCCTGCAATGCACAGTGCATTCTGCACCCTGATTGAGCAAAGCTTTGCCCAATCGGGGATGCAGCGTAAGCTGGTTGTTAAGGAAGAATAAAATAAAGTGCCAGTTAAAAAATAAAGAAAAAATCTGGGCATGCAGCCTGGAAGGTCAGGAAGGGGGGGGGGGCGAGCGAGTGCCCCCCTCCGACCCATACCAGGCCACATGCCCTCAACATCCCCCACCCTAAAGCACCTTGTCTCCATGTTGATGGGGACAAGGGCCTCTTCCCGACAACCGTGGGCTGTGGTTGTCAAGGTCTGCGGGTCGGGGGGGGCTTATCAGAATCTCTAAGCCCCACCCCCCATGTTGAGGATATCTGGCCTGGTATGGTTCAGGAGGGGGGGACGCTCGCTCATCCCTCCCCTTTTCTGACCTGCCAGGCTGCATGTTTGGATAAGAGTCTGGTATGGATTTTGGTGTGGGGTTTTCCCTCCCAATCCATAGCAGTCCCGAAGGGACATACCAGTAGTAACAAAAGAAATAAACATGAGAATGCCTAAACATTTGTAATTGCAACAAGTGGTGCATTATCTGACAGAAATGCAGGGGTGCCAATATTTTTGGCCATGGCTGTATTTCCTACCTTCTCTTCATTCCAGTGCTGGTGATTGTCCTCTTGTATCCTCAGATCTAGAGGTTTAGATAATCCAAGATGATGTATGCTCATAATAAAATACATTATTTGATTTTTTTTTTGGGGGGGGGGGGGTATGTAATACATTTTATCTCTATAAGTGAACCACTGTATCTGGGTTCATCTATAGGAGTATATACTGTAGATACAAAACTAGCTTGCTGATGGTGGTGAGGTGCGTTGGTTGTGCACAGCCTGCAGTCTGCCATGAAAGATAACTTACCCAGGCACAGCAATATACTATATTCGATCTGTATATCCCTCTTACCTTTGGGAAGACAGCCCCTTTCCTGGGAAATGTTTCAAGAAAATTACCATCCCACTATCGTTTGGCTATCAGTATATTCTGGAAGGAAGAACTATTGCTCTCCTCAGAATACAATAGCTGGATATAAAAAAAATAATACTAGGTGCAAATTGAATCATATATAAACAAAAAAAATGAATATATATTGAATCTTACTATCCCTTAGATGTATTGGCTGCATAAGTTTTCTTATTTTAGGTGTTGTTCCCTTTATTTTCACTTGGTATTCTTGCAAATACCAAACTTCCTGTACCTTTGTGGCTATGTTCATTTCTACACTGTATCTATGAAGGCAGCTTTTGGTTAGCCTCCAGACTAGACTTCAGTTATGTCTGGCTTTGTTTATCCCCATTACATAAAAAGGGGGGGGGTGTTGATGAAATTGGTAGATTACACAAGAAAGATAACATTGTTTTTGCTTTCAATTTATTTTACAAGATGTGACTAGTACACTGCATTTCTGGCATAATAAACAGGTATTTCTTAACTTGATAAAAATGTTCTTAGCCTAAAAAATAAAACTTAACGCAACCACCATATGTGGTCTGGACTGGTAAGCTGCAATATATTAGATTTTTGTTCTTGGATTTACTTATACTTTAAAAGTATTTAAAAGTAGACTATGATACTTTTTATTTTTTAACTTAATTGTTTTTAATAAATTGATGTTTTTTTTGTATGAAATCATTAATAATAAATACATAACTAATATTGGATAAAAATCCATACAGGGCAGTATATGCAAAACAGAAAAGGTGGGAGTGACCTTCTTCAGACTCATTAAGCGGTGCTTGTAAATTGAGATCCACTTATTGAAGTCCATGCAAAGAAAAACAGTTAGTTCAGCCTAGGGAAAATAGCCCTGAGGTTCATCTGCTGGATGCAAGTCATAAATATCAACTTTTCATGTATAGTATTTAATATTTACCTGACTACAAAAATGAAAAAAAGTTAACACAAAAAAAATGTTACATTCCCTATAAATAAGAATAATACATGCTAATCACTGCAGTCAATAGTACTTATGGTTCAACTGTCTATTTACAAATAGTTTATATATAAAAACTTTATTTTTTTTTATAGTGTAGGGTAGGTTATAGACCATTGTCTATAGGCCATTGTCACTAAGAAAATAAGTAATAGAGAATCCAAAATATTATAGTCATCACTAGAATAATAGGTGAGGATATAACTTTAAACACCTGTCCTGTTGAGAACTGCCTATTTGACTCTCCCCAAGGGGACACAGACAGCAAAAATTAACTGACAAGGGTTTTAGCCATTCCCTACTCTATCCAAGACTAAAAGTTTTGGCCATACATACACTTTGAATTAAGTAAAATAGGGCGCTGAAATAATAAACTTTGTAAATCGTATTTGTTATCTAATTTATTTATTGATTGATTTCTCTAACTTTTCTTACCAGAACAAGAAGCAAGGGGAAATCTGTACAACAGAGCCACAAAGAGTAAAAGCTTAACGCTGCTGGTAATTTATAACCATTACAAAACTAAAGAAAACTTTTTGACTAGAGTTTCACTTTAAGGCTATATAGGATTTTAAAGCATCAATTGTGTCCTAGTGGAATTGTTCATATTTTGCTAAATATATAACTATCCGTGGTTAACCATAAAAAAAGTTCACAAAAATGCGGAACAAAATGATATTAATGTTTTCACATGGCAACAAGAATCATCTAAATATTATTGGGCACAGTACAAAATTCTAAACCCTGCACCAACATTAACAACAATAAACCTTTCTTGCAAAATGCACGATTTTCAGGTTGTGGCTTAAAATATAGATTTTTCAAAACAAAGTGCACAAAGTTCTCAAAAATTTT
This sequence comes from Aquarana catesbeiana, assembly GCF_042186555.1. Taxonomy (NCBI): domain Eukaryota; kingdom Metazoa; phylum Chordata; class Amphibia; order Anura; family Ranidae; genus Aquarana; species Aquarana catesbeiana. The sequence goes on along the minus strand of NC_133327.1, from coordinate 77,352,925 downwards.
TATCTTATTTACACATGGTAAAGTGAATATTCCCACGCTACTATAGAGTCTAATATGACAATTCGTATGGTGCAGCAGCCACCGTGTGGGTCAAACACTACCCACGATTAAATATATGGAAAGAACCAAAGAATGGTGTTGCGCTCCAAAATAATAAATAAATATTATTGAGATAAAATGACAGTATGTGTTGATTCCAATAATAAACTGACATATACTGATATATAGAAAAAGTCCAATGCAAAATAAATAGCCAGGCACCGCTCAGAATATACCAAACTGGGTAGGGTAGGAAAATACAAAAGAAGCTCTATAGTGTAGTATGTTTTGACACTCAGTACATTTTATTAGACAAAAAAAGGGTCAGGTACTCACATGCAATAAAAACAGTAGTGCAAAGTATCCAACAAGTGGCGAGCTCACAGCCAGAGCATCACTTCCAGGGTCCGTATCCTACGCGTGTCGTCACCGTCACGTGACTTCATCGAGTTTCTTTTGTATTTTCCTACCCTACCCGGTTTGGTATATTCTGAGCGGTACATGGCTATTTATTTGGTCCTGGAGAAAGGCATCATCCCCTAGGCTCTGCACACACTGGAACCCCCCAGGAGGAACCGATGAAACATCCCCCTCTCTTCCCAAAGTGATCATCCACCCCTTGTTTTCTTTGAATGCTGCTTACCTTACAGCATTAATGTAAGAAGTTAGCACATCTGCGGGTGTCATTTTGCACTGGAGATTCACAGCACCAAAGTCACAATGCCACCTGTTGATGCCAGTTAGCACCTTATGGTTTGCACCTTGCACCTTCTAATGGTTGGAAGATTACATTACTTCCGGATTGTGAATCATTTGCACTATCTGCACTTTTATATACATGGACTACTGTTGAATTATTATTTTTCTTACGCATCGTGATTTTTTTAGTATTTATACACTACAGTTACTTTATTTGTTGTTATTGCGTTGATCACCATTATATTACTTCCCAGTTATTTAAGCATTTGACTTTTTCTATATATCAGTATATGTCAGTTTATTATCAGAATAAACACATACTGTCATTTTATCTCAGCACTTTATATTTATTTATTTATTATTTTGGAGCACAACACCATTCTTTGATTCTTATTTACGCATGGGTCTGAACACCCATGTAATCCGTTTCCAGTGCTGGACCAAAAAAAAAAAGGTCCTGCACCATTTTGGTGCAAATGCGATTTCAGCCATACAAATTGTATGGCTGAATTTGCATCGCACAGACATCGCATGTGATGTGCCCAGCAATGCAGTGTGAATCACATGCGATGTCTGGGATCACATTAGTGTGATCCCAGCATGAAACAATGTATGTGGGACTACTGTTCAAAGCCATGCAATACGTATCTTATATATAGATATATTTGACACCTCCAAATCAAAATGACACTTCTCAACATGGACAAATAGTCAAACTTCCAATATTGAAAATAATGTTCTAGCCTTACTTATAGAAAAAAATACATGTAGCCCTCTTCTGGGAGTTATGAGAAATGGCCCTCCCTAAACAGGATATTGTACTATATCTGTAGGTAAATAACAGAACCAGAACTTTCACTAAGTGGAAGAATGGGATTGATAATAAAGTTAGCAGTGCCTCCACCCAGGACAGGACCTTTGTGAACAGAGGGGATTCCCTTACTGGGAAATTAACCAGTAATCAAATCAAAGTAATTTGAAGCAGAAGAACTACTGCAACTGGTATATCACATTAACCATAAGCATACAGATGCACACCACAATAAAAAAAATGTAGCACTAACATCCCATCCCCCTAGGAGCTGCTTGGTAGATTGGGTTCTCGGTTCTTTTCACTCAACTCTGAGAACAACCTCAGCCCCTCGGACACATCAAGTTCAGCAAATTAGTACTGCAATACTGTTGAGAGCACAAATATAAATATCCTATAGACAACTTTAATTCAGTTTCAGGAAATAAACACTACACTGGTTAGGAATGAAGAAATGCGTTATATGAAATGAATGAAAGTAAATACATGCATATACATACAGGAACAAGTAGCATATGAGTCAAACACAAATCTCTAGTGAAAAGGAATTTCTATATTGTAGCAGGTTGGATTAAGAACCTATGTGGTTAGATTAATCTATACCTTAGAACAGGTATATGCAATTAGCGGACCTCCAGCTGTTGCAGAACTACAAGTCCCATGAGGCATAGCAAGACTCTGACAGCCACAAGCATGACACCCAGAGGCAGAGGCATGATGGGACTTGTAGTTTTGCAACAGCTGGAGGTCCGCTAATTGCATATCCCTGCCTTAGAACATGCAAGATAACACAGATAGGCACAGATAACATTGATAGCAATGGCAATCAGAGCTGTAATAAATTTCTTGTGATCAGTTTACTGTTCTCCTAAAGTGCACTCTGCATGAATAACTATGCAACCCTGACCTCAGTGCAGAGGTTCCCTTTTTTTATAGGCAGATATCTAAAGAGACAGTCCTTTGCCCTAGTTCCTCAGCTGGCAAGCGTTGGAGCCCAGTCTTTATGGTGGTGCACAGAAGTACAGTCCCAGTAAAGTCTGCATGCAGTGGTAAAGGCTGCTAGTCAAATGTCCAGTCCCTATGTGCTCAGTCTCTGCTAGCAGCAGTATAGCAATCACTGCCGCAACCTCTCACCAGTCTCAGCAGTAGACCAAGTTTTGGCCCAGATACTCAGCTTTCTGCAATTCGTCTGCAGCTGCGCTCAGGCACTCCAGTTACAACACCCTGTTCCTCAGCGCTTCAGTCAATTGCAGATTGTGGCAGGCAAGTGTGCACACTATGGTAGAGGTATACACTATCCAATATCCCTGCAGCAAAAATTAGGTCCTCCCGGTCCATAGCCTAGGAAAAACACAGCTCTTTCTCTTCCTTATAATAGTGTCTCGATGGGAACTGTAATCCGACCATCCATTGATTTCCACAGCATGTTTCTCATCCAGAATTAAATCTCCCATCATGCAGTATAACTCACTCAAAAGTCCCTTGAGCTCTTCTACTGCAGTTCTTCCCCTATTGGCTAGAGGCAGACAGTATCACTAAATACAGCATGAACAGCTCAGTGAAAACATAGGGAGCAGCTGCAATGTAATATCCTAACTTGCGCTCTCTCTAGCCAAGCACCTGGCTACACATACATTAAATGTACAAACAGATAGTATAAGCAAAGGGCCTGATAGGAGTCCTGGTGAAATTGCATGTATACTCAGGTGTCTTTGTGTCGGAGACCTGAAGACAAGATCTTCAGTGGCAAAGAGACCCTCCATCTGTTACCCAACCAGCCTGGAATGCAGTCCTTGTTATCTAGCACTGTGCATGTGAGATGCTTATAGGACAGAAATACTCTGTTTGTCATGAGGATTCAGCAATATACTCAAGAAGCTATAGGCAGCTAAATTATTAGAACATAGAAATACTTGCATAATTTTCTATTCTGATCTGGTGTTAGTAGCATAAACAGAACATGTGTCTGAAACCTTCTATCGCTCCACTTCCTGCCTTCAGAATCTTTTCCCAACAACCCAAGATTCAGGAAGTGACATACATAATTATACATTACTGTGTGATACTTGCAGCTGATAGAGGGCAGGGGATCCCTACACATGACATATTTATTTCAAACAAAAAAGCAAATACACAAAAGAATAGTATAAACATTTAAAAACAAGCGGGGCCATTCTGTGAATGACTAAAAGGTAATGCAGTCGTATCCATAATATCCGGTCACCTATTTCAGATTGCAGTATTTACTGAAGAGACACCAAAATCAGATCCACTCTAATGTATCCTTATTTCTGGAATTTCATATACTCCACTAGTAAAATATTTCCAACATATGGAAGAATATCTGTGCTTTCAAGAGCTTTGAAACATGCAACAATCTGAAAAGTGCTCAATAGGATAAAATGTCACCTAGTTAGTACAGTATCCAACTGTTAGTAAAGACTGGGTAAATACTGCAGATAAATGCAAGCATATAGAATTTGTTTGCACATAAGCACCATGTAAACCATCTAGGTGGACATCATCGTGATCAGGTACACCATCTCCAATGGTTCATTCAAATGTCCAAAAAAGCATTTATCATATAGGCAAAGTTTTTGGACTGTATTGGAAATCTGTACGTGTAGCTTGTCTGTACACCTGTGTACATGCTACATTCAACTTGACTAGTCCATCGTATTTGCATAATGTGTATACATGTAGAACGCAATACCAAGGTTCCATTTTGAGAGCACTGTGCCACCCAGTTTCAGTGTTGGACTTAATAATCTTAAAAGGCATAAATAGTCTACATATACAGTATATCCACAATATTTATTCCCATGGACAAGGGGGCATCGCCACAGATGAGAAAACTTTGCAGAGTGCACAGGCTTTAATATAGCCCACATCAGTGCGCCCAGGGGAAATATGCCAAACTGTGTCCCCCCCCCCCTTAGGGTTAGGGTTAGGGTTAGCAGTGATGTCACTGTCACTATTCCTGTCAGCCTTGTAACAGAAGCAACTGGCACAGGGCATCCCCATCCCTGCAATAAACCATTGCACCCAGGGGAGACACCCCTCCTGCCCCCACCCCTTGTCCCTGTCCTGGCGCACATCAATAAACAGGTGGATCCTGCAGGGCTTAATCAGCCCTCAATTTTTATGTCCTGGATGATCCAACAGGGAGATTTCCCTGTCATAGTGCCTGACTCTGCCCTTTTTACCCAAGAGTCTCATTAAGATAAAGTAAAAGACTATGGGATTGATTTATTAAAGGAAAATACACTGTTCACTTTTTAAGTGCAGTTGCACTCTGCAAGTGCAGTTGCTCCATAGCTTAGTAAAGGAGGGAAAGTTCTGCTGACTTCTATCATCCAATCACGTGCAAGCAAAAATGTTGCTTTTTTATTTTACTTGCACGTGATTGGGAGTTTTTTGTAAAGAGAAGTTTCACCTCATTTACTAAGCTGTGCAGCAACTGCTCTTGCAGGGTGCAACTGCACTTGTAAAGTGCACAGTCTATTTGCCCTTAGTAAATCAACCCCAATATATCTATCTATCTATCTATCTATCTATCTATCTATCTATCTATCTATCTATCTATCTATCTATCTATCTATCTAGTAAAATTTGAGGTCTACTCACAAATATACATGAGAGATAGGTGTAAAGGGTGCACTGATCCGACTGACTGGTGGGCGTAATGACGTTAGTGCTAAAGTTCCACCTGGAGTTTTGTTGTAAGCTCCTGTGAGAGTGTAGACCCCATCATTAAGGCCACAGCAGGTACATACTCTGGAACTTTAACATGTGAATCTTGGCACTAGAGTCTCAGAGAAATAGAAAATACTGTAACATGGTTTAAAGAAGTGGTCTCAATTACATTTTTATTGTGGTTTCCTTTTTTCATGTGCTGTCTAAGGCTAGCTGTGTGTGAAGTCAGATAAGGCACCCCTCCTCCCTTCATGCCCATCCAATAACACAGCTAATAAGGAGATGACTGCTTTGACATATGGCACATTTCTGCATCTTCAGGCATTAGCCCGAGACAAGCAATACAGGTGGGGGGAAGTGTTTGTCAGCTAAAATGTTTTGGCCAAGTGGGTAAGTTCTCAGAGATGGAGAAAAGTGATGTCAGTCAAAGCAGCTGCCTCCTTGCTAGCTGCATTGTTGAAAAGCTATTGAGGGAGGAGGCGTGCCCTGCCCGACCTTACAACTAGTCTTAGAAATCACCTAGGAACATGGTGCAAAGAACGGCATGTACTTTTTCCCCTGGGTAACTGACAACATAAATAAAAATGAAAGTGAGGTGTGACAGACCCAACCAGTACAAGGGCTTTTGGAGAGGACTAGGGGCAAGCCTCCTACCCACTGATTATGGCCCATGGAGAAAGCAGATCCTTCTATAATGATGGACAACCACTTAATGGATGCTGAGAGTAGGGATAAGCCGAACAATATGGATGTTAAGCGGAACTCCATGCTAACACAAATAAAATATTGTGGGGGTCCCCCCACATGACGTCAGAAGGGGGTGGGGTCACCCAGTTACGTCACTGGGTGTCCCCGCCCTTGGCTATATAACAGCTGTCACTGTGAAAAGACTGCAGTCGGCGGGATGCCTCCCATGGCAGAGTTTTTCTATTTTTTTTTCCTCTGGACCGTCAGCGCCGTGATTGAAGATGGATTTACATCATGGGACACTTTTTTTTTTAAATAAAGGAATTGACCCCAAAGCACCCTCCCCATGCTGAGGGCATGTGGCCTGCTACGGTTCATGAGGGGGGTGTCGCTCTCTTGTCCCCCCACCCTTTTCCTGCGGCCTGCCAGGTTGCATGCTCAGATAAGGGTCTGGTATGTATGTTGGGGGGGGGCACGCCATTTTCTTTTTTAAATTGTCCTTGTCTTTTTTTTTTTTTTTTAACTTTGGCAAGGGGTTCCCCTTAAAATCCATACCAGACCTGAAGGGCCTGGTATGGATTTTGGGGGGGACCCCAATACATTGTGTTATATAAACTACACTGCCTGCATTGACTGAATATAGAGTCTACACTGAATATCTAGTCTACACTAAATGCAGAGTATATATATATATATATATATATATATATATATATATATATATATATATATATATATATATCAAATAAACTGCCACTAACTAACCTGCCTGCCTAATCTAGCTTAATCTATCTCCGTCCACACACTATACACGGCCGCTATGTAAGCAGCCTTATATAGTGTGGGGTGAGGACTTAGTCCCCCTGAGCCATGATTGGCCAAATGCACCCTGCCTTTGGCCAATTATGGCTCTCTCAGCAGAGCATGCTATGATTGGTCAAAGCATGCAGGTCAGGTGCATGCTTTGGCCAATCATCATACAGCAATGCACTGCGATCTCGCAGTGCATTATGGGGCATTCTGCGGTGCTCGAATTTCCCACGAACGCCCCATGTTCGGCAAACGGGCAAACACCCGATGTTTGAGTCAAACTTACGTTCGATTCGAACATCAAGCTCATCCCTAGCTGAGAGCATGGTTTGGATTACTTCTCTGAATAAGGAAAATAAAGCTTCCCTTCTGGAGTGGATGCCATTAATCCTGTACAGGATAATGGTCAGAGGGAATATGGTGGCCCTCCTGGGTTGGAGAGGCTCCTTCACTTGGGACAGAAATATTTATCAACAATATCCCTTAAGAAATCTATGAAGATAAATTATCTTATTATTAATAAATTCCATGTTTTCAGACTGTTGGAATATTGTAGGAGTTTGCCTCATAGACTGTTGCCAGATGGTGGTGTTTGTTATGTTTATTGTTAAGTAGGTCTTTCCCATTGTTCTATTGTTTCTATTGTCAGTCTGATCATCTCTTGGAGATGAGATTAAAGGTGTTGTAAAGCTGAAAAATTTTTTGGCAATATCTGATCAATATGCTATATAGATCATGAATCTAGCTGTTATTTCTGCAGAAATTTTTTATTTACCTGTTCGATAAATAGGCTTTATCAGCACTTCCTCCTTTCCTTTCTGTATGTTCTCCTCAACTTCTGGGTTTTCGAGCGTGCTCCCTGCAGCAACATCATGGCTTTAAAGGAAGGCTCCCCTGCCTCCCGTGCCTGTGAACGCACACAGCGTCTCCCCACAGGGATGTAGTCTCAAGGGAGGGGGCAAGCACGCTGACTAACCCCCAGCCAGAATGGCTCGGATGATGGGGCAAGCTTCTAGAGAAGGAACAGGAAGTTGAAAATTTACACACAGAAAAAAAGCATTTACAAAGGAAAACGAAGGAAAAAGGTAAATGAAACAACAGTACACTACCTTAAAGGAACATATTTAGAAAATAAAAAAGAAGCCTTTAGTATCACTTTAATCTTGTGACCACGTTAACTTGTTACTAAATTATTGTGGAATGTTATATGTTTGTTGATTAACTTACTGTTTAATTAATTTACTGTTTAATTAAGATCATTGTTAGCTGTTAATTGGATTGGTGTTTGAAGTTTGCATTGTCATGCTAATATCCTCAAGAAGGGAATGTCCTCCTGTGGGGTATAAAGTATGTGTCTGAGTTTTAGTAAACAGTAATTCCTTTGGTTCTATCCCAACATCCTCAAGAGGGGAATATCCTCCTGTGGGGTATAAAGTATGTGTCTGAGTTCAATAAACAGTCATTCCTTTGGTTCTATCCCAAGATCTTGTCTGTGTACGATGCTTAGGGTAAAAAGGGCTGGTATTAACTCTTGGTCTGCTCGGAACGGTTTGGAGGGCAGGAGGCACTGTTTGGTGGAAGGAAGCACCTTACTGCGGTGCCAAACAGTTCGGTCACATGAGGAGTCTTCTTCTTTCAGTAGACTGACCCTAAAAAACTGAGGATAAGGGTGAGGTTAAGTGTTATGCCCCGCACACACTGTCGGACATTGATCGGACATTCCGACAACAAAATCCTAGGATTTTTTCCGATGGATGTTGGCTCAAACTTGTCTTGCATACACACGGTCACACAAAGTTGTCGGAAAATCATTCTGAACGCGGTGATGTAAAACACGTACGTCGGGACTATAAACGGGGCAGTAACCAATAGCTTTCATCTCTTTATTTATTCTGAGCATGCGTGGCACTTTGTGCGTCGGATTTGTGTACACACGATCGGAAATTCCGACAACAGATTTTGTTGTTGGAAAATTTTATAGCAAGCTCTCAAACTTTGTGTGTCGGAAAATCCGATGGAAAATGTGTGATGGAGCCTACACACGGTCGGAATTTCCAATAACAAGGTCCTTTCACACATTTTCCATTGGAAAATCCGACCGTGTGTACGGGGCATTACAGTGGAAATAAGTTTAGGGATTAGTATGTGTTGTTGCTATCTCATTGCTTACAATGAGATTTAGATTTGTTCTCAGTGCGGACAAGTCCACACCAAAATGCAGCAGGTTATAAAAAAGAAACTGACATAGGTAACTAGCTAGCTCTTCACTTTGTATATTCATTACTGAGTTTTGCATTTTGGCTGGAGTTCCGTTTAAACATATTATAAACAAACTTCATTAAACATCAATTTTTCTTTACATCTTAAGGAAACCTGACACTACCAGGTGGAGGGCTTGAGGTAGTCAGTATGAAATGTATCAGATTATATAGAGGTAACGGGATCCTTATATGTTACCAAGTAGCTATTTTAATTGTTCTGAATTCTAACCTTGCTTCAACTCCTTCCAGCCTCCAGATGGTCATAAACAGTGAGGGAAAGGCATCAGTCACTATTTCTTAAATAAATACCCACTCCCTCTCTCATGGAAATATGAACCAGGAAATGAATAAATGGATATTTTATTTTTGCTTCCATTACTCATGTGATGAAATTCCCGTTCTGACCCTGATTTACGTGGCATTGGGCTATGCATATCTTTTGTTAGCATTGTGCTATGCGATTTTCTGTTCACTATTCCAAGAAAGAACACACAAACTGGATGGGTGTTCTAGAACCAAAGCTAATGGGCTGAAGCGGGCTGTGACAAAGCAGGAAGATGAAGTGTGATATTCTGCTCCAGGCTCAGCCTATATATTGCTCTTCAATGTATTTCTCCTCATATTGATTTCTAAAAACTTCAAACACAATGGGCAAGCTTATTTAATATGAAAAAAGGCTCTGTGTAAAAGTACAGCAAGTAAAGTAAGTATCCATCCAATGTGTTTTCTACTGACCTAAAGTGGACGAAAAGCTTGACACTATCTTTTCTTAATGTAGCGTTACCCCAGCATGAGTGGCTGGTTACTGGTTTCCCCTATTCCTGCGCAGTCAGGCAACGTGTATTTCCAACTTGCATCCAGACACAACAAATCTGTCTATGGGCTTGTTTTTTGTTTTTTTATTGGAGAAAACAATTTGGATAGGGTATAGGGATTATGAGATGCCCAACTTGACTTGAAGAACAACAGATGAGGACAAACTTCCTTCTCTATGTAAAAAAAGAGATGAAGATCCTGGACTGTACTCCCTCCAGAATAAACACAGTCTCTATGGATCAGTGGTAAAGTTCTTTACGAACTATGAGCTCTCATTCATCTTTAGTGAAATAGCACAAAGTCCCAGCTGTATGCAGGAATATTGTATCTCTTCAGCAGAACCTCACTCCATGCTGACACTTGCAGATACTACCAGTCCACCTGGCTGCTTGACTACCAGCCCACCTGGCTGTTCTGAAGAACTCCCCAGGACAAGGGATCAGGATTTAGTACAACACTGTCCTTGGAAAGTATGTTACTTCTGCCAGTCTCTCCTCTTGTACGTCCCTGGGTGTGTTGAGGTACTCACACCATCCTTTGCTCCCTGCTGCACTGGGCAAAACTCCTGTTCAAGCCTCCAACTGGTCAGATCTTCCCATGCCAGCCCAGATGTCCAAAGGTAATGGAGCTTCCTCTCCTTCCTTTCCTCAGCTCCCAGCCTAGAGGCAGAGCCCCAGCCCGGGGTCCCGTCCCAGGCCACACGACAGCACCTCAGCACTCCATCTTACACCCCACTACCCTGCTGGCTTCACCATATTTAAGAGCTGACCCAGCCACCCTGCCATGCTCTCTGCTGGGAATTGCCCAGATTTCCTCAAGTATGCAGTTTAGGGCCTCCTGGCATCCATCCACTAACTTCCAGAAGCTTCTCCAAGCTTCTAGATCCAGGGGGATCCTCCAGGGGGAGGTACCAGAGCCCTGCCCTGTAGAGCCATCCAGCCTGACCTGCAGTAACCCAACCTAATTACAGACTCACACAGTTACCATGAGTCATACCAAATAAATTTACCTACACTAGTTGCACACTAGAGGTTGCTACATTACCAATTTTCCATTCCCCCTCCTTCTACCTATCTTGATTAACCTGTATAAAAAATATGCATGCACTTACCTATTTTTAATCCACTCCAGGCCAGTCACATGATCCTGCAGTTTTGGCTTCCCTGTGTCAGTGAGCGGATGCTATAGGGGAGAGGAAGAAGCACTGACAATGACTGGGCCATGGGAGCCTATGGGTGATGTCACAGTTCCTGGAAGGAGGTGGAAGGGAGCAATTTTAAGAATAGTTAGACTGAAGCTTTTCTTCCACTTTAACGCTGAACTCGGATCACCCTTAAAAATAAATATTTTTAAGGTTTCAGTGCCTATTTGGTTTAGGGAGGAGTGAAAAGTAGAGGAATGCTTACCTTTTCCTTTCTCCCTTAATATCTGGTGCTGTCCTCAGCTTCCTGAATGTGCGCAGGTCCTTAACATCCTCATGTATTATACATGATGATGTCAGCAAGGGGGTGATCATATGATCAAAAAAGTGGGGAAGAAGCCTACGAAAGCAATAAATAAGGTAAGTATTCCTCTTTCTCACATCTCCCCCAAAAATAAACAAACATACTATCTGGGAGGGGGGGTCACATTATACCTTTACTTAAAATGGATATTAAAGCTTTACTTTTTTAATAATTTCACCTGCTAAGGTGAAAACATACAGTACAGGCTGCTTGATGAATAAAAATACTTCTTTCCTCCTGCTTCATCAGGGTGGCTCCTTTCCCTTATTGAGCCACCCTTGCATGCTCAGTCCTGGATGGGACTAAAGATAAATGTCCTATAGTGTGTGCGTCATCTTATATACATACCTTATATGATTGCCCTTCTGCCTAATACTTTGTCAAAGCTCACTGAGGGATAGCTGCAGAAGACTATACTATCTGTTATGACCCGTTACACGGTCAGTATGCTGCCCAAAAGGAAATTCAGGGAAACCGAGCTTAGGGATCTGAAGCTAGTGCCAGTAAATAGTGAACAATGGCTAGGTTAGCTTTTCCATTTTCTTTCAATTTTAACATGTTTTTTCAGTGTTTGTTTTGCATATGTGAACGTGTGAACATTTCTTAAAGGCGTTTTCATGAATCATGTGTTTTTTATGTTGACCAATAAAAAAATTCAGGTTTGTTACCCAGGGCTGAAAACACATAAAAACAGATGCAGAATGCACTTTCATAAAATTAGTTTCACGTTTTACAGAGCCCTTGCATACAGCACAAGGAGGGAGACACAACTTTGTTTTGTTACAGATTAGAAATACAGTAGTTTTTTCTTCTTGTCCTGCCGATTCAACAAGTTAGGAGCAACACCAGACTGATGAGGTTATCGCTCTGCTCACTCTGTTCTTTCCTGCCTTCAGCATGATCCTGCTCAACTGAGCGCATGGAGTATGTCAAATTAGATCCCAGTGCTGCCTGTACCTCTACCAGTACCTTTCTCGGTCTGGGTGCTGCTACCCTGTTTCCCCGAAAATAAGACCTAGCGTGATTGTCGGTGATGGCTGCAATATAAGCCCTACCCCCCAAATAAGGCCTACCCTGTTTCCCCGAAAATAAGTCCTACCCTGAAAAGAAGACCTACAAGGACTTTAACTAGGGCTTATTTGGGGGTAGGGCTTATATTGCAGCCATCACTAACAATCACGCTAGGTCTTATTTTAGGGTAAACAGGGTATGCAGGGGGTGCCAAGTCAAATTTAGGTACTAGTTGCTGTAAAATTTACTTTTAAATGCAAACAAAGCAAGCATCTGTATTTGTCTTGGCATCAACCTTGTGCAATCCAATGGACACTAGAGCTCAGATTGGAACAGGGGAAAGCAGCATGAGGAGCCAATCAACTGTGCTATAGTGGCTTACAAGGGATATGCTGATTGGAGGAAAGGGAAGAGTGACAAAGAAATCCTTCTCCTTTCACTGTGTGTCATAACCAGGGTCCAGCACCAAGTCCAGGAGCTGAAACAATGTAGTGCTGCAGATCATTATTAGAAGAGACCTGTCGTTGCTGAATTACACAGAAAGGTCTATGTCAGGTCTCAACATCTGAACACAAGGTTATTCAGATTTTTAGGGATTGCGAACCTGTAAAAAAAAAATCACTGTCTTGCTTAGGTGCATTCACCAACCTAATTTGACTTTACCTTAATGTTATGCTAACACAACCACATTTTTTTCCCTGCATGCCCCTCAGTGTAGCACCAAAAGGGGAATAAAAGTTCTCCTAAAATAAAACACACATTCAATTTGAGCTTTTACCATTTCAATATGTGCAAAAAAAGCCTCACGTATGTGATATTTTAATGAGCAGACCAGATTATATTTTGGGGTAAATTATCTAGGGGTGTGGAAATTCCGTAAGTGTTGTGTTGGAAAAATTACAGGAAAATGCATTGCAGTTGAAGAAGAAGATTCGATATTTCATATTTCTCAGTGTCCTGGCACTGTTATACTTTGTAATAGTTACAGCCTCATTCAATTATGGTCATAGAACATTCCAATGAGCCCATCTCACTGGCGGAAAGTTCAACCACACATCTCTAGGGTTCCACCAAAACATATGAACCTTATAACAATGTTATCCTTAATAATGCTTACATGCCTGTTTTCTTTCACAGTTTGTTTGGTCCCTGCTTGGCAGATGCAGGACAGTGTGTTCAGTATCCACCCACTTTCTCATCTCTGTTACCAGTTATACCTACATCTGACTTTGCCAACTAGCATTTTCTTACAGTAAACCTGTCACAAACAGGGGTATTTCAACCAGAGCAGAAGGTGGAAAAATACATAAAGGGTGACCTTCAGTGAAAACCACATTTCAACATGATCAGCAGATCCAGAAACATTGGCTATTGATTTTTTATTTTTTTTTATCTCAACTGTTCTTGCGAACATTGAGATATACATATCATCCCCCTGCTTCTTGTGCCTTTGTTCCTTTAAAGGGAATATAAAACCAAACAATGGACATCTCTTGTTTGGTACTTTTTGGTCTGTTATTTATACCATTAAAATAATTTTATTACATCTGTTTGATATATTTAAAAAAAAAAAAACTTGCTGATCTCACCGAAAATCTTGTGAGCTTATAGTTCTCCATGCTCTCTGTCTGTGTTGACGGATATCCAGGGCCGTCTTAAAAGCATTCTGGGCCCCTGGGCAAAGTGATGCAGTGAGGCCCTTACCAGCCTGCCCCAATTTATGCACCTAATTTCAAGAAGTATAAATAGTATAAAGTATAGTAAAAAAACTAATCAACACAAAGGGCACAATACAGGGGAGGAGGCAGAAGGGCATGGTACAGGGGGAGGGGGGGGGTTCAGGAGGGCACAATACTGGCATCAGGAAGGTACAGGTTCCAGGATGTTGCCTAGGACACGGCCATCCCAGGACAACTTAGTAAAAAGCATGACTGTCCCAGCAGACCCAGGACAGTTGGCAAGTATGATGTTCTGCAAGATTATCATGGGGCCCCCTGCCCTGCTGATATCTGTTACATTGTTCTTGGCTATCTCCCTTTATGTCAGCCTTTCTCATCCTTTTAACCTTAAAAGGAACTCTTTATGTAATTTTTCAGGTCTGCTAACCCCTACTAATGTCATCAATGGTCAGTGGGAAAAATGCTTTTACATGGTGGTTAGAATGCCATTCTTTTAGTCAGCTAAAACGTGCCAAGTGGCTTTGGACCCACAATAATCAAGACATCAGATGGGAGGTCAATCAGCCACAACTCTGGAGGAATCCTAAATTTCTATAAAACCCTGGTTAGGAATGGTTGCTCTATGCTCTGAAAAAACAGAGGGGTGAGGTTCTTTTTTCTTTTTCTGTTGTCCTAATACAGAAGGGAGAGTTATGCCGTGTACACACGATCGGACTTTACAGCATACTTGGTCCGGCGTACCGGATTTCGTCGGACAATTCGATCATGTGTGGGCTCCAGCGGACTTTGTTTTCTCAAAAGTTTGACGGACTTAGCTTTGAAACATGTTTCAAATCTGTTCGACGGACTCGAGTCCGGTCGAAAAGTCCGCTCATCTGTATGCTAGTCCGACGGACAAAAACCGACGCTAGGGCAGCTATTGGCTACTGGCTATGAACTTCCTTGTTTTAGTTCGTCGTACGTCATCATATACGAATCCGTCAGACTTTGGTGGATTGTGTGTAGGCAAGTCCGTTCATTCGGAAAATCCGTCGTAAAATCCATCGAAAAGTACGCCGGACAAAGTCTGCCGTAAAGTCCGCTCATGTGTACGCGGCATAAGAGTTGTTATCCTAGGACTGGAACTGTGCTACTGTCATAATAAAATGGTGAAGATAAAGTGAAAAGGCTTGAAAAAAGAAAATAAATGCAGCCACTGCATCTAAGGACTGGTGAGCTACAATATATTATTTTTTTGTTTTGGGTTTAGATACACTTTCATTTTATAGGTGGCTTTATTGAATGGTATGAGGTTTGGGAAATGGGAGTGGTGGGCCATCAGCTTTAAAGTAAATTTGAGTTTTTCATATAAATTGGCTGCCTGTCATTTCTTGATGATGATTATTATTATTATTATACAGGATTTATATAGTGTCAACAGTTTGATGCCATGCTATTCTTCTCCTTTCACTTTCACATCAAAAAAAGTATTTTTAGATATTTGTTTTATTTCCACTCTTCCATCACCCTGTGTGAGGCAAAGGCACTGATTGGCTGCTGCTGCTGCCTTGTGCAGTCAAAATGGGAAGTGATGACTAAAGTGATGACTTTATGTGGGAATACAGCTTTTGTTTCACAAGGCAAGGTCACAGGAAGATATGAACCAAAAGTTGTTTTTTGACTCTAGATGCAATTTCCCAAAATCCTGAAGGGCTCTGAACAGTCTGGACATTAAGAATTTCACATCTGAGGTCAGTACCTGCATTGCCAAATTTAATAAGTAGGGGTTCATTTTTTATATGTGCAAACAATGGCTTAACCACCTCAATACAGGGCACTTACACCCCCTTCCTGCCCAAGCCATTTTTCAGTTTTCAGCGCTGTCGCACTTTGAATGACAATTGCGCGGTCATGTTACACTGCACCTTAATTAAATTTTTATCATTTTTTTCCCCACAAATAGAGCTTTCTTTTGGTGGTATTTGATCACCTCTGCGGTTTTTATTTATTGCGCTATAAACAAAAGAAGAGGGACAATTTTGAAAAAACACAATATTTTTTACTTTTTGCTATAATAAATATCCAATTTTTTTTTTTTTTTAACAAATTTTTTCCTCAGTTTAGGCTGATACGTATTCTTCTACATATTTTTGGTAAAAAAAAAATTGCGATAAGCGTATATTGATTGGTTTGCGCAAAAGTTATAGCGTCTACAAAATACGGGATAGATTTATAGTATTTTTATTATTTATTTATTTTTTACTAGTAATGGCGGCGATCTGCAATTTTTATTGTGACTACGATATTGCGGCGGACACATCGGACACTTTTGACACATTTTTGGGACCATTCACATTTATACAGCGATCAATGCTATAAAATTGCATTGATTACTGTGTAAATGTGACTGGCAGGGAAGGGGTTAACACTAGGGGGCGCTCGAGGGGTTAATGTATGACCTAAGGAGGTGATTCTAACTGTGGGGGGAGGGGACTGACTGGGGGAGGTGACCGATCGCTGTCCCTATGTACAAGGGACACGCCATCGGTCTCCTCTCCTCTCTGACAGGACGTGGATCTGTGTTTACATGCACAGATCCACGCTCCTGCTCTGTTACCCGGCAATCGCGGGTGCCCGGCGGACATCGCGGCCGCCGGGCACGCGCACCGGGTCCCGAGTGACGCAGCGGGCGCACGCGCGTGCCCCCTAGTGGCTCGGGAGGGCGAGGACGTCATATGACGTCCTCCCAGAACAATAGAAGCCTCGTCCAGCCGTCATATGACGGTGGGCGGTGGCTTAGTGGTTAAATTCAACACCATCCTCTCTCTGAGCTTTCTTCAGCCGATGTGTGGGAAGGTAGTGGTTAACACTGTCCCAGTTGGGAAGGTTAAGGTTAATTGTGTTCCCCATTTTTTTCTTAGTGGGCTTTGATGGATCCGACCAACTGGTTTTGTGCATTATAAAAGTGACAGTGGCCCGTACGCAAGGGGCCGAAGGGGGGCGCAAGATATCGAAAGTCTAAGGTCACTGCTGTTACCGTTACCAGGCTCTGTCCTACTGGGCAGCTGAAGATGCAGAGTTCAGGATGACAAGTGATGCAGGTCTGCTTTCAGGACCCTGCTACTGTCTGAAAGAGCCACTGGGACCACCCCACCACCCCCGCCCTACAAATGTATTAGAGTGGTCCCGCACAGGATAGAATGATGTGACCTGAGGCTGCAAACCAAACCCATGGGTCAAGCTTGCTAAACTGACTGCATTAGTGAGTCAACTTAAGTGAACTTTTAGACCTTAATAATTATGCATTTTTAATTGTATCAGTAGATCACAAATTTTGTAAAACTGAGAATCATATTTTGATCATATTGAAACTATTTCGGAAAATGTTTTTGGCACTTTTATTAGTGTTCAATGTTTGCAAATTTAAGTAAGCTAAATGAATTGCTTTTTGACTTTTATAAGTGCAGCACTCTGTATACAGTATCCAAGGCAACCACTTCTGCAGTACTCCTGTTCTATTTTCTAACTATTCAGCAACAATATTCATACAGCTGAAATTATCCACTATAGCAGAAAAATGGAGGTTAGATATCCAGGGCACTGTAATTTCCTGGTTTGGCTATTGAAACACCAAGTACAAAAGAGGTGTTCATGCAAAACAAACAAACTAATATCACTTGGTCATCATCCTCTAATACGTGTAGAATTCTTCTCTGTTGAAGACAGAGATAAATATTCTTCATCTGCCTCTACTTCTGTAAAGTTATAAAGTCAAGCAGCAAGCAATAATAAAGTGTATGTAATGCCAAAACATTTTTTTTTAAGTTTTGGATAGTGAGTAGTGAATGGTTAGGGCATCTGTCCAAATATTTTTTTTGTAGGTCCTATCCCAGAGACACAAGAGTAGGAGAACTGTCCAAAGCAGGAGAAACCCCCTATAAGACAGTAGTCACCAAAACAGATGTCCCCATTACAAGATCTCCCCTCTACTTCCTGTTTCTGTGACAACTCTACAAATTTGACTTTACAGTGGAACCTCGGATTGCGAGTAATGCAGTTAACGAGCGTTTCGCAATACGAGCACTGTATTTTTAAAAAACGTAACTCGTTTTGCGAGTGTTGTCTCGTGAAACGAGCACGATTCAGGCCAAAGCGGTATGCAGTACCGCTTTTGGCCTGAGGTGGGGGGGTGCCGGAGCCGAGCAGAGCCGAACGTCGCCGATCGCAGCCAATCGGCGCCGTTTGGAAATGCACGGAAAGGCCCAGGGACACTTCGGCTGACCTCGGCAAATCTCGGGTAGGAAGTCTTTCCGAGGTTTGCTGAGGTCTGCCGAAGTTTCCTCGGGCCTTTTCGGCCATTTCCGAGGCTCTCTGGCGCCCCCCGCCTCTGGCCGCATGCGGTATTGCATCCCATTGAAGTCAATGCGGAACAAATTATTTTTGTTTCCATTGACTTCAATGGGAAAACTTGCTTTGATATGCGAGTACTCTGGATTATGAGCATACTCCTGGAATGGATTATGCTGGTAATCCGAGGTTCCACTGTATACTTTAACATGGTCAATGTAAGTATCTGGTTAGCCTTGGGGTCAAAAATGCTCAAATTCCACAATGTATGACCCCAGCTGATTCAGAAGTGGTAAGCGGGTTTGCAAGCTAACCATGACATCTGTTACAGGTTGGGATAGAATGAACCCATTACATTATTGGCCAGAATCTAGAGTATCTTTACATAACTTGGTTTCAGAAATCTTTGTCCTTACATCCAAATATTCTATGTTATACAGGGTATGTGCTATTTGAAAAGGTTACAGATTTGATTTGGTTACTGGTTTCTTTTGCTGACTTTGCTGTTGAGATTTGTCAGTAAACATTACAAGTCTTATGCCCCGTACACACGATCGGACTTTCTGACAACAAAACCGTGGATTTTTGTTTGAAGGTTGTTGGCTCCAACTTGTCTTGCATGCACACGATCACACAAATGTTGGCCAACAATTACGAACGTGGGGACTCGGGGACGTACAAGACATACGACGAGCCGAGAAAAAGGAAGTTCAATAGCCAGTGCGGCTCCTTCTGCTTGATTCCGAGCATGCGTGAACTTTTGTGCGATGGACTTGTGTACGCACGATCGGACTTTCCAACAACAAAGTTTTGTTGGCGGAAAATTTGAGAACCTGCTAGCCAACATTTGTTGGCGGAATGTCCGACAGCAAATATTCGATGGAGCATAAACACGGTCGGACTTTCAGCCAACAAGCTCACATCCAACATTTCCCGTCGGAAAATCCGACCGTGTGTACGCGGCATTAGAGTTCATTTGCTTCTCAATTTACTTATAGTTATTCTTTGTATGGAGGGAAAATGCTTGTATTTATTTCCTGGGTTGCCAGAGAAGGGATGATTGGTAGAACACTGTTTTTGGCAGTATATAGCTTTAATAAATGCAAAATATCACAAGACAATTAACTTTTAGATTTATAAACAGTGTCCATGAAAACAATACGTTTGGAGGGTATGGTTGAAAAGTATATGCATGAAAAAGAGCTGTAATATGCTTTAAATACCACAACAATTTATTGGATATTGGAGCTTTTTTTTTGTAAGTTGTTAGTCAATTAAAGCACAAAATCTACAAATACATATTTTTTTTGCACAACTTCTCAAAGCCTTAAGGTTGATCTTTTTCTGAGATTTGGACTTGAGCTCCGTTGATACTGAAGGGTTGGTGACCACATACTGTACAGTATGTTTAAAGCAGTATTAAACCCAAAAGCAAACATTTATTATATTGCAGCTTACCAATTCTCAAATGTAATGGCTGTATTAGTTATTTTTTTAGGCTTTCTTTCTTCTATTTCTAGCTGGTGATTCAGCAAGTAGGTCTGTTGTTTTTAAACATAAAAAGCTCTCCTGTAGTTTACATGGGTGAGACAAACCATTTAACACTGACAGGGGTGCTTACAATGACCAGTGTTTGTATATTTATGTAAAACATTTAAAAACAGCTTGCTGTAACTGATTATAAAGCATTAGCTGGAGGTCAATTTCAATTTTGTATTGTATTTAAATCTGCTAGTACATTTAACACTCCCCTTCCCACAGACTGACAATGTCCAAGTCTGCCCCTTGTGCTCATTCATCCAAACTTCAGAGTGATACGGGGGGGGGGGGGGAGCAGTTACTGGCTAGCTCACCAGGGAAAAAAGACTAAAAAAAGGAAACTAATGCAGCTACCATAATTAATGATTGGTAAGTTGCATTATATTACATTTTTGGTTTTACAGTAATCCCGCTTTTTTAACCTTATGATTCTAGCTCCAAGCTTACTCTATGTGAGCAAATGAATGTCCTTAGGCACTTTGACTCCTCCAGCCTGTTGATTGAGTAATGAAGGAGCTGCAGTATATTAAGCCCATCCCTATACCCCTTCCTCTTGTAAACATATTCAATGTTAGAGTGATTAGCACTGGCCAAAAATTGTCTCAGAGAGATGCCCTACTACTCCCAGCTGCTGTGCAGAAAATTAAAGCTCATATTCAAGTGCTTAAGCAAGTTTCCTGAAAAAACCCCACACATTTAAAGTATATCTGAATTTTTGGATAGGAAATGGTTAAAGAACTAAAGGCAAAACTTTTTCTTTGATAGAGTAAGGAATGATTATAAGCAGGACTTTTTTTTTTCTCAGAGAATAGGTGCAGGAACTCAACCAAACCCCACCCCCCTGGGCAGGAAGGGGGGAAGCGGAGAGCTTGCTGCAACACAAATGGTAGGTGTGGCCATATTGCACTTTGCAAGAGTTGGAGGGTCTAAAAGGGGCATTAAATACAAGGAGTGTGCTACATACAGAGTGCAGGATTCAAAAATGTGCTATATATAGGTTGCAGGGTTTAGGAGAATGCTACTTACAGATTGCAGGATTCAGGAGTGTGCTACATACAAGGTGCAGGGTTCAGGAATGCTTGCATACAGAGTGTAGAGTTCAGCAGTGTGCTGTGCACAGAATGCAGAGTTCAGTAGTACGAGATGTACAGAGTGCAGAGTTTAGGAGTATGCTACGTATAGAGTGCTAAGTTCAGGAGATGGCTACATACAAAGTGCAGAGTTCAGGAATGTGCTATGTACAGAGTGCAGGGTTCAAGAGTGCACTACATACAGAGTGCAGAGTTCATGTGTGCGCTGCATACACAGTGCAGAGTACAGGAATGAGCTATGTACAAAGTTCAGGGTTCAGGAGTGTGCTGCGTACAGAGTGCAGAGTTCAGGTGTGCACTGCATACAGAGTTCAGGAATAAGCTACATACCAAATGCAGGCTTCAGAAGTGTGTTGCATACAGAGTGCAGGGTTTAGTTGTGCGCTGCATACACAGTGCAGAGTTCAGGAGTGAGCTACGTACAGAATGCAGGCTTCAGGAGTGTGCTGCGTGCAGGGTTCAGGCATGTGTTGAATACAGAATGCAGGGTTCAGGTATGCATCATGTATAGAGTGCAGGGATCAGGTGTGTGCTGCGTACAGAGTGCACAAGTCAGAAGAATGTTCTCTGCAGAGTTCAGGTGTGCACTGCATATCGAGTGGAGAGTTCAGGACTGCATAGGAATTCTCCACTTCAAACCAAAATTACATCCCCTTTCACCCCAAATCACCCACCTTCCCCAAAACAGAGTTTTCCTCTCACCCCCAAATTCCCCTGCTTGATAGTACCTGACAGAAGAACAAGCTACAGCTTGCCTTGGTAGGTCGAGTGGATAGTGGGCACAGTCTTCACAAGGTGCTGCCATCGCATGTGTCGGTGCAGGCAGGGCTCAGCGCAGCCACCGGAAGAGGAGCACTGTTACTTGTGGTCACAGAACACGCACTTCTGTGTTTACAAATGACAGTAGTGTGCAACAAGCCCAGGGTCATTACCAGAGGTGGTGGAATGAAGTTCTGCCAAGTTCCAGCCAAAAAAAAGCTCTGGTTATAACCCCTGTCAGGTTTGTTTGCCATCGGTGGCCCATTAGGGAGACTTCCTTTCACTTCCTGTCCCAAAACAGGAAGTGAGAGGAAATCCCTCCAAAAGGAGGGAATCTCTGGTTTTCCCCAGGGTCACCAGAACTAGTGTGCTTAATGGAAGATTCTCTTTCTATTAGTGTTTTTATGGAAAGCACTATAATGTTCTTATGGAAAGCACTATGAGTGTATTGCTTTACTCTGAAATACAACAGAAAGAAGAGAAAACATGAAGGCAGAGCGGTGGCAAAGACTCATTGTGACCTTTATATTCTATAGGTTAAAACCTATAAGGTGCATGGTGAGAGCACATCTAGGGTGATTCGTATGCACATGGTGAAGGGAGGAATGTCTTGAAGTGGATCACAGTGAATTTTGGATAGTTATTTATGAATGATTTTGGACTCCAGCATGGTTATTGTACTCTTGCTTGAGGAATGGCCTGTTCTACCTGTTGAACTACCAGTTACTGCTATGTTAGACCCATTTCATTGTAGTGTGTTTCACAGATTTTGTTCTGTTTTGTTTGCTTTCTTTTTTGCCTAATACTGTGTATTTTGACGCAAAAATAAATAATAAATAAATAATTTTTAAAAATTCCAGCATAGTGGACTAAATTTATATTGAAGTGTTGCACACCTTTGTGAATTTTTCATTGGTTACATCTGTAGGTTCAATGCAGATAGGCTCAATCTTTGAATATTATTTGTGTATATATATATACATATATATATATATATATATATATATATATATATATATATATATATATATATATATATATATATATATATATATATATGTGTGTGTGTGTGTGTGTGTGTGTGTGTGTGTGTTTTTAGACATGTACCTTCAGCTATGACTAAGCACCAGTAAGGGGTGTGAAATGCATCAGCTGATTCATCCACTGTCCTTTACTGCTGTATGGACTGATTTTATGCGATAAAGACATTTTTCACTGGAGTACGGCTGTCTGGATTTCCTCTATTGCATGTGTTGCACACATTGGATGAGGGGAGGAATATACTGTGGTTTCATTGAAAAAATTGTTTTTGTATAGTTAGGAGAAATTAGTTTTTTTGTGGGAGATTTTATTCGCAGCATGATATAATTGATGTAGATAAGTAGCACTGCACTGATCAAGGTCTTTCAAAACATGACAGGGGTTCTACTGCTTCCCCACTCTATCCAAGATTAAAATAGGAGCATGACATACACTTTAACCACATGCCTACTGACCAAAAGTAATTTTGCTGCTGGCCAGCAGCTTCCCCAGGCACTGCGATGTACCAGTACGTCCCCTGGGGATTGTACTGCTCAGTACTGGGCCACTTACAGCGGCCCAGATACCACATGATCGTTGTGTGATCACATGTCACCTAACATACAACATTCATGGCATCATTGTACACTACTGTGTGTGATCTGTAATTGGTCACCAGTGATCACATGGTACTTGGGCCAGTCACAGCACCTTGTACCATGTAATAGCTGTGGGCCAATCACGACATCATAATAGTAAACAATGAGTCATGAATGAAAGCCATTCATGGCAGTATAAATGATTGCTGTTACAGTGATCAACACTGTAACAAGCAATAATCACGGTGTGAACCCCCCCCCCCCCCCCCACACTGTGGTGACACTGAACTACTCTGATGACAGTATGTAAAAAAAAAATGTTTAAAAAAATGGAATAAAAAATGACTTATTGGATTTATTTTTTACATACTGTCACCAGTCTGTGTCCCTGATCACTGCCACACCATTATGTATACCATGATTATACTGTACTGCGCTGGTGACAGAAAAAAAAAATATTTAATTTCTTAATTTTCCAAAAAATTGTGACCAAAAATTACAACTTCAAAAAACTTGTAGTACCCCTTACTAAATACCTTGGACTGTCTACTTTCTTAAAAGGGGTCCTTTGGTATTTGTACTGTCCTGGAATCTTAGGGCCTCAAGAAATGAGATAGTCAGTACAACAGGATTGATCAATTTGCAAATATACAGTGGGTAACATAAGTATTGAACACATCACCATTTTTCTAGGTAAATATATTTCTAAAGGTGCTACTGACATGAAATTTTCACCACATGTCGGTAACAGTCCATGCAATCCATACATACAAAGACATCAAAACAAATAAGTTCAGAAATTAGGTTATATGTAATAAAATGGAATGACACAGGGAAAAAGTATTGAACACGCTAACTGAAATCTATTTAAACTTTGTACAAAATCCTGTGTTGGTAATGACAGCTTCAAGATGCCTCCTGTATGGAGAAACTAGTAGCATGCATTGCTCAGGTGTGATTTTGGCCCATTCTTCCACACAGTCTTCAAATCTTTAACAATACTTCTATGAATTCTGATCTTTAGTTCTTTCCATAGATTTTCTATTGGATTCAAGTCAGGTGATTGGCTGGGCCATTCTAGCAGTATTATTGTATTTCTTTGAAACTAATTGAGAGTTTCCTTGGCTTTGTGTTTGGGATCATTGTCTTGTTGAAATGTCCACCCTTGATTTATCTTCATCATCCTGGTAGATGGCAGCAGATTTTTATCAGGAATGGTACATTTTTCCATTCATCCTTCCTTCAATGACAGGAAGTTTGCCAGTAACGTATGCTGAAAAACAGCCCCACGCCATGATGTTCCCACCTCCAAACTTCACTGTTGGTATGGTGTTTTTGGGGTTATGTGCAGTGCCATTTGACCTCCAAACATGGTGTGTATTATGGTATCCAAAGAGTTTAATTTTGGTCTCATCTGACCAGACTATATTTTCCCAGTATTTCACAGGCTTGTCTAAATGTTGTGCAGCAAACTTTAAACAAGCTTCAACATGCTTTTTCTTCAGCAATGGAGTCTTGCATGGTGAGCGTAAATACAGGCCATGGCGGTTGAGTGCATTAATTATTGTTTTCTTTGTTTGTTGTTTTGTGGGGAGTGTTTGTGTTTTTGTATTGAGCCTTGCATGGCGGAAGCTCTGTTTTTCTTGTTATTTTTGCATGAATAATAAAAAGAATTTTCCAACAAATAAAATAATATAAAATAAATCTTCGAGGAGCACCTGGCTTTGGCCGGGTTATGGTGAAATTATGTTCTTTACACTTACGGATTACGGCCCCAACAGTGCTCACTGGAACACTCAGAAGTTTAGAAATCCTACTGTAACCAATGGTATCAGAATGTTTTGCAACAATAAGGTTCTGAAGGTCTTGAGAGAGCTCTTTGCTTTTACGCATCATTCTTGTGTGGCACCAATGAGACATTTTTTTATAGGCCATCAGTTGAGGCTGAACCAGCTGATATTAATTTGCACTGACAAGTGGTAGGATTACTTTCTAACGGCTAATAGATTTTATCTGATGTCTCGGCTTTCCATGCCTTTTTACACCTCCTTTTCTTCATATGTTCAATACTTTTCCCTGTGTCATTTAATTTTATTACACATAACTTAATTTCCGAACGTATTTGTTTTAGTTTCTTTGTATGTATGGATTGCATGGGTTGTCGCCGATATGTGGTGGAAATTTCATGTCAATAGCACCTTTAGAAATATATTTACCTAGAAAAATGGTGACATGTTCCATATTTATTTTACCCCCTGTATATACCATAGTTTGTAGACTTTTGTACTTTTTACACAGACTAAATAATATACCCTGATTTGGCTTATTTTTACCAAAAAATGTAGCAGACTACATTTTGGCCTAAACTTATAAAGACATTTTATTTGTTTGTAAAATTTTATAACGGAAACTACAGAAAAAGTGTTTTTTTTTCAAAATTTTCAGTAGTTTTTTGTTTATATGGCAAAAAGTTAAAAACCCAGTGGCGATTAATTACCACCAAAAGATAGCTCTATTTGTGTGAAAAAAATTATAAAAATTGAATTTAGGTACAGTGTTGCATGACCAAGCAATTACCAGTTAAAATGGTTGTAAACTGTTTTGTTTGACTTTTACCAAAAGGTAAGCCTTGAAAAAAGGCTTACCTATAGGTAGTGGAAATATCTCTTAAACGTGCGCTGTTTAGGAGATATTTCACTTGTAGTGCTCCAATGTCGTCATCGGCGCATGCGCTGTGAAGAAACGGACCTCTGTGCCGTTTCTTCCCCAGCGTGTGCCGGGACTGACGGCTCCTGCGCACATGCGCGGGAGTGACGTCACTCAGCTCCGGCCAGTCACAGAGCCGGACTCCGCGGCTCCAGAAGGAAGAGGGACAAAGATGGATGTGGCCTGCAAAGGGGACAGCGCGGGCTTCGTTTGCAGGTAAGTGTCACATAATGGGCTAGTATGCATTGCATACTAGCCCATTATGCTCTTAGTTTTTAGGGGAAGTAAAACCCATCAAGGTTTACTTCCTTTCTAAAGTAGCACAGAATAGCAACAAATACCCTGATCATGAAGGGGTAAAACCTTCTGTTAAGTGGTTAAACAAATTTTTGTATACTACACATAGGAAGAGCAAGTATAGGCCTTATATATGATACTGTGAGCACATTATAATATCTTCATTTAACAAAAAGTTGGATTCTCTATATTTTTTTATCAGGTTTTATCAGTTTAAAAATAGAAGAAAAAACAACAATATAGTCTTCCTATATACACCTAACATCACATACGCATCTAATCAATTTTCAGCTGACTTTGCCAATATTATTTATATAATGGAACTATATGTCAGCATGGCACCTTGTCTTATCTCTCTCACACCACTGATGTATATCTTTGCTTTTTTTTTTTATTTGCATAAACCACTTTTATTATGGAGTGCACATGTTACTCATTACATGTCATACCTCAAAAACATGGTTGATGATTTATAAAATGAAGACCAGAAACCAGCTGAACTTTCAGAAAAACAATATGAAGGGTTGAATTGTAGCCAACGGGGACCTCAAAAAAGTTTGTCAGAGCTTACTAGGAAAAGACAAGAAAAATGTACACAAGGCCAAGTCTTTACAATCGTTCCACCCTGGATAGTGTCCAGAGAGCCCTTTGATTGTGCTCTACTATAATAGGTAATAGGAAGATCATGTTTCTTACAGATCCTCATTTAATCTATTGTGGACAAAAGAAAGATACTTTCATATCCATATATAAAAATGGTTGTAAATATATTTTAAAAGGAGAGATTGGGATATTTAACATTCACACTTGAGATTTCAAAATAAAGACAGATATATTATACCTCAATATATATCTTTGTACTGATATAAAGCAGGAAGAAACTAATTGGATCCAGGCTTAATGTAGAAAGGTTTAAAAAAGGTCAACAGCTTCAACCTAGTCTCATTGTAATGCTTATGTAACACAGTTGGTCCAGAATAAGTCAGCAAGCATCACTATGGGTAAATAAACCTTGCTACTATCTGTTAGATTAATTCCTACTATTAAAGCTACTACTTAAGATGCCAGAAAAATCAAGAAAAACATCCAGCCCACATTCAAATTCACTGATTTGACTGCGTATACTATAGCCAGACCATCCTAGCAACGAGGAACTCTTTTCTACAGTGTGCATGTGATAAAATGGCTTCTCTAACATCCAAAAGCTGGCCAAAGACATTAGTGAACAATTGGATATGAAAGCATTATCTGACCATCAGTAGTCACATACAGTATGCTCAGTCCTCCAAAGTGTGCATGTTTATGCCTGTGTAAAGAGGCAATCAGGTTAACTTCTAGAGGAAGCAGTAGAGTATCCAATCATTGGATGGCCCTAGACCAGTCAGCCAAGTGTGTTTGATGGTTCCCACAGAAAGGAGGCTCATTCAACCAGAAAAGGCCAGGCATGCACCCTGCCTACTGCCTGAAAACAGTCCAGCTCCCTCCAAATGAAGTTCTGCTGGTGTTCTCATATATGTTTAGTGTTTCTTGAATGGCTGAAGTCAAATCATAACAATGGCTAAGTGGTTAGCACTTCTGCCTAGAACTAGGGTTGTCAGTTTGAATCCTAACCACATCCTAACCACAGCACTACCTGCCTTGAGTTTGAATGTTCTCCCTGTGCCTGCATGGGTTTTTTCACACACTCCAAAGACGTACTGGTAGGTTACTTGGATCTTGTCTATCCTGGCCCTCGTATATGAATGTTAGTTAGACAATTTAGATTGTAAGCTTTTTGAGAGCAGGGACTGATGTGAATCTACAATATGTATGTGTAAATTGACTGCGCTATATAAAAACCTGTAATAAATAAATAAATCCACTAGACAACATCCACGTCTTCTGGAGAAAGGTTTAACTTTTATCTAGCCGCTTCTGGACCACCCCATGCATATGCACTGTGGCAGGGCGGCTCTTCAGCATGAAATCACGTACTTGTAGAGGTCTGGGGTGCACATGTGTGCCACCGGTGACCCGCTGTGATTGCACACAGTGAGAGCCAATCAGCAGGTCCAGCGGACCTGATGTTTTCGCCGGCACCCGGCAATCATTTCCAAAAGAGGCAGAATGGCCTATGTAAACAAGGCAGAGTACCGTTCTGTCAGAGGGGAAGATGGAGATCTTGTGTTTCTGCTAAGCAGGAACACACATCTATGTCTTCCCCCAGTCAAGGCATCCCCCACACAGTTAGCAAGCACCCCCAGGGAACACATTTAACCCTTTGATCGCCTCTGATGTTAACCCCTTCCCTGCCAGTGTCATTAGTACAGTGACAATGCATTTTTTTTTAGCACTGATCACTGTATTGGTGTCACTGATCCCCAAAAAGTGTCACTTAGTGTCAGATTTGTCCACCACAATGTCGCAGTCCCACTAAAAATCCCTGATCACCAACATTACTAGTTAAAAAAATAAAACAAAAATAAAAACCATACATCTATCCCATTGTAGATGCTATAACTTTTGCATAAACTAATCCATTGGGGATTATTATTTTTTTTTTGCCAAAAACATGTAGCAAAATAGATATTGGCCTAAATTGATGAAGAAATGTAATTTTTTATAGCAGAATGTAAAAAATGTTTCAAAATTGTCGGCCCTTTTCTGTTTATAACGTAAAAAATAAAAACACAGAGGTGATCAAATACCACCAAAATAAAGCTCTATTTGTGGGAAAAAAGGACATCAATTTTATTTGGGCACAGTGTTGCACAATCGTGCAATTGTCAGATATAGTAACGCAATGCTGTATCGCAAAAAATGCCCTGGTCATGAAGGGGGGGGGGGGTGAACTTTTCGGAGCTGAAGTGGTTAAACATTAAAAAATCCAAAGATGTAATCTGGTTACATTTCAAAAGATGTATCGGTCATATGAATTTAGTCATTGACTTTTTTGGGTAAACCTTTAAGCAGCCTGGCGTGGGGTTTTAATCTTTGTTGAACATATACATTTTTTGTATCTGGTTAATCTATTCTAACCTCCACTAGTAAGTAATTTTTCATCACAGATCTTTAGAATTCTGTTACATGGACTATTCTGGCATTTATAATGAATTACTGTTTTCAGAGTTTGCCCCACAAGCTTTCAGTCTAGGTGCCCTGGGTCTTTTAAGATCCTAGCAACACCCCTGGGGGCCCATAAACTAAAAAAAACCTTGTGGTTGATTTACTAAAGCTGGACAGTGCAAAATCTGATGCAGCCCCTGCATAGAAACTTTCAGTTTTTTTTTTGTCAAAGCCTAATCGAACAAGCTGAAGTTAGAAGCTGATTGGCAACCATGCACAGATGCACCATATTTTATACTCTTCATACTCTTTATACTCTTCAATTTTAGTAAATCAACCCCAAGGTACAATTAGTCCTCCATTGCACTCAGTGAAGCAAGGCACCTACACTTTCAAATACAAATATGCAACATTAATATCCTCACAGAACCATTTAAAACCTTTACTAAGAAAGGTAAAAAAAAAAAGAAACAAGATTTAAAGGCACAATCATGGTGGACTTTTTATGCAATTTTCTGAAGAGATCTAATGTCAATATAATGTTTACAAGTTAGAAAAGAAGAATGCTGGAAAGGGGCAAAGGTTTTTATTAGTACTTTGGTTGGCTGGTTCAAAAAAAGACATGTCAATGAGTTAAACCTTTTTATGTAACATTCTGTATCTCCTTACGTATATACTAACTGTCTTGTACAACATTAGAAGAACAGGTGGAGGACATATGTGACCCTTTTTTAAACGAATACTTGTATTACATTGTAAATCACATAACCAATCAATAGAAAAATGTCTTAAATCCTAGTCCTATCTAGACGACATAGAGTCATGCCTTTAATCTACTGAAGAAAAGGTAGCACGATAATACTGCAGACCTCTATATCATTAAATCAAATTACATGAAAAACGCAAAGATCAGCCCCCAGGGCATAATTTACCAACTTGAGGACATCTCTAAATTCCCTCCAAAGGTGGATGACATCTTATAGGCAGGCCCTCACAACAGGCTATTCTGTTCCCCTTTTGATGTTGCAATAGCCATGTGATTTGCGGCCAATGAATGGCATGTGTGATACACATTTACATTTCGAAACATAAAATATTATATAGGCTAAAGATTCCAAATCTTTATTTCAATAAATAGATTTGTGGAAAGGGTGCCCTCCAGTTGTGCACTGTGCAAGCATGCCTTCCAGGACAACTCAACTTTTATTAGAAAATCAATATCATAATTTGTACCTGCCGCAAGCACCATTTTGTAATTTAATTTCATTAAAATTGACCATTGTGTTTGAATCTATAGCCAGCTGTGTTTTTTTGTTCTTTTGCAACCATGGCAACACCAGAAATTTAATTTCCTGCTGGTGACTGGCTTACTGCTTTTCCCAGTTACAAACTGGTATCCCCATTTTCTCCATTTAAATGTTTAAATTGTTTTATTGTCTTTCTCAGAAATTCCATACCAGAAGCAGGGAAAAATCTGCTAAAATTATTTGAATACAAAAAATTGAACAGGAGAAGATTGTTTTCATTTTAAAGGAGTTTAATCATTTATAAATTGATTAATCCTATCCCCCATTAAACCAGTAGCAGTTTGGGGGGGTGCAAACAAACTGAACAATTCTGAAAAAAACCCCCATCAATTGCAGCCCCACTGTACCATCAATCGGAGCCACTGTACCATCAAACGCAGCCACTGTGCTCATCAATTGCCGCCACTGTACCATCAAACACAGTCACTGTGCCATGAAACGCAGCAACTGTGCCCATCAATTGCCACCACTGTGCCATCAAATGCAGCCACTGCTGTGCCCATCAATTGCCGCCGCTGTACCATCAAACACAGCCACTGTGCCATCAAAAGCAGCCACTGTGCCATCAAACGCAGTCACTGTGCTATCAAACGCAGTCACTGTGCCCATCAAACGCAGCCACTGTGCCATATCAAATGCTCCCATTGTGCCATCAAATGCTGCCATTGTGCCATATTAAATGCTTCCACTGTGCCATCAAATACTACCACTATGCCCCATCAAATGCTCCCACTGTGCCCCATCAAATGCTCCCAGTGTGCCATATCAAATGTTGCCAGTGTGCCCCCCGCCTGCATCTGCACTTACCCTGTCTCGGTGGGACAGCTCCTCGATGCTTCTCAATGTCTTCTCCTGTCCTCTCTTCCCATCCTCGGCTATGATTGGATGCCTGATAGGCGTCCAATCACAGTGCCTGTCATTTCAGCCAATCAGGTGATGAGTAACAGATCCGAGCACCTGATTGGCAGAGAGGCGGTTAGGAACGCGAATATTCATTTGCTTTTCTAACACAGCTGAGTGACCTGCAATCGCCCAGCATGGCGCTCGCAGGTCACCTTTTTTGACGCCTATTAGAGCCTATAGCTCTAATCAGGTGCTTCGAAAACATCCCCCGCCGCTGTAATTCAGGGGCCCCTCTTTTCAGGCGCCTGAATAGGGGGGTGGCAGCGGTGGCCATAGATAGATTCATGCAATGCATGAATCTATCTATTGGTGCTAGAGGGGGTAGCAGGAGAGAGGGCAAAATGTACTTATGTACGCACCGCCACTGCATTAAACTTCTAAAAATGTAAAGGATATATGTAGCGCTTATCCCTGAAGGGACTGCTGAGAACATACCTAGGTCTTCCACAATAGTATAGAGGCTGCCAGACAGTCCCATGCACACCGACAATTTAGGCTCAGTCTAGGGGGTGTCTTTTTAGTATTTATAAATTTAACAGGAGATGGGTTTAGGGTCACAGGATATGCCAAAATGATCACTAGCAGCTTTTCCAAGAAGTAACAGGGAATGGCCAGGTATATATATATATCTATATATATATATATATATATATATTGATACATAATTTATATATATATATATATATATATATATATATATATATATATATATATATATATATATATATATATAAAACCCTACAGCAGCAATCCACAAAGCCACACCTGGTTCTTAGTTACCTTATAGTTATCAACCCCAACCAACCCCAACCAACAAGTTCTTTACTCACAGTGTCCCATGAGCTGTCTGCACACCCAACATCTGCAGGTAGATCCTTAGTGAGGGAGATAACAAGAACCTTCTCCAGACCTAGGACTTCAGTGCAGTGCTCTCCAGCAAGTGTAATCCTCAGACAATCTTCTCCAGGCCCCCCAGCCCAGCAGCCACTAAGGCCGAGACTACAGCCTCCTATCTCTCTGGCTATCTCCCAGGGACAACAGCCCCCCAGTAGAACTGGAACCCTCCCTTACAAGAAAAGAAATCCCTATTCAGGCGTCCTGACCACCTTCTGGATGGCTCCTTCCAGAGATTGGCTGGGACATCATTAATATTCAAATGATCATTTGAATTTTCCAGCCTTATGCACTGGAAACTTCTTTCAGAGTCAGACGGTGGCAATCATAATCTCAGCTCAGGAATCCAGATACTACTCACTACTGTGGAGCCAAAAACTAAATTTACCTAGCAGCCCAGCTAGGAGGGCACTACATAAATATTCAGCAGGATTTCAGTCTTTATGCTTTCAATTGGACTGGAAAAATATATACAGTATGTGCACTCCATGGGACCCCATAGCCTCCATAGCAAGCAGGACCTGCATTTTGTGAATGGAACTTTCTGCAGTTATATTGTGTTGTTAGTATCCACTCTCTACTATGAATAATCCCCTGAGTGTTTGCTCCATCTAGTAGCTAATTTACAAGTATATCTAATTCTCTATCTCTGTCTATTATCTCTATCTTATCTATCTAATCTTTATTACATGAACAAAAATAAGGAGGCAGGTAATGTTCGTTTAGCTCTGCCTCCCACACAGGTATTTTGCTTTGTGACAGGTCAACATACACAGTAATTTATGTTATCTCAGTCCTATATATGGGTATTCCTATATTTAAAGTAAATACATAGTCATTTTTTGCCTTTATTTTGTTGAAGCCAAAATATAAGACTTTATTAGTCAGGCACAGTAGATATAAAACATTTCTTTAGATATTTAATGAAACGGGTAAAGCTCCAGGCTTTGCTTGTTTTTGCTGTTATCAAATTAGTTGCTCTGTAAAAAAATGGCTTTTATTTACAGTGCCCAGTAGCTCAAGCTAAAATTTACACTCACAACTGAAAGAATCAGTGGAGTTTTTTTTGTTTTTTTCTATTTGATTTAATCATAATGAAAATAAGGAGGACTGCGCCAAGATAGTGCTAATTATTAATCCTGTCCAGCTGCTATCAGATTGAGGGACCTCAATCAAAGATAAGAAAGTGAAAAAAGACAGCACTATGTTAAGGTGTACATAAATGTCAATAAATGTGTCAAATGTATGGCAACCAAGTGGCGATTACTCTAAAATAAATATTAGCACACAGCAATCCAACAGTGATAATAACATGTGTAAAATATTAGTGAAAAAAATGTAAAACAACATATAATCAAAAAGACCAACTGGAAAACCAGAAATACCCCAACAATAAAAGACTGGTTAATAAAGGTCAAACTAATCTATGAAATGGAAGAAACCATTTCTATTAAAGAGAAACTACAACACAATAGATGGAGACCTTGGTACTCTTTGACTCTATCAGAGACCTATAATTGACTCCTATAAAAACTAAAACTTCCTGTGGATTTACTTTTCAGTGCTCCATTCATGCCCACGCAACACTATATGAAATAGCACTCCTCTTTGTTAACCATTATCTCTTATTTATTACCCATTTCTTACTGTAAAAAATGACTACAAGTCATCAAACTCTCTGAAGGCTAATTTCACATATCTCAAACATTCTGAATGTTCCTGATAACCGATTATTTAAAAATTCCGATTACTTGATAAACCTTTGTTAATTTACAATGATTTTGATTTCTTTTGACTAGAACAAATAATTGCAATTTGTCTTGCCATATTAAATTTGTTCATTCCAAGTTATATATATCTAATGTAATACTTTACCTTTTGTTATTTGTTTGCGTATTTGGTATTGTTAATTATTGTACTTGTACTTTGTATCTCACTTTCTTTTTTACCTATACAATAAACTTTATTGTAAAAAAAAAAAAAAGACCAAACAAAAAAAAAAAACCACGTGTATACATGTAAAAAACTCCTAAAAACAAAAAATATATAAATATATATAATCATATGTCCAAAAAGTATGTGTTTACCTAAAGGTCCACAATATGATTCTCCAATTCGTATATATCCAAGTGTGGCAAAAAGCAGTGTAATCCTTCTTCCTATTACTAACACCGCATCTAGTGACTAATCCTCCACCGCCCTGTGAAGATGTCTAACGACGAAATGTATATTGGGTGTGCTGTTTGGAGATATCGTCACCACACTACATCGGGAGTCTGCTTGCGGTATTGACAGATCTGGAGCGAGCCTGTTTATGTATCTACACTTATATGCCTGTGTCAGTAGACACCTCCATATGTGAGTGTACTGTGATTTTAATAAAATAAGGATTTAAAAAAAAGATTTTCTGCTATGCTGCGCTTCTTTTCCACACATTTGCACTTTCCTGGAGACACTGATCGGTAACAGCAGAGGATCGCTGGGATCATCCATTACAGATTCACAGAGTATTGTGCCCTGTAAAGCCTGTCTGCCTGCGATCACCACAACGATACAGAGTATTGAGATTGGAGGAGTGTGGAAATCCACCATTATGGAGCTACAGATCATTGCACCCTGTAGAGGAAAATGCCTGTTAGCTGGTCTATCAAATACCAGCCACTAAACATGTGTGTGATCTCGATCATAAGCGGTGGAGGATTAGTCACTAGATGCTGTGTTAGTAATAAGAAGAAGGATTACACTGTTATTTGACACACTTGGATATATAGGAATTGGAGAATCATAATGTGGACCTTTAGATAAAATCGATTAAAAACTGGCACGTCTATGGCCAGTTTACACGGTCCAGTTACCCAACACCAATATATCTACTCTACCGAGGTTTGTTTATATACTGCCCTCTCGTCAAGAGTATTGTGATAAGATCTCCCCCCAGAAAACTCAGGTGGACCCATACAGTCATGAAGGAGTCTCACTTCTGGCTATAGGATTTATTTTACATAATAGAAAATACTGTTTGGGCACTGAGATGCCTTCTCCAGAAGCAAGAAGAGTGATGGTCTTTGGTAATTGTAGGACAATCCCAGGAACTCAGTTTAGACACACCATTGATGACAGGCAAAGACTGGAGTTCAGGATGCTATTCCCAGCAAGAAACTTATCTGCATTGAGATTGTTGGGTTGACTTACTAAAACTGGAGCTTGCAAAATCTGGTGTAGCTCCACCTAGAAACCGATCAACTTCCAGGTTTTACTGACAAAGCTTAATTGAACAAGCTGAAGTTAGAAGCTGATTGGTTACCATGAACAGCTGCACCAGATTTACTACAGTTTTAGTAAATCAACCCCAGTGTGTCCTCTGATTGTTTTATTTGTACAGCTTAGGTAACGAGTTTGTCAACAGGTTCCTGCATTAACCCCCATGGCGGTATTCCTGAGTGTGGCTCGGGGTGAAACTTCAGTACCATTAGCGGTAACCCCAAGCCACACTCTGAATTGCATTGCTGGATCCTGGAAGAGGTGACTTACCTTGTCCCCACGATCCCGTGATGTACTCCCGCTGTGTACGGCAGCCGGATCTTCCACTCGATGCTCTGTGTGTTCTGGCTTCCCTTCCCTGCGAGTGTTGCAGGGGGTGGAACCGGCAGCAGATTCAAAATGTGTAAAACACAACACACACACTACATTGTAATCTTTTTGGATTGCATTACTGTATCAAATCATTTGACCCCAGTTTGCCCCCCCAGTACTTTGTCCAGTGTCCTTGCCTGCAGTTTTACTGTACTTTCTGCCTGGAAACTGGAGTACAACCCGTGCCTCTACATCAAAAGCGGTTTATGACCTGCTGGAAAACAGTAGAATTGAGTGATAGCGATTTGTGGTGAAATTTGTCATCAGACACAGAAAGTGATTTCAGCGACGATCCTGCGAATGAGCTCAGTGATGTGCAGACTTGGTGCTCTATTGACTGCGGTACGGATCACGCAGCGCCCCCAAGATTCCCATTTACTGGAGCACCAGGTATGAAAGTGGATGCTGAAAATGACAACCCCTTGGCATACCTACAACTATTTTTGACTGATGAGGTTATTGAAAAAATTGTTACGGAGACAAACCGGTACCAAGAGCAACAAGCTGCTACGTATCAGAAGTTTTCAAGGAGCAGAAAGTGAGAACCAGTGACCAAAGAGGACATTTGGAAATTTCTGGGCCTAATAATTCTTCAGGGAGTGATGGGGAAATGCCTGCAGAAGTGGTATTGGACAACCAATAAATTACTAGCCACTCCATTCTTTTGCATGGTCATGTCAGAGTATAAATGTTCCCTGATAATGAAGTATTTGCACTTTGAAAACAATGAAGAATATGATGAAACTACTCATCCAGCACCAGAACTCAAGAAGATATGGGAAGTATATGAAATGATTCAGAGGAATTTCCAACGGAGCTATGTGCCAGATAGAGACATCAGCATAGATGAAAGTCTAATGGCCTACAAGGGAAGGCTCAGCTAGATACAATATATGACATCAAAGAGAGCACGATTTGGCATAAAATCCTTCATGCTACGTGAATCAACAACTGGTTACATTTGGATTTCTGTCATATACACTGGCAAAGGAACCAAATTCAACCCAAAATACAGTAATTATGGAATGGCAACATCTTCGGTTCTTTCACTGATTGAGCCATTGCTAAATCAGGGCTATTCCGTAGCTACAGACAACTTTTACACATCTCCTGAACTTTATGAGTTCCTTCTGCAGAACAAAACGGATGCCTATGGAACCGTTAGGGCTGTGCCGCCAATCTTTGGCAATAAGAAGCTCAAGACAGTAGAAATGGTTGCCTGGCAGAAAGGTAAAATGATGGCACTGCGATGGTGTGACAAAAAAAGATGTGTGCCTTATGAGTGCAATCCATAATACCT
This sequence comes from Aquarana catesbeiana, assembly GCF_042186555.1. Taxonomy (NCBI): domain Eukaryota; kingdom Metazoa; phylum Chordata; class Amphibia; order Anura; family Ranidae; genus Aquarana; species Aquarana catesbeiana. The sequence goes on along the minus strand of NC_133327.1, from coordinate 77,315,492 downwards.
CCACTGTCATAGTACACACAAGAGGTGGGAAAGACATCATGAAGCCACAGGTAGTGATAGACTACAGCATGAATCAAAGTGATATAGTTTATTCATAAACAAAATAGATCAGTACAAAGAAATTACTACAAAACTAGGTTACAAGATATTCATTAAAAATTAATTATGCCCATACAAGGGCAAATGATCAAGGTAGGCTAAAGCGTTTCTGGCTATGGCAGTCTGCTAGCACTGCTCTTGCAACACAGGACAGCACTCTGCTAGGAGGATTGCAGAATTCCCAGAAAGACTGCCTTTAGCCTACAGTGATGTGTATGGGCTGCAGACCTTCAACAATTCAAACGCAGGTATAGATGACAGACAAACAACAAATAACAAACCAACCATTCATTCTGCAGTATGTAGAGCGATGTGACGTGGATACCTCTGGAGTCTGGAGTAAAGGAGAATACATTACCCACTATGGGATACATCTCCTAATCAGCCACCACTCTCCATGTATAGCTACCACATCCTACAGACTTTCTTTTCTTTCCAAGGCTCTGATGAAGAGGGAACACCTCAAAAAGTGTTAGCCTACCTTGATCATTTGCCCTTGTATGGGCATAACTAATTGTTAATGAATATTTTGTAACCTAGTTTGTATGAATTCATAGTAATTTCTTTATACTCATCTATTTTATTTATGAATAAACTATATCACTTTGATTCATGCGTTACATCACGCGCCTTCCATCCCCTCATTTCCACTCAGCCTCTTTTGGACCACACCTGGTCAGTTTAGGCAGCGTGACACACATGATCGTCCTATACTCCTATATTACCATTGGAAATTACTACTATTTTACACTAATACCGCCTGCATGAGTGCAGGAGAAACACTTTTTCTGTTTATACTTTTAGTGATAGACTACAACAACACCCATCTTCTTGAGCAATGCTTGTGGAATGCCTTCATTCTACTAAAAAAAAGAGTCACAAGCCTGTGGTTCATGCTGACTTTGTTTGGAAAGTTGCCGAACTGATCTTTCTGAACCACCAAACACCAACAGCTGTGAATAGAGCTGGACATCGTGCTGCTGACGTTGTCAACCTGGAATGCCTGACTGGTCGTCACTTCATGGACTACATCCCACAAACTGAAAAAAAGTCAGCACCCACAAGGATGTGTGTGGTTTGTTGCTCAAAGTGTGATGACAGTGGAAAGAAAATCCAAAAGGAAACCAGGTTCCATTGTCCTAATTGTGACGTCGGACGGGACTTTGTGCAGTCCCATGTTTCAAAATTTATCATACCCGGGATGTTTACTGAAGCAATATGACTAGTAATATTGCACCCTTGTTTGGACAAAAAAAGTTCAGTGTTTTTGATTTGATTATATTATTGACTAATATTTATTGAATAAAATATATTATTATTAAATTATTTGTTATTATTTATAGTTATTTATTATATAATAATTTATGATTTTGTGTTTCAAACTTTATCATACCCGGGATGTCTACTAGACCCTGGTTTGGACAGATTTAAGTGAGTTATTAATAAGAATTACAGGCCTACAATATAAAACGCCAAATTTCCATGCAAAACAATTGTACCGCTTTCAGCATAAAAAATCTGACATAATCATACCGCCAGGGAGGTTAACCTGTATATGTGGGCTTGTCTGAAGGAGTGTGGTAGTTATACCTCCCAACTTTCTAAAAACTGAAAGAGGGACACAATGTAGCATGAAGTACATAGGCAAAAGTCACACCCCTACTTTGCCCTGAATTACATGGACCATAAATGAATATGAATGAATGAGTATGCAAAAATGATTGGAAAAACAGATGTCACCACTATTTTTGCTTTATACTATACTGGCTTTTCGTAATAACAAATGCAAAAATTTAGAAGTTGTTTTAACCTCCCTGGCGGTATGATTATTTCGGATTTTAGGTGCTGAAAGCGGTACAATTATTTTGCATGGAAATTTGGCGTTTTATATTGTAGGTCTGTAAATCTTAACAATAACACACTTAAATCTGTCCAAACCAGAGTCTAGTAGATATCCCGGGTATGATAAAGTTTGAAACACAAAAACATAAATTATAATATAATAAATAAAAATAAATAATTAAAAAAAATTAAAAAAAATAGTAATAAAATAAATTTCCCCACAATTCACTATCGCTCAATTCTGCAAGTGTTCTAATTTACTATCGCTGTTTTCTAGCTGATCTAAAGCCACTTTTGACGTAAAGGGACACTTTTTGGTTGCTATGGACAATCTCCAGTTTCCAGGCAGAAAGAACAGTGTATATCATGTAAAACTGCATGCAGGGCATGGGCCAGAGCACTGGGGACAAAAGGGATGTGAAATCATTTCATACAGTACTGTAATCTGTAAGATTACAGTACTGTATGTGTTATGATTTTGACATTTTTTTGAATTTGCCGCCAGGCTCTGCCCCCGTGCGTCGCGCCGGCATGCAACTTGGGTAAGTATCCCTTGAGTCAGGTTCACTCCTGTTCGCCCTGAATGCTATTGCACGTTTGTGTTCACATACAATTTCACCCATACTCCCAGGCTTTGTTTGCACCAATGAGTTTAGTTTTTCACAGCAACACCTATATTTAGTTCAGCTCACTTCTCACACACATATCCTCTTTTCACTCACTCATCACATTCTTCTTTGCCACCATCAATACATGTGGACATATTGGGTGTATTTACATATAACCCAATTCACCACTTCACCTCACACACATCCTAATTGTTTTTTTTTCACACTTTCATTATTTCATTTCATACACTTTTCATCTCACAGTATATTTTTTCATTTGTTCTCAAACATCTTCCATTTCAGAATCACATGTCAGCACCCTGGCTCATGGAAACCCTCACAGGCACCCCTACATCTCCCCAAGCCTTTTGTGTATTACTACGCCGCCTCAGCTCCCGTGGTGTGGTCCATGCTCCCGATTCGCCATGTCTCGCTCGCCCCATGCTGCACTTACCACTGGGGTTGGTGAGTGTACTGGGTTAAATCTTTCAAACGTAATTAATAGTTTTCACCTTCAAACAAAGTGTGGTTTACCTAATTACTATATTTACAGGGATCTGTCACATCCGCTCCTGACGAGTGGAAACGAATCCACGAAACGCGTAGAGCTACATGATGCTACAGACACATCCACTATGGCCCATGATGTTACCTTATGAACCAAGCTATCTTAGATTTTTATCATGTGATCATTTACATAGGTGCCGGGCATGCTGTATTTGGCTTGTTTAGGCCGTTTTGCTGTCGCATACTACCTACTTGATTGTCTTGAATTTGTCCTATTCAGTTATATGTTTTATACCTTTGTATTACCGTGTCCACATCTTGTGCATACATGTAACAATGCAATTTAATAATTTTATACAAATAAAACTTTATATATACACCATCACCTCCGCATTTCAACCGCTTCAATTCAAAGTCCCACCTTCCTTTTTTATGCATCGAAATATGGGTTTGTTTTTTTTTTTTGCCTATTCATTCTTACCTAGGTGGATGCAGCATCAGACCGATGCTGCATCTGTCCCCCACCGCCTCTTCACTGAGAACCAGGCCACCAAACACCGCCGATGGCTCGGTTCTCTCACCTCCCTGAGCTGAGAGCTGCTAACTGTCAATCAGCAGCTCTCCTGCTCTGATCCTCCACGCTCATTGGAGCGCTGAGCTGTGGAGGAACGGGAAGTGGCTGTCTCAGTGGCTCGCTGTTAGGCTGAGACTGCCATCAGTCCAGGCACCTGGCAGATCCAGAAATCCTGTCGGGATGACGCTCTGCCTGGACTGATTCCTGTGACATCAGCGGAGAGTGGACTTCAGACCACTCTCTGCTGAAAATGGGTCAAAGGAGTGCAAAACGAATTGCACTCCTGTGACCCATAGGAGAAGCCCAGCCTAAAAAGCTCAGGCTAGACTTCTCCTTTAACAGAGCTCTATAAATTATGTCAAATCAAGGAACAACTAAGGAGAAAAGCAAGACAGAGGGATTTGTTAAAAAAAGAGAGACAGTCCCTCCAAATGAGAGACAGTTGGGAGCTATGGAAATAGTTACATTATACTGTAAGCTCTTCTGGGGCAGAGATTGATATGAATGGCTCTATGTAGGATGCTTGACTCAAGGGTACGTAATAGTCTGGAAACTGCCTGCCCCTAAAGGAAAGACTGGGGGATCTGATTTTAGGGCACTTCAATACAAAATTCTTATTATATTTAATCCAGGTTCATATAAAGATTTCTCAAACATCTGTGAGGTTATAATTCCTGTTATCTCCCTCACTTCTTGATGTGAAATGTGCCTAGACAAAACATAGCTCATCCAGCAGGAGGAGATAAAAGGTCAATGTACAGGAATTCCGAAGACCCTGACAACATGAGGAGATTAGCTCTTAAGATGTGCTAAGCTCAAAATGATAGTTTGATGTTTTCCCAAGAAGCAAATATGCAGACAGTAGCTAAGGCAAATAAAACAACATCTCAACGGCCAACACATGGACTTTACTGTGCTCCAAGGCATAATATACCGTATTAGTATTTACAAGGGTTTGTAATTGCTTTTCTGCATTTAATAACATGATATACACAGTACAGTCAACTACAGAAACCAATGCAATTTTATATCTGTACTGTATTTATATCTATACTGAAGTATTGAAAGACCTAACAGAATGGAAGCAAGGAAATGTATTACTCTTAAATACTCATCCATATGTCTTGTGAAGCATCATACATTTAGCAGAACACTCAAAACGTTTTGATGATGCCCTCAGATGAGAAGTAAAATAAAATAAAAAAGCATGATTTCATATTCAGAGCGTGACTGGATGGCTACTTTAAAACGGTTGTTTCCTGCTTTACATCTATAGAGACATTCTACAGTGTGATGGTGTTGTTTTACCTGGGAGTAAAAGATCCAAGTTCAGTTTAAAAATCTTCTCTGTTATATACACTCACCAGCCACTTTATTGGGTAAACCTGTTCAATTGCTTGGTAACACAAATTGCTAATCAGCCAATCACATGGCAGCAACTCAATGCATTTAGGCATCTGAATGTGGTGAAGACAACATGCTGAAGTTCAAATCGAGCATCAGAATAGGGAAAAAAATAGATTTATTGTAAGTGACTTTGAATGTGGCATAGTTGTTGATGCCAGACGGGCTGGTCTGAGTATTTCAAAAACTGATGATCTACTGGGATTTTCACGCACAACCATCTCTAGGGTTTACAGAGAATGGTCCAACTGCTATATAAAGTATAAAGCATAAAGTAACTGCTTATAAAGTATCAGTCTTAGATTAACTCCTTGTTTCAGAGTGGAGGCACTTTAATATAGGAGATGTGTTAGTTGCCAGATCACCAGGTGGAAACAGAAGGAAGAAAAGCCTTAAAAAGAAAAGCATCCACTACATCTAATAATTGGTAAGCTGCAATATACTACATTTTGGGTTTAATACCGCTTTAATTGCAACCCTCTTATTAAATATTACAAAATTCTACAGACTCTGCCAATTTATATTTTTAATTCATAAAGCATTGTACCAGCACTCTGAGTAAAGCTGGCCATACACTGATTGAAATTTGGCCCATTCAGCAGGGCCCCCCAGAACTCCAATCTGTGCATGGCCATCCTTGCTGGACAGAAGTCAACTTCTGACAATGGGACATGTTACAGCCACTGATTAATGTATCCTAACAGTGGCGGGTGCTGCTGTCAGAATACAATGTCCCTTGTTTGTGTGGATGGAGCAATTTGATTTAATTTGGTTTTGCCCGCTGGCTAAAGAAAAAAAGTCTAACAATCTATAGCCAGCTTAATACTCTGATCTAGAACAATCAGATATGACATGTTAAAACCGAGTAAAATAGGAACTTTGGCAATGGCAGTGATGAAATAACTTAGCTCTCAAGCATTCTTTTATATCAGATGAAAGGTATAGAACAGCAGAGAAGAAAATCAATCATTTCATGCATTATTCAGTTGCATCTGGGCCGGGGGCAGTTATTTTACCATCGGTGGGTGGTGGGGGAGGGGATAAATACAGGCAAATCTGGCCATACAGCAGTAGAATATAATTTCTAATTTAAATTTTTAGAAAGTTCTTTTGACTTTCCAATGGTTAGTGGGATAAAAAATCAATGATCCTTTTTAATTGTAGTGACAAGAAAACTGGAAAGAGTTCTTCTCAAACATCTCCTGAATGCAGCTAAAGCTTGCATACCCGTTTTCTGGAAAAAAACAGACCCTCCAACCTTGGCACAGTGGCATACAAGGTATCTGACATTCAAATGGAACAATTAACAGCATTTTCTAAAAATAAATCTGACAATCATTTTACAACTCGGACATCTTGGTTACTATATAGGAATTCAAAATGTTGTTCTAAACCCAAGAAGAAATAGAAATGTGACCACAACATTTTTTTTCCTTCAAACCCCTTTCCACATCCACTCCCTTCTGCTAGACTTTCATTAATAAATAGATCTATTAGTTAGGTGATGACCCCTGTGCTACCTGTTGATGCACTAATGTTAAAGTGCCTGTGAATGGAAGAACTTTGGTCTCTCCTTTTCCATAAGACGAAGCAGAAATTGGTGTGGGCCCGCTGTGCCTATGAATTCTTGAACAAAGTGGGTACACTATTGGCCCGGGCTCTACGTGGACCTCGAACCAGAACTTACATCCCCCACATTCTGACTCCCACTGGACAGAAGCCGAACGCTTCTTCCGCCATGGCGGAGGAGTTACAAACCTTTTATCACAACCTCTATAATCTTGGCAATTCCATTGCGGGTCCTCTTTTGCCTGCACTGATCCATGCTGCCAGATCTGCCCATCACCCTCCTTCTCCTGCTATCTACGGATGCGTAGAAGGCTTTTGATAGGGTCAACTGGCAGTTTATGCGTGCCACTTTGGAGCATATTGGGCTGGGGTCATCCATGTTGAGCTGGATCCTCTCTCTCTACTCCTGCCCCTCAGCCGCAGTCAAAGTCAATGAAACATGTTCTGACTTCTTCACGATCTCGAATGACATCCGCCAAGGCTGTCTTTTGTTGCCCTTAATTTTTATACTCTCCCTAGAGCCCTTTTTATGTACAGTACAAGCAGATCCTGTTATTTTGGGCTACAAGAAGGTTTCTGGAATACACAAGGTGGCCGCTTTCGTGGGCAATCTGATCTTCTTCATGGCCACTGGTATCCCACTGGTATCTCTGCCAAAATTGCTTCAATCACTGCATACGTATGGCAAACTTTCCTATTTTCAAATTAACCTGTCTAAGTCCTCTGCTCTTTCTATATCCTTAGCCCAGGCAGTGGTTGACAGTCTCACCCCTCTTTCCCCTTCCGGTAGGCATCTAATGCCATTCAATGTTTTTTTTTAACAAGAAATGCCATTCGTTATTTGGGAGTTAATATTACGCCGGACCCTGCCTCTCTCTATATGGCCAATTTTGATCCCTTGCTTCTTCGATTGCAGACAGACTTGCTTCATTTGCACACGCTCACCTTGACCTGATTCGGCTGTTGCAGTAAACTCAAGATGACGTTGCTGCCCAGGATTCTTTATTTGATGCAGGCTCTCCCTATTCGCTTATGCTTCTCTTTCTTCAAACACATAAACTTTGTGGGGGGTGTGGGCCTCCCAGATGCATGGGCATATTATACAGCAGCTCACCTCATTGGGCTGGTTGACTGGCATTGTCTTGTGGAGGCAAAGCATTGGGTGGCGATGGAGATGAAGAGTCGGAACAGTGAAGAGATAGCCCTGGATTGCCTTTCCACTGCCGAAGGTTCTTAGTGACCACCCCACTCTGGGAAGCACTCTGCAAGTATCTAGGGACGCCTTCCGAGCCTCCTCAACTTATCTGTTGCCTTCCCCCATGGTTCTTATTTTGGGCAATCTGGAATTCAAACACGGCTTCTAGAACCCCTAGTTGCTCCGCCTGGTGCCAGGCGGTCGTCTTCATCTCTGGGACTTCTTGGGGTCAGAGGGCAAACTTTCATCATTGGCACTTGCCACCGCTGTAGACCCCACTTAGATTTTAGGAGTGGTCTCCAGCTTCTGCACTTTCTCCACCAATGCTCTCGTTCCCCAGGCATCTCTTGTCAGCTTTCAGAGTTGGAGAGTATTTGTCATAAGAGGGAACCGATTCGACACAGCCTTTCTACTATTAATGCTGCCCTGACATGACCAGAGACGAACTTCACCGCTCCTACATTTCACGGGGGAATCCAACCTTGCTATACAGTTTACCGATTCACAAAAGGAGAAAGTCCTCCATGGCTGCCAAGGTCCAAAATACCAGTTCTAAGATCCTGACGAGGTAGTATAGGGTTCTCATTACCTTACACTGTATCTTTCCGCAGGTACCTGACACATGTTGGCGATGCAATGAGGGTCATTGCACAATGTTACATATTTTCTGGGAGTGTCCGAAACTTAGACCGTTCTGGCAAGGCGTGGCTAATATCATTAAGCACCTGACTAATGTCGATCTGGCAGATGACCCTGCAGCATGTTTGCTGCAGCTCTCTCGACGGCCCATCAAAAAATACAAGACCTCAGGCCAAGGCATGCATTCCCTTGTGCTGGAGATCTGTACAACTGCCCTCAAAATCTCTCTGGTTCTCCAAAATTAATAAACTCAGGGACATGGAAGACCTTATGGCTACACTCAACAACCTGGAAGAGTCATTTCGTGACACTTGGAGGCCCTGGCAATATTTTGTCTTTGTGGATGCCTACTTACAGGAAGTTTCAAATCCTGGCTGATTTCCCCTGGGACTTGTTTTGAGGCCCTGGGTGAGAGAACTTGCTTTTCTGGTCTTTAATGTCCTTTTACTCCTTGCTTTGGGCTTCTGCCCTGTCTCCCTATGCTGTGTGTGTTTATTTTCTCCAATTCTTGTCCTTCCCTATCTATTCCCCCCCATTCTTCTCTCTTCTCCCCTTTATATACCCTTTCAGTCAGCTTGGAAACGTTTCCGTACAGTTCTTTGCTGTTATTGAGCACTTGATTATGATGTTTGGACTCTACAGCTTTACTGGGATTTACTATCCACCGGGGTCCTCTCCTAACCCTGGTACTTTCTCATTATATTTCCCACAAGGTTGTATCACTAAGTTGGGGCTATCCTCTATATGTTGGGAATCCTGGAGATAGTCTCCATTGCACTTTCTCTTATATGTTGCTTACCTGCCCAACTTAGAATTGGTCCCTTTTTTTGTGCATGCTCTGTTTTGTTTTAGCTACCTGTGTAGCTCTGATTCCGTGTATGTTGCCAGCATACCGATGTAATTGTATTTTTGCAGTACACTTTTTTTAGTATGTATAATGCAACTTATGGTTCAATAAATAAAGGAATTACAAAAAAAAAGTGCCTGTGAATTAGTGAAAATAAATAGGAAGGTGGTTGCTGCAACACCTACTGTGTTCCCACATGTAAACTGAATATATGAATCAGTATTGATGGCGTTGCGCAGCCCATATACACGAATAAACAAAATAAATGTTTCAAACAATGATGATATACAGCAAGCAAACATTGCAAAAATACATAAATTAATGTCCAATATAATAAAACATCAACACTGTGTGTGTGATGATTGTGAAAAATTGTCCTTATAGCTTAAATGTGCAGTCCACTTCTGTGACCTATTGCCATTCAGTGTAAACATTTAAAATTGTGTGCTTCCACCACTGCTGGTCACCACTGTGCTCACAGAACTCTCACCTTGGAGTTCCATTTGATGGTCATTGGGGGAATGTCCTCCTTCTTTTCCTCCAAGGTAGAAATGCGACTAGAGGGTGCTTTCCCTTTAAGGTACCATTAACCGTATGTATCCATATGTTGAGGTAAAGCAGACAGAATGCCTCCCATAGTGTAATATGTTAACCATCAATTTATTAAAATAAGTAATAAGCTTACATCAAAAAAGATAAAAACCGCATTCAGAACAATGTAAACATCGGCATAAATGCCTCTCATGTCAATTCTGGTCAGCCGTCCGCTCCGCCACAGCCTACGCGTTATGTCACACCTCGTGACTTCTTCAGGAGGCTTGCTGTATATCATCATTGTTTGAAACATTTATTTTACTTAAGTGAAGTTCCACCCAAAAATTGAACTTCCGCTTAAGTGCTGGTGACCCCCTGACATGCCACATTTGGCATGTCATTTTTTTTGGGGGGGGCGGGTACCCTGTTTTTACAGACAGCGAGCTCCCGCTTCCTCCCCTAGCGCCGCGGCACTGGAAGGAAGATCACCTCTCCCCCCTCCCTCTCTGCAATCTTCTGGAAATGTCACAGGTCCCAGAAGATTGCCCGGCCACTCACAGCATGCAGCGTGGTCCGTGCATGCGCAGTGCGCGCCTGGCTGTGAAGCCACAGTCGGGTGCCCACAGTTAGAATGCTGGCACTACGAAGAGGAGGGGGAGAGAAGCGAGGCTTCGGGTGCCGCATTGCTGGACCGTGGGACAGGTGAGTGTCTGATTATTAAAAGTCAGCAGCTACACTTTTTGTAACTGCTGACTTTTAAATGGGTGGAACTCTGCTTTAATGGTTTATTCATGTATATGGGCTGCGCAACGCCATTTATATTCATATATTTAATAAATAGACCTAGAAACCTATTAACTATTATATCTTTAACTGCTTCAATTTATGTACAAAATTTGATCTTATTGATGTATACGAAATATAGTTACTGTTAAAACTTGTATTTTTATGATGTTAATTAAACTTGTTATATTCCTGTATATTTTGGAAAAATAAACAGAAAAAAAAGAAAAAAAAAGGAAAACTTGAAGTTTTTCTTGTTTCTTATCTGAATGAGCAAATTCTAACCATTCTAACCTAACCATGTTCAGGAAAAATCGTTCATATTGTAATGCAGCTAATAAACTTATTTAATGTGTCTGGGATTTCATTCAAATAGCAGGTCTGGATGAAATTTTAAGGGCTTTAGAAAAAAAGAAAAAAAGTTGACTCAATAATAGTAAGATCCAATGCTCTGATGAACGATTTTTCTGAATTTCGAACAGAAGTTCAAACAGAATTCTACTAGTGTGTGGCCAGCTCAAAGCGGAACCTCACCATAAAGGGGACGTTGCGCTTTATGTCCAACCCCGCCCTCCCCTAAATATATTTGGCCATTTTTTTGAAGGGGGGAACAGGTACCTAGTTTTGGTAGATACCCACTCCCACTTGCCTAGGCAATTGCACTAGAAGTTGCCCCCCCTCCGCCCGCCACCTCTTGCGACATGTCATAAGTCCCTGAAGGCTGCGGGATCATTTAAACAGTGCAGCGCAGCTTGTGCATGTACAGTGGGAGGCCGACCGTAAAGCCCCAAGGAGTCACATCCAGCTTCCCACACTAAACATGCCTGCGCTGGGGACCCGAAGACTGGCGAAGAACTGGCCCAAGTGAGACAGCGCTGGATCCTTGTACAGGTAAGTGTCCTTTTATTAAAAGTCTTTTAAAAGACAGACAACTGGCTGAAGATCCTCATTAAGTCAAAAATTGCAGTGTCCCTTTACTGACTATATCAGGGGATATTGCTAATAACTGGAAAATCCCTTTAGCTTTGATATACAGCACATACCACATTTTACTTTGACCAACTGAATTATACATGTAAATGCATTGACACTGGAAATAGCCCAATTCAGCTGTCATGTGTAGTGCCAGCATTCTATAATCAGTGCCAGAATTTTAGCTGAAGAAAAGATTTCAGACTCGGTTGAAGCGATGGCCGCCCAGGCTGCTTAAATTTGCAGTAGCTGAGAGCTATTTCACTGGTTCATTTGCAGGGAAAACATTACTTAGAATTCTGTCTTAACTAATCTGAAAACTTGTTTGTTTAACTGATTTCTACATTCTTTTCTCATGTACCAAGGATCATGTGGTCTTCAGACAAAACTATTTCAATGCCCAGCTCGTTAGAACTTAGACATATATTCTGTGGTGTTTAAAATGCAATTAATATGTCATTAATGTGTTATTACGGCACACAGAGATCCAAAGCATTAAAAACAAATCTATCACAAAGCAGAATACCGGCTTCATACTAGCTCTGGAGCAATATTCCCAAGAGCATAATCATATTTCCCACCTATTTCTGTTGGTGTATGGGACACTATGACATTTTGGGCTAACGTCCCAAAGAAGTTAAAAGTACAAGGGGATTGATTTACTAAAGGCAAGTGGACTGGTCACTTTGCAAGGGATCTAGAACTTTGCAGTGGGATTTTTTTCCAGAGCTTGGTGAATAAGGTGAAAGCTGACCTTCACTTAAAAGTGAAAGTGAAGCTCATCCTTTACCCCTGCCCTCCCACTTTCCAATTTCTCGCTGCAGGTCCAGTTCTGATGTGCCATGTAAAGTCGGGCCTCAAGAAATCACAGCTGGCTGCCAAATTCAAGATGGCGGCACTGGGTACCCACAATGGTGAGTAGAATCAGCTGTGGGGTGACAGCACTGGACTCCATGAATTGGAAAGTGCCTGATTTTAAAAAGTTGCAGCTACAGTATTTGTAGATGCTGATTTTTATTAATTTTTTTAAATGCTGTCTTTTTGTATCTTCCTTGCACATGGGTGTTCTTTGTTAAGTGAACTTTCACCACAATCACTAAGCTCTGAGGACAACAACCTTGCAAAGCGCATTTTCCCTTGCAGAGTGAACAGTCTTTTTGCCTTTAGTAAATTAAAGTGAAACTCCACCCAAAAGGGAAGCTCTGCTTGTCTGCCTCCCCCCACCCATCCATAACCACATTTTGCACCTTGTGGGGGGGGGGGGGGAGCGGGTGCCTGGTTTTGACAGGCACTCGCTCCAACTTCCTGCTGACTTAGGTGCAGTGAACTCAGCCAAGTTTGGCCCTCGACACAGCCGACCCATTGAGAAAGCACATTGCAAAACGTGAACGCGCAGTAGGAAACTGGCAGTGAAGCCACAAGGCTTCACTGCCGGTTTCCCTTACCCAAGATAGCGGCGCCAGCACCCGATAGCCGATTCAAGATTCGGCTTGAGTGAGGACACCACGGAATCCCTGGACAGGTAAATGCCCTAATAGTAAAAGTTAGCAGCTACAGTATTTGTACCTGCTGACTTTTATTTTTTTGGTGAGGGGGGGCTGGAGCTCCTCTTTAACCCCAAAGTGAACTTTCCCTTAGCTTAGCAAATACTTTTTTTTTCATGCATATGATTGGATGGCTGCGACAAACACAACCTCATCTTATTTACTGGGTTCCAGGAACATATACTTTGGAAAATGAACAGTCTTTGTTCCTTTGGTACATCAACCCCATTGTTTTTGCCCCAGTGCATCAAATAAATATGCATTATCTAATGCATACAGGGAAACCAGTCAATAGCGGAATGCAATGATACAAAACCATGCAGCCCTTGCAGCTTTGGATGCAACGTCATAAATCGCCACAAAAGAAGTGGGAATTTACCAGAACTCGCTGTGCTTGACCAGAGAGGAAGCATCTACTGCATACTGTTATGTATGAGAAAATGACATTGTTAGATTGGGAGAGTGGAAAAGTCATTGCATTAACTTCCCACTGAGAGCAAATCTCTTTGGTAATATCTCTACCGTTTTGACAACAATCCGTAAGGGTAACATTCAGCTATCCCTAGAAACACTGCAACACATAACAAATGTAAAAATATAAATAATTAAATATCTATGTGAATAGCTATGCTGCTGAAGAAGGAAAGCACACTTGACTGTATGTTGAGCTTTTTCTATTACAGTATTCAAAATATTTTATTTATTTTAACTGCAAAGAGATTCCTGTCTGGGAGCAGTGGAGGGGGTCCGGAGCCATTGTTTTTATACCTCCTTTCTCCTTCTTATGGTGCGTACACACGAGCGGAATGTCCGACAGAAAAAGTCAGACGGAAGCTTTTCATCGTCTATTCCGATCGTGTGTATGCCTCATCAGACTTTTTTTTCGAAAAATTCTGACGGACCTAGAAATGGAACATATTTCCGACGGAATATCTCCGACGGAACCAATTCCAATCAGGAAACCCGCTCATCTGTATGCTGTTCCGACAGACCAAAAACGACGCATGTTCTGAAGCAAGTACGAGACGGAAGCTATTGGCTACTGGCTATTGCACTCCCTTTTTCTAGTCCCGTCGTACGTGTTGTACGTCACCGCGTTCTGGACTGTCGGACTTTGATGTGACCGTGTGTAGGCAAGAACGCTTGAGCGGTTCAGAGAAACCTTCTGAGTTTATTCCAACGGCAAAACCGGTCGTGTGTACAGGGCATAACTCTCCCTACCAAACTACCCCATCAATTCTCCTTTTTTTTAATTTCTTTTTTCTTTTTTACTTTACCACTCTCTTCCCTTTTAGAGACCTCTCCTTCTGTGTACCTCCCTTTCACCATCACTATATAAAATTATAAGTCTGATCAGAAAATATCGTATATAGCAGTGTTTCTTAAACTATGGGTTAAGACTAAGGACAATGTTCAGGTTCACCACTACCACAGGTTAAATCCTGCCGCTGCTACAGGTTCAAGTTTCGTGGTTCTGGTGAATTTATGTGGGATTACTGATTACTAATTACAGATTACTGGGAGGGGCTGGGGAACACCTAGCTGTCATGGTGCACGTTGGCACCAATGACAAAGTCAGAGGAAGATGCAGTGTCCTAAATAACGATTTTAGGGACTTAGGAGCTAAATAGAGTAAAAGGACCTCCAAGGTAGTATTCTCAGAAATACTACCGGTACCTAGAGCCACACCAGAAAGGCAGAGGGAGATTAGGGAAGTAAACAAGTGCCTGAGTAGCTGGTGTAGAATGGAGGGGTTTGGGTTCCTGGAGAACTGGGCTGACTTCCCAGTCGGTCACCAGTTCTATAGTAGGGACGGACTGCACCTAAATGAGGAGGGTGCAGATCTGCTGGAAGTGAAGATGGCCGAAAAGTTAGATGGGCTTTTAACCACTTCAGCCCCGAGCCTCGTTTTGAGATTTAGTGTTTACAAGTTAAAAACATTTTTTTTTTTGCTAAAAAATTACTTAGAACCCTCAAACATTTTATATTTTTTTCTAACACCCTAGAGAATAAAATGGCGGTCGTTGCAATACGTTCTGTCACACCGTATTTGTGCAACGGTCTTATAAGCGCACTTTTTAAAAAAAAAAATACACTTTTTTTAATTAAAAAATAAGACAACAGGAAAGTTAGTTTTTTAAGTTTTTTATATTGTGAAAGATAATGTTACGCTGAGTAAATTGGTACCCAACATGTCACGCTTCAAAATGCGCCCGCTTGTGGAATGGCGACAAACTTTTACCCTTAAAAATCTCCATAGGTGATGTCTAAAAAATTCTACAGGTTGCATGTTTTGAGTTACAGAGAAGGTCTATTGATAGAATCAATGCTCTCGCTCTAACGATCGCGTTGATACCTCACATGTGTGGTTTGAACATCGTTTTCATATGTGGGCGCTACTCACGTATGCGTTCGCTTCTGCATGTGAGCTCGGCGGGATGGGCGCGTTAACATTTTTTCATTTTTTTCTTATTTATTTTACTTTTTATTTTTACACTGTTCTTTTTGAAAAAAAAATTGTGTTACTTTTATTCCTATTACAAGGGATGTAAACATCCCTTGTAATAGAAAAAAAGCATGACAGGACCTCTTAAATATGAGATCAGGGGTCAAAAAGACCTCAGATTTCATATTTACACTAAAATGCAATACAAAAATTAAAAAAATGCTGTTTGAAAAAAAAAAACGTCCCTTTAGGAGCTATGGGCGGAAGTGATGTTTTGACGTTGCTTCCACCCTGCAATGGTATGGAGCCGAGCGGAGGCCATCTTCGCCTCGTTCAGCTCCATACCACAAAGGGGACAGGATCCGATTGGCTCCGCCGCTATCAACAGCTCTGGTAAGCGACAGAAGGCACCGGAGCGTGGCAGGAGGGGAAGGGCCCTCTCCCACCATCGATAAATGTGATTTTGCGGCGAATCCGCCACAGAGACCACTTTTATCTGAAAGCCGACCACCCGCTTAAGAAGAGGATACCAGGTTTATGGCAACTAGCTGCTGCCATAACAAGGATAAACCTCTTCAAAGTGCCAACGTATAATGACGCAGCACTGATTGGGTGCTGATCAACAGACCTTTTTCAGTCATGCTGTACACATCTAGTCTTGATATTTTAGGATTGAGGTGGTTATACCGGGATGATGTCTGCAGCTACAGGCATCATCTCAGTATCAAAATTTTCAGCAAGCAATTCAATTTTTTCTAGAAATGATTCACATGGGCTATACAGCCGCTTCATCACTTCTAAAGGGAATCAAAAGGGGGTCCCCCCACTGCCTTTCCTGGGATTGTCCCATCAGGGAGCATGGGACCACTCCAACCAGTGGCATCTGGTGCACTGAACAGAGAGAGAGGAACTGACATTGTTCCTCCCTCTTTGTGAGATAAGAGCCTGGAAGTGACGAAATCCTAGTTTCAGTCCGATGTAAACAAGCCACTACTGGCTTGTGAAAGAATCTGATCAAACCGATCTTGGTTTGATCAAATGCTTTGGAGGCCAGAGAAGAGGTATGGGGTCTAATAAAACCCATATCTCTCCATAAAGGGATCTGTCATGGCCCATGCTATCACAAGGGATGTTGTTCATCCCTTTTGATAGCAATAAAGTTGATAAAAAAAAAAAAATTAAAGGTACAATGTTAAAAAAGTACATTTAAATAAGATAAATTAAAAAATGTAAAGAAAATGTAAAGGCCCCCCCCCCCCCATGCTCACGCACAAATTTGATTGCAACCATAGGTCCCACACACATACAGCATATTGCCAAAAGTATTGGGATGCCTGCCTTTACATGCACATGAACTTTAATGGCATCCCAGTCTTAGTCTGTAGGGTTCAATATTGAGCTGGCCCACCCTTTGCAGCTATAACAGCTTCAAGTCTTCTGGGAAGGCTGTCCACAAGGTTTAGGAGTGTATCTATGGGAGTGTTTTATCTTTTGCTCCCTCACGCTCCATCCAGGCTGTAAGACTTATCCCAGAAGCTTCTTCTCTGCTATTCTCAGAAGGTTGGATGCCTTCTGATGGCATTGAGACCAATGCAGAGCCTTTAGCCCTGCACAGGATGCACTGAGGGACAGTACACTACTGGACCATAGGGGAGTAGGAGAAAGCACTGGCTGCAATCCAGAAGGGAAACATCCATTCTCAGGCTGCCTAGAGCCCAGAAACCCTAAATTTAGGATAGGGACACCACTGTTTAGGACAGGGTCCCTACAATTGCATCAGCAAAAACAAGGAAAGCCACATCGAACAAATGGTCAATTTCTATCTACCAGTCAAAGCAAGTCTATTACCATTTGATAAAAAGCATCTGTTGCTGCTATGCTGATATACCTACCTGAAAAAGCATTTTTTTTTGCAAAACGAAAAGAATCAAATTGAGGTGCTGCTGTATATAAGCCATGCTAGTCTTAAAAGAAAAAACAATTCAACAGTTAACCACATTCCGACCTCACTATAGGTGAATGATGGGTACAGCGTGGTCGGCCAGCACCTGCTGCGGTGCACGGGCGACTTGCTCTGTGATTGCTGTGTCCTCCGGAGCAGGAGGTCTGTGTGTGTGACCAGGAGACTGCGGCCTATGCAGCGTGGAGCAGGAGCGTCAGCCTCTGAGGGACTTCAGATGACAGTCAGGCCATCCTAGCAAGCGGATCGGTGTGCAGTACAGGACATCCAGAAGGTTTTCTGCATTCAGCCGTCCAGAGGAGCGGTAGAGCGTGGCGGTGCCATCTTTTCATCAGACTAAGACATCAGGAGAGGAGTCCGGATGGAGCCTTGCTGCCTTTGAGTCTATTGTGGTGAAAAGGGCACCTGCCCATTTCAGTAGAGTGCACTGTTGCTGAGTGAGTTATTTACAGACTGCTGGTGAAACTTGTAGTTCCACGGAGGTGATTCTACTTATACACAGGCCACATGCAGTTGAACTCTGGGGTGTGCTGTTCCCTGCATTGTAAAGCTAGTGCTGTATCATATTCACACAGAAGAAGGAAGGTATAAGTGCCATATTTCCAATCCTATCCTATCCTATCCAATCCTATTTAATTTGTCCTGGAGGATGGGATAAACAGTTCAATCTCTGTATTTGCAGACGATACTAAGCTAAGCAGGGCAATAACTTCTCCGCGGGATGTGGGAACCTTGCAAAAAGATGTGAACAAATTAATGGGGTGGGCAACTACATGGCAAATGAGGTTCAATGTAGAAAAATGTAAAATAATGCATTTGGGTGGCATAAATATGAATGCAATCTATACACTGGGGGGAGAACCTCTGGGGGAATCTAGGATTGAAAAGGACCTGGGGGTCCTAGTAGATGATAGTGTCACGTACCTTACAGCGGAGCCCGAAATGATAAGGGTGCCCTCTTGCATGGTTCCAGTCCAAGCACCCCTGGTGGTGGGTACAGGGAGTGCGAGGGCACGAAAGGGTGCAGGTGCCTGCAGGCAGGAGGCTGGAACTTGGAGATACAGGAACCTCTGTTGAGGAGATGTGGAAACTGATCACCAAACTTGATTAACTGCAGAATCAGGAACAGGCAGGAGTTGGCAACAGGCTGGCAGCGGGGTACCAAGTCAGAAGGCAAAACCGTAGTCAGAAACAGGCAGAGGTTGGCAACAGACGGGCAGCAGGGTACAGAATCAGGAGGCTGAGCCGTAATCATAAGTTCAAGCCAAGGCTAGTATTGCAGGTAGAGGCAGGTTCAGCAGGCAGAGGAGATCCAAAAGAATGGTCAGAAGATAGCCGGGTTTTCCGGAACAAGGTCAATCAGGCAGAGTAACAACAGGAACACATGAACAAGCTGAAGACAATCCAGCACTGATGCTAGGCAGACTCTCTGTTTATATAGGGTGCTGTGTGCCAGGATTCACGCCAGCGTACGTGCATGTGCGCATGCGCATTAGCACCTTAGCACATTGGCACATGCGCGTTAGCACATTAGCGCTTTGGCACTCGTGGGCGCGCGTTAGTGCGCGTGCGTGTTCGCATAGAGGTGCCATTGTGCATGCCCACCCTGGATCTCATTTGTCTCTGGCTATGGTTCCCTGCATGCACATTGGCATTAGCAGAACGAGGATTGGCAGCTGCTGCATGGAGACGGGTGCTTGCTGTGTGAGTTCTCTGACAGATAGGCTCAGCAATGGCATGCAATGCCAAGCTGCTGCTAACAAAGCAAACAGAATATTGGCATGCATTAAAAGGGGGATCAACGCCAGAGATAAAATGATAATTCTCCCACTCTACAAGACTCTGGTCCGGGCGCACCTGGAGTATGCTGTCCAGTTCTGGGCACCAGTCCTCAGGAAGGATGTACTGGAAATGGAGCGAGAGTACAAAGAAGGGCAACAAGGCTAATAAATGGTCTGGAGGATCTTAGTTATGAGGAAAGGTTGCGAGCACTGAACGTATTCTTTCTGGAGAAGAGACGCTTGAGAGGGGATATGATTTCAATATACAAATACCGTACTGGTGACCCACAATAGAAATAAAACTTTTTTGCAGAAGAGAGTTTAACAAGACTCGTGGCTACTCATTAAAATTAGAAGAAAAGAGGTTTAACCTTAAACTACGTAGAGGGTTCTTTACTGTAAGAGCAGTCTCAGCGGGGAGCATTGATAGCTTCAAGAAACTATTAGATAAGCACCTGAATGACCACAACATACAGGGATATACAATGTAATACTGACACATAATCACACACATAGGTTGGACTTGATGGACTTGTGTCTTTTTTCAACCACACCTACTATGTAACTATGTAACTATTTAATTTCTTCAGTCAAACAGTTATCAACACACCATTTATTTCACTGTTTGCTTTCTTTTCTTTTGCTTGTTTTGGATTACAAATACTGCAGTTTAAACCATAAGCTAGCTGAAGATAACTGAAACCCAGGAACTTTCATCATCTTTTTCAAAGCATCACGGGTTGACTTTGTAGTTTCATATTGAATTACAACCTAGGGGGAGCCCTTGAGTACTGACTAATATTGCATTGTGTTGTTGAATGTAAATAACATTATATTGCGATTTGGTGTTTGTATTGAGGCCTCAGTGGGAAGGTGTTTAATATACTGTAGGTTTCAGAGCATATTGAACGCTTGTCCCATTGCGCACCTGTCTGCATACGCTTTTTACGGTGATTATCAAGTTCACAGTTTCATATCTAAGTCAGTGGTTATCAACTGTCATATATTGTTTATGTTCATTTATATTGTCCATTTGTGTTTATTATTTACTCTAGTAAACTTTTTGAGTGGTTCTGTGACATTGTGTGAGTTTTACATTGATAACATCCTGTTGCAGCATGGAACCCAAGGTGTCAGAGGTAAGAGAGGATCTGACATTCTCCCAATCTTCTTCTGGATCATCCAAATGCTCTCTAGCAAACCTCAGATGGGCCTGGACATGTACTGGCTTAAGCAGGGGGACACATCTGGCACTGCAGGATCTGAGTCCCTGGCGGCATAGTGTGTTACTGATGGTAGCCTTTGTTACGTTGGTCCCAGCTCTCTGCAGGTCATTCACTAGGTCCCCCCATGTGGTTCTGGGAGTTTTGCTCACCGTTCTTGTGATCATTTTGACCCCACGGGGTGAGATCTTGCGTGGAGCTCCAGAACGAGGGAGATTATCAGTGGTCTTCTATGTCTTCCATTTTCTAATTATTTCTCCCACAGTTGATTGCTTCACACCAAGCTGCTTGCCTATTGCAGATTCAGTCTTCCCAGACTGGTGCAGGTCTACAATTTTGTTTCTGGTGTCCTTCAACAGCTCGTTGGTCTTCACCATAGTGGAGTTTGGAGTGTGACTGTTTGAGGTTGTGGACAGGTGTCTTTTATACTGATAACAAGTTCAAACAGGTGCCATTAATACAGGTAATGAGTGGAGGACAGAGGAGCCTCTTAAAGAAGAAGATACAGGTCTGTGAGAGCCAGAAATCTTGCTTGTTTGTAGGTGACCAAATACTTATTTTCCACCATAATTTGCAAATAAATTCTTTCACAAATCAGACAATGTGATTGTCTGGATTTATTTCCACATTTTGTCTCTCATAGTTGAGGTATACCTATGATGACAATTATAGGCGTCTCTCATCTTTTTAAGTGGGAGGACTTGCACAATTGGGGGCTGACTAAATACTTTTTTGCCCCACTGTATATATATCTCCACTGCATACAGTTTAGCTACATCTCACTACAGGCCGTTCCTGGTGTACTCTTTCTAATATACTTCTGGCAGGCCATTCAGTTAGTTGCAGTGTATTTAATATATATATATACATATAGTATCGTATATATATATATATATATATATATATATATATATATATATATATATATATATATATCCACTGCATACAGTTTAGCTATATCTAACTGCAGTCCGTTCCTGGTGTACTGTTTCTATTATACTTCAGGAGGTGTACACAGTACACAGTACCATGCACCCCTAGTGCAGTTGCTACTACTTTTCTGGTGGTGTACACGGTACACAATACATACAGTGCAAACATAGTTGCTATTAGACTTCTGGTGGTGTACACTATACCGTGCACCCATAGTGCAGTTGCTACTACTTTTCTGGTGGTATACACAATACAGTACACCCATAGTTGTTATTACACTTCTGTTGGTGTACACAGTACCATGCACCCCTAGTGCAGTTGCTACTACTTTTCTGGTGGTGTACACAGTACACAATACATACAGTGCAAACATAGTTGCTATTAGACTTCTGGTGGTGTACACAATACCGTGCACCCATAGTGCAGTTGCTACTACTTTTCTGGTGGTATACACAATACAGTACACCCATAGTTGTTATTACACTTCTGTTGGTGTACACAGTACCATGCACCCATAATGCAGTTGCTACTACTTTTCTGGTGGTGTACACAGTACACAATACATACAGTGCACCCATAGTTGCTATTAGACTTCTGGTGGTGTACACAATACTGTGCACCCATAGTGCATTTGCTACTACTTTTCTGGTGGTGTACACAGTACAGTACACCCATAGTTGTTATTACACTTCTGTTGGTGTACACAGTACTGTGCACCCATAGTGCAGTTGCTACTACTTTTCTGGTGGTGTACACAGTACATAATACATACAGTGCACCCTTAGTTGCTTTTAGATTTCTGGTGGTGTACACAGTACAATACAGTGTAGTGTGGTGTTGCAAAATAAAATCCCCATCATGTCCGGAAAGGCCACCAAGGAGAGGCAGATGCTCACAGGCCACTAAAAGAGGGCAAGCAGACTCTGTGTCTACAGTCCACAGTGCTGGTCATGGACATGGTGCATCTTCTGCAGGTGACCGTGGGGCATGCTTGTCCTTTTTTTCTACTACTGGGACAGGGGCAGAAAAATTGGGCCTTTGGTGGTGGTGCCACAACATTGTAACCCCTCACAGATACTCTTGTTGGGCACAGGAACGGGCCCTGCTGTGAAATATTAGATCAGAATTGTAATCACATGCCCCTGTAAGGGACAGGGACAGAAAAATTGGGCCTTAGGTAGCGGTGGTGGTGCCCTAAAACGAAAATATTGTGGAGGAATTGGATTGAGGAGGATTAGGACAGTCACTCAGCATAGGCAGTCTTCAAGGGATCCCACATCCATAGAAAAATCAATCAGTTACATCAGCATCAGGTGCTTGATTGCTGCTGCTGACCCAAGACTTATTCATTTTTATGAATGTGAGCCTATCAAGGGAGTCCGTGGACAGGCGCACTCGATGATCCATTACAAACCCTCCAGCAGCACTGAATGTGCATTCAGAAAGAACGCTGGATGCAGGACAGGCCAGTAGATCAATTGCATGTTGAGCAAGTTCTGGCCAGTGGTTCATCCTCAATACCCAGTAACCCAGTGGATGCTCTGTTGGAAAGGTCTCCAAGTCTGCTCTTGCCCCTATATATTCCTGCACCATGTAATGCAGATGTTGGTGATGGTTGCTTGAACCAATCAGACCTTGGCACTGAGGACTGAAAAATTGTCTAAAGGCATCGATCAGCTGTCCACATTCTCCACTGCTCTTCCTCTGACTGAACAAAGCTGTCATGGTTATGCAGTAATCTTTGTCTGTCAGCTTACCTCTCCTCCATGTGTTCACCTTTAGAGGCTAGCCACTCTCACCTGGCTACTTAAATAATCTCTCCTCAAAGCATGGCTCCACCCCAGCCCCTATCAAGGAACTCTATATTAACGTGTGCACTGCAAACCTGCCTTGCTGACCAACCTTTGTGTGTTTAGCTTCCATGTGCATCTTGCTGTGTCTTCTACGTCTGATTCCAGTTACCGATCTTGGCTTGTTCTCGACTATCCCTGCCTGGTTGTGACCCTGACCTTTGGTGTGTTCTATGTTTATCCTTGTCTGCAAGCCGACCTTTGGCTTATTCCCTTACTATCTCTGTCCTCCTGTAGCCTACTGTGGGCGTAAGCTGGGAGACCCTGGGGGTCGTGACCTGGAGCCAGTTGCAGCCCAGTCCATCCTCACCACTAGAGTCTCTGGTGAACACCTGCTGGCTCTTAGACTCTGTGCCCTGGGGAATCTTACGCTCTTGTCCCTGTGGGATACGTATTGGTGTTCCAGTGGACCTGCCTTCCTTAACCACCTAGACTCCCATCTGCAGCAGTCAGCCGTAGGGTTCACTACCTTTGCGTTGCACTCCTGACCACAACGGTGTGCATCTGTCACCTGGCCTCAGGTAAAATGACAGAAACCTCAGCAACACTTTGTCCAGCACCAGGAAATTGTAACCTCACAGGGTCTGGAAATGCATTGCACAAACCTTTCTTCAAGGCCTCCTGAAGATTTTTCATTCTCTGCTCCCTCTGCGAAGGCAGGATGAGTTCTGCAACCTTACCCTTGTAACATGGATCAAGAAGGGTTTCCAGCCAGTAATGATTCCTTCTCTTTGATACAACGAATCCTAGGGTCCTTATGCTGCATGGCCTCCCTGATTCTGCAAAGCCTGCGAAAGTTTGCAGAGGCATTCAATTCTGAGTCCTCTGGGTCACTAAGGATCACATGATCCTTAACAACCTCCTCCTAGCCACGTACAACTCCTTGCATTTCTAGGGATTGAAAACCATCCCTTAAAGACTGTTGCTGAGTGTTATCCTCCACGTCCATGCTGACACAATCCTCCTCCTCCTCCTCCTCCTCCTCCTCTTCTTCCTGTGTGTTTGGTGGGCCTGTAGGAATAATATCTGGATAAAGGGGCCTTGAGAGGTAAGGAAGTCCTCCTCTTCATCACACTGTTCTGCCTCAAGTGCCTTGTCCATTATTCCATGAAGCGTGTGCTCCAACAGGAAGACAAGAGGGACAGTATCACTGAGGCATGCGTTGTTGCTGCTCACAATCCTTGTTGCCTCATCAAATAGTGACAGGACAGTGCATGTATCCTTGATCAGTAGCCACTGGTGTGGCGAAAAGAAGCCAAGCTCCCCTGACCCTGTCCTGGTGCCATACTCACACAGGTACTCATTGATGGTCCTCTGCTGCATGCACAGCCGCTGCAGCATTGCCAACGTTGATTTCCACCTGGTGGACATGTCACAAATGAGGCGGTTGGTGGGCAGGTTGCATTCCCTTTGAATGTCAGCCAGCCGAGCACTGGCATTGTATGACCGTTAGAAATGACCACAGACTTTTCTGGCCTGCCTCAGGAGATCTTGTAAGCCTGGGTACCTGCTCAAGAACCGCTGCACCACCAAATTCAGGATGTGTGCCAAACATGGACCATGGGTCAAGTGTCCCTGTCGGAGGGCGGAGAGAAGGTTGGTGCCATTGTCGCATGTGGAATTCCCTTTCACAGGCGGTGGTCTCAGCAGGGGGCATCGATAGTTTCAAGGAACTATTAGATAAGCATCTGAACGACCATAACATATATACAATGTAATACTGACCTATAATCACACACATAGGTTGGACTTGATGGATTTGTGTCTTTTTTCAACCTCACTTACTATGTAACTATGTAACTGATGCCCTGCATGGCATCTTTTTGCCTGAGTGCTTGCGTAGCCCCTTGAACGCTTATGGAGCACCGCTGGTTCAGAGAATAAATCTGCAGAAGAGGCCATAGAGGAAGAAGAAGAGGAGGTGGTTAAGGAGAGAGCTGTGGCAGAATCACCGCTAGCATTTTGGAGGTGTGCTGGCAGAACAAGCTCCAACAATACTGAACCCTTTCCTGCATCTTTCTCAGCTGCCAGCAGAGTTACCCAGTGCGCCGTGAAGGAAAGTTAACATCCCTGCCTTTGCCTGCTAGACCATGAGTCTGCGGTAATATACACCTTACTGCTGTCCGCCCTGTCCAACAAGACAAAAACATTGCCTTCCACATGCCGGTAGAGAGCTGGAATGGCCTTCAATGAAAAGAAATGCCGTTTTGGAACCTGCAACTGAGGTACAGAAAATTCCACAAATTCAGGAAAGGGGGCAGAGTCTACCAGCTGAAAAGGCAGTAGTTGCAGTGCTAGCAATTTGGCCAAGCTGGCATTCAATCTAGCATTCAGACTGTGAGCATGTGGATGGCTGGGACCGAATTTCTTTTTACGATTTAGCAACTGGGGTAGGGAAATTTGCCTGCTAAAATCAGATGGTGGTGTACTGCTAGCAGATTGGCTGCAAGTCCTTGGGACACCTATTGCTATACCTTCACTCCACTCAGTGCAGGTTTTCGAGAGGACTGGAGTAGGGTTGGAGATCCCAGATGAGGAGCAAGGAGAAGTCTGCCTTTTTCTTTGATGTGGGTCTACGGACTTGTTGCCTTATGAGTTTATGTGAAATCTACATTAATAGCTGTAAAATATTGGAAATATGAATATATTGAATTTATATTTAATTAATATTTAATTATTTATATTTATATATTTTATATTTAATTTATATTTAATTTATTTATATTTATGAATATATATTTAATTTAGCTTTTATCTATGTAGGGCAGAACATATTATCTTCACAGAAATCTCTGGTAGACCAGACAAGTCGGTCCTTGGCTTGTGTATACAAACAATGGGATCCAAACCTCATTGTTTTACACATACTCACTTCAAAGGATCCCATGCTGGGATATGCAATGAAGGGAGGCCAACCCGTAATCTATACTTAACTTCCCGGGAAAATTCAAGTTAAGCTTCTGCTCAGAATAGTCACAAGGATTTGCATTAAAGGGGGCTGACTTATGCAAAGTATAGGGATTGGAGATGTAGCCAGTCCTTAACCAGGAATAAGGAAGCTCACCAATCAGAGCCACACTATGCCAACCAATGAGGCATCAACATGTAATGATATACACAGACTAGATGGGAGGGAAACACACACTTATGGGAGAGCAACCATCAGAATGGAACCTTGGTGCAAAGGATAATTATGGGAAAGGTCTGCATTTTACTTGTAACTAAATATGTTTGCAGATTAATGTTTTCAGGAATATACTCTGTATTCCTTCATGTAAATCTCTTATTTTAACCTAATGCTTTCTTCCTTGGTGTAGACTATAGATAGATGGTTGTGTATTAGATAGACTTTCAACTACTCACCAATAAATGTTGTTATTGTGTTAAAGCTTTCACTCATGGTCAAAGAACTCTCATTTAACCCAAATCATATCTGAGAGATACTGTATTAAATCTCAAATATAGTATATGGGAAAAAGACTGCATGGGAGGTCCTCATATGTCTGGTCAAGCATGTGGTGCCCAAGCGGCTGCTGTTGTGGCCACGCTTGATCCGCTTCAGACATAGGTTCCAAACAGCAATGGTGCAATCTGCTGCACACATGTCCAAAAAGGCCCACACCAAGGAACTTTTCAAAATCAGCGGGGAGTCAGCAGCGCCCTGCACCTGCGGAGCTCTGCGGTGTGATGCAGTAGGGTGGCTGCCCTTAAGCTGCCCCCTAGAGGACATCCTGCCTTGTTGGAGTTGTGCCTCCTCCTCCTCTATTCTATCAGGCACCCAAGTAGAGTCAGTGACCTCATCATCCCCTCCCTCCTCATCACTGGAGCAAACTTGGCACTATGTGGCAGCTGGGGGAACATGACTGCCAGTTTCTTGTGTTTCTTGGGCACCCCTTCTCTCTAGGTTCACACTACTCCCTTCCTCAACCTGGGAACCAACATCAGAGCCTTCAAATCGCTGCGCATCCTCCAGCAGCATATACCCGACACTGTGGTCGAATAGTTCGGGGGACTCCTCTGTGCATGATGGTGGGGCTACGGAAGGAGTGAGAAGGAGCCGGTGGAATAGGGGATGAGGAGGATGAGGATGGCTTTGTTATCCACTCCACCAACTCTTCTAAATGTTCTGGCTCGATAACACGGCCAGCAGCAGAAAAAAAGGACAAGTGTGACCCACGGCCACCACCAGAGGATGCACCATGTCCATGACCAGCATTGTTGACTGTAGACACAGAGCCTGCTTGCCCTTTTTTAGTGGCCTGTGAGCGTCTGCCTCTCCTTGGTGGCCTTCTGGACATGATGTATATTTTGTTTTGCAACACCGTTGTGCCACCACCACCGCCTAAGGCCCAATTTTTCTGCCCCTGTTTAACAGGGGCATGTAATTACAATTCTTAATATATAATATTTCACAGCAGGGCCCATTCCAGTGCCCACCAAGAGTAACTGTGAGGGCTTACAGTGTTCTGGTACCACCAACACCTAAGGCCCAATTTTCCGCAGAGTGTATAGGGGCAGGCCATATAGTATATACAGGCAGTCCCCTATTTTTAATCATCAGATTTACAAACGACTCCTACTTACAAACAGGAGACAACAGGAGAGACAGGGAGACAACAGGAAGTGAGAGGAAATCTACCCCTAGGAAGGGATATTCTCTCCTGTAAGAGTTAATATGGGGAAAAGGTGTCTCCACTGATGCTTTATCACCAATCCTTGTTTCCCTAATAACTCAAAATTTTCTAAATCCAATTGTCATTGGGACAGAAAGTGAGGTGAAATCTTATGAACAGGGGCACAGACAGCAAAAAAATGTCACAGGGGTGATAACCCTGCCCTATATTATCCTAAAAGATTAAAACGATTTTTGGGCTGGAGCTACACCTAAAAAATGTACCTGTTCCAAATTACAAACAGATTCAAATTAACAAAAACCTACAGTCCCTATCTTGTTTGTAACCCGGGGACCGCCTGTATACTGCTGTTCAGAGTATATAGGGCCTGGGGGCCCCACGCCTTTTTTATTTGTTTGGGTGCGGGGTTCCCCTTAATATCCATACCAGACCCTAAGGGCCCGGTAATGGGCTGGGGGGGCAACATTACATTACAGCTGCAAGCAGTTTTAAATTACTTTTTTTCCTTTAGAAATGTCATTTTGCTCTCGGACTGTTCTAAACACGGGAAAAATGCGCCATTTTACAGGCATACTATAGACACCCCCCAGGCACGATATTTAAAGGAACATTACACTTTTATTGTTTCACTTTAAGCATTATTAAAATCACTGTGTAGGGTGGCACAGTGGTGTAGTAGGTAGCACTCTCACCTAGTTTGCATGTTCTCCCTGTGCCTGCGTGGGTTTCCTCCGGGTACTCCGGTTTTCTCCCACACTCCAAAGACATGCTGGTAGGTTAATTGGCTTCTGTCCAAAATTGGCCCTAGTATATGAATGTAAGTTGGGGACCTTGGATTGTGGGCTCCTTGAGGGTAAGGACCGATGTGAGTGTGTACTCAGGTTGAACTGGATGGACTGGTGTCTTTATTCAACCTTACTATGTAACTATGTAACTGCTCCCAAAAAAACAGCCATTTTTAAAACTTTTTTGCATTGTAACATGTCCCCTGGGGCAGGACCCGGGTCCCAAAACACTTTTTATGACAATAACTTGCATATTAACCTTTAAAATTAGCACTTTTTATTTTTCACATTCGAGTCCCATAGACTTTAACAGGGTTTGCGTGTTCGCACAAATTTTTGGTCTGTTCAAATGTTCTGGCGCGAACCAAACCGGGGGGTGTTCGGTTCATCCCTATCACCTACCAGTGCCCATCAGTGCCACCTACCAGTGACCAACAGTGCCGCCTATCAGTGCCACCAATCAGTGCCCATCAATGCAGCCTCATCAGTGCCAACCAGTGCCACCTCATTAGTGCCCATCAGTGCCACCAATCAGTGCCCATCAATGCCTATCAGTGCTGCCTATCAATGCCCATCAGTGCAGTCTATCAGTGCCCATCAGTGTAGCCTCATCAGAGCACACCAGTGAAGAAGAAAAAGTACCTGCTTGCAAAATTTTATAACAAACTATGAAAAAATTTGATTTTTTTCCCAAATTTTTGGTCTTTTTACGTTTATTTAGCAAAAAATAAAAAACCCAGTGGTGATTACATACTAAAAGAAAGCTCTATTTGTGTGGAATAAATGATGAAAATTTCATATGGGTACAGTGTTGCATGACCGCACAATTGTCATTCAAAATGTGACAGCGCTGAAAGCTGAACATTGGCCTGGGCAGGAAGGGGGTAAAAGTGCCCAGTAGGCAAATAGTTAAATATGAGCTTTTACTGAGACTTAACACTATACAATATGACATACAATTTGAAGGAATTCAGTGTTTTTAAATGGATCTGTGTGTTTTAATGTTGCCTTTAAAGACACATGAAAAAGCCCTTTCTTCGCTGTACAGTATTCTTTTTTTTTTTTTGCATTAATACATACCCCACAGGGCAGTGCCCAGCTTCTCGTGCATTTTTGACAGTAGTTTCCCTACTAGTCCTAAAAATGGCCAGATATCGAGAATATATTCCACATAAAATTCAGTGGGATTTCCCATTAAGTTGGCATTCAACAAATTGATTTACCCATCACTAGCCAAGACCCAAACTGAGTTGTGCATGTGTTTTTGATGGGTCACAATGTGATTGGGCAGTAGCCTTGCTTGTCGAAGCACAATCTGTAATTAGTAATATAGCTCACTTTAATAATCTATGTTTTAAAATATACTGTATGCTACAATGATCTGAGGCATGGGGAGTTATTTACTAAAGGTAAATCCACTTCGCACTACAAGCGCACTGCAAGTGCACTTGGAAGGGCAGTCGCTGTAGATCTGAGGGGGACATGCAAGGAAAATAAAAACCAGCATTTTAGCTTGCACATGATTGGGTGATAAAATCAGCAGAGCTTCCACTCATTTCAGATCTTCCCCTCAGATCTACAGCGACTGCACTTCCAAGTGTACTTGTAGTGAAGAGTGGATTTGTCTTTAGTAAATCAACCCCAATGTCCTTTATATATCATAAGTCATTGCTGTTTCCAGGCAGCAGTCACTGCATTTTTATCTATCATATAAAATAGGATTGTGTCTGTCTGATATAAAACATTTTCTTTGGAAATCAGACTGTTAAATCTGTTTACTGCTTATACGCCCCAGGGAAATAGTAGGTGCCATGTATAAGTCAATAGCTGTGTTAGAAGCAGAAATAATTACATGAACATTAATCTAGTCGAGCTGATCATAAAGGAAATGCTATGCACGGTGCATTATTTGGCTGACCTCAACGTCCTTCTTAGAATGTGTTCCCCGAAAGGCATTATATTCATGCAATTTGCAATGTGGGAACAATTTTTTGTTGTAATTAGGTAAATCTCAAAAGACCATTGCCATTGATGTGTTCACTATGTCAATATTATTCCACGGGACACACCAAAGCATTACTGGAGGTTCAAGTACAGGGCAGTGCAAAGTATCTATCGTATCTCGCCCCAGTGGGGTGTATAGGCATCCCAGTTGTTCTCTGTAAATATAGCGTTAATTGCTTTTTTTGTAGGGAAATCGTGTTTTTATTTCATACTGGGTTCAATAACTTTGCAGATTGCTTTTACACATAATAAGACGCATTCTTCTGTGTGTAAAAATATGGCATAACATGTAATGGCTGCTTCCTGCATTGCCAAGTTCAGAGCAATCTGTCAAACTTTGCATGTACCCAAGATGATTATTAATGAGTGCAACAATGCACAAACATTGATTTAAGATGAAATGATGTATAAGGCAGCAGAGAGTAATAATAAGTTTTATCATCTTTAAAAATGATCAGAGGAATTGCTAACTAACCAACTAGAATGTGAACGGCCAGAAATTCTATATCATTCACCATCTAGTGCAGCCTCTCTGAAGCTTTTTACCCTTGAGGAACCCTTAAAATGATTTTCAGGTTCTCGGGGATCCCCAACTAAAAAGAATCCTACCAAGAGCCCATGGTACAGTATCTCAAAAAAGTGAGTACACCCTTCACATTTTTGTAAATATTTTATTATATCTTTTCATGTGACAACACTGAAGAAATGATATTTTGTTACAATGTAAAGTAGTGAGTGTACAGCTTGTATAACAGTGTAAATTTGCTGTCCCCTCAAAATAACTCAACATATAGCCATTAATGTCTAAACCGCTGGCAACAAAAGTGAGTACACCCCTAAGTGAAAATGTCCAAATTGAGCCCAATTTCCCTCCCCGGTGTCATGTGACTCGTTAGTGTTACAAGGTCTCAGGTGTGAATGGGGAGCAGATGTGTTAAATTTGGTGCTCACACTCTCTCATACTGGTCACTGGAAGTTCATCATGGCAAAGAACTCTCTGGGGATCTGAAAAAAAGAACTGTTGCTCTACATAAAGATGGCCTAGGCTATAAGAAGATTGCCAGGACCCTAAAACTGAGCTGCAGCATGGTGGCCAAGACCATACAGAGGTTTAACAGGACAGGAGTGCACATGCTCAGCGTCATATCCAGAGGTTGTCTTTGGGAAATAGACGTTTGAGGGCTGCCAGCATTACTGCAAAGGTTGAAGGGGTGGGAGTCAGCCTGTCAGTGCTCAGACCATACGCCGCACACTGCATCAAATTGGTCTGCATGGCTGTCGTCCCAGAAGGAAGCCTCTTCTAAATATGATGTACAAGAAAGCCTACATACAGTTTGCTGAAGACAAGCAGATGAAGGGCATGGATTACTGGAACCATGTCCTGTGGTCTGATGAGACCAAGCATGAGTCAAGCATGGTGGTGGGAGTGTCATGGTCTGGGGCTGCATGAGTGCTGCCAGCACTGGGAAGCTACAGTTCACTGAGGGAACCATGAATGCCAACATGTACTGTGACATACTGAAGCAGAGCATGATCGCCTCCGTTCAGAGACTGGGCCTCAAGGCAATATTCCAACATGATAACGACGCCAAACACACCTCCAAGATGACCACTGCCTTGCTAAAGAAACTGAGGGGTAAAGGTGATGGACTGGCCAAGCATGTCTCCAGACCTAAACCCTATTGAGCATCTGTGGGGCATCCTCAAATGGAAGGTGGAGGAGCGCAAGGTCTCTATAATCCACCAGCTCTGTGATGTCGTCATGGAGGAGTGGAAGAGGACTCCAGTGGCAACCTGTGAAACTCTGGTGAACTCCATACCCAAGAGGGTTATAGCAGTGCTGGAAAATAATGGTGGCCACACAAAATATTGACACTTTGGGCCCAATTTGGACAAATTTCACTAAGGGGTGTACTTACTTTTGTCGCCAGTGGTTTAGACATTAATGGCTGTGTGTTGAGTTATTTTGAGGGGGCAGCAAATTTACACTGTTATACAAGCTGTACACTCATTACTTTACATTGTAGCAAAGTGTCATTTCTTCAGTGTTGTCACATGAAAAGATATAATAAAATATTTACAAAAATTTGAGTCGTGTGCACACTTTTGTTAGATACTGTACATTAGCATGATCAGTACATTGAAGAAAACTGAATAAAAGATAAATAAAGTGGCATACCTAGCATATATAACACCCATGGCAGATAATCTTGTTATCAATCCTCTGAAAAATTATTTTCAGTAATATTTTTGAAATGAATAATAATAGCAGAAAAGCAGCAAAGGCAGACAGTAAAAACTGTGATGTCCTCTAACATTTATTGACAGTTTAGTAGTGACCCCCCCACATTGGTGGTTAGTGAAAAATTGCCCCCTTTCATTGAAGTTCATTTTAAGTGGGAGATCAATTTACCATTTCTCACTGCTCAAGGAACCCACAGGAGGATTGAGAAACATTGCTCCATAGCAGGGGTCTCCAAACTTTCCAAAGGTCCAGTTTACTGTCTTTTAGGCTTTAGGAGAGCCAGATTGGGGCCAGTGGGATTAATGCTCCAATGTTATTGGGCGTAAACAATGCCCCACCATTGGTTTTAGTGGGAGAAATTGTGCCCTTTTGTTGATATCAGTGGGAGAAATTGTACCCCATTGTTAGTGTCAGTGGGAGAAATGGTGCTCCATTGTCGGTCAGTGGGAGAAAATGTACCCCATTGTTGGTCAGTGGGGGAAAAGGTGCCCCATTGTTGGTCAGTGGGAGAAAAGGTGCCCCATTGTTGGTGTCAGTTGAAAGAATAGTGCCCCAAGGGACGGATTAAGGTAAGCAAAGAGCCACATCTGGCCCCCGGGCTGCAGTGTGGAGACCACTGCTCTAGTGGATTCTCTATGGAAATATATAACAAATCCAATTTCACAGATGATACTAGAAGCTAGGATCAAAAAGCAATCTTGGCTTATCATGAGTGTCAAACAACTTGAAGATTCTGTGAGCATCTCAAAAAAATCACATCTGAAGTTCCCTAGTATAGTAGAGCCTTTATACTTACCTCCCTGAAAGCCCATATCTCCTGCCTTCTTTAACCACTTATCCACTGGCACTTAAACCCCCTTTCTAACCGGAACAATTTTCAGCTTTCGGTGCTCTCACATTTTGAATTACAATTACTCTGTCATGTAACACTGTACCTATATGAAATTTTTGTCCTTTTTTTCACACAAATAGAGCTTTCTTTTGGTCATATTTAGTCACTGCTGTGTTTTTTATTTTTTGCGCTATAAAAGAAAAAAGACCAAAAATTCTGTAAAAAATTGAATTTTTCTTCGTTTCTGTTATAACATTTTGCAAATTAGTAATTTTTCTTCATATATTTTGGACAAAGTTTATACCGCTACATATCTTTGGTAAAAATAACCCAAATCGGTGTATATTATTTGGTCTTTGTGAAAGTTATAGAGTCCACAAGTTTTGGTGCCAATCTCTGAAAATTGATCACACCTGAAGTACTGACGACCTCATTTCTTGAGAGCCTAACAAGCCAGGAAAGTACAAATACCCCCCAAATGACCCCTTTTTGGAAAGTAGACATCCCAAGGTATTTAGTAAGAGGCATGGTGAGTTTTTTGAAGTTCTTTGCAAAATCAAGATTTTTTTTTTCACAAAATTGTTATATTAGCAGGTTATTTCTCACACACAGCATATGCATAGCACAAATTACACCCCAAAACACATTCTACTATTCCTCCTGAGTATGGCGATACCACATGTGTGAGACTTTTACACACCGTGGCCACATACAGAGGCCCAACATGCGGGGAGTGGTATCAGGTGTTCTTGGAGCATAAATTACACGTCATTTTTTGACTACCTCTTACACTTTTGAAGGCCCTGGAGAACCAGGACAATGGAAATGCCCCAAAAATGTCCCCATTTTGGAACGAAAACAACTCAATGTATAATCTATGAGGCATAATGAGTCTTTTGAACATGTCATTTTTTTTCTACAAGTTTTTAGAAAATGTGTAAAGAAAATTAAAACGTATTTTTTTTACACAACATTGTCCATTTACACAATGTTTCTAACACATAGCATGTACATAGCAAAAATTACACCCCAAAATAGATTATCCTACTCCACTGGTCATTTCAAGGGGTACACCATGCAAAAAAAACAGCCAAAATCCATACCAGGTTCTTATTCGAGCATTAAGCCCGGCTAGCTGTGAAATAGGGGCCAATGAGCATGCACCCCACCCCCCATACCAGGCCATATGCCTTCAACATGGGAAGAGTACTTTGTATGTTGATGGACAAGGGCCTCATCCTCACATTTCTGGCTCAGTGGATGTGGGGCCTATGGGGGGGGGGTGTATTAGAATTTGAATGTGTCCCTAAGAATAAGTGGGCTACAAGGTATCTGCAACTATGTGAATGAGTAAGTAGTACCCTGGTTACTCATTCACAAAATAAATAAAATAGTAAATAAACACACAACATCATGTATAAAGTCCTTTATTTAAAAAAAAAGAAAGAAAGAAAAAGTAATTATTACATCCAACGATTTAAAAACAATGCCCCACGATGTCCACTGTGACCTGCTCCCCCCGATCTCCTTGCCACAAATAAAAGAGCAGCTTAAATGGTTGCTAGGACACAGGTGGTTTCTAGTGTCCTAACAAACGCTATTCCAGTGTCTGCTGACTTGTTTCAAATTGTAAACAAGCTCGCAAGCATTCCCGGGTGATGTCAGTGATCAAATATGACCAGGCTGCACAGCATAATTGGTTGCTAGGATGGAAGCAGCTGCTAGCATCTTAGCAACCAATAATGCTGTGTGATCTGGCCATATTTGTTCAGTTTCACTAAAGCGCAAACTGCTAGAGTTCACAAAGAACCCTGCATCGATTAAAACTCAAACCTCATACCTATTCAGTACCCATAAAATATGTTTTAATTACTTTACCACAAGCAAGCATCTCACAGACATAATCCCTAACCTCAGCCCTAGGAATCCAGAAAGGAAAAAAAAATGGTCTGGATATTGTGTGTAACCTAAAGTAATTTGGTTAAATATAGTCTAAGCCTACTCACAGCACACTCTACACACATTTGCTGCTGTTCTTGTATCCACAAATTACTCCTCAGTGGTTAACAGGAGAAAAAAAATACCCAGAGTCAGTGGTCGGTGTCTGTGCCCCCATACATTGGTGGTCAGGGCCTGTGCTCCACTTACAGTCGTGGTCAGTTTCTGTGCCCCACTAGATTAGTAGACAGTGTCTCCTCCACCTTTTCATTGCTGGTCAGTGTCTGTGCCTCCTTACATTGGTGGTCAGAGTCTGTGCCCTCCTGACATTAGTGTTCAGTGTTTGTTCTCTTTTATGTTCGTGCACACTGTGCCCTTTACATTGGTGGTAAGCATCTGTGCCATTTTTACACTAGTGCTCAGTGTCTATGCCCCTTACATTGATGGACAGTATCTGTGAACCCCTTACATTGGTGATCAGTGTCTGTGTCCTCCTTTCATTGGTGGTCGGTGTTTGTGCTCCCCTGTGTACCCCTCCTGTGTGCTGTTCAGTGGTGGTCAGTGTGCTGCCCCCAACCCCCCCCCCCCCCCCCAACAATCTGTGTTTACATTTGTAATCACTGTGATTAGCCATCACAGTGATCACAAGGTACAGAGCCACTTTGATTGATTCTGATGAAGGAAAAAAAAGCCTAAAAAGAACACTAATGCAGCCACCACACAAGGACTGGAAAGCTGCAATATATCACATTTTTGTTTTTTGATTTAGATACCCTTTAAGAAATGTTGATGGGTATGTAAGCAGGCCTTTGGTAGGCCCATTTCCCACCCAGATCATTAGCTTTTTTTGTTTAACATTACATTAAAAAACAAACAAGGGGCTATTCTTTAAGCTTATTATTCCTTTTTTGTTTGCAGCTCTTAATAAGTGAGACGCCAGACACCACTGGACTGCTAACCAGTTGACCTGCTCTGGCTAATATTATGGCTTTCCATGGGATAGATCAGATCAATCCGCTCGTCTCTAACATCTATTCTTGCCAAAGTTGCCATAACGAGCTTAAAGAAACAAGCCATAAATACTGGGCTGTTTTCTTGATTTACAGCAGATTTGGTTTATGTCCTGTTTATTCTTGATCTCGCACTTTTTCCAGTTAAATATTAGGTATTAAGTTCCTTTTTTTCTCATGCACTCATACACATATGTTCTCATTAAAAAATCATTCTGAGCGTCTTCAAGGGCCACCGTATGAAATACATTCGTTGTTTCATCATTCAGACATCTTGATTGCAGTATAATTTAAATGAAATGTTCCTTTCTGCCAAGAAAACTATAACAATAGTGATAATATGTGCACAGAAAAGCATATGAAAGTAGCTGGTTCTGTGTTCCCATACCATAGAGCATTATTACATATTAACAGAAACAGGATTTACAAGAACCCATATCTAAAGGTTAAATTCCTCATATCCGAGGGGGATACTATAGTAAACCTATATATTCTATATTATATTAAAGCAGAGAGCTCTTTTAATATGCCCCAGCCTTCGAAGGATGTCATTTACTGATTAAATAAATATGTTATAAATCTAGGAACATGAAAAGAATGAAGAGTACATGTCTTTGGAACTAGGGGAGAACTTAAAGTGACCCAGTCCTTTGTCCATGCAAACTCCCCCATCCCCAGCAGCAAGTATTCACTTTTTCCCCACCACTCCAGGTAATGGGTGAGCATGTGACTTACTTTCCCTCTACCATAGGTAGGGGAAGGAGTCCATAGCCCTGTCTAAGCTTTGAAAATTCTTTTTGGAGCTTGCAGAGAGCTTTCTTTCCATGGCCTCAGCAGCCAAATGGAGTAGTTCATAAGCAAGGCATGGTAAGTACAGTACTTGCTTTTGAGAACAGGTGCATGCTGGGTTGGTGATGACACCATGGGACGGTGCCACCTGGTGATGTCGCTAGGTGGCTCAGCCCCTTACCCATGTAAGACCTGTCAAATGGCAGAGCAGGTAGTCGGCGATTAGCCTTTGCCGCGGGTGGAAGGTTTTTAATTTTATTTTTTTGGGTCTGGCGGTGGCGGCGGGCGTCGTGATTGACCATAATTTTCTCTATATTGGGGAACATTGTTTTTTTATTTTTAATAAGGGAATTTTCAAAAACAGTGTGTGTTTGTTTATTTATTTTTGACACTTTTTTGGTGAATGGGTAGGGGTACTATGTACCCCATATTCATTCATATGGTGGGGACCAGGATCTGGGGGCCCCCTTGTTAAAGGGGGCTTTCAGATTCTGATAAGCCCCCTCCTCACAGACCCCACAACAGCCCAGTGTTGTGGGGAAGAAGCCCTTGTCCCCATCAACAAGTGAACAAGGTGCTTAAGGGTGGAGGGGGGGCAGAGCCCCCCTTCCCCAAAGCACCCCTCGATGTTGGGGGCATGTGGCCTGGTATGGTTCAGGAGGAGGGGACACTCACTTATCCCCCCCCCGCCCCTTTCCTAGCCTGCCAGGGTGAATGCTCAGATAAGGGTCTGGTACAGATTTTGGAGGGGATCCCACGCAATTTAAAAAAAAAAATTTGGCTATTTTCAATAACATTTTTCTATTGCCGGTAATTTTTTATTTTTTTTTCATTCAACTGTCAGCGGGGAAGACCATTGACAGCTGATGACTCATCCTTTGTTAAGGACGCCGTGACCAGATTCCCAGCCTGCTCCTTAACAATCAGCCATTCACTGTGCCCTGATTGGGCAAAGCTTTGCCCAATCAGTGCTTAGAATGCACTGTGCATGCCAAGCACCCCGTAAATTCGGGTGAACAAGTGATGTTCAGGCAGAACTTTTGCTCAGCCCAAACTGCTCGCTCAACTCTAGTCTCTATATACAATCTGTATATATACAGCCTCCACTTCTTCAGCCACCTGCACACACTTGGTTCCTTCTCCTTCACTCAGTTTCTTCTGGCTCACTCCTTGAGGGGTGCTGACAGGGCCTTACTGTCAACTCAGAAACTACCCATTACCGGCAGGAACCAATAGTCCCTTAAAGCGTTTGTTACCCCAACCCTTCATATTCCTGATATGAGCCTGCTATACCATTTTCTTGTATGATAAAGTACCCTGTTCTCTTTGCATTGCTTACTTTATGTGAGATCTCTGGTGATCCTGCCAGTCCTTCCACTTTCCTATTAAAAACTGACCATGCTAATCAGGAAAACACACCGTGGCCAGTTCTCTAGCTATGTTGGGAACTTAGTGTGCTCTCCTCCAATGATCAGACTTGTTCTGACACACCCCCACTGCACAGTCATTCACTGGGAAGCTCAGTGTTCTTCTGCTTCTCCTTCTACCAGCCCTTATGCAGCTTAGAACAGAGAGAATGTGATCACTTATAAAAAAGGGAAATGTATGTATAGTGTTTTTTTTTTATATCTATACAAAAGTGTTTTACATTTAATTTCTATTTGAACTAAATGAGTTGTTTTACAAGGTGATCATTTATTCTCCTTCACTTCCTTTGTGGTACTGAGCCCAGCACCACTTCTTCAGGCAATGCCAGCCCACCTGGCTGCATCTGCCCCTTTATACCAGTCAACCCGACTGACTCTTCACCAACCCACCTGGCTGACTCTCAGGAGATCTCTAAGGAAAGGCCTGAAGACTTAAGCACACCGCTGTTTTCAAGGGATGCTGAATACATGTGGCAGTCTCCACTCTTTGTAGTCCCCACAGTGCTAATCACTTTGTCCCCTCTTGCTCCTGTGCCACCAAGAAGACTATCTCCTCAGGCTTAGCCTTGAGCTAAACTAAATTTACCTGCTCTAGCACAATCTACACAACTTCTAGCACACACTAGACGGTGCTACACTAGTCCTCCAGGTTGAATGATGCCCTGAGGATAATACTGTGAACAGAAGACGCATCACCACATCAGCACCACTTTCTGCATCTCTAATACACCCACTGCTGGAGAGAACCAAGAGAGGAAGAGAGCCCAGTGCATTTACAAGATTAATTTTCAATCATTTTAAATCTTCAGATTTCATTATACTAATACCCAGTGATCCTGCCATGAAGTGTGCAGGCACTTACTGCTACCTGGTAACAACACTCAATCCTGTGTCCCCACTGAGCTCCCACGTCATCACAATATCACACACTCTCGCGAATAATGAAAAAATGTGAAAACAGCATTTATTTTTAAAAAATGGTAGTTGTTTATAACACAGTAGTTTAGCTAATGGTGGGCATACATTTTGATAAATTATCCATTTCTTTTCCAATGGATCTTTTATGGTAGGAATAATCGACCTATAGTTGACAACACATTCGACTGATATTCCACACATGGGGAAGCGTATTTTGACCAATAGTTAAATTGACTTAGAATACAAGTTATTGACCAGTCTCTGTTTTCACCATGTAATCTCCCAATCTGATTGATCAAAATACAATCTTATTTATGAAGAAAGTATCTCAGTACTGCTGATTGATGCAAAATAAACAATAATATTCCTCAATGGCTGATCGAGTTTGAACGAATCTGATCTAAACTGACTTTAAATCGATCAGAGAGGAAGTAATGGTTATTTGATAGTCTGCAGATTCAATCACTTTGATTGAATCGCACATCGATGGATGAAAAATATTGAAGCATGTGTGGCCACCATATGCATGTCATTCTTGTAGGGTTTACATGTACTTTCATTTTGGTGAGGCATTGCCTATAATTCCAGCTCCAAAAACTGTAGCACCTAAAAATACAAATTGCAGTTGGATTTGAATTCATAGCATGTGAATTGTAATCTAATGGACGTCCGGGGGCCATAGGTGCGGTTACAGGAGGTAAACTGCAGATGGCGACCAATGCTTTCACTCTCTCTATGTTATAAAGCTACATAGCATAATGAAGGTGGCTGGAGCATTAAGTATGTGTCTTAAAAATCTTTTGGCATTTAAAATGGTTCTTAGCTATGTGTTCAGCTATGTTTTAGCTGGTGCTGCTGTTATATTTTTCTTTTGTGTCCTATAGATCCTATATAAAACAGAAATTCATCTTCAAGTGTCTTAAAAACCTGAATATTTTAGCCATTTCAGGGCCACCATCAACCCAAGTTTGAAGCAGTAAAAATGACTAAATAAGACATTCTCCAGAAATAGCACACTGGAAATAGCTTATTTTCACACTTTACTTGTTTGTAGTAAAGAAAATGTAACTGGTAGAAATGAAAGCACAATATTTCCTTGTATGCTCTTATCACCATGTTGGAGAACATACACCACCACCCCAGTCATGGGAATTGGAGTGCTATCCATATCTGGGCATGCTTGCTGCACATGAAGTGTTCTGATTTATGTATCTCACCCCATTTTGATCATCAGAGCCAGACCTGTCATTCTTTATACCGCTCATCAGCAGCTTGCAGACAACCTGACCTCTTGCTAACCAGCTATGGCTGGAAAATATTATGAGGACTTATATCACAACTGTGTGAGTATGAGATCCTCAAAACCCAAGTTCACCATTTTCATATGTTGACACATTTAATGTGCCATCTTTTTTTGGCAGTTATTTTTATTTAGCTTCTCCCCTTTTCTTTGCTCTGGCCTCCTGACTCCCCCACTGCTTTTTAATGATAAATTCAGACAAACAGCATATGCAAAGTGTAAATACAAGTATGTAACTTGGTTTGCCTGCCAGAAGATTTGTAATTCTGGTCCACCTCTCTCTTGTGATCCAGACACCCTGCCGGCAGCAGAGCCAGATCCCTGACCTGTGGCACAGTTAAGCAGGACAGCCTGTCTTTAAGGACTCCCAGCCAGAACAGCATATTGTTGAGTTCACCCCAGTGCTTTCCTGTGAGCATATTCGCAGTTATGGGCTAGGCATACCCATACAATTGTATTCCTCAGAAACTGGCTTCCCTAAATAGTAAATTTGAATAGACATTTAATAATATTAAAAAAGAAATGATTGGTTCTGGTGGAAAATCTCCTGGAATTTGACCAAATCTTTTTCCAGTTGAAAGACCTTATCTGTGATTGATTAACTTAACTGAGAAATGTGTATTCCTGTGAGCTTAAAAAACAAGTCTCACTAAATATTTTATTTGATGTTTCTGACTCTCAGACATACAGCACTTCACCCTGTCTTTCTAGGTTGTGTTGTTACTGAAATAGTGACAGCGCAGCCACTGGTTCTGCATGGCCCAGTCACCTGCATGATGCTGTGAGGCCTGAGCGCCCTCATCCTAGTGACCAATGAAGTGACAGAGGGTTTGGAACAGGGAAAGTTGATGGAAGCTCTCTAGGAAACATGTCCCCTTCCCCAAGTGCACTTACTAAATGGGTGGGGAGGGGGGTGGCAACTGAGCACAGCAGTAGTAATGGGTTTGTAGATCAGATTTCTATCAGGGTAGGAGCAGGAAAGCAAGGAACAAAGAAGCTTATTTTCTTCACATTTCAGTACAAGTTCATTGGAGAGGCTAATACAGGTTTTTAAACCATATAAACATAGGAACCTGTATTACATTTTTATGTTTTTGAGAGTACTTCTTTAAGATTATCTGCATGGGATAGTGGTGGGGCAGAAGGGCAGACGTTGACAAAGAATTTAACCCTTCCACGTGTAATCCAAATCTCAAAAATAAAGAAGATGGACTTTACAAGGAGTGTTTGTCCTGCATTGTTCAAAGTTCTTCCATGATATTACATTAAGTGATGGTGCTTGAAAGTAAGCTAGATTTTTCTACAAGTTATGGGTCCAGATGCTCCACTGCACACTGAAGGGACTAATACCAAACATCTTACTAAGGCACTGACTAAACAATCCCTTCTTCACTCTTAGGGGAGTAAAATACAAATGGGCAACAGTTTAAAACTGTAAGTAACTCCAAACCCTGGCTAAAACAAATTGTGTACATACAGCCACTAGAACTCACCTGGAAATATTGTGTTTATGATTAGAACATGGACTCAAAGGATTACTGGGTATATCGCTAGTTGTAGTAGCACATGCAGCTTGGTAGCTAGCATCTGTAACTGCATCAATGGAAGCCAATTATTCAACTGGAATGGAATCCTTGGAATAAAATTGATCCTAAACGCTTCAGCATATCATTCATTCACTTTTTAGAGTGGTCTAAAGCGTTGTATATTAAAAGGAGTCTTTATCTTATTTCAAAATGCGATACAACCCGACACATGTTACGACAAATGTTGCAGACACATCAGACTATAGTTGGAGGGGCTGTGGTGACATAGTTACCATATTCCATATTTGGTAGGAGTGCCCATTAATCAAGCCCTACTGGGAAGCCATTCATACATGACATTTTTAGGCCGATGGGTCATGACCCACCTATCACTCCTCAAGCTTACCAACGAATAACCAGGCAGGGTAAATTGTATAACCCAAATTGAGATGGCCTGTTTCATAGCACAAGACACTGTATACAACAACAGACACGTCTGGATTTTCTGGTTGCTGATTTCCTCAGGCACAAAAGGAATTTTATTGATATACTGAGGCACAAGTGAGGACCAATCCAGGATTCTGTATATACTGCTGAACCCTTGAGTGGTTCTAAAGCATGCATTGACCAAGCTTAACAGCAAGGTCACACGCTCTAAGGTGAGCGTCCAATACCTAGGGGGGAGCACCTGAGTGTGACTACAGCACTTTATTTTTTGGATCATTTTCACAGCATCCACCGAATCGTATGAAATATTTTGGAGCACTTATAAATTGACTTTTGTGAATTTTGCACGGCACATTGAAGCACTTTCATATCATCTTGTGGATTTTGATTTATTGCTTTTTTATTCATCTTTATGGACTTTTTTTGGATTCTATATTTATAGATTATTATCACGTAAATGCGCATTGTCACTTTATTATATTCATTTGCAATATTGCATGATTTGTTCATGCACCGCACAATTATCACTCTATAGCTATATAGTATAATATTTTTTAGCGCAGTGTGTGTATATATATTTTTAATTTATTTACCCCTGTATGCTATATGAGACATGTGTAACGCTAGTTTGTAGACTTCCCCTCTGTAGCATCTCTAAAATACGCCCCTTTTTAACAAATGAAACCACCAAGCTACTCATTCACTTCCTCGTTATCCCTCGCCTTGACTATTGCAAGTCCCTCCTCATGGCCTACCTCTCCATAGGCTATCCCCTCTTCAGTCTATCATGAATTCTGCTGCCAGACTTATCCACCTTACCAACCGCTCAGTGTCTGCCACCCCACTCTGCCAATCCCTACACTGGCTCCCGATTGGCCAGCAAATTAAATTCAGAATACTAACCACAACATACAAAGCCATTCACAACTCTGCCCCAAGCTACATCGCCAATCTTGTCTCCAAATATCACCCAAACCCTCCTCTCCGCTTATTTCAATACCTTCTACTCTCAAGCTCCTTTGTCTCCTCCTCCCATGCTTGTCTCCAGGATTTCTCCAGAGCCTCTCCCATCCTCTGGAACTCTCTACATCAACCTGTCTGGCTATCTCCTACTCTAGCTGCCTTCAGGCAATCCCTGAAAAATCTCGTCAGGGAAGCCTATCATGCCTCCAGCTAATCTTTTATCCATTCCATCAGCTCTTTCC
Source organism: Aquarana catesbeiana (assembly GCF_042186555.1). Taxonomy (NCBI): domain Eukaryota; kingdom Metazoa; phylum Chordata; class Amphibia; order Anura; family Ranidae; genus Aquarana; species Aquarana catesbeiana. The sequence continues at coordinate 77,271,122 of NC_133327.1, read as the reverse complement.
CCACAGTTTTGACCTTTTGTACCACCTGCCCCATCCTATTAGATCGTAGGCTCTTCTGAGCAGGGCCCTCTTAATCCTCTTGTATTGTATTGTAACTGTCTTGTCTCCCTTTTTTAAAAAGTGCTGCGTAAACTGTTGGAGCTATATACTGTAAATCCTGTATAATTCTATTATTATTATTTATTATTGCACAGGATTTATAAAGCGTCGACAGTTTATGCAGCGCTTTACAACATTGGAGCAGACAGTACAATTACAATACAATTCAATACAGGGGGGAATCAGAGAGCCCTGCTCGTTAGAGCTTACAATCTAGGAGGGAGGGTCAAGTTATACAAAAGGGTAATAGCTGTGGGGGATGAGCTAATGGAGAAAATAGTGCAGTTGTTAGATGGAGGCAGGATAGGCTTCTCTGAAGAGGAAAGTTTTCAGGGATCGCCTAAAGGTGGATAAATTTGGAGACAGTCTGACAGATTGGGGTAGCGAATTCCAGAGGATGGGCGAGGCTCGGGAGAAGTCCTGGAGGTGGATATGGGAGGGGGTGATGAGGGAGCTAGAGAGCAGGAGGTCTTGGGAGGAACGAAGAGGGCAATTAGGTTGGTATTTTGAGACTTGGCTAGTGATGTAGTTGGGGGCAGAGTTGTGGATGGCTTTGTAACTTATTGTTAGTATTTTGAATTTAATTTGTTGGGTGAGTAGCAGCCAATGGAGGGATTGGCAGAGAGGGGTAGCAGACACTGAGCGGTTTGTAAGGTAGATGAGTCTGGCAGCAGCATTCATGATGGACTGAAGGGTGGATAGTCTTTTTTAAAGGTAAGCCAATGAGGAGGGAGTTGCAGTAATCAAGGCGAGAGATAACCAGGGAGTGAATCAGGAGCTTTGTGTTTTTTTTGGTTAGAAAGGGACGTAGTTTATAGATGTTGCGGAGATTGGAAAGTGCTTTGGAAAGTGATTGGATGTAGGGCCGAAAGGAGAGTTCAGAGTCCAGGATAACACCTAGCATGCTGACATGTGGGGATGGGTGGATGGTTGTGTCATTGCTCTTGACAGATAAGTCAGGGGAAGAGGCACGTGGGGGAAAAATATTATAAGCTCGGTTTTGGACAAGTTGAGTTTGAGGAAGTGGTGTGACATCCATACAGATATGTCTGTTAGTAAGTTAGTGATGCGTGAGGAGACTGATGGAGTGAGTTGAGGGGTGGAGAGATAGATTTGTGTGTCCTCAGTGTAGAAATTGTATTGAAAGCCATGAGAGGCTATCAGCTGACCCAGGGAAGAGGTGTAGATTGAAAATAAAAGAGGTCAAAGAACAGAACCTTGGGGGACCCCGACGGAGAAGGGAAGAGGAGTGGAGGAAGTAGAATTGTAAGTGACACTGGAGAGCACAGTCACAGAGACTGAGGGAGTAAAGTTTTTTGAGGAGGAGGGGGTGGTCAACCGTGTCAAAGGCAGCTGAAACATCCAGAAGTAGGAGTACAGAATAGTGTCCGTTGGTTTTTGCAGTTAGTAGGTCATTTGTGAGTTTCTGTGGAGTGTTGAGGGTGAAATACAGATTGAAGGGGATCAAGAAGGCTATTCTTAATGAGATGGGCACTCAGTTGGTTGTAAACCAGGCGTTCAAGGTGTTTAGAGGAAAAGGGGAGCAAGGAGATAGGGCGTAGGTTATTAAGATTGGTAGGGTCCAAGGATGGCTTTTTAAGTATGTGGGTGACCAGTGCATGTTTTAGAGCATTGGGGAAAATGATAGAGGTGAGGGAGAGATTGAAGATGTGGGTTGGAGAGTGTAGGATAGAATCAGAGGGCAACTGTAGTATTTGAGAGGGAATAGGGTCCAGGGGACAGGTGGTAATTCTATGCATTAAGGTGAAAAACCTTCTGTGCTGCAGCTCCCCCCCCCTTTGTTTTTCTTACCTGAGCCCGAAACTATCCAGCCGCTGTTGCTCTCCTCAAATTGACAGATTGATAGCAGCAGGAGCTGTGAGAACCAAGCTATCGGTGGTGTTCGATCACTCGGTTTTCAGTGTTAGAAGGCCAGGGGACAGATGCTGCATCCACCTAGGTAAGTATGATTCTTGAAGAAAAACAAAAACATACTTTACTTTTAACCTGTATGAATAAAAGCTGCCTATTGCAGTAGTACGTGATTTGTCCCAATCTCTTATTAATTTTATTGAAAAGTTGGATCAGTTAAAGAAAGGAAACCAAGTCTACTGACAACAGATAATAAAACTATGTTACGTAGGGAAACAAAAAGTGCTGTGCTACAGACCATATCATTTTTTTAAATGTTGCCCATAGTTACACTTTAATGTGCCAGACCAATCTGCAGAACACTCTACACTGCATTCACAATGTAGCTCAACACCAGCTAACTTTCTTTGGCAAAAAAAGCAAGTGCTGACTGCTTCCCTGGCATTGTTATAGCTTGTCCCAACCTTTGTAACTGTCACTTTTACTGGGCAGCTTGCTCTGAATGTAAATGTGAAGAAAATATATAAATAAAAGGTATGTGAAATAAAGATGAAATTTATATACTGAATATTTATTTTCTTGTATGCCACTATTTAACCCATAGCCTGTGCACTAGGTCTGTTACAGTCATAGCTCAGGGGTCAGAGAAAGGTGGCTGTTGATGACTAAATAAAGTTGCTTCAACCAGAAATAAACCCCATCGTCACCATGGTATTTTTGATTTTGGTGGAGGTTTTTCTGCACTAGTAAAATGTTGAGGATCATCAGAATTCAGGCAGAGCAAATTGTCTAGCCCTGTCTCAAAGAGATAGTGGGGGTTATTTACGAAAGGAAAATCCATTTTGCACTACAAGTGTACTGCAAGTGCAGTCGCTGTAGATCTGAGGGGAAGATCTGAAATGAGGGGAAGCTCTGCTGATTTTATCATCCAATCATGTGCAAGCTAAAATGCTGCTTTTTATTTTCCTTGCATGTCCCCCTCAGATCTACAGCGACTGCGCTTCCAAGTGCACTTGTAGTGCAAAGTGGATTTGCCTTTCGTAAATAACCCACACTGTCATCAAACCATTAATTTCAAAAAAAATCTTGCAGTAAAATTATAAGTGCATTTAAAGTATTTTAAAAAACTTCATTTGTGTAGATATCCAAAAGCCATGGGACTGATGTTGGGTACCACCATCTTAGATGAGATGTCAGTGTAGCACTACCCATATAGGAGCCACTTGATTACTCTCTCTTGCTTCAACTCTTCAGTCAGGCACACAGTATTTTCCACAGCCAGGCACACACTTAGGCTTGTTTCTTGAATAATCAGTCTAGGGGGTTGGGTTGTTTTTGATGTTTTATTTGAGAACTTGGATAGGGAAGGGAATACAGTGGGAGGCTCCAGATTCAACTAATTACAGGGAGGACAACTTCTTCAGCTTGACTGTGGAATTCCTATTTGCAGTAACATGCACTCTTGAACAACTCCTCTATGCGAAGGATAGACTATTTCTCTTCAGGACATTGGCCAGTATCCCCTTTCTGCTGCACCCAGTAGCTGACTTCCCTAGCACAGAGGAGTAGTGCACAAAAGAACAGGCCCCTAGATCTTTGGTCTGTACTCACAGGAGTCACAAACAGATCTTCTCAGGCATTGCTCCCCTCAGTCAGCTCTTCAGAACACATGGGTCAGCTCTCCAGCCTCCAGGCCTCCAGCTTGAGGCCACATGGCAGCAGGTGCTGAGGAGGTCAGCGCGCCCCCTCCCCACTGGATTCTCCTCTCCAGGGAAAGACCACTCCCTGTATCTCCTCACTGATTATAAATACCCCTAGTTTCCTGTTAAGTAGGTGACCACACTATGCTAACTATAAACATCCTAGCAACCTACCTGGGAGGGTCCTACATCAGCAACCCCAGCAGAGGACAGTGTTACCCTTGATTCTTTCTGCCCCACAGCTGTATAGATAGTTATGTAAGTAGGTGAGGGATAGAAAACCTGGGCCAGAACAGAGAGTAGTCAGACATTCCAAGAAGAGAGGGCTATGATGTACAAGAAGGGAGAGGGCTGCGCTAGGACTCTGCAGTAATCAAATTTTCAAACAAGTTTAAAAATACATTGCAATGCAATAAATTGCATTTATAGAAAGGAAAAACAGGTAAGCGTTTGAAATAGGTGATTTTTCTGTGCTTTTACCTGCATTTTGTTTGGTTGGTTGACAAGGTCTTTTTACCACTCTCTTAATGCAGAGACCAACTGACTAATGCCACAGCATTGGTCATATGATCAGTGCTTTAGGAAAGAAGATTTACAAAGTTTCTTGGGGACAATTGAACTTCAACTTTTATTAGCACAAAAGTAACATTTAAGTAACATTTTTAGAGAAATATTGCAAAAATAAATCAAAGTCTGCAAGGCTTTGGGATCATTTTTTTGAGCCTTGATTATTTTTCCTGGATGCTTTTTTAACAGCTAAAATGTATGAAGTGAAGAAGAATAGAGGGATTAAACATTTCTCCTTATGTTAAACAAAATGTAAATAATCAATTTTCACCAGCTACACATAAGCTTTTCTGCTTAGCAGCTTCTTGGCAAAATCAGAAAGTGCGTTAAAAAAACCCACACAGTACTTGTCAGACACATCAGCATTTAGGCTCCTTTTTTTGAGTTACACCCAGTTCTGCCAGCTAAGTTATATGGGTGCTTAAGCTCCCCCTTCCCCATATAGAAAAAACCTTTTCTATGTATTTAATATAAGATTAAAGATTTAATTTCTTCAAAATATTATCCATGTTGATATCTTTTGGCTCGATGATCTCCACTCGCTTCCAAAAGGCCATGACATCAGTTTTATAAATTCTTTTTTTTTTTTAAATAATTGAATAACTATTGAATGCATAATTATTTGGAAAAGAATATGGTGGTGGGAATGGTGGGAAGGAACATGGAATCAAAAACTCATCCAAAAAAAGCTGAAAATATTTTTGCCCATAAAAAAAGCATTACAAGTGGAAAAGCTTCTGAACAAGCCAAATCAGATATGTTTTAAATATTTCTCGGGCATTCCTTATAATGTACTATTTACTATGCTTCTTTGCTTCATCGTGGCTATAGACTATGGTGAGGTAATAGTAATGTTTTTTTTTTTTTCTGCAAAAACATAAAATGACAGTACAAAGCTGACAGCAGACATTAAAAATGAAAATTAATGGTAGCTAGGGGTCATTAATCACAGCTCTCCTTAGCCCATTTGACGTGTCAAAATTAAGCCTGATAAGATGGGAGAATAACACAAAACAGCAGTTACGAAGCCTGCGATCATTATTTGGGATATGCACTTTTTGGAAGTTTTACAAAAACGCTCACTAGTTAATTCTACATAGAACAGAACTTTCCTCTACATAGAGACAGAAATGTGAATAATTAGCATAGTCGGGCAGAAAACAATGACTGCATTTTCTCTCCTAGTTTTTTTTATATATATTTTTTGGAATAGTTTAAAGTAATAAATCTTGATGTTTAATTTAAACCAATCTTTGTTTTTTAAGAGTAGTGTTTTGTATTCTGATCTTTGGATGAGTAATACATTTATAGTGTTACATGGATGGAATTCTTTTAGTTATATAGTTATGTCTTATTTTTTATATTAAGAGACTCAATTAACATCCCACGATACAGGTAAGAGCAGTTTTATATAACACTTGGTATAGCATCATAATAAAAATGTCTGAAATCAGAATCATAGCAGACCTTGTAGTTCATGCAAGGTCCCTTTATTTATGAGGGAACCCTCTCCCAATCCTAAATCACTTTAAAAAAAAAGAAGAAGAAGAAAAGAGAAAAAAAACACCCGTTCGGAGAGGCAGTGAATTAATATTCTTATCTTTCCCCCTGGCTTGCTAGGAGTGGCATTACTATCCCTCCAACATGGTTATTTTGGGTAACTCAAATATAATGAGAAGATGCATTAGCTTATATTTATTTTACCAGTGTACGTCATATTTTAGTTGGCATAAAAAAGATTGAAAAGTATTTATATAAAGTAAAAAGTATTTAAAAAAGAGGTAAATGTGACATTTACAAATCATTCACTATAGGTATATCTTTCAAGTACATGTTGAATTCACTGCTTTATAAGTAAGTTTCATGGTATGTGTAAAAAAGTGGGGAAAAATCATATAAGTGGAGTTTTACTTAAAATAAAAAATGTAACAGATTGAGTAAACTATTTGAAAGGTACCAAAAGGAAGATATTTTTGTACTTTTACCTGTTTCCTATATTAGCCTTTTCAATGGTCCTAAGACTTATGTATAGTCATTTGTCATTTTTATACCTTTATATATCTTTTATAACATTTACATTACCTATCATGAACATAACCAATCTTGAAATCTGTATTTTGATTTTGATTGCAATATATCATTTACAAACTGATCTTGTAATAAAAATCATTTTTACACCTCATTTTGACTCCCAATACTCAATGATCTACTTATCCTCAGGATGTCAGGATTCACATCCAGAGGGCGTTTCTTATAGAAAGTCGGTGTAGCCTCTACAGATAACACAGGGGTTTGGTTAGATTGAGGAAGGGGAGAAGCCTTCAAATATCATCATTTTATTGTAACAAGGAGTTATGCATTATTGAAAGATTTGAGTCATGCTCCATTGTAAATTCACCTTGGTAGGTACCTACTCCATCCTTGTGAGCAAGCCCGTTGGAGGTGAAACGTGTATAGAAAGTTGGGTTCTTTGGGTGGAGACAACATGTATGTAGCCTTTTTATGCACTACTAAATAAAGTACTAAAATTAATTACAATGGATTCCAATATTCCTTGGTGGAGCAGAGATAAGCTTCAAGGAGCCAGGACTTGAATAGTCTGTGACTATCAGGAGGTAAAGGTTTGGATTGGTGCCATGTATCTGGGTATGCAGTTACTGTTGAGCAATGCATTATGTTGAAAATATAAGCTAATAATATCTTTTTGTTTCCTTTAACTTTTTCTCTGATTTTATCCAATTCATGAAGAGCACAGTTAACTTTGTACATTTCTGATTTTTACTCAAGTAGCTATTTCTTGTATATACCAATTTGAATAATATACGACCATCCCTAAGGTATTTTAATGGTAAAAAGTTTTCTGAAGCTAAAATAGGCAACTTTATTTTGGTACACAGAGACATGCCAAGCACAACAGGCGCTACTGCGCTAATCGAAGCATATCTTGCAGAGATTTGTTGTTTTTGGTGAATAGTGCCGTCCAATGAATCATCCCTTTAAGTGGTTAGCCATACCCCGGGAACGTCCAGCTCTACAGATGAGGCGAAGACAGGTCTAGCATACTGAGTGATGATGGAGAAACTGAGACCTGCTAATGTAGCAGTGGGTGCCATGCTGTAGAAAGATTTAAGATCCAAGTCTATTCTACAATGTAATACTTCTTACTTCAAGGCCCATTTGTTATTGGATTATTTATGAACAGTGCAAAAGCAATGGTCTGCAATAGAGCTGGCGATTTCCGATTGATTGAAATGCACACTGCTGCTACTTACACTGTGCTATTAAAGTGGACCTGTATGCAACTGTTAACCTGAAACTGCTCTTTGCCCAATGAGGTAAACAAACAGAAATAGAAGGATTGAAATACACAAGATTTCAAGTAGAACTTGTGTCTCCAGCCTTATTCCATACAGGACACACATTTGAAGGGCTAGATCTTTGGTCATGTGATACCCACTGAAAGCGAGAAATCAAAGACGTAGGATTTCACATAGGAGCAGTATGTGGTCAACAACTATGGATATTCTAATCCAAAGGTTGAAGCACATGATAGGGTTAAACAAACACCACATCAGCACTCAAATGTTAAAAGCTACAATGAAGGCACTTGAAGGCACTTGATTGGAAGCTGAGAGATTGATAGGCTAAGAAGATTCTTGGTTGGTCTATCTATACGGTGTCAAGGATCCACTCGCAACTTTGCAGCCCTCTTCAGAAATTTTTGATTCTAGACATTAAAAAGAGTGATCAGCCTAGTTCATTACCTTGAACACCATTTATTAACAAAAAAAAGAAAAGAAATATATTAGTATTTTATATTTAGTCTACCAGTGCGTGTCATATTTTAGTTTGCATAAAAAACATTTACCTTTTGTATCACTTGACCCTCCCTCTTAGATTGTAAGCTCTAACGAGCAGGGCCCTCTGATTCCTACTGTATTAAAGGAGAAGTATGGCAATCCTGTTTTTTGCAGATTAATACTTACCTAGGTGGATGCTGCCTGTCAATCAGCAGCTCTCCTGCTCTGCTCCTCCACGCTCAGGGAAGCGCTAAGCTGTGGAGGGGCGGGGAGCAGCTGCCATCAGTCCAGGCACCTGGCGGATCCAGACTTCCAGAGTCGGGATGATGCTGTGCCTGGACTGATCTTGGAGATGTCAGTAGAGAGTGGATTTCAGTCCGCTCTCTGCTGAAAACAGGTCACAGGCGTGCAAAGCGAATTGCACTCCTGTGACTCATAGGAGAAGCCCAGCTAAATGAGCACAGGCTAGACTTCTCCTTTAAAGTGTATTGTATTTGTACTGTCTACCCTTAAGTTGTAAAGTGCTGTGTACACTGTCGGCACTATATAAATCCTGTATAATAACAATAATAATTAGAAATATACTCACAAATTGTATATTCACAAGCATAAATGAATCATAAGATTGGATCTCGCTGCACGTCCAAGGCATGGATAACCAATATGAAACACCTTTGCAATACTATAGTGCACAAAGCAAGTATGTTGATGCTTTTCAAGGGATCTGATGAAGAAGGTTTATCATTTGAAATGCTTTAGATACTTGCTAATCCACATTATATGCATGAAGACTGGAAGTGATGTGCTTTGCTATAGAAACAATTTACGTTAACTCTTACAAAATGTTACTGTCAAAACAAATACATGAGTAACACAGTAATAATGGCCATACACTGTTTGAATTTTGGCAAGTTTAACACCACCCACCCAATATCCCTCCATTGAAAAATCTAAAGCATCAAGAAAAATATTGTCTGCCAAACAGTGGCTGCATCCAATCAGATGGGGAATTTGTTGATCCGTGCTGTATAGCGTTATGTCACGTATCTGTGTATGGCCAGATTCAAACAACTGTAATTCAATATAGCTAGTAGTAGTTACATTTAACTTTTGTGTACTTTTGTTCTGTTCTTTTGAAACACTCGACATTGCAGGACAAATCAAGTTGAATGTGACTAATTACTACAAGCTACAATATATTATGACCTGGATAAATGAGAGCCTTTACAGATGTAACTCTTTGACGTCTATTCATAAAAAAAAATCATAGGACATGCCCCCACAAATTCTGATCATATTTTGCCTTAAATGTTAATTTCTTGTGATCGTCAGCTCATCTAGTGGCAATAATGTGGTAGTTATCTTGAAGTCAGGAAAAATACCCATTATGGCCTCTAGATGATGGATGGGCAAATGTTTGTGACATTCATCCAATTATTTTTTTTATAAATATATATATTTAGATGTATTTTATGTATGTAACTACTCAGTGAATAGAAGTATGTAAATAAAAGAAATATAACAGTCGATATAGTATTAACTTGTCAACAAAGACGATCATAAGTGAAGGTGAAAGAAATTCCCAGAGATACAGAATGTAAGCTCCATCCTTTTTGTCACTTACCCTAGGTTCACACCTAGGTTCACTTACCCTAGGTTCACACCTACTGTATGCATTTTTTAGTGCATTTTGCAGTTTGAAAAATGCAAACTGCACACAGTCCATTTAACATGGTTAGAGGATGAAGGGCGCCTCTGGATAACAGCATCTGGCTGGAGAGGATGTCCCCAATAAGATGGATATGGATTTGGCTGATAAACGTCAATACCAAAGCACTAGGGCAGCACTCCAAGAGGAAAGCAACAACTCTGAGGAAGAAAAGACAAAAAGAAGACGCCTCTAAGTGCAGAAACACCACGACTTTATTGCCAAAGGATTAAAAACACTTACTGGAAGTCTGAAGTAAAAGGGCTCATCGTGTTAAAAGTAGTCCAGCATTTGTGGTAGTTAGGCCCGGCCCTACCACAGGTCCCGGTGGGTCCATGGGACCCAGGCTGCAGCTTGAGCAGGGGTGGTCGAGGCCCCACCACCACCTCTATATGTCCTGACTCCCGCCGCCACTGGCTGCCGATGTACTGTGTACTGTGTGTGTTTGCAGTGGCATCGCTGGACACCATTCCGAGCACGGCGGAGGGTCCTGGAGGCAGGGCAAGGGAGTCTGTACTGATGGAGGAGGGGGTGGTTTGTCCTGAGGGGGATCTGTACTGATGGAGGAGGGGGTGGTTTGTCCTGAGGGAGGTCTGTACTGATGGAAGGGGGTTTATCCTGAGGGAAGTCTGTTCTGATTGGGGGGCTATCCTGAGGGGGGGTCTGTACTAATGGAGAGGGGGGAATTTATCCTGAGGGGGGGTATGTACTGATTGGGGGAGTTATCCGGAGGGGGTGTCTGTAATGATGGAGGGGGATTTATCCTGAGGGGGGTCTGTACTGAAGGAGGGGGGTTTATCCTAAGGGGGTCTGTACTGATGGAGGAAGGGGTGGTTTGTCCATAGGGGTGCCTGTACTGATGGAGGGGAGATTATCCTGAGAGGGGTCTGTTCTGATTGGGGGGTATCCTGGGGGGGGTCTGTACTGATGGAGGAGGGGGAGTACTCAGGGGCGACTATAGTTGGTGGAGGGGGGGGGGAAACACCATGTTTTACCACACCAGGTGATACCAATCTTAGTGGCACCACTGTGTGTGTAAGAAGAAGAGAAGTATCGCTAACTGCTGCCCGGTAATGGCATTACCACTCGGCCTCAGTGTTGCGGCCGCCAGCCGGGCGGATACAACAGGCAGCCAACATTACAGGACAATAGACAAGCAGATTGGTGAGAAGGCAACTGTTGGCGCAATTATTAGAAAATGGAAGTAGTTCAAGATGACGGTGAATCTCCCTCGGTCTGGGGCTCCATGCAAGGTCTCACCTCGTGGGGCATCAATGATCATGAGGAAGATGAGGAAACAGCCCAGAACTACATGCAGGACCTGGTCAATGACCCAAAGAGAGCTGGGACCACAGTCTCAAAGAAAACCATCAGTAACACACTACACCGTCATGGATTAAAATTCTGCAGCGCACGCAAGGTCCCCCTGCTCAAGCCAGCGCATGTCCAGGCCCGTCTGACGTTTGCCAATGACCATCTAGATGATCCAAAGGAGAAATGGGAGAAGGTCATGTGGTCTGATGAGAAAAAAATAAAGCTTTTTGGTCTAACCTCTACTCGCGGTGTTTGGAGGAAGAAGAAGGACAAGTACAACCCCAAGAACACCATCTCAACCGTGAAGCATGTAGGTGTAAACATCATTCTTTGGGGCTGCTTTTCTGCAAAGGGAACAGGACGACTGCACCGTATTGAGGGGAAGATGGATGGGGCCATGTATCGTGAGATTTTGGCCAACAACCTCCTTCCCTCAGTAAGAGCATTGAAGATGGGTCTGGCTGGGTCTTCCAGCATGACAACAACCCGAAACACACAGCCTGGGCAACTAAGGAGTGGCTCTGTAAGAAGCATCTCAAGGTCCTGGAGTGGCCTAGCCAGTCTCCAGACCTGAACCCAACAGAAAATCTTTGGAGGGAGCTGAAAGTCCGTATTGCCCAGCAACAGCCCCGAAACCTGAAGGATCTGGAGAAGGTCTGTATGGAGGAGTGGGCCAAAATCCCTGCTGCAGTGTGTGCAAACCTGGTCAAGAACTACAGGAAACGTATGATCTCTGTAATTGCAAACAAAGATTTCTGTACCAAATATTAAGTTCTGCTTTTCTGATATATCAAATACTTATCTCATGCAATAAAATGCAAATGAATTACTGAAAAATCATACAATGTGATTTTCTGGACTTTTGTTTTAGATTCTGTCTCTCACAGTTAAAGAGTACCTATGATAAAAATTACAGACCTCTACATGCTTTGTAAGTAGGAAAACCTGCAAAATCGGCAATGTATCAAGAACTTGTTCTCCCCACTGTACATTGTGAGCTTGTTATCTAGAAACATGTTAGTGCTGTTTCATTAGGGAACCCCTACAATTAGATATCCCGGTGTTCCCCACATATCACAATTTAACCAGTTCTGACAAATGCCACACAAACCTCATAACTTTCAAAACATTTCAGTACTGCTAACATCAGAAAAATCCTGTTACCATGAACATATACATTTCACAGTAGAATAAGTAGAACAGAGCTTAAGTTAAAGCACCAATGCTTTCTTAGCCACAAGTCTGATACTATTGTTCATCTTACCAAAATTATCTCATATCATGCCATTAAAACCTTGGCATATTCTTCAACCACGCAATAACCAACCCTGGAAAAAGGAACTACAACATTAAGACATAAGTTCATGTCACAATGATGAACAATCATTGGAAGACTACCTAAATATGTGTATTGGACCTGTACCTTTCCTAGCCTGTTCAAACAAGAATAGTGGTCTACAGCCAAATGTAGTCTCAGTTCATTGAGCAAAATCCTGACAAATTAGTGTCTGGCCTAGGCCATGAAAAACCCCAGACCATCCATAATAAATACCTCAAAGTCTATAAACATAGGAGGATCTTAGCTTTCAAGGTATCTTGCCAATATATTGCATTCACATGAAGACCAACCAGTAAGAATTTAGCCTTTACTAGTTCCAACGTCTCAAAGCTGACGTTTGAATGGATGTTATGTGGGTTTGACACATCAACAGTTTATTGAATTTAACCATTGGGAAATACCAACATTAGCCCACACAGAATCCTTTACTGCACGGGCTTTATGTGTGCATCTTAATCAGTAGTGAAACTTTAGTTTTTTAAAACTTTTTAAATACCATAATATCAGTTGGAAACCTTATCAGTTTGTGTTTAATCTGTAAAAAAAAAAAGAAAACTCTATACTTTTTTAATGCCCTGCCATGTTTAAGGCCTTTCCAATCCAAGTGCCTGCATCATCCTGTTTTTAGCCCTAATAAAGGGGGAGTGCTGAGCCCCTGAAATGCATTGACTTTTACAAAATACAAATCTTTTGAAAAGTCTGTACAAGATCCAGCAAAACCCCACAGTTGCTGGTGAGCAGCCTCTAGGACCAGAAACCACCCATCCCATTAAAATGCATAAGGTTCAGCACTCCTACATCATAAACATTGCATGTTTTACATAGCAGGCTCTAAAGTGAAAACACCTTTCTTCGAAAAATAAAAATAATCATATGGCCTTTTTCGAAACACAGGAGTGACTTCACAAAGTAAGTGACGTATTTAATTACAGGCCTGTCATGTAAAACATGGAGTTACACAAATGCAGCACAGTGGCTAAGTGGTTAGTACTTCCACCTACCAGCACTATGGTTATCGGTTTCAATGCCAACCACAGCACTGTGTGCCTGGAGTTTGCATAGTTACATAGTTAATCTTGTTGAAAAAAAAACACAAGTCCATCCAGTTGAGCCAAAATAGAAAAAAACAAACACACACACAAATAGAAAACCTCCATATATACAATCCTATACCCACAGTTGATCCAGAGGAAGGAAAGAAAAAAAATATTCCAATAAAGCATGATCCGATTTGCTCTAGCATGGGAAAAAATTCCTTCCTGATCCCCCAACAGACAGTCGGATATTCCCTGGATCAACTTTACCTATAAATATTGATATCCAGTTATATTATGTACATACGGCTACGGCTCTAATCAGGACGCCTATTAGAGCCCATGACTCTAATCAGGCGCTTCCAAAAAATACCCGCCGCCGTAATTCAGGTGCCCGTTGCCCGACAAGGGGCGGACACCTGAATAGGGGGCGGCAGCAGCGACCATAGATAGATGCATGCAATGCATGCATCTATCTATGGTGAGAGAGAAGTGACAGGAGAGAGGGGGCGGCACTCCTGCGTCCTTTATGGACACACCGCCACTGAAATCCACGTGACAACAACAATACTAAATAATTTACTTACTGTTAACACCACATACATCGTTCCCTATCTTTCAAGCCTGGTAAAGGGGCAAGGTTACATCCACTGAAACACATTGGTTTTGTGTACAGTCTTCTTTCTGATTTTATAATGGAATAGACTTCGATCTTTTGTGCTTCAATTCTAGATTCACTAAGATCACAAACAAGGATGAACATAATTACAATTGTAGCGGTGTAGTTGCCACTAGTAACAAACATCCACCAATTCACCCCGCTGCCAGACTCCCATAGATCACTTGCAGAGACAATGAACAGTCCTTTGCTGGTTTCCCGCAGACTATTACTTGCAGAACTTCCTCACCCATGACCGTATAAGGATGAGGACATCACTCTTGACCGTGTAAGGGTGATGTTCCCAGAAACCCTCTCCTCCTGCACAAACTTATCCTGTAGTTATCAATGTAATGAAATGTCACATATTCTTCTGTAAGCAAGAAGGACCCACTCTGAATAGTTCCTTAAGCTGGCTCTGGTTGCTCACTGCTACTAGGCCAGAGGCCTGCAGCACCTCTCCCCGGAGGCCTAGTAGGTTAAAAGCACATGTTGGATGGTGGACTTCTGTTCCCTGCCAGCCCAGCTTGCAAATCCTGTGCCCTCAGGCCACATCATTTTGACACATATCCCCACAGTCTCTCCGCTGATCCAGGACTCCTCATCATTGACCGTGTAATGATGAGGACTTTGCCAATGGCCATGTAAAAGCAAAGTTCCCTCACAGACTTCCTGGTACATCCAGCCCTCCACTGTGGTACACTCACCGACCTTTCTCTGTCCTGAGTCCTTGATGGAAAACTTGATCGGACCATACATTCCGACAGCTTCACCTGCCCCTCTGCTCCAGGAGTTCCTTATCGATCACCGTGTAATGATAAGGACATCGCCAATGACCGTGTAAAGGTGAAGTTCCCTTACAGTTCTTCCTGGGCATCCTCCTGCGATCCAGCCCTCCTGCTGCTGTCTAGTATTCCATTCTCCACTTCACTTAGCCGACTTCTCCCCCCAGTGGCATGTTACCTCAGCTTATATAGTAGGCCCGCCCCCTGCCAATTCCAGTTGGGGATTGGTCAGGGCTCCCACATGAGCTGCCTGCCACTCCAGTTCCAGGCCCTGCCCCTCTTCCAGAACATTCTCCCTGGAAGCAGGGGAGGCGCCTCAGAACCAGAGCCCAGGTGGTCACAACAGACAGGCCTAGCTTGCAGCATAGGCCTGCCTAAATTTACCTGTGCTGACAGTCTATTTAACAAAAAATCCTATTACTAGCACCTACCTATTGGTAGAGGGTGCTACACAATTATTATGGCAGGTTTGGATATTCATTTTTCAGTTCTGAGTGGAATTTAGTGGGAAACACTCTGTTTCTGTCAAATGCACAATTTGTATTTTGGAAGAAGATTTTCTTTCTTGACAGGTTTGTAGATAAGAAATTGCAGACATGAAAATCTCTTGTGTGACCCTCGCAATAACCGAAACAGCAACATTCCCCAACAGCACAGAATAGGGATGATATGCCAAAAGATTCTGCTGTCAAATTCATCTCTGATTAATTTAAGAATTACATGTCCAACTTGTTTTAATAACACTTCAATTCCATTAAACAGAAACCATCCTGCTAGAAAGATCTTTCCATTATTGCGATGGCAAATTGACAATTTAATGGTGATTGAAAAAGGCATGCTTTATGTAAGGGAACCAAATCAGAGCAGAGGCACAGAGCCCAAGTTGTTATCCAACACAGACCATGCTAATACAGTTTTCTTTGTATTAATTAGAGCAGAAGACTCAGATCCTCCAAGCTCAGCCCTTGATAGTCGTCCAGCAACATCTTAGATCACTTACAATAATCAGAAGTTTCTGATGTCTGACTTCATTAGGACAATGTTTTTCAGGATTTCTGTGTTCTGCACCTTGTTCTCAGATAATCTGTCATGTATAATCATATCACAATGCAAATGAATGCTCGATCATCGCCAAAACTTATCAAGCATGGGCGAATTTCATGCATACGAATCACAAGTTCTTGTTTGGTTTCTAATCCAGCACTTTTGAAGTGAGAGCAAATGATTACAGAGACCTTCCATTAGCAGCTGTGTCCATGGCACTGAACCTTGAAGGTTGTAGAACATACAACAACACAGGACATGATCTAGTGCAGGACTCTGTAACACGTTCATGAAGTTGGCCAAGACTGTACTGTGATCAACACACAATGGTACAGGTACAAACGTTTTTAAACATTTAGTCAGAAATGATCAGACCCTTAGAATATGATATGCAACTAAAGTATGTATTCGGCATGAGGAACAGCCCCAAAGCTATTACAGGAGTGACCACAAATAGTTAAAGAGACCCTGTCAGCCCCTCAAAAAATCATACCTGAAGTTCCCAGCAATAAAAAAGCCATTATACTAACCACTCCAGTTGCCCCCATCTCCTACCTTTCCTCCATTTCAGAACTGCAGCCTCTGAAAGACTCTTTGGTCTTCAACACCGTTTTGGATGCCTATGTCCTCTGCAGCAAGCTGTGGCTCCTTCTTTTAACCCGTACATCACTCAGGACTCAGTAGCAGAATTCCCAGAACTGTTAAATGTGATAGATTCTTTCAGAGGCTTTAGAGCTGTAAAGGAGAAGATATACGGTATGCCTGATGGAGAGGTTAAGTATGGTGTTTCTTCCCTTGCAGGGAATCACAATTTTTTCTTTTGAGAGAGAGAGAAAGACTGTTCGGGTCTCTTTAAATTTAAATCTGAAAACCAAATTATTTTTTTTTTGTCTTGGATAAATAAAGAAGGGTCAAAACATTTTTTGCTACATGCTTGGGAGGATTTCCCCCACTTACTGTACCACATATGAAATCTCTCAAAAGTGAAGGGAAATCCTCTCTTCTCTTAAAACTGGTGTTCCCATTGGAGGATTTTACCTACATTTCTTGTCCCAGTGACATTTGTAAAAGTTTGGAAAATGCTAATTGTCTACAGTAGCTGTCATGCTAATGACAAATAAGGACTGCTGAACCTTTTTGATGCTATAGAGGTCATCATAAAAGCCAAACACCGGGCGCTTTAAAAAGAGGTCAGCAATGGCAGCACCTGTATTACTCTCATGGGAGGTTTCTTTCAAACAACCTTGTAGCTATACTTTATATTTTCAACCTGTAAAAGAAGTCTATAAATACCTACTTTTCCAGTTGTCTGTTCCACTGAACTCCACTCCAATGCTGAGGAATCTGCTGAAGCCTGAGCTGAAACCCACACTTCCAGGAGTGTAAATGGCCTGATCCTGCACAGCTTCCACTGGTTTCTCCCTTTAACCTCCATGTCAAACTCCATACTGAAGTGAAAACAGTGATGCAAGTTACCCATAGGCAGTGGTCTTTGGGCTTCAAGGTCCTATTAACAGGAACAGGTGGTTCTGCTCATCATGGTTGGCTTCACAAATAGAAATTAGGGAGATGAGAATGGTCTTTGTAAGGTTTATATATATTAAGTTTTCCCAGGAACTCCGGGTAAATGGAATTTTTACTGTGACTGTTGAAACACACAGGTTGTGAGCATGGTTTTATGCAAGCTAGTCTTTGACTGTCTCTAATTAGCCATAAAACCAATATGTATTCAATGTTTTTTGGTATTTAAAGGTAACATTTGAAAACCTTAATCAGTAGCTGAAAATTGAGGGGGCAAGGGTTCATTTACACTTTATCTACCTAAGGGGCAGTAAAGCAACAACTTCCAGGCAATCAGAAGGTGATACTGCTTGGAATACTGAGTCACAACCATGAACAAAGATTTTTCTCATAATTGCTGCATGGTCCCATAGGTGTGTGCACAGAGTGCGCCAAGTGTGCCTGGGCACACCCTAATCATCCTTTGTGGCGCAGATTCCCTCAGTTTAGACCCCTGACATTTCACCTAATGGGGCTCCTAATAAAATTGTAAAAAATAATAAAAATAAAATCTACTGACACCATCCACTGCTCTACTTACACCAATCTCTGTTCTACTGACACTGTCCATTGCTCTACTGACACAGTCAGTATATAGACACATGCACACACACGCAAATATGTTTAAGCTTTGCGTGGCCCCATTCACTTGAATGGGCTTCATTTGGTGGTGGTTAAGTCAGTTCTCTGAAGCTGGTTTTATGATTCTAACCATCAGGCTTCTATCTGTCTACCAGGTAAGAATGGAGGCTCCTTCCCACCCAAAGCTTTCCAAAGCCTTTAAGCTCCATGATCCAGAACAAACCTATTAAAGTAAACTGAAGGCAAAACTTTGTTTTTGGATTATAACACCTGCCATGTTATATTGCTATCAGTGTCCCTGTTGTGTAAAATCAACCCTCTCTATTTGGCCTGGTGGATGTTATTACAAAAAATAAAAGTGAAAGAAAATCCTAAATATGAGAGGTCATCATAATGAGGATAGAGGGGAAAATCTTCCAATGGACACACAACTTCTGGTCACCCTAGTAACCACCAGGGTTTTCCCTCACTTTTTCCCTCAACCCCCTGACAGGGGTTAAAACCCTACATTGCTCCATTCAAAGTAAAAACAAGTTTTGCCTTCAGTTCTAACAAAAAGTTTGTTAAAGCGGAACTTCACCCTAAAGGGGAAGTTACGCTTAATGCCCTCCTCTTCTATTTTTGACACTTGTTTTTGGGGGGTACCTGGAAGTTCTCTCTCTGCCCGCAACTATCTGGGACACGTCACAGGTCCCAGAAGGCAGTGGGACTATCCACAAATCGCAGTGCGACTTGCGCATGTGCAGTGGGCAGCCAGCTGTGAAGCTGTAAGGAATCACAGCCAGCTGCCATAGTAAACATGCTGGTGCTGGAGACCCGAAGACCGCTGAAGAAGCGGTTTGGGTGAGCACAGCGCTGGACCCCTGGACAGGTAAGTGTCCTTTTATTAAAAGTCAGCAGCTACAGTATTTGTATTTTTTTATCCAAGAGGCTTTAACTATTTATCAAAGTATGTCACATTTGTTGCTCACCTAACACCTGGATTTTCCATTCATCAATAAAAAAAAAAAAAAAAATTTCTTGAGCATTTACCATATTTTTAATATGCCAAAGTTATATTCACCAACACCAATGGCTTTCACCAACACCAATGGCTTTAAAACATTTGCTGTTTTCTAATAGACAACTGTTGTTTTCAGAAACAAAGAGTCACTGATACCTGTGCAATACAATGATATTTGATCCCTGTACCCCGAGCCGCTTGCAAATTATAACACCGGCAAATAGTGGGAGCAAAAGAAGGACTGGTGAATATGTCTGTTATAATGAATATTCCTCATGTCTTTATGGCATAACTGTCAGCCTTTTAAAAGTTGTTCTTGGGGGAGGGAATTAGAACCTAAATTGGGAGATTCAAGCCTTTCGATGAAGGCTCCATTTACACTAGTGCTATTTGTCATGGGACTTTAGACATCAAAGTCGCAAGACAAGTCGCATCCCATTCTTTTCAATGGTACCCATTTCAAATTGATGCGACTTAAAGTCGCAGCGACTTTGAAAAGGCGTTTGCACTTTGGTGCGACTTTGTTCCAGAGAGTGTAAAGGTGGATAAAAGTCACATCAAAGTTGTGCTCCGAAGTCGCACTCGAAATTTCGTGACTTTAGAATCACGCTAGTGTGAATGGAGCCTTAGGTCAAACTAGGACCAGAAGGGTGCACAGAATGGGCTTTTCTGGCTAATAAAGGTAATAGCACACACCATACTGTGCCTGCTGCTAAGCAAGGCTATTACTTTTGAAAGTTTAAAAAGGCCGGCAGGTTTACTTTAAGGCAAGTTTGTAGCATTCAAAATGTCCATCCTTATGATAGGAAATGGTAAAATTCCATCATATGTTATAGGTTTACTGAGCTCATTCAAAGCATATGTCAGCACAGGGTGGATCTGAGAAATGTTAAAGGATCGGCAGAAATAAAGCCCCTACAACAGTCATAAAAAAACTGCCTGACAAAGATATAAGTAACGGCCAAATATGTTGGGCAAGCTATAAACATTTTGTTTTAATGGTATTGTTTCTCAATAAAGGAGAACTCCACTAAGTACTGTGTGTACCTAAACTGAATTCAATAACCAAACAATTGTAATTTTCTAGCATTATGTGTATTTTTTGTATTTTTCAATTGCCAGCAATATAAATACCTGAATGTGACCTTGTATCAGCCTTTTGCAACCTTGTATATCAGAGCTCAAACAGGAAGAGAGAGAAGCAGCACAAGAATCAGTTGTGCTGTAGTGATCACATGCTAACACAGAGCATGTGGACAGAAAGAGAGAGCAGAGTGAAAGAGAGATAAGCTGAACAGTCTGCTGCTTCTCCTTTGCTGTCCAGTCACAGGTGGGCAGGGTGGATAAAAGTCAATGATTATTTTTTTTAAATCAGCTTTTTTTTTTAATTTAAATCAGATTTTTTAGATTGTTATCAAATTTATTTAAATAAAAAGCTTTTGGAGTAAAAATGTATCTAAAGATTGTTTTCTATTTAACCACTTCAATACCAGGCACTTTCCCCCCTTCCTGCACAGGCCGATTTTCAGCTTTCAGCGCTGTCACACTTTGAATGACAATTGCGCGGTCATGCAAGACTGTACCCAAACAAAATTTTTATCATTTTGTTCCCACAAATAGAGCTTTCTTTTGATGGTATTTGATCACCGGGGGTTTTTATTTTTTGCTAAACAAATAAAAAAAAGACCGAAAATTTGGAAGAAAAAAACTTTTTCTTTGTTTCTGTTATAAAATTTTGTAAATAAGTAAGTTTTCTCCTTCACTGATGGGCACTGATGAGACTGCACTGACGGGCACTGATAAGGTGGCACTGATGAGGTGGCACTAATGAGGTGGCACTGATGAGGTGGTACTGATGGGCACTTATGATGAGGCACTAATATGCAGCACTGATGGGCACTGATAGGTGGCACTGATGGGCACGTATAGGTGGCAGTGATGGGCACTGATAGGCGACAATGATGGGCACTGAAAGGCTGCATTGATGGGAACTTATAGGTGACAATGATGGGCACTGATAGGCGGCACTGATGGACACTGATGGGTACTGATAGGCAGCTCTGATGGGCACTGATAGGTGGCAATGATGAGCATTGATAGATCGCTCTGATAGGCAGCACTAATGAGAAGGCACTGGCAGGCATTACTGATGGGCACTGATTGGCACCTCTAATGGGCACTGATTGGCAACCCTGGTGGTCACAGGTGGGCATACCTAGTGGTCCTGGGTGGGCATCCCTGGCGGGCACGGGTGGGCATCCTTGGGGGGCTGCGCTGATAATCAATCAGCACAGACTCCCCCTGTCAGAAGAGCAGCCTACTTGCGTCTGTCAGTGCGAGTGGAGGAAAAGGCGTTATATGGCTCTTCCAGTTAATGCTGTGATCAGCTGTGATTGGACACTGCTGATCATATGGTAAAGAGCCTACGTCAGAGGCTTTTTACCGAGATCTGTGATGCGGTGTGTCAGATTGACACACCACGCCAACGATCGCCACGCAATTGCGGCTTATCCTGCTGGACGTCATCACCAGCCGTCCCATTAAAGTGAATGGGACTGTGGGTGAGTCAACAGCAGGTCAGAAGAGGAGAGGCTGTGGGACAGAGATGACAGTTGCTCTTTAAAAATTACGATTTAAATCGAGTTGATTTAAATCAAGCCTTTTTACTAGTGATTTAAATCATGATTTAAATTGTGATTTAAATCGACTTGAGTTAAATCAAATCCACCCTGCAGGCGGGGGAGGAGCAAGACCTGCCTGTGTTACCTGTAGAAGAGAAATAAATATGTCACACACCCTGCCAGACAGGGCTGTACTGTGTGACTCTCAGGACTAGATGGACAGACATACAATCTTTTGGAATATAAAACATCTTCCATATACATGTTTCATTTGTTTCTTTAGCCACTCGCCTACATTTCAGCTTTAAAGCCTAGTACACACCACTAGTTTTTTTTCTGTGGTGAAAAAAAAAGTAAAGCTCCAGTTGGAGCCGCTGTACTAACAATCTGGTGTTAGTACAGCAATCTCCACTGCTATGCTATTGTGTTCTGACAGGAGACGGCCCCCCCGCCAGATTACTCCGGTCAGTTTTCTCTGCCATTGGCTGAGAGAGCTGATCGGGAGCTGGTCAGCGGCTGGTTTTCCAGCATGCTCGTCTGACAGAAGCCGGCTGAAAGGCTGGCTTCTAGGGCGTGGTTTGCTCTGCTCTGAGATGGCCACCTAAACAGAACTCTCCTGCTTCACGGAGCTTTCACCAAGCACTGCAGGGACCAAACGAGCCACAAATTCACCAAAAACATGGGAAAAAACGACCACACTCCCTCGGCATCCAACAGCCTCAAAGATCTGCTCTCGCAATCCATGGGAAAAATGCCAGCAATGTTCGAATGGCAATGGAAGAAGGCCATGCGGCCTCAGAGATGGATCAAGCCTGCTTGGCCAACTTCCACGCAATAACACAGCAGGATGGCGGAGGCCCGCCTGCCTCAACCACACACTCCCTATGCCTCACAGATCTCCAGGTGGTGGCGTCGGACATCAAGGCTACTCTATCAGCCACCATCACAGATCTGAAAACCGACCTCCACTCCATAGCGGCACGGATGGGGACAATGGAGCAATCAATGACCCGCCAACGCTCATCATATACAAATCTGTCCCATATACTAGAAATCCACAGACATCTGGAGGACCTTGATAATAGAGGGTGCCGCAATAATATCCCTATTAGAGTGATCCCAGAGTCTGTGGAACAACAGCATATTGAGCAGACTATCATTGGAAAATTCAATGAACTGCTAGATAGGCCGGCTGACTCCCCCATAGAATTTGAAAGAATGCATAGAGCACTCAGACTAAGGGGTCGTGAGAATGACCCTCCCAGGGACATAATATGCTGCCTTGTAAACTTTCCATTAAAAGAAGCAATCCTCAGAGAAGGAAAATAGCGCAATCGAGTTTTATTAAATGGGACTGACATTAAACTTTTTCAGGATCTCTCCACCATTACTCTCCAGCACAGGAGAGCCCTACGCCCCCTACTGGATCAGCTTCGCACAAGAGGAATTCCATACAAATAGAAATTTACCTTTTGTTTGTCTGCCACGTGGTGCGGTCACACAGCCCAATCCTGTACACCTGATGAACTGCAGACATTTTGCGACACACTGAATATACCACTAACCAAAGTTCTAGAGTAGTATAGCTCTTTTTCCATCTCAGAAACCAGGATGGAAGTCTCTAACATCTGCACCCCAAGAGCACAGAGATAAAGGGATGAAGAAACAGAAACAACTCTTTATCTTCAAATCATACCCCGAATCGCAGAAGAGAAGATCCCAGAAGACAGGCCATTCATCTCCTCGGAGAAGAGATCGCATGGACACCTAAACCCTGTCTCAGCAATTATATCTAACAGACCTGCCTAACTAAATAGACCTGCACTAGGAGCAAGGTCTTTGTTCTACGCCTCCGCTCTAACAGCCAACTAAGTGTTTACCATAGTTAGAATTTTTCTCTTTTCTCTTAAATACTTTTAACTGATTACAGACACTAATTAATTGCTGTTTACCCAGTTAACCTTCCACAGTGTTTGCAAGAGATCTAGTTTTCAAGAAGAACATTGCAACCCTCCCTGATCTGCAAGGCACTACACCTTCTTAACCATCCTGAACTGTGCCCTCCGCACCCGCAGAAAGTATAAATTTGCTATCATTGTTTTCTATTGTTTATTGCAAGTTTTTGATATATGAAAGGCTGGCTTCTGACGGACCGGCTGACATACACACGGGCCAAATGTCGGTCGGTTTCTATTGAACTGGCCAATGTCGCCCGACATTCGGCCTTTGTGTACTAGGCTTAAGCCTCCTATCAACAAAAATATATAGATTTACCTTTCTGCCACCTCTCTCCCACTCTATTCATCACTAGGGGCTGAAGGAAATACACCATACATTCAAATATGAAGGAGCATGTGACTCATTCCATGTGACAGTGCTTGGCCAATCAGTGCTGTCACATACATAGCCTTGTGTATCGTACACATCCAACAACTTGTGGGTTACACAGGGCAGCTGAATGGAGTGGCAGGGGACTAAGTCTCCATTCATACTACAGTAGGGTGTCATCAGTTGTAGCACATATGCATGTTTTTCGTGTGTTGCCAGACTTCATGCCTAGGGCGGCCCATTCACCTTAATGGGCTGCCCTCCATGGTAAATAAGCTCATGTACCTTCTTGAGCTTTTCCACATTTGTTGCATGTTTTTGTGCTTGAAAAAAAATAAATAAATTTTTGGCTTGATGCATTTAGGGTGGCATTAAAAGAGAAGTATGTGTTTTCTTTTTTTTAATAATCATACTTACCTAGGTGAATACAGCATCAGTCCGATGCTGCATCTGTCCCCTGGTGCATCTGTCCCCTGCATCTGTCCCCTGGTGAGAACCAAGCGATCTAACACCGCAAATCGCTCGGTTCTCACAGCTCTCCAAGCAGATTATGAAAGCTGCACAAACATGAACTCTTCACAGCAATGTCTCTGTCCCTCAATCAGAGTAACATGTGGCTGCATAGTAAAGTTTCTAGAAGACTCCACAGACTCAAGCTGAAAATCACCATAATATAGTTCAGAATTACAACAGCCACTTGTAATTATCCTCATAAATAGCATCCCTCTTAGAGAAATCCAGGATAGCTCTGGTAACACAGGTGAACAAAAGGATAAAGAGCCACCCCACTGAAATTAAAGTACTCTGGTAGCAACTGGAGATGACCTTCCCACAGAAGCCTGGTCTTCCAGTAAAGGACTGGAAAAGTTAGGCCTGGTTCACACCTATGCAGTTTGCTTTCGATCCGCTTCTGCTGTGCTTTTTGCAGTGCGTTTTGCATTTTTGCACACGTGTTTTTTATGCTTTTTTTCACGTGCTTTTTGATGCATTTTGCATTTTTAGGCTTTTTTTCCCGTCAATTTGTTGTTGAGCAGATTAAAAATGCAAAACGTGGCAAAAACACACTACATGCTTTTCTGCACCTTCTCCATTGAAGTCTATTGAACCAAAAATGTACAATTTTGCTCTTTAAAAAGTCCCTGACCCTTTACAAAAATGCAGCGGCTGAAAAAAGCATAGATGTGAATGTGTCCCGTAGTAAACCAAGTTAAAAAGACTGTAGTACATTTCAGCAAAAAACACTAAAGGATGCAGGGGGTGTGATCCAAGGTTTATTAGGCTGTGGCCGGGCTGCTGGCATGCCAGTTTTGACAGTGGAGGACCTCTCACCTGGCTGCAGATCCCTTTCCCAGCTACCTCTTCCTCATCAGGTTTGACCTCTTTGAGCTGTTGAGGGTGGGAAGCTGAGAAACTTATGTTCCCTGGGCATGTCCAGCATCCCAGGAAGTTTAGGAATATGGAGTTGAAAGGGTCTGCATTTTGCATTTGAGAATAGTGAATAAATGGGCACCGCAGTGATCGCACTACAAGTATATACTACTGAAAGCAAAGCACAGGTTAATTTTAAAAATGTGTCTTTATTTTCTAACACAAATACAGGGGAAATGTAGCTTTACAAGAGATGAATTTACAATTTATTCTAAAGTGGTGCTTTGCTTTGTTTTAAATGAATGGTAAAATGTGGTATTTTAAGAGCTGTCCATAGTACTTGAGGATCTACCATAATAATAAAAGAACACTTAGACATGTAGTGGTTCACCAGTTAGTAATATGTTTCTGTCAATTTTTTCAGTGCCTGTACTAATAGGTTAGTGCAAAAAATCAGTTAAGTAGCTTAAAACATAAAATGAATCATTTTTACTACTAATTATTTGCCAGTAGAATCCTAGACACCACAAACTGTCAATAGTTAACACCTTCTTGTAAAGCAAGGAGGTCCAAAAAAAATTACCCCGAACAATGAAATATCCATGTGTAGGGATCTGCTGCCCTCTATTGTTAGCTATTACAATATTATGTATAATTTTGTATTAGCACTTCCTGTCTCCTGGAGGCTGGTTTTAAAACACAGAAGGAGGAATTAGAGAGAGAAAGTCTCAGCCACATGTGCTGTCCATGCTGCTAAATTCAAACCAGAAGACATTATTATGCAAGTATTCCTATTTTCCAATAGTTTAACTGTAGAGTGTGTTACTGAATCATTGTAACAGACAAAGTTTCTCTGTCCTGTTGTTATTATCTCACATGCACAGTGCCAGATAGCTAGGTCTGTGCTACTGTATGTGTGTAATGATCAACTTTCAGTATATTATTAGGTGAATCTATTCATTGCAATAGAGTTTATATGCAGCTCCTGTTATTTTAGTTAACCCTGTCCTTTCTGGTCTGGGATTCTATAGCCAGTTTTAGCTTAGGGCTCAATACGCAGCATAGGTTAGAGCCAGGTTAGGCATCCGACGGCCACTTCTGGTAGTTGGAGGTCCGATTGCGTGACAGATTAGAAACAACTAAACAGGGCATAAGGTGCAGGGTAGACAGGCTGACTCTAAGTTCCGGTGCCACACCACAGTTTCTCTGTGTGAGAAGCTGCATTCTAGGCTGGTTGGACAACAGTTGGAGGATCTCCCCATCACCACTGATCTTGTCTTCTGGTCTCTGACACAAAGACAGATACCACATCATGATCAACTCCAGAAGCCCCTGAAACTGGACTTTGGAGATATCTCTATTATTAATGAAATGTGCACAATTCCATGAGGACTCCTATCCGGTCCTTTGCTGATAATACCTGTTTGTACATTGGATGTGTGTACTGTTATTAATCTTGTCTGATATAAACTTTGTATTATTTCCATATTGGTGTGCATCTATATACTCGTAGTTAATGTTATATGCGGGTTGCAATAGTTTTTCTGCTCCCAATTACCTTTGTTAGATTACTGGTTAAATTCTCAGGAAGGGAATCCCCTCTGTTGAGAGAGCCCCTGTTCTGGGTGGAGGCACTGCAAACTTTCATGTTCGCTTATTTACCACCAGGTTTAGCGCAATATTCTGTTTAGGGAGGGCCATTTCCCATAACCCCCAAACAAAGTACTACGCATGTTTTTTATAGAGTGGCACTGAGGTCCACTCTCATCCGACAATGCAGAGCAGGCATGCTGACAAATTCCTAATGTGTGCAGTGCATGTGGTGCACGCAGGCCATGAGTGGGGTGGGTTTCCACTGTGCACTCCACTACACATATGAGCAATTTAATTTGGATGCCTGGCACTTGTAGGAGATCTACATATGCTGACTGAAGTCCTTCCAGCCTTTTCCACACACGAGCTGTCTACATGGACAAGTCTCTTGTTCCGTATGAGGCACCCCTGCCCTGGGCTGGCTAAATTTAGTATATATGTCTACTGTAGTCAGCCGAGTTGCAATTCATTTCCAGGTCTGATTGGGGTTTATCTAAACCTAGTGGCTGATTGCTTTTGTCTGCTTCTGAAAGAATATTCCAGAAATAGAAAAAGGAGGATCAATCACTGGGTTTTGAATAGTTATCTAACCCTAGTCAGTCCTGGGGAGGCTGACCCAGAAAATATGGCTGGGGAGAAGATGAATATTTTGGAGGCTCTAGTCTCTCTCTTCTCTGGGGCTTCTTTCCTGAGAGGGGACATGTATGTTGCCCTGTACACACGGTCGGATTTTCCGACGGAAAATGTGTGATAGGACCTTGTTGTCAGAAATTCCGACCGTGTGAAGGCTCCATCACACATTTTCCATCGGAATTTCCGACACACAAAGTTTGAGAGCTTGCTATAAAATTTTCCGATAACAAAATCCGTTGTCGGAAATTCCGATCGTGTGTACACAAATCCGATGCACAAAGTGCCTCGCATGCTCAGAATAAATTAAGATACGAAAGCTATTGGCTACTGCCCCGTTTATGGTCCGGACGTACGTGTTTTACGTCACCACGTTTAGAACGATCGGATTTTCCGACAACTTTGTGTGACCGTGTGTATGCAAGACAAGTTTGAGCCAACATCCATCGGAAAAAATGCTAGGATTTTGTTGTCAGAATGTCCGATCAATGTCCGACCGTGTGTACAGGGCATTAGTGTGTTCCAGGAAAGCTACCATAACTAAGCCTTGGCGTGTGTCATCTGTTGGGGGCCTGAAAGATGCTACCTTTAGAAGGTGGGCTGGAGAAGAAACCTTCATTGAAGAGTGTGCAATGGGATAGAAAGGAGATGCCTTCTGGACATTGTGAATAAGACCTTTCACCCATAGCGCCAGGTACTGATGTCTTTTTGAGGGTTAGATGCCAGAAGTTGTTGCAAGGACTGAGTGTGATAGGGTCTCAGATTTGCTGGCTGTCCCCTTTTATTCAGCACTATTTTTTAGGGCCCAATACTGCTGGAACAAAGATATTTTTCAGGAAGCTGATCGCTGAAGTCAATGTGCCTAGGATATCCTGTACCCTCAACCCTCCTCCCTGCATTTGTTTAAGATCTGCCATAAAACCTTTTTAAGACCCCCCCCAGTCTGCGCCTAGATTTTTTTATGCAACTGGGACTGGATTTAGGGTGGGCAGCCTTTGAACGGGTAAGGGAGATGCAGTTTATTTCCAGCAGCCTCTTTGGGAGTCATTGCTATACGTATGACAGACTAGTTGCCTTTTCCTACTCTGGTCCACATAGAGAAAGCAGTGCAAGCAAGAAGTGATGCACAGTAACACTTTCATGCTAAGGAACAAAACAGAACATGTAGCAAGACAGTAAGGATGCAGCTTCAGGGGGCTATAGGGAAGGCAGCATGTCGGGGGCCACACAGCATGTCGGAAATTTAGTTGTTTTTGCAGCAGGATGTGAATAGTGGTAGTTTCAGGTAGGGCTCCATTCTGACGTGCTCTCGGGGGGTTCAGGTAGGCTGTACAAGAAGGCCCCTAATGGTTGTCCTGTACACAGTGTTTGTGTATATGCATGTGTATACAGTGTGTACATTTGTGTATAATGTGTGTGTGTTTGTGTGTGTATGCACTGTGTGAGCATAGGTCGTACTGTTGTATTATGCATAAGAGCAGTGGACTCCAAACTGTGGCCAGGGGCCAGATGTGGCCTTTTAATTGCTTGTATCCAGCCCTTGGGGCACTGTGGAGCATAATTCCCTTGAATCGGCACAATTCCTCCCAATGACATCAATGATGGGGCACAATTTCTTCCAATGACACCAATGATGGGACACAACTCCTCCCAATGACACTCACAAAGAGGCCCAATGACACTAATGGTGGGACACAATTCTTTCCAATGACACTAACAATGGGTCCCAATGACTCCAAAGATGGGACACAATTTCTTCCATTGACACCAACAATGGGGCCCAGTGACACCAATGATGGAACACAAATCCTCCCAATGACACCAATGATGGAGCACAATTTCTCCCAATGACACTAACAATGGAGCCAAACTACACCAATGATGGGACACAATTCCTCACACTCACACCAATAATGGGGTGCAATTCCTCCTACTGACACCAACGTTGGGGCATTGTTTACTGTCCTGATCTTGTACATAGTTCTTTTTAGGGTATCCTACTCAATTCCACAACCCTATCCAAGTTACCCCAAAAACAAAAACACCAAAAAGATTGCCCCTGGTCTTGTTATTGAGCCAGAGAGTGACTGTCGGTGGGGCAATTACTAGAAAAAAGGAACCCTGGCATATTTCCAGCGACTCCTACGGGGATAGAGCTATCTACATGACATACTTCTTTCCTCTGTATATGCACAATGCATTAAACACTCCTGCACTCTGTATGTTACATATAGTGTTGACGAGCAGTTTGGACTGATCATAAGTTCGGCCTGAACATCACCCACTTGATGAACACCCAAATTTGCGGGGTGCTTGGCGGGATGTTCGCCTGCCGAGCGCCCCACAATGCAATGCGCACTGCACAGTGCATTCTAAGCCCTGACTGGCTGAAGCAATGCTCCTGACCGCTGGCCAAGTGCAAGGCTTTGCCCAATCAGGGCACAGTGAATAGCTGGTTGTTAAGGAGCGGCCCAGGAAGCCAGCCGCTGCGTCCCTAACAACGGATGAGTCATCAGCTGTCAATGGGCTTCCCCACTGACAGCTGAATGAAAAACATTGCCAGCAATAGAAAAATGTAAAACATCCGCGTGGGGGTCTCCCTCCAATCCATACCAGGCCCTTTAGGTCTGGTATGGATTTTAAGAGGAACACCACGCCGATTTTTTCTAAAAAAACAACATGGGGTCCCCTCAAAATCCATACCAGACCGTTGGGTCTGGTATGGATTTTAGGGGGAAACCCCACGCCAAAATGTAAAAAAAAATGGCGTAGGGTCACCCCAAAATTTATACCAGACCCTTATCCGAGCATTCAGCCTCGCAGACCAGAAAAGGGGCGGTGAGCATGCGCACCCCTCTCCTGAACCATACCAGGTCACATGCCCTCAACATGAGGGGTGTCCTTGGGGCAGGGGGGCTCTCCTCCCCCCACCTGAAAGCACCTTTTGCCTATGTTGATGGGGACAAGGGCCTCTTCCCCACAACCCTGGGCTGTGGTTGTGGGGGTCTGGGGGCAGGGGGCTTATTGGAATCTGGAAGCCCCCTTTAGCAAGGAGGTCTCCAGTTCCTGGCCCCCCTATGTGGATAAGTAGAGGTACATTGTACCCCTACTCATTCACAAACAAAAAGTGTCAAAAAGAAATAAAAACACACACTCAGTTTTTGACCAATCCTTTAAAGTGATACTAAAGTCTTGTTTTTTTTCATTAAAAATAACAAACATGTTATACTTACCTGATCTGTGCAGTGGTTTTGCACAGAGTATCCCAGATCCTCCTCTTCTTGGGTCCCTCTTTGGTGCTCCTGGCCCCTCCCTCCTGTTGAGTGCCCCCACAGCAAGCAGCTTGCTATCGGGGCACCGAAGCTGAGTTGCAGCTCCCTGTGTCCATTCATACACGGAGCCATGACCCGGCCCTGCCCCCTTTATTTCCTCATTGGCTAACTGGTTTTAATTGACAGCAGTGGGAGCCAATGGCGTCTCGCTGCTGTCTCTGTCAATGAGGAGGGGAGTCCCGGACAGCCGAGTCTCTCCTACAACATCGCTGGATCGAGATGGGGCTCAGGTAAGTATTGGGGGGCTGAGGAGGCTGCTGCACAATGAAGGCTTTTTATCTTAATGCATAGAATCCATTAAGATAAAAAAACCTTCTGCCTTTACAACCACCTTAAAAATAGATGTCCCTCGATGTAGATCTGTTGTCACTTTTAATACTTTATTCATTTAAGAGGAAGAAAGGCATACACTTTACCAACATCAAATAAAACATATTATACATGTCTATTGTCAATCATGATACCCGGTGCACCGTTGGACCTGAAAAAAAAAAAGCCCAGCTGCGATGAAGGCTAACCGCCGACTGCTTGCTCCGCCGTGGCAGTTCCTAAATAGGTAAGGAGCAGGGCCACCTGGTGACGTCACCTGGTGGCACTGCCCCATGTCCCCAAGTCACACAGGGTTTTTTTTTTATTTTGGCATGAGGTTTCCCTTAAAATCCATACCAGACACAAAGGGCCTGGTATTGATTGGGGGGAACCCCCACACCATTTTTTTTTTTTTTACATTTTTGTATTTCCAGCAATGACTTGCAGCTTGGAAAATCAATTTAAAGTTTTTTTGTTACATATGTCAGTTTTGCTGGAACAGGTTCTATACACTGTACAGATGTTCCACTTTACAGGCAGACTAAGGGGACCCCCAGGCACTATATTTAAAGGAATTTTTCATTTTTATTGTTTCACTTTAAGCATCATTAAAATCACTGCTTCTGTAAAAATGAGTGGGGGGTATTCGGCCCAACTCTAGTTACATACTCCTGACACCTGCACTCTGTACATACTTCTGACCCTTGTATTCTTTACGCAGGTTCAAGTTTAAACCTCTCTCACTGTTAATGCAAATTGGGCACACTCCCAATTCACTGCGGCATGCTGTGTGCCCTGCCTCATTCTCTTCTGGGTGCCCCCAAATGTTTACAAATCTTGCAATGTCAGCGAGATAAACTTATAATTTGAGAGAGCTGAACCACCTTTCAGCAGGAAAAAATATATTTATACCCCTGGGGTGCAGTGCCAACAATACGTGGCTGATGAACTATGCACATGATGGACTGAAGCAGCAAATCTCTCAATGTCTTGAGGTACCCAAGGGGATGGCCACCTTACTGCCCCGGGAAACATAAGTCCAGAAGACAGCAGCCAGGCTAGATAGCGCTTGTAAGTATTTTTTACAGCTTGCTAATTTTTGCTTAGCTATAGAGTTGCATGTATGTAGAGTTGTATGTAAAGCCAATCTTTGTCATGTTCTTATTGCTGTCTGTGTCCCTGCTAGGTAATACACTCTCTCTATTTGTTCTAATGACAATTGTCACCAAAACAGAAAGCTGCTGCCAGAATACACTAATCAGCAACTGCAGTCAATTGGCTGTAGCCCCTGATCAATAAAAGTTTACCAGGAGACTACCCCTTCTTTGTAGAGATTTCTTCTGACTTGCTGTTCCTAGAAACCTCTCATCCTGACCATGTTACTGATCCTGCTGCCTGTACCTGCTCTCTGGGATCTTCTTGATCCTGCCGCTATACCTGCTCCCAGTGAACCTGACCCTTTTTCTGACCCATTTCTTGACCCATTGTACCCTCTGCTCCTTGTACCCCCTTACCCCTCTTGCTCTTATCCCCTGTTTGTATATAGTTAGCTAAATGGTTATGCATGTGTGGTGTGCTCAATAAATATTGGCTTTTAATTAAATTTTTATTCCAGTCTCCTTTGCGCAGCTCCATATTACTGATCACACCTGCTCTGCAGGATACAAGCACATGGTATCCTAACAGCAGGGATCAGGTCTATGTAACATACCACAAAGAACATAGAGCATAACACATGTACCACTCTACACATCCGGTCACACCTGCTCTGTAGGATATCAGAACATGGTATCCTAATAGTAGGGGTCAGGTCTATGTAACATACTACACAGCACCTAGCAGTCAGGACAATGCAATGTAGCAGTAGAGGGTATGTATCACAGGGCCCATTACATTGCTGGTCAGTAGGTAGAAAAAATGTCCCAGTGTCAGATGAGGGAAAAAAGGGCCTGTGGTCATTAGTCTCTTCGGAGAAAATAATGAACTTGGATCAGTGGGAGGAAAAATGCCCTGTATTGGTGGTCAGAAGACAAAATGCCTGGTGTAATGGGAGGAAAGAATGCCTAGTGTTAGTGGTGAGTGGGAGGAAAAAATGCCTGTTGACAGTAGTCAGTGGTAAAAGAAATATACCCATGTTAGTGTCCTTGGGAGGATGGAAATACCCTGATATCCCTGGCCGAGGGGGGGGGGGGGGGGGCTGGGGGGAACAGAAGAAGCAGGGATCAGTGGAGATTGAGAGGGCAACATTGATGCTTAGAGAGGTGGGAGGGGGTTCTAAAGCTCTGCAAGAGGTGGAGATAAAATTGTGCTGGGCAGGTGGTGGGGGAAAAAAAGAGTACCCAGAGAGGGGTGGGGGGATCAATACTGCCCAGCAATGGCAGGTGGGAGAACAATAGTGCCCAATTAGGGGTGGGGGGAATAATGGGTTCCTAGAGAGGGGTGGGGGAGGCACAATAGGGAAACGGGGGAGTGGACGAAGTGCATTACTGACAGGTTCAAAAGACGAAGAGAAGGAAAAATGTTGGGGAAAAAAATAAATACAACCACCATATTAAAAGATTGGTTAGTGACCATATGTTCCATTTTGTTATTGGGTTTAAAAGCATTGAGGAAAGGAAGTGGAACTGTGTTTGCTTTAATCATCCAGTTATGTGCAGAAGTTGCTAATTTTTTAATTATTCAGCTCATGACCATCACACACAAAGTTTTTTTTCTCCACCTAGCCTCTTCTTAACTTATCAGTGCACCCACTGGGAATATGGAACCATCCCTCACATCTCACATCCATCTTAATTAACTATACAAGTATAACTACTAGAACTTTTATCTAAAGATTTTGATCAATTTATGTTTTAACATACAGTGCCTTGAAAAAGTATTCATACTCCTTGAAATGTTGTCATGTTACAACCAAAAACGTAAATTTATTGGGATTTTATATCATAGACCAATACAAATTGGCAAATAATTGTGAAGTGGAACGAAAATGATAAACGGTTTTCAATTTTTTTTACAAATAAATATGTGAAAAGTGTGGCGTGCATCTTCTATTCAGCCCCTCTAAGTGAATACTTTGTAGAACCACCATTCGCTGCAATTACAGCTACAAGTCTTTTTGGGGACGTCTCTACCAGCTTTGCACATCTAGAGAGTGAAATTTTTGCCCAGCTCGAGCTCTGTCAGATTGGATGAACAGCAATTTTCAAGTCTCGCCACAGATTCGCAACTGGATTTAGGTCTGGACCTTGACTGGGCCATTCTAACACACGAATATGCTTTGATCCAAACCATCCATTGTAGCTCTGGCTGTATGTTTAGGGTCATTGTTTTGCTGGAAGGTGAACCTCTACCCCAGTCTCAAGTCTTTTACAGACTCTAACAGGTTTTCTTCTTAGATTGCCCTGTATTTGGCTTCATCTATCTTCCTATCAACTCTGACCAGCTTCCCTGTCCCTGTTGAAGAAAAGCTTCCCCACAACATGATGCTGCCACCACCATGTTTCACGGTGGGAGTGCTGTGGACAGATTCTCCCACCTGAGCTGTGGATCTCTGCAGCTTCTCCAGCATTAACACGGGCCTCTTATCTGCTTCTCTGATTAATGCTCTCCTTGCCCGGCCTGTCGGTTTAGGTGGACAGTCATGTCTTGATAGGTTTGCAGTTGTGCCATACTCTTTCCATTTTCAGATGATGGATTGAACAGTGCTCTGTGAGATGTTCAAAGCTTGAGAATTTTTTTAACCCTTTGAGGACCAAGGGATGTATTTGTCCCATGTTTTTAATGGCCTGTATTATCCGATTAATATTTTTTTTGTTTGAGTCAAAATATTAGTTCTTATCAACAAATGGATCTAGCATAATTCCTCCCCCAAAAATAACACGTGTGGAAATGGTTTTATTTTTATTTATTTATTGTTCAAATACATTCTTAAAGGGAAAAAAATATAATTATTTTTATGTTGACGACGGTAATCAAAGGGTTAATAACCTAACCTTGCTTTAAACATCTCTACAACTTTATCTCTGACCTGTCTGGTGTGTTCCTTGGCCTTCATGGTGCTGTTTGTTCACTAGGGTTCTCTAACAAACCTATGATGGCTTCACAGAACAGTTGTATTTATACTGAGATTAAATTACACACAGGTGGGCTCCATTTACTAATCAGGTGACTTCTAAAAGCAATTAGTTCCCCTAGATTTTAGTTAGGGGTATCAGAGTAAAGGAGTCTAAATATAAATGCATGCCACAGTTTTTAGATATTTATTTGTAAAAAAAATTGAAAACCATTTATCATTTTCCTTCCACTTCACAGTTATGTGCCACTTTGTATTGGTCTATCACATAAAATCTCAGTAAAATACACTTACATTTTTGGTTGTAACATGACAAAATGTGGAAAATTTCAAGGGGTATGAATACTTTTTCAAGGCACTGTAGCAATACACATTTAGACAATATCCCATGTCTTCTCCTGTCAACAAGAAAATTATAGCCTGCTGAAAGTACCATACAATACAAATCCTTAAGAGCCCTTGCACACTGGGGCGGTTTGCAGGCGCTATTGCGCTAATAATAGCGCCTGCAAACCGCCCGGAAAGTGCCGCTACTTTCATTCCAGTGTGCAAGCCCCGAGGGCTTGCACACTGGAGCGATGCGCTGGCAGGACGGTAAAAAAAGTCCTGCTAGCAGCATCTTCGGAGCGGTGAAGGAGCGGTGTGTATACCGCTCCTTTACCGCTCCTGCCCATTGAAATCAATGGGACAGCGCGGCTATACCGCCGGCAAAGCGCCTCTGCAGAGGCGCTTTGCGGTGGTATTTAACCCTTTCTCGGCCGCTAGCGGGGGGTAAAACCGCCCCGCTAGTGGCCGCATACCGACGGTAAAACACCGCTAATAATAGCGGCGTTTTGCCGCCGACGCCGCCCCCCGCCCCAGTGTGCAAGGGCTCTTAAATGAACGAAGATATTGAAGAAAAAAAGTCTTGCCTTCTTTTAGTCCAAAACAATTTAATTGTCACTAATTCTAGAAAAAATGACTTTGAGATCCTTGACCCATATTAGTAAGGCAGATCTATTACCCATGGCATCATTTGTTCACAGGCTCCAAGATGCGAAAACTTTCCAGAAATACAAACTAGCTAATCCTGTCTTTTCCACTGGGGCTAACGTGTGAAACTTCCCCTGCTTTAAATAAGTTAATACTCAACATTCTAATGCCCTCTACTTGTTGTAAAATACTGCTGGAAAGTTCTACTTCCAAACATTTGTGAAAGAAATCAAACACAGTTGACTCAAATCCTTTGGAGGAATCTGGTTTGCGATGCTCTTGAGAGCTCTCCTTTCCATACGATAATTTATTTCCCTATGATATAAAATAGCACACTCTGGTTTTAATTATATGCAGGACTTAGCAGAAATATACAGGTCAGATTAAATTGCAGAAGGAACATTATATTAGAGCCCAGATTGAGAAGATTTTCATTTTGCACTATACTGAGAATTCCCTTGTGGCTTATATAAGTGTCAGCAACAGATCTGCTACTTTCTTTGGAAGGTGTATCTAAGAGGACAATTTGTATATCCTAGATTAGAGGTGACGTGCAACTGCTGCTAGGAATGAAAATATAGACAGTCATGGGAACCAAGATTGGGTGATAAGTTGACTTTGCTTTTAAAAAAATATATACATTTGTAAGTATATTAAAGCAAGAGCAAGCAGTTAAATATATAGCTAAAATAGATGTATGTGTATTTTACTTGCCAAAGAATTTGTAATTCTGTACAATATTGTGAGTTACACATATCTTGCACACTGCAAAGCCAGATAGGTGATACTCATGTCAAGCTACTGTAGCCAGGTGCTTGGCTAGAGACAGAGAGCAATTTAGGACACTGTGCTGCAGTGCTCCCTGTGCTTTCAATGGAGTTCGTCTGACTGGGTTAACACTACTTTGCCTCCATCCAAGAGGTGGAGCTGACAAGGACGCTGTGCTGCAGTGCTCTCTGTTCTCCCAATGGACTTCAACTACCTGGCCTCCATCCACAAGGGGGAGCTGACAACCAGATGAGCTCAAGAGACTTGATGGTGAGCAGCACTGAATAATGGGAGATGTAGGGCAGGGGAAGAATCATGCTATGGGAGTCACTTGACTATAGAACTACAATTCCCAATGCAAGCTGGGTATAAAGAGAGAAAGAACTATATTTTCACAGTCTGAA
Source organism: Aquarana catesbeiana (assembly GCF_042186555.1). Taxonomy (NCBI): domain Eukaryota; kingdom Metazoa; phylum Chordata; class Amphibia; order Anura; family Ranidae; genus Aquarana; species Aquarana catesbeiana. Next base: position 77,233,660 of record NC_133327.1, on the reverse strand, counting down.
TACCGAGGAATTTTCTCTTTATCTACAAAGAGACCAAGGTGTACACTTCACTGCTCCCATGTGCACATTGACCTGCTAGAAACCTATGGCCATGTGCTGAGCCACTCCAGGCAGATCCAGAAGAGAGCTTACATCTGAACAGTGGGATCCCTGCTGCTGTATCACTAGGACTGGTGAGAGGACACTGCTGGCATTAACCTGTTGCTGCTAGCAGAGACTGAGCACATAGAGACTAGCCATCTAACTAACAGCATTATTTACCGCAAGCATACTTTACTGGGACTGTGCTTATGTGCACCACTGTAAAGACTGGGCCCCAGTGCTAACCAGCTGATGAATTAAGGCTAAAGCCTGCTCACTCAGATAGCTGCTTCACAAGAACTTTGCCTATTGTCCATAGCAAGAGGTACCTCCTTAGGGAGTTTTAAATATCATTGCTGTCATTCATATAGAGTTATCGCAGTATTGATTTTCATTGCAGTTGCTATTTACTGATGCCATTACTTATTGCTGATTTTGTGGATTAGCAGGTTTACTCTAATTTAGCTACTTAAAACTCAATTTTATGTTACTATAGCCTAGTAAACATATTATCTAGTGATTGACTGCGATTTACCTAATCCTTTACTTACTCATTATGTGCATAGTGCTATTTACTGCAACCCATGACAATATATTGGGTTAATTTACCACTAACCAGTTTTCTTTATCAACCTTAGTTGTGTGCAGGGTATTGCTATTTGTGCTCAAAGTAGCAGTGCAGTATCCATTTGCTTAACCTGGTCAGTGTGGTGTCAGTGGTGTAACCTCCCAAAGACAGGAAATATGTTATTGCTTGGATCACCAGGTGAAAATAAAGGGAAACCTAAACCAGGGGTATTGAAGGGGTCCAAATCTCATGTTTGTGTCATGACTCACATCACAGCCCCTCTCCCCCTTTACATCACAGCCCTCCTGTACATCAGTGTACTCCATGCCACCTTCACATTACAATTTCTCCTTCACATTACAGCCTCCCTTCCTCCTTTACATCAGTGTCCCCAGTCCACCCACCCTTCACATTACAGCTCTCCCCTTTACATAACAGTCCCTCCTTGCACCAGTGTCCTCAGTCCCCTCCTCACATCACAGCCGCCCTTTACATCACAGTCATCCCTTCTCATCACTGATCCCCTTCAAATTACATTCCCCTATTTGCAGCAGCGTCCCCAGTTCCCCTTTTACATCCTAGGCCCCCTTCACATCATAGCTCTCCCCTTTAAATCACTGCCTCCCTTTAAATTGGTCTTCCCCATTTTTATGTAGCACCCTGATGTTTGCTATGAAATTTAGCTGGCAGGCGATAGTTGCGTTGGCAAATTGTTAGAAGATCAATTTATTTCCCCCTAATTCTGGAATTGCTGCACTTCTGTCACTGGGTGGCCAGGGAGCTGGTGACATTGGATAAGACAAGGGCATAGCAAGGACAGATTATGAATGAATGGGGTATCTCAGCCAATGGGCAGGGATTTCCCTGGGTCCCTTGGCCTGCTGGGAGAGCCTATTTATTTGGGTGGAGTCAGGTGATCGGGGTTCTGTGCCACCTGGATGGCTGTCGTATTACCCCGGACTGCTAGGCCAGAAACCTAAGGCCTATCCCGGGGACATCTGGCTGCTAGGCTGTTTGAGAGCCTATCCAGAAGTAGTGCAGGGTTGGGGCTGCGGGCTTGTAGTCCAACCAGAAGTAACGGTACCGCCGTGCGGGGAACCAGTCTTGGTCGGAGGTAGAGGGGAAGCTGTTGCCACTAAGGGACCAGCGACCTTGCTACCAGAGACCATTATGCGTAAGCTGAGGCTAATACCAGAGCAGACTTCTCCCTAGCCAGGGACAGTGAAGAATTGGGAAAACTTCAGCCAGTGCCAAGTCAGGGACACAGCTGGACAGCAGAGGTGAGGCTTGTGGAGCATCAGTGAGTGGCAAGTCAGGGACCTAACGTGTCAGTGGGGGTGAAGCTTGAGGAGTATCTGTGAGTGACAAGCCAGGGACCCAGCGGGGAAGCGGGGGTGACGCTTGCGGAAGATACTGAGTGCTAAAGTGGAAGAGCTCAGGGAATCCAGTGGCTAGTGGCTAATGAAAGACTGGGAGCTCATTGAGCGAAGACCCACAGTGAGAGAGTGTGGGGAAAGCTGAGAACCGTTTGTGTTGCAAATAGTTGAATACAATTGTCGTTAGTAACAGCTACAAGATTGTTGCCATAAGAGACAGCGGTCCTACATATACAGAAGTGGTGTCCGGCTGGAGGCCTTTACCTGTATAGCTGTCTTCCTATGGAAGTCTCGGAGTCTGCCAATTAACATTGCATATACCTAAGGGTGTCCTGGCCCTAACCCTCTCTCCCACAGTTCTGTTTAAGAGACAGTAAATCTCTTTTCGCATTCTAAAAGTGTCTGGCGTCCACCCTTTCATCTTGCATTACACCACCATGCCTTGCAACCCACTCTACACAGTAGGATGTCAGCTGTCCCTAACTCTGGAGGTCACCAATAGGCCTCGAGGGGCCCGGGACTTTGCTACATTTACATCAGTATCCCTAGTCCCCCCTTCACATTACGGCTCCCCTATAATTCAAAGACTTGCTTCCCTTACAGTAATGTCCTCAGTCCCCCCCCCTCACATTACAGTCTTCCTCCTTTATATCATGCCTACTTTTACATCAGTTTCCTCAGTCCCTCCTTCACGTCACAACCCCCTCTTTACATCAGAGTTCTCAGTCCCCGCTTTACATCACAGTCCCCATTCTCTTTCCTTCACAGTCCCCCTTACATCACAGTCTCCCCTTCCTTTTACTTCACAGTCCCCCCTTACATCACAGTCCCCCCTTCCTTTTACTTCACAGTCCCCCCTTACATCACAGTCCCCCCTTCTCTTTACTTCACAGTCCCCCCTTACATCATAGTTCCCGCTTCCTTACATTACAATCCTCTTCACATCACAGCCCCCCCCATCACATTCCCCCTTCACATGACAGTCCTCCCTTCACATCAGTGTCCTCAGCCTCCTTTACAACAACCCACCCCTACATGGTTTAACCTTACAAAGAAGGGCAGAGGGCCAGAAGCGCATCAAGTCTGCATGGAGGAGATGCCCAACTTTTCATGTTAAAAAAATGCGTGACTGGTTGCTAGGACTGCCCCAACCAATAGCCCGCTTGCTAACTTGGACACCCAGAGAAGACATCCAGGCTGCTAATTGGCTTCCCACAGTCCAGATAGCAAAAGAAGGCATCCAGATAGGTCTATCACTCGCCCTGGGTCCAGACTGTGGTCCGCCATTTAGTGATGCTTGGCCTAAACCAAGGAAATCTAAGGACTGGTAAGCTGCAAATATTTGTTTTACTTTAGGACCACTGTGCTAGTCTCTATATATTACATTTATATCAGATGTGACTACATAAATAATCCCTAAATATTATCAGTCTTGGGGATTGATTGGTTTATCCTTGCTTTAGCAGCGGTCACAATGAATTCCTCACCTGTTAGACAATTTTTATAAACAGCTCTCTGTGAATGATTACCACATTCTCTTCAGTGTAATCCAGCCACCTAACACACTGATCACTTGCAGGCTCTCCTAACACTGACTGGAGGATTCCCTGTACTGCCGAGGCTGGAAAAAATCTTGGCAGAAGATGCAGGTGTTTAGTTTGGAGAAGAAGGAAAGTTGTATGCTATACTTCAAGAAAGTGATGGCTTTTCCAGTATTACAATAGTTTATCTCTGACACATGTAATTCAGGCCACCATTGTAAAGTGCACTTAAAGGAAACACCATCATTTAAATCACAGAATGATAATATAACGCAAACCTTGAAATACTGCTTTAAAGTGGTTCTAAAACCTTCTGGGTGCAGCTCCCCCTGCAGGGCCCTTATACTTACCTGAGCCCCATCTCGATCCAGCGATGTACATGAGAGCAGCGGCTCTCCTGGGTCTCTCTCCTCACTGGTTGACACTTTAGCTGGAGCCATTGCTGTCAATCATAACAAAAGAAGGGGAGAGGACAGGGATGTGGGACTTTGAGTGAAGCATATGATGACAATGAGGTACAAATGGTGAAATTATTTGGAGGGTTTTAATGATTGTCATGAAATCCAGTCAAGTATAAAACATGTAAAATATACAATACATAGCATTAATAGCATAATGGTGTAAAACATGAAGTGTTACAAGTTCATTATCACATTGTATAATAGGCAACGAACCTCCAAAATTCACCAAGACAGGTAAGGATAAAAACTGGTAATACATATTAATCCTTGCACGGCCTATGACCACAAGATCCAAAACAGGGGGGGTATAAAGGGTAGACATAGTATCAAAGGTACTGATTGGTAATGAAACGTGTGGCAGCTCAGCGCGTTTCGTGCCTAGAAGGTCACTCGTCAGGAGAAAGCACAAGATGAATCTGGGGGTAAAAAGATTGGTTCAATTGATGATCTGAGGATAAACATGTAGAAAAGCGGGGTGGAACCCCCTATCTAAATACCAATGGACTCACTGGGTTCGTATGGTGGTGGTGTGGAGCCGTGCAACAAAGCCATCCGAAATGATACTCCCACCCGGGAGCCGCGGCAGACATCTCTCCCGAAGCGCCCCCACAGGCGACAACCATGGCAGGCAGAGGGACACAAGGCAACCTGGGTGGAAATAGGCAGGGGAGTGCAGGAAATTAGTATCGGGGGACAAGTGTGAGGAAGTGGGTAAGAGACCCAGAGGGGGAAGTAAGGGTATAAGTGAAGTAGAAAGCCAAGGAGGGCTGGAAGCAAAGTGGAGTGCAGCTGAGAAGGGTGAGCCACAAGGGGGGACAGTGGGTAAGAGTGGGGGGGTGAGGGTAAAGACCAGGGACGGTGATGGAGGTGACTGTACCTGAATAATTGGAAAAGGTTCCGGAGAGACAGAGCCTGGACTGGCGTGCGAGCGAGTGTGCAGGGAGCATTGAGTGACAGAACCTACCTGGAAGGTGCCCAAGTAGGCGCCGCGGCGAGGACGCCGCCAACGTCACGCCAGTGTAACAGGATGATGGGGGGAAGCGGGAGGAGGCAGGGCGGGCAATGACCGCTCCACCCCTCACCACCGCCACCCCCTAAACTGCTCGTGAGCGTGGCTACCACGTGCTGGGCGCCAGAGCAACATGGGCGCCAGGCATGCAGCACGGGATGCATGACGTTGACGTGTGGTGGCGGCGCCACCACCCCCCAGGCATGAAAGAAGCCGAGAGTGGGAGGAGGCCCGCCAGGCACGTCACAGCTCCCGGAAGAGGAGAACACCCGGATGGCAAGCAACACGGCCCAGTCCACAGTCAAGACGGACCAGGGCATGGCAATGATGACATACGAAGGTGGAGGGTACAACACCAAGCATGAAAAATATAATAAAACTAAATTAAATAAAAATGTAAAAAGTAGGGTAGTTAATAACTATAATATACGCTATGGGCCAGTAGAAATGAATCAAGGGAAATTGTTCATAGGATCAAGATTGCAAAAGGGAGAAAAAGGGTAGTTACATGCTTCCATCCCTATATCTAATAATCAACAAAAGCAAAGGTTTAGGGACTTTATGGACATCTGGCCTGGTAAGGCCGATGTTCCATCCCTTGGGACTTTAATTGAAATTGTGGCCTGGTAAGGCAACATATTTCCATCCCAATTGTGGTAGCCACACTCGCGAGCAGTTTAGGGGGTGGCGGTGGTGAGGGGTGGAGCGGTCATTGCCCGCCCTGCCTCTTCCTGCTTCCCCCCCGTCATCCTGTTACGCTGGTGTGACGTCGGCGGCGTCCTCGCCGCGGCGCCTATTTGGGCGCCTTCCGGGTAGGTTCTGTCACTCAATGCTCCCTGCACACTCGCTCGCACGCCAGTCCAGGCTCTGTCTCTCTGGAACCTTTTCCAATCATTCAGGTACAGTCACCTCCATCAGCGTCCCTGGTCTTTACCCTCATCCCCCCACTCTTACCCACTTTTGGCTCACCCTTCTCAGCTGCACTCCACTTTGCTTCCAGCCCTCCTTGGCTGTCTACTTCACTTATACCTTCACTTCCCCCTCTGGGTCTCTTACCCACTTCCTCACACTTGTCCCCCGATACTAATTTCCTGCACTCCCCTGCCTATTTCCACCCAGGTTGCCTTGTGTCCCTCTGCCTGCCATGGTTGATGCCTGTGGGGGCGTTTAGGGAGAGATGTCCACCACGGATCCCGGGTGGGAGTATCATTTCGGATGGCCTTGTTGCTCCACACCACCACCATACGAACCAGTGAGTCCATTGGTATTTAGATAGGGGGTTCCACCCCGCTATTCTTCATGTTTATCCACAGATCATCAATTGAACCAATCTTTTTACCCCCAGATTCATCTTGCTCCTGACGAGTGACCTTCTAGTCACGAAACGCGTTGAGCTGCCACACGTTTCATTACCAATCAGTACCTTTGATACTATGTCTACCCTTTATACCCCCCTGTTTTGGATCTTGTGGTCATAGGCCGTGCAAGGATTATTATGTATTACCAATTTTTATCCTTACCTGTCTTGGTGAATTTTGGAGGTTCGTTGCCTATTATACAATGTGATAATGAACTTGTAACACTTCATGTTTTACACCATTATGCTATTAATGCTATGTATTGTATATTTTACATGTTTTATACTTGACCGGATTTCATGACAATCATTAAAACCCTCCAAATAATTTCACCATTTGTACCTCATTGTCATCATATGCTTCACTCAAAGTCCCACCTCCCTGTCCTCTCCCCTTCTTTTGATATACAATAGGGATGGAAATATGTGGCCTTACCAGGCCACAATTTCAGTTAAAGTCCCAAGGGATGGAACATCGGCCTTACCAGGCCAGATGTCCATAAAGTCCCTAAACCTTTGCTTTTGCTGTCAATCATAAGTATTATTATTATACAGGATTTATATAGCGCCGACAGTTTACGCAGCGCTTTACAACATTATAAGTATTATTGTTACTTCATATGTAACGAACAAACAATGTTTTCTGTGTTTTTCCACGTACCTTCCATGAGCTACAAAACAACTCTTCTTCGTGGAATGATATGAGGAGAGGAGGAGGATCTTTTAAAGCGGACCTTCAGTAATTTTGGTTCATTTCGCCAGCAAATACCTTATACAGCCTATTCCTGTTTCTTGTCTGGTAAAAAAGCCTAGGCTTATGACATGATGCACAGCTCTCTCTCTCACTCTTGTGAGAGTTTGCCAGGAATGGAGGGGGGTGAGTCATAAGAGGGCCAATGAAAGCTGCAGATCTTAAGGCCTGCCTCTGTGTGTCTGTGTAAATCCAGGCAAAAGATTCAGCTGCCCACAGTTAAAATGGCTGCAGCCAGACTTAGTGGAGGGAGATTTCTGCAGCATATTTGGCAAGTACAGAATCACAATATATATAAAATAATATGCAAAGTGGTTGGGGAAGCTTCAGAATGGCAAATATGTTTTTATTACAAATTATGTTAGCAGACTGCAGTTCCTCTTTAAGTGCTTTAAGATGTACTAATTGTTCTGGCACACACATAATGGCCAGATTGCTAGCCCCTGCCCCTCCACAAAGGCACATTGACCTACATGAAGACTGCTCTAGGTACAGTAGCTGTAGTCCTTTCAAGTTCCCATAAAAGACTTATAAGCATTATCCAGTGGATGCTGTTACACAATTACAATTACACACGAGCAGAATGTCCGACAGAAGAAGTCAGAAAAAAAAGCTTTTCATCGTCTATTCCGATTGTGTGTATGCCTCATTGGACTTTTATTTTCGAAAATTCTAACGGACCTTAGAACATGTTCTAAATATTTCCGGTGGAACCAATTCCTATCGGGAAAACCTCTCGTCTGCATGCTGTTCCGATGAACCAAAAACGACGCATGCTCTGAAGCAAGTGTAGCGCCCTCTACTTTAGGGTAGGTGCTAAAGTGGTATTTGGTAGTGGACCTAGTTACAGGTAAATTTATCTGGGCCTGTGGTTCTTTTCTAAGCCTGATTGTTTTGATTCAGGAATGGGAGTGTCAGTATAGTGGGGGGTGTGGCCACCTACACTTAGGCTCAGAGATACCTCCTCTGCTTGACGGTGAATTGTTCTGGAAAGGAGAGGATGGGCTGGGACCAGAGTGGCAGGAAGCTTGTGTGAGAGTTCTGACCAATCATTAATTTGCCTGGTCGAGAGGAGCTCTCTCATATAAGTAGGGTCACATGTTTCTGGGAGAGGAGTTGGGGAAGTTGGAGGAGTCGAGGAGTTCGGCGGAGGGAGAGATTCCAGGAGGCCGAGGGCCTGAGGCCTGGGAGGAGGAGAGTCTCGAGCATGCCCTCAAGGGAGGTACAGGGTGGATGCCTGGAGTACAGAGAAGTCAGCATGTAATGCTGAGGAAGGAGCCGGGCATTCCCATGCGGAGATGTGCCGTGCAATCGAGGAGAAAGTAGGAGTTAAGCGGTGGAAGTGGACCGGTGGATCGACTTTCTGTGACCGGGGAACACAGAGTGTTGATCATAGAGAACAGGTCAGTGAAACCTAAAGAAGCAAGTGCAGGAGTGAGTGAAGTGACATGCTGTATGACTACGGAACACAGCCTAAGCAATAATGGACAGTAACTTCCAAAGACTGAGGGGCGTTAGTATGTGGGTCATGGAAATAGGCAGTGTAGGCCTTTGACTCAAAATTCACTACTCCAAAGGAGTTATATCAGTCAAGCAGAGGAATTATTAGTAATGCCTTTGTTCAACTTGGGAGCACTGTACCGGGGAATTCACAATTTGGAAAGTCCGGGTAGCACAGGAAGCAATAGATTCAAGATCGGGATCTGCAAAGTCCAGTAACAAAAGGCTACGACTATGGATGATACCCTCATTGTCAGTGGGATCTGGTGGTGCATCTCATATCTACCGATAGATAACCCAGATCGTTAACACAAATAAAGAGCAAGAAAACTTAACTATTGACTGTTTGGTGTTTTGTACTTGGTGACGGAAGGTCAGAAGCGGGGTGATTGGCAAATTGCTATAATCAATTCAGCAGCCCCCATGGGGGTACCGCTACTAGGGATGAGCCGAACACCCCCCTGTTCAGTTCGCACCAGAACATGCGAACAGGAAAAAAGTTCGCTCGAACACGCGAACACCGTTGAAGTCTATGGGACACGAACATGAATAATCAAAAGTGCTAATTTTAAAGGCTTATATGCAAGTTATTGTCATAAAAAGTGTTTGGGGACCTGGGTCCTGCCCCAGGGGACATGGATCAATGCAAAAAAAAGTTTTAAAAACGGCCGTTTTTTCAGGAGCAGTGATTTTAATAATGCTTAAAGTCAAACAATAAAAGTGTAATATCCCTTTAAATTTCGTACCTGGGGGGTGTCTATAGTATGCCTGTAAAGGGGCGCATGTTTCCTGTGTTTAGAACAGTCTGACAGCAAAATGACATTTGGAAGGAAAAAACACATTTAAAACTACCCGCGGCTATTGCATTGCCGACAATACACATAGAAGTTCATTGATAAAAACGGCATGGGAATTCCCCCCAGGGAAACCCCGAACCAAAATTAAAAAAAAAAAAAATGACGTGGGGGGGTCCCCCTAAATTCCATACCAGGCCCTTCAGGTCTGGTATGGATATTAAGGGGAACCCCGGCCAAAATTTAAAAAAAAAATGACGTGGGGTTCCCCCTAAATTCCATACCAGACCCTTCAGGTCTGGTATGGATTTTAAGGGGAACCCCACGCCAAAAAAAAAAAAAAAAACGGCGTGGGGTTCCCCCAAAAATCCATACCAGACCCTTATCCGAGCACGCAACCTGGCAGGCCGCAGGAAAAGAGGGGGGGACGAGAGTGCGGCCCCCCCCCCTCCTGAACCGTACCAGACCACATGCCCTCAACATTGGGAGGGTGCTTTGGGGTAGCCCCCCAAAACACCTTGTCCCCATGTTGATGAGGACAAGGGCCTCATCCCCACAACCGTGGCCGGTGGTTGTGGGGGTCTGCGGGCGGGGGGCTTATCGGAATCTGGAAGCCCCCTTTAACAAGGGGACCCCCAGATCCCGGCCCCCCCCTGTGTGAAATGGTAAGGGGGTACTTACCCCTACCATTTCACTAAAAAACTGTCAAAATAGTTAAAAATGACAAGAGACAGTTTTTGACAATTCCTTTATTTAAATGCTTCTTCTATCTTCCTTCATCTTCTTCTTCTTCTGGTTCTTCTGACTCTTCTGGTTCTTCCTCCGGCGTTCTCGTCCAGCATCTTCTCCGCGGCGTCTTCTATCTTCTTCTCCTCGGGCCGCTCCGCACCCATGGCATGAGGGGAGGCTCCCGCTCTTCTCTTCATCTTCTTCTTCATCCTCTTCTCTTCTTCATCTTCTTCATCTTCATCTTCTCTTCTTTTCTTCTGCGGGCCGCTCCGCACCCATGCTGGCATGGAGGGAGGCTCCCGCTGTGTGATGGCGTCTCTTCGTCTGACGGTTCTTAAATAACGGGGGGCGGGGCCACCCGGTGACCCCGCCCCCCTCTGACGCACGGTGACTTGACGGGACTTCCCTGTGACGTCACGGGGAATGCCACAGGGAAGTCCCGTCATGTCCCGTGCGTCAGAGGGGGGCGGGGTCACCGGGTGGCCCCGCCCCCCGTTATTTAAGAACCGTCAGACGAGGAGACGCCGTCACACAGCGGGAGCCTCCCTCCATGCATGGATGCGGAGCGGCCCGCAGAAGAAAAGAAGAGAAGATGAAGATGAAGAAGATGAAGAAGAGAAGAGGATGAAGAAGAAGATGAAGAGAAGAGCGGGAACCTCCCCTCATGCCATGGGTGCGGAGCGGCCCGAGGAGAAGAAGATAGAAGACGCCGCGGAGAAGATGCTGGACGAGAACGCCGGAGGAAGAACCAGAAGAGCCAGAAGAACCAGAAGAAGATGAAGGAAGATAGAAGAAGCATTTAAATAAAGGAATTGTCAAAAACTGTCTCTTGTCATTTTTAACTATTTTGACAGTTTTTTAGTGAAATGGTAGGGGTAAGTACCCCCTTACCATTTCACACAGGGGGGGGGCCGGGATCTGGGGGTCCCCTTGTTAAAGGGGGCTTCCAGATTCCGATAAGCCCCCCGCCCGCAGACCCCCACAACCACCGGCCACGGTTGTGGGGATGAGGCCCTTGTCCTCATCAACATGGGGACAAGGTGTTTTGGGGGGCTACCCCAAAGCACCCTCCCAATGTTGAGGGCATGTGGCCTGGTACGGTTCAGGAGGGGGGGGGCCGCACTCTCGTCCCCCCCTCTTTTCCTGCGGCCTGCCAGGTTGCGTGCTCGGATAAGGGTCTGGTATGGATTTTTGGGGGAACCCCACGCCGTTTTTTTTTTTTTTTTTTGGCGCGGGGTTCCCCTTAAAATCCATACCAGACCTGAAGGGTCTGGTATGGAATTTAGGGGGAACCCCACGTCATTTTTTTTTTAAAATTTTGGCCGGGGTTCCCCTTAATATCCATACCAGACCTGAAGGGCCTGGTATGGAATTTAGGGGGACCCCCCCACGTCATTTTTTTTTTTTTTAATTTTGGTTCGGGGTTTCCCTGGGGGGAATTCCCATGCCGTTTTTATCAATGAACTTCTATGTGTATTGTCGGCAATGCAATAGCCGCGGGTAGTTTTAAATGTGTTTTTTCCTTCCAAATGTCATTTTGCTGTCAGACTGTTCTAAACACGGGAAACATGCGCCCCTTTACAGGCATACTATAGACACCCCCCAGGTACGAAATTTAAAGGGATATTACACTTTTATTGTTTGACTTTAAGCATTATTAAAATCACTGCTCCTGAAAAAACGTCCGTTTTTAAAACTTTTTTTTGCATTGATCCATGTCCCCTGGGGCAGGACCCGGGTCCCCAAACACTTTTTATGACAATAACTTGCATATAAGCCTTTAAAATTAGCACTTTTGATTTCTCCCATAGACTTTTAAAGGGTGTTCCGCGGCATTCGAATTTGCCGCGAACACCCCAAATTGTTCGGTGTTCGGCGAACTTGCGAACAGCTAATGTTCGAGTCGAACATGAGTTCGACTCGAACTCGAAGCTCATCCCTAACCGCTACACATGGAGGTTCCACCAAGATTTTCCTTCACTGCTGACCCACTGGCCGTTGCCCATAGCAACCAAACCAGACTTTATTGAATGGGGCTGCTGCCCATAGCAACCTTCAGGATTGAAGCAGTCTGCGTGCATCCTGCATCCCGTTGCATCATTGGACACTCGCTATGGTGAAAAATCCAGCATTCAGTGACTGTAATTATGTGCTGTCATATGTGGCAATTGCAGCAGCATCGTGCCATCGGATTACAGGTGTCCGGCGTGGGTACAACGCAGACAACCACCCATTGTTTGCAAATTTGTCCTGCTAGCACAGTTGAAAATGTGGAAGAGGCTCGTGGATGGTGCTGTTGCCCTGGGAAACATGGACACAAGGGGGTGTCATTGGACGGGGACTGCAGGGGGTCGGTCCCTTACAGTGGGACATCACAAGGGAGGCATTTTCCTGTTTCTATTAGTGACTGCTGCCAGTTAGCCTGCAATTCAACAGTGTCTGTCGCCAGGTGTCGCTGGGGAGCACATTGAAAATGTATTGCTACAGTTCCTCGCACACTGAACCAACAAGTAGGGGGTGGAGCCACGCCCCAGGGGAGAAAGTTAACAAGTTTCAGCGTGCAACGCCCAAAACACGAGGCGAAGGAAGATGGCAGAGGGCATTCAGAGTGCAACTGCCATGCAGTGGTCGGCTGAACAGCAGGATCAGGTGTTGGTGGATACCGGAATCCGTTTGGAGTTTACTGGAGGACTGGCCCTGGGAGTGATCACTGGGGTGGAGAGGCTGTGTATGTTGTGTCCAGAATATTACCTGCCCACCGTTGAAGTTCGTGCCTGGGCCTGGTGCGGCCATTGTGGAAGTCCACTGACCTGGCTGGGATCAGTGCAGCGGGAGACGCAGTACTATTCCGTCAACCCGACTACTGTACTTTGTACACCACAGACACAGGTGACCTGGAGGATAAAAGAGGGTCGTGTGTCGCCCACCCCTACGGTAAAGGAAATGTCCCCCAGATCGTCCATCTCTGAGCTCTCAGAGGCAAAGTCTGAAGGTAATGCTGGGGAGGCCTGTGGCCTGGCCAGGGACCCTGAGGTTGTCACTGTCTGTAGGCAAACGCTGGAGGATACCCCTGAAGAGCTGGCCGTTTCTAAGTGTTTTGCTGTGCTGGTCCGGAAGGAGCCGCAGTCACGGGAGGGGGATCTCCGGATGAGCAAGGGCCGGGCTGTGGATTGGGGGTCCCCTCAGATACTAGAGCAGTATGGTTCCATGGAGAACTTGTTTGAATGGTCATCCCCTGGGGAGGATTCGTCCAGTGAGGATGAACTGTGTGGCTTAGTAAAATCCTCATCCACTGGAGCTACTTGCTGTGTTCTGCCTGGGCGGGGAAGGCCCAAGGAACTGACCCAGCTCTCAAGGTTTCAGCGTGAGGTACAGAAGAGAGTTGCGCAGGAATGGGGTCTGGATTACCCATATGTTCCGGACCATGTCATGAAAATAATAGAGGAGCAGTGGGAGGATGACTTAGTCTGGAACTACTTACATGTCCCGAAGCGGACATCGGAGAGTGAGGTCTGGGTCCGGTTTCAGGACATTCGCAAAGAGTGGAAGGTCGGGAGGGCTATATACAGAGATAGGGTACTCGTTATGAAGGCGGGACAGCATACCCGGAGCTATTCCATTTCTGTGAGAGTTGAGGGGGACAGTCGGAGGAGATTGCCGGACCCACGGTATTATCTGTGAGCAGGACTACAGTTGAGTCGCGGCAGATGGGTTAGGGTGGGCTTTCCCCCCCAAATGACTGTTCTAAGCAGGAGATGGCCACTCAGGGTGCCTGATAAGGACAACATCATGGACACTAGAGTGTGTTATCCCTGCTAAATTCCCTTTGTCACTTTGCTATAAAAAAAAAAAGAGACTGTTTAGGAGTCGAACAGAAAGTATACTGGCCTATGGGCATATATGCGTCTTATCACTGGCATGGCTTTTCAGGTTGCACTCTTGCAGACTCCTTTTGAGGGAGTGACAAACCTGACAGGGAACCCCATGCCATCTCTTTACTTTATTGTTCTGTCACCAGATGAAGGATCATAACCCCATTTGTTTGGTGAAGTGTAAATTTCAGATAGTTCATAGTTAGTTGTATATGGTTTATGTTTTCTCTTAGGAAAAATCCCAGGATGTGGTGTCTGTCTATCCCATTTTATAAAGAAAAAGAAGAAGACCTGTGGTAAGCAGAGTATTCCTCTCTTGGGAGTAGTGCTCTGGTTCCACTTGTATGCATCTGGTAGTTGCAGGGATCTGTAGTCAGGATGTACCGTTTGTGAAATTGTAAATGTGTTGATTTATATGTGTTTGACACTATGTTATTCTTTTTCATGTTATTCCTTTTATCCCTTTCCCACTCTAAATCAGGCGATATGAGATCCCCTTCCTCTTTTAACAAAGAGGCATTTTCAATTCACTTTTCCACAACTGAGGACAGTTGTGAATTTTAGTGGGGGTGGATGTAGTGTCCTCTACTTTAGGGTAGGTGCTATAGTGGTATTTGGTAGTGCAAGACCTAGTTACAGGTAAATTTAGCTGGGCCTGGGGTTCTTTTCTAGGCCTGATTGTTTTGATTCAGGAATGGGAGTGTCAGGATAGCGGGGGGGTGTGGCCACCTACACTTAATCTCAGTGATACCTCCTCTGCTTGATGGTGGATTTTTCTGGAAAGGAGAGGATGGGCTGGGACCTGAGCTCAAGTTCCACCACCAAATGGTGAATGGCTGGCTGACGGAAGGATAATTTTGGAGCTAGAGAAACATATTTATCAACATAGTGGGGTGGGAAGAAATATGGGAAAATCTGGTCTTGTTGGCTGGAGAAGCATAACTTGGGACATTTATGGGACAAAATGTTGAAAGGATAAGAAATTATATAGTAAATGGGGTGGCCGGTCTCTTTGGTTCCTTCACCTTATGACATATAGAAGAGTGTACAGAATGGAACCGGGTATGAAACAATATACAGAGGTGTGATGTAACTGAGTAATTATATGTTCAGTGACAAGCCTGAGAAATAGAAAATTTGATGTAAGTGATAAAAACAAATTCCCAGCAAAGACAAAACAATGCAAGACCATGGAAAGGATACAAAAAATAGCACCTTATTCGATGGTTCTTGCTCTCTACATTGTTCTGCAGCTTAAAAAATTGGCCTTAATCAGTCTTGAATTATAGGCACTGACCAAGAGCAAATATGCAGATCAGGAGTTCTGACTACACTTACTGCATGTGTCTACTAGGTCAGTGACTAGAAACCAGAGGCAGACAGGCAACTGAAATTTTCGGAAGGATCTCAGCAAGCCAGCTCCCAAATTTCTATCAGTAAACGTTTCCTTTAAATCATCTCTCGGGAGCAAGTGGGAAACAGCCTATGTGACCTTTCAGGCTGTTTCATCCCATACACCTTTGCTTGTTAAAATTTTCTTCTTTATTCTCTGGCCAGAGGCTCTTATGAAACGCAGATAGCAGACTGTACGGTACATTGAAGCGTTAGCATGTTCTCAAATCACAAATCACTACCTTGTGAGATAAGCTGCTGGCTAGACAAGCGCTGGCTTCTATCATGCTATATCATTCCAGAATCATACTCCGGTGTTTATAAGTGTGACCTTCTCTGCTTCATCTACTGGCCCTCCTCTACTTCTTCCACATCAAAAATGAGTTAATGTATGTGTCATAATTTTTTTACTTGTTAGTATACAGTGCATATAGAGTGCAGTCCCCTCTTCCCCACACACCTTTGTCATTGATCACTGTTGCTCCTGGTATTTACATGTAGGCAAGTGGAGGCTGCAGTATATCCTGCCACCTGAAGGTGGCACTGTGATATTTCTTCAGGCAGGCAGGAGAACATTGATGACTAATTGTCCCCTGCTATGAACTCCAGGCAGCCATTTTGGGGAAGAAATCAACTGGATACCATAGAGATTTGGGCAGCCATCATGATTCAGAATTTCATAAGTAGAAGATTCTGCGTTATTCGGTGTGCCCACAGTGTGGGGGTAAGATAGAGATAGGGCCCCCATGGGTTAGGGAGAGGGTAGGAGTAGCATTAGGTACCTGTCCAGGAGGTTTTCCCTTACAGGGTGAGTCTTTTGTCAGCTTCCTGGACCAATATCCCAACGGCAGCCAGATATCTTCAAGGACATTTGGGGATCTCAGTGTATGCTATATCATAGCCCACTCCTAGAGGAGTTCTCCTCTGGCATTTTTTGATATCTGTCTGATATATTACTATTGGAAAGTGCCTTTTATATAAACAGCACCCTCTTCTGCCTGAAGAAGTGCATGATCTGTGACATACTCTGTATCATTGCTGTAAATTTCCTTACTTCTATGAACAGCTGATTTCTACAATATAGATAACATTAGGTATCCATGTGTGTTTACTCAATTCTTAGGTGCACAGGTTGGGCCCTGCCTATATACTTGTCATTGCTATCATGTCCAACCTGATTAGAAACTCACTAGGCTCCTATCATTTCAAACATGCCAATTCCCTCAAAATTCTGGGAATTACCCATAATTTGTACTCCCTTGTGTGGTCACCTTATTCATAAAGATGTTCTCCTTTCAACTTAAGAGCCCTAACATGGACATGTCCCTCCTCTTCCTTACTCACATCCCCCCCAAAGTCCATGTGTGTAGCCTCAGACTGAATAACAACTGTCCACAGCCATAGATGATGTGTATGGCAGTATAAAGGCAGTGACCATTTTCATAAAGAATTGCCCTTAGCCAGTTTTAACGGCTCTTTTGTTATAGACCTAAAGCAAGAATGAAGAAGGCTTGAGGCTAATTTCTCATTGGGTATGGATAGTATTACTAGCAATAATAACTTCTTGTCACTTGACCTTAGTGCAACCTACTTTTCTTCATCTAATAGACTTCCTCTTCCTTCTCCAAAAAGGAGTTATGTGTTATTAGTATTGTTCCTTGCTAGTGCAGTGCATATGCAGTGTAGTTTCCCCCCTCCCCACAAACCTTTGTCTATGAACCCTCTTGACCCCAGTATGTACTCTCGCACTGTTATGTCAAACCTGACCAGGAAATCACTAGGCTTCTACTGTTTAATATCTATTCATGTCACATGTAGCATCCTGATGTTTAGGCAGGGCTGCTATTAAATTTAGTTGCCAGTCAATAGTTGCCTTGGTCAAATGTTAGGAGATCAATTGATTTCCCCCTAATTCTGGACTTTGCTACACACGTCACCCAAAATTCTAAAGGTCACCCTTGATTTGTGCTCATTCACAGGGTCACTCTATTCATAAAGATGATCTGCTTCCGATTTCAGGGACTTGACATGGCTAAGACCTTTCTTTTCTTTACCCACATTCCCCATAAAGTCCCTGTGTGTAGCTAGATAGAGTAGCTACTGCCCACAGCTTTAAGTGATGTGTACCTATGCCAGAACCAAATTCACAGTGTAACCTAGTGTTATGGAAAATGTCCCTAGCCTATAGCAACAGATATTTTGTTAAAGACTGAAAGCAGGAATGAAAAAGGCTTGAAGATAATTGCTCATTGGGTATGGGCTGTGAAACCTTTCAGCCTTCTGAAAACTGAAACTTTGTTGTTTAACCAAGTACCCAAGAAATGGAGGAGGATATCGGAAGAAGTACCTGCTAGCTGTTACCATGGGTGGCAGGATGTGATCTGTGAGAAATACTTGTTTTAACCCCAGTGTCTTGAGGCTTGCTAAAGCTTGATGGTTGGTTAGTGTACATCTGTTACACATTGTGGTGGAGCATGTACTGGCTAGTATGAGAGCACTATTCACTTCTGAGCACAGTGTTTGGAGGACTCTGATAAGAAGATTGTGCATTCCTTTGTGAAAACATTTTATGAGATTTTTTATTTTTTATTTTTTTTCTATATTTTTTTGCTTCTATACACTGTGGAAATTTACTTATTCTTGAAAGAAACTTTTTCATGGACATTTATATGCATATGTGATATTCTGTATTGTGGTTGCATAATAGCGCCTTACTTTTGTTATTATTGCACATTGAAAGTGGTTTATTCACCTAAATGGGCAGCTGTTCAGTTTTTGTCTCATCATATTATATTTTATTGTTGGTGCCATATTTATCACCTTAACTGAATCAAACTTTGTTGTCTGCCGGGCAGGAGATCATTCTGGTCAACAGTGCTGGCATGACTGCAGTGCCAGATGCTGGAGTGCAGCACTCAGCACCCACTGCCACTTGGCAAAGTGTCCTGGATCCTGTAAGATGTGTAAAGATTTTGGGACTGTAGCCAGAATACTTGGAAAGCCTGGCGTTACCCCCCCCCCCCCCCCCCCAACCAAACATTTTCTACATCACAAGGTTGCTAAAGGGGAAGAAGGGGCAAATTACATGGTTACCATATCTGTAACTGTCATGTATGTCAACCAAAGTAACATGGGAGCAAGGAAGTGTGAGTGTATGCAACAAGGCGCTCAGCATGTGGTTCTGACTGTGGGTCCAGCTCTGATTGGGGTCTGAATGGAGCAGTATCTTAACTAAAGACCACCAGCTCTACATATATTATTTATAATGTCCAGGAGACAAATTCCCCTCTGCCAAATCACCCTCTGAGATTAATTGTTTAATTAGGAACTATGGGGGTGATTTACTAAGAAGAAGTCACTGCACCAGTTCATACAATAATTGGTGCGCCGGAAAAGTCATTAATTGAACGTGCGAACCGGCGCACATTGAAGCACAAATAACGATTATAAATACCGGTATATATAAACTGCAACTGGCGCTAGGGTAACTGCGGTTTTCTCATTGATAATAGCGCATGCCCAATACAATTGGTTAATTTCATCTCATTGGATGTGTCTTGTTAGGCAATTAGTAGGTGATCTTAGTTAATAACCCTTTTGATGCTAATCTCATTCCTATCACTTCTAATATATCTTTGAAATGTATTTTTCCTTTTTAACCCAAATCTTTCAATACATTACAAAGAACAGAGAAGTGTTTCTTAACCCAATAAATTAATATTTTCAGATCTTGATCTTTAAAGGTGACCATACACTGCAATCAGTTAGATCTTAAATAAATTAGATTTAGTGCAAGGGCCTGTTTGATTTCCTATATTTTGAATTAATTGTTCAAGTGCGTCTTCCTATTAACTATTTTGCCTAAATATCGAGTTGTACAGAGATTGGCCAATCAGATTGCATAGTGCATGACCATCTTAAGTGCCAAATTTTAATGTAGATGTGCCATGGCCCACTTGTATTTTCCTAATGATATTTCTTGGGCATTATACAAGGCACATGAAAAAACACCTTTTTTCAAGACATGCTAGAGTGATCAGGAATCTTCAAACTACGGCTCTCCAGCTGTTGCGGAACTACACATCCCATGAGGCATTGTAAAACTCTGATATTCACAGACATGAATAGGCATGATGGGAATTGTAGTTCCTGACCAACTGGAGGGCCGTAGTTCGAAGACCCCTGTGCTAGACCATTATTATGCCTCCAGAATTGGGAGTGTGGCATCTACCCAACTTCTCTCTGCTGGTGGACACAAGAACCTACATCTATAGATATATCTATCTATAGATATATCTATATATACACACAAGCAGGAAGCAATATACATTGGCTCGGAAGTGAATCTGTACACAGGAAGTAGGTGTGTGTTTTGAGGCCAAATCATTTAGACATACACACATGACCCACACAAACACCACCCCATGTAAAAATAAATTAAAAATTATCTTAATTTGTTCTCTGAGGAATAATATCTATTCCTCAGAGAACAGTGAGTGGGGCATTGTGGTGGGAAGAAATTATCAGCAGTACAAGCAACTTCCTGGAGGGGCGCAATGTCATTCCTGTGTGCTGGCCACCGCTTCTGGGAACCAGATATGCGCCATGGGTACATACCTCCGCGCACACAGCAGTTGCGCATCTCACATACACAGCGGTTACGCATCTAGCTGCAGGAACCCAATTTCTATGGAAATTAATAGTAAAGCAGATGCAGATTTCCAGGACTGGACTAACAAATGTTTCTAGTGAAAGGCAACTGGTGCTTTCTATTAAACATGGTCTAAATGGGCCATTGACATGCATCACAGTTGAACTTAGTAATGTGTCTTTGCAAAGTTAAACAAAATGAAATCCTTTCTAATTTTTGCTTGGGGATAGCGTGCAGAGGGATTAGAAGTCTGATAGGGTGAAGACACCTCCCAAATTTTGCCAGTTTCTCCTTGAAATTTATTCACTTCCTGTCACATAGCCAAACAGGAAGTGAGGGTAAAACCCTAACAATGTCTTTCCTTGGGGACACACAGGTCAATCTAAATAGTTCCCCCATTAGGTAAATTGCACTCTAGCATTTTGCTGTGTTCACCCCAAATTATTGGGTATCTTGGACTTTGGGGTTAATTTACTAAAGGCAAACCCACTTTGCACTACAAGTGCACTTGGAAGTGCAGTTGTTGGAGATCTGAGGGGGACATGCAAGAACAATTTAAAAAAACAGCATCTTTGCTTCTACATGATTGGATGATAAAATCACCAGTGCTTCCCCTCAGATTTACAGCGAGTACACTTGTATTGCAGAGTGGATTTGCCTTTAATAAACCCAAAAATACCTAATAATTTGGGGTGTACACAACAAAGTGCTAGAGTGCAAGACACTAGTTAGATTGACCTGTATGTCCCCAGGGAAAGACATTGGTAGGGTTTTACCCTCACTTCCTGTTTGGCTATGTGACAGGAAGTGAAGCCAATTTTTAGAAAAGGGACATAAAGCCCAACCTAAAAAAGACAAGCAGGGGTTCTAACATTCACTTTGTTTACCTCAAATGCTCACAATTAGAATAGGATTGTCTTGAGCTAGATTTTAGCTCAGTGCTCTAAATCAGTGGTTCTCAACCCTGTCCTCAAGTATCCCCAACAAGCCATGTTTGCAGGTTTACCTTCATCTTGCCCAGGTGCTTTAAATCAGAGTCAATGGCTTGGTATATTGGACAGCTATTTAGCTAAGATAAATTCCCAAAACATGTCCTGTTGGGGGTACTTGTGGACTGAAGCTGAGAACCACTGCACTAAAATGGAAAATTGAATACTTACCTCACTGAAATTTTCCTTTCCTGGTGCCTATCCATGGCAGCATATGCACAATCCATGCATATGCTACCATGAAGGCACCAGGAAAGTAGCTTTTAGACAAATCACACCTTTTTTTGTTTTGCCATGCCAATCAGCCTAGTTAAGCTGTAGCTGGGAAATCTGTTGCATTAAACTTGTTTAGGAAAGGGGGGGGGGGAGAGTGTAAAATGCATTGCTTGGATTGAGCATGCATCTGCAAAACAAATTATTAACACAAAAAACATAAAAATTTGCTACAAATTTTATTGGTCAACAAAACAGGACTTGGAAAAGAGCAAAGGAAGCCAAAAAACACATGTATGTTAATTTGAGACACTAACAGAATATGGTTTGGAGGTCTAACCATTTTGCAGAGGAAATTAACAGGAGTTAAAAGAAGTGCATCCACAAATGGACAGTCTCTTGAGGATTTAAACAATTAGTAGTCACAACAGCTTGAGATTTTGAAGATTTTGCAAAATAATGCAGCACAGACAATTAAATCAAAGTGAAACTAACAACATACAAACAACACAGACTGACAACATCAAAAATATTTCAGTGAAAAATATCCCCCCCCAAAAAATAACAAACACAAACAAACACACAAACGCTATCCTCTTTTCAGGGCAAGGTAAAGAATGCTATCTGCATGCTTTATAGCACATAGGTTTGTGTGCTAATGAGGCAATTGAAAACACATGCACAGTACATGAAACACACAAAATGCAAGTTTACCCAATGTAGAGACAAAACTTCATATTGGGTACACTTGTTAAGGATGTCCTTAAATTACTAACCCAAAAAAACACACTCTCTGAGCATGCCCAGAAAAATCCAAGTGCTGTTCACACACAAAAAGCAACAAAAAATACCAAAGTCCCTGAGCATGCCCAGACCAACACAAATGCATTCACACACCAAAAGCCACAGCAAAAAAACAGAGTCCCTGAGCATGCCCAAAACAACCCAAATGCAGCTAGCACAAAATAAGCCAACCCCTGTCCAAATTTAAGCACATCATCCAGCATGCTACAAAATTACAGATGGGACAAACACCTCCGGTCCAGGTGGGCAAAGAGCCTAACATGGGCAAAAGTTATACAACAAATACCATTGCAGTCTATGGGAACTGACTTGTTAATTTTGCTAGTCCCCACTTGGCTGGCTTATATTCTAGTTATTGGCCTTAAAATGGGTATGGAGGCCCAGGTCCCACCCTGAAGGATATGTATCAATGTCACCAATTTGGACACCCCCAAAAACGAAACAAGGACCTTTAAAGGTGCCTTTAAAAATGTAAAATTGCTTAAAAGCTAGAAAATTGGGGGCTTACTCTGCCTGTAAATTGGTGCATCTGTAGCATGTATCCAAAATGCTGCTTCAAAGATGTACGGCTTTAGAGAAAACGTAAAAATCTACATTGCAGCTGCAAGATTTTAACCCAAAACAAAACAAAAAATAGCCTGCCCCCCAATACATACAAGGCCATTTGGGTCTGTTAAGGCTTAACATGAGAACCCCCACGTGAAACATACCATCCCAAACTCAAAAAATATTGTGCCCCTCCCACACACTAACAAACCCCTAGCCAAACATACAGCAAGTCAGCCCATGAAAGGGGGGGTGGATGCTTGGGGGAAGGAGGGGCTCGGGCACCCCAAAAGTCAACCACCTTGTTCCCATATTCAGGGGGACAAGGGCATCTTCCACACAACCCTATGTGTGTGATTATGTGTCAGTATTACATTGTATATCCCTGTATGTTGCGGTCATTCAGGTGATTATCTAATAGTTTCTTGAAGCTATCAATGCTCCCCGCTGAGACCACCACCTGTGGAAGGGAATTCCATATCCTTGCCGCTCTTACAGTAAAGAACCCTCTGCGTAGTTTAAGGTTAAACCTCTTTTCTTCTAATTGTAATGAGTGGCCACGAGTCTTATTAAACTCTCTTCTGCGAAAAAGTTTTATCCCTATTGTGGAGTCACCAGTACAGTATTTGTAAATTGAAATCATATCCGCTCTCAAGCGTCTCTTCTCCAGAGAGAATAAGTTCAGTGCTTGCAACCTTTCCTCATAACTAAGATCCTCCAGACCCTTTATTAGGTTTGTTGCCCTTCTTTGTACTCGCTCCATTTCCAGTACATCCTTCCTGAGGACTGGTGCCCAGAACTGGACAGCATACTCCAGGTGCGGCCGGACCAGAGCCTTGTAGAGTGGGAGAATTATCGTTTTATCTCTTGCGTTGATCCCCCTTTTAATGCATGCCAATATTCTGTTTGCTTTAGTAGCAGCAGATTGGCATTGCATGCCATTGCTGAGCCTATCATCTACTAGGACCCCCAGGTCCTTTTCCATCCTAGATTCCCCCAGAGGTTCTCCCCCCAGTGTATAGATTGCATTCATATTTTTGCCACCCAAATGCATTATTTTACATTTTTCTACATTGAACCTCATTTGCCATGTAGTCGCCCACCCCATTAATTTGTTCAGGTCTTTTTGCAAGGTTTCCACATCCTGCGGAGAAGTTATTGCCCTGCTTAGCTTAGTATCATCTGCAAATACAGAGATTGAACTGTTTATCCCATCCTCCAGGTCGTTTATAAACAAATTAAATAGGATTGGTCCCAGCACAGAACCCTGGGGAACCCCACTACCCACCCCTGACCATTCTGAGTACTCCCCCATTTATCACCACCCTCTGAACTCACCCTTGTAGCCAGTTTTCAATCCATGTACTCACCCTGTGGTCCATGCCAATGGACCTTATTTTGTACAGTAAACGTTTATGGGGAACTGTGTCAAATACTTTTGAAAAATCCAGATACACCACGTCTACGGGCCTTCCTTTATCTAGATGGCAACTCACCTCCTCATAGAAGGTTAATAGATTGGTTTGGCAAGAACGATTCTTCATGAATCCATGCTGATTACTGCTAATGATATTGTTCTTATTACTAAAATCTTGCATATAGTCCCTTATCATCCCCTCCAAGAGTTTACATACTATTGATGTTAGGCTAACTGGTCTGTAATTCCCAGGGATGTATCTTGGGCCCTTTTTAAATATTGGTGCTACATTGGCTTTTCTCCAATCAGCTGGTACCATTCCAGTCAGTAGACTGTCTGTAAAAATTAGGAACAACGGTCTGGCAATCACTTGACTGAGTTCCCTAAGTACCCTCGGATGCAAGCCATCTGGTCCCGGTGATTTATTAATGTTAAGTTTCTCAAGTCTAATTTTAATTCTGTCCTCTGTTAACCATGGAGGTGCTTCCTGTATTGTGTCATGAGGATAAACACTGCAGTTTTGGTTACTGAAGCCCCCCGATTCACTCGTGAAGACTGAGGAGAAGAATAAATTCAATACCTTCGCCATCTCCCCATCCTTTGTAACCAGATGTCCTTCCTCATTCTTTATGGGGCCAATATGGTCTGTCCTCCCTTTTTTACTGTTTACATACTTAAAGAATATCTTGGGATTTTTTTTGCTCTCCTCCGCTATGTGTCTTTCATGTTCTATCTTAGCCGTCCTAATTACACCCTTACATTTCTTGTTGCATTCTTTATAAAGTCTGAATGCTGAGGATGATCCCTCAACCTTATATTTTTTGAAGGCCTTCTCCTTTGCTTTTATATGCATTTTTACATTGGAGTTAAGCCATCCAGGATTTTTGTTCGCTCTTTTAAATTTATTACCCAATGGGATACATTGGCTAATGCCCTTATTTAATATGCTCTTAAAGCAAACCCATCTCTCCTCCGTATTCTTTGTTCCTAATATTTTATCCCAATTTATGCCTTTTAGCAAGGTTTGTAGTTTAGGGAAGTTGGCTCTTTTGAAATTCAGTGTCTTTGTGTTCCTTTTATGTTTCCTATTTGTGTGATTTATACTGAAACGAATTGACCTGTGATCGCTGTTACCTAAATTGCCCCGTATTTCCACATCCGTGATCAGGTCTGTATTGTTGGTAATCAGTAGATCCAGTAATGTTTTATTTCTAGTTGGTGCGTCTACCATCTGACCCATAAAATTGTCCTGCAAGACATTAAGGAACTGGCGAGCCTTAAATGAATGCGCGGTTCCCTCCGCCCTGTCAATGTCTGGATAATTAAAATCCCCCATTATGATAACACTTCCCATCCTTGCTGCTAATCCAATTTGTGATAGGAGATCCGTCTCCACTTCCTCCCTCAGGTTAGGGGGCCTATAGCATACTCCCAGTATTATTTTCCCCTTAGCTTCATCCCTTTGGAGCACTACCCATAAGGATTCCACCTCCTCTCTAGCTCCCTCAGTGATGTCATCTCTCACATTCGCTTGTACATTATTCTTGATATATAGGCATACCCCTCCCCCTTTTTTCCCCTCTCTATCCTTGCGGTATAGGGTATACCCTTGAATGTTTGCCAGCCAATCATGAGAGCTGTTGAACCAGGTCTCTGAAATTCCCACAAAATCCAAATCCTCCTTGTACAACAGTATCTCTAGTTCACCCATCTTGTCCGCCATGCTCCTGGCATTGGTGAACATGCCACATAGTTTATACCAGTCGCATATTATCCTCGTATTGGGTGTTTTGAGATTGCAACTAGGACTTGCTACTATACTCACCTTGTGTTTCTGTGCTTTGGTTAACCTACCACTAATGCCCCCAATACTACCCTCTGGAATATCTTCCGCGCTGGCTATCTCTGTCTCTGGACCCTCCCCCCCATCGCCTAGTTTAAAAACCCCTCTAACTTTTTGGCCATCTTCATTCCCAGCAGATCTGCACCCTCCTCATTTAGGTGCAGTCCGTCCCTTCTATAGTACCGGTTACCGACTGAGAAGTCGGCCCAGTCCTCCAGGAACCCAAACCCCTCCTTGCTACACCAGCTCTTCAGCCACTTGTTTACTTCCCTAATCTCCCTCTGCCTTTCTGGTGTGGCTTGATGTACCGGTAGTATTCCTGAGAATACTACCTTGGAGGTCCTTTTCCTCAATTTAGCTCCTAAGTCCCTAAAATCGTTCTTTAGGACACTCCATCTGCCTCTGACTTTGTCATTGGTGCCAACGTGCACCATGACAGCCGGGTCTTCCTCAGCCCCTCCCAGTAATCTGTCCACAAGATCCGTGATGTGCCGAACCCGAGCGCCCGGTAGACAACATACTGTTCGGCGCTTCAGGTCTTGGTTACAGATTGCCCTCTCTGTCCTTCTAAGAATTGAGTCTTCTACCACCAGAATCTGTCTTTCCTTTCCCTTTGCTGCCCCCCCACTCTCACTGGAGGAGTTCTTCCCCTGGCAGCTAGGACAGTCCCTCAGCTCCAGCAGTGCTGGTCCCTGACTGGTTTCACCAATGTCACTCAATGGAGCGTACTTATTGAGATGCTCCAGTCCTGGATCGGCCTCCCTGGCACTTCCCCCTCTACCCCTCCTGACTGTCACCCATCTACTCTTTGCTAGTGCCTGCACCTCTTTGTCTCCACCCGCCTCTGTGCCGACCCCTGCCGTGTACGTTCCTGGCTCTCCTTTAGTATGGAGGGACTTCTCAGTGCTGACAGTTGCTTCCCCAGATTCAGAACCTGGGCTTCCAGGGAAACAATGTGCTTACATTTTGCACAGCAGTATTCGCCCTCGATCGGATGATCAAGGAACGCATACATGCAGCAAGATGTACAAAGAGTCGCCTCTCCACACCCGGGCATCGTATCTATTAAATTTAGTGAGGATTTGGGGATTTTACCTTGTCCAAATTACCTAACAGCTAGCTTCCTGGCACTAATACTACTGTTAATATTGAACTGAAGATGCTGTGAGCCATGTCCATAGTGACGCACAGACTGCATTCTCCCGTGCGCCAAGATTGCTATAGTAAGTGGGGGATTTGCAATCTGTTCATGGTGCATCGTTTCATAAATATGAAAATGTGCATTGCGCCTTGCCGTGCACCTCTACTGATGGAGCGCGGCTTTCGTAAATCAGCCCCTATGTGTGCCTCTTATATGGCTGTGTAGTGGAACAAGTGGAAATCACAAGAATAACTGAAAAAATCTGCTCATGCTTTTGCAGATAACATATTTTATTAACTATATTGTATGTATTTCAACAGTATATTTAGCTGAAGATTTGTTTTATCAGACAGAGACTGCCTATTCTAATTGTTGTGCTGTAGACTTGTGATAAGCAATAGATAGTGGCTGAGAAAAGGGAAATGAAGTTGATAGATGACCTGTCATTCTCCATCTGCTTCTTCTATGGGTATGTGAATGTACAGTGAACAGTCGAATATTTACAGCGGAGACCTACATCCTGGATACTGGAATGCAAAGACAATTAGGACATTCATCTACAACAACTGGACCTTAAGGGGGTTTAAAAGCTTGATAGCATTTTCACCAAGGCCATTAATGAAAGAAGCTGTGTTATTAATAGCAGTAGTGTCAGATTTTTGCCGCTGCCACTCTTCAGAAGTGACCAACAAATTTGTTCCCATCACAGAAACACTTTGTGAATTTGAGATAAGTCTTTCAAATCCGGAACACTCAGGAAAATCAATTCTCTGGACTGAAATCCACAATTATGTTTATGAGCGTGAGGATGCTAATGATAAGATCTGAACACAGAGACTGGAAAGTTAGCACAGTGAGGTCATATCTGCCTTCACAATTAGATTTGACTGCAGTTCTAGTTGTTCATACCTTTCTAAACTGCAAAAATTATATAATTTGAAGGCGTCTGATTATAGGTTTCCTCTTTTGCAAAGGATCCTTTAAATCCCAGAATGTGGTAGGAAGTTCCATTCACATAATTCATTTCAATGTCAAAGTATATTCTACTGCAGGATTGTATTTTATGGTCCCATACACACAGCTGCATTATCTTGCTCTGTGTCCAGCTGCAAGAAATCAGGTGGATAAATTTGCAGTCGTGGTCAGTATTTCTGCGCATATTACACGTGTAAACATATATAATATATATGACAATACTAGGTTTGAAAACTGAGCTAGAAGAATGGAACTAAAAGTTACAGATGTGAATGTTTTATGTGTCTAAACGCGTGTAAATGGAAGCACTATATGGACCATTCTTTTACAGCAACCTTAGACAGTTTAAGCGGAGTTCCACCCAAAAGCTCCACTTATCTGCTTCCTCCCCCCTCCAGTGCCACATTTGGCACCTTTCGGGCGGGGAGGGTAAGAACAGGTACCCGTATTTGACAGGTACCCATCCCCACTTCCGGGAGACCTGGCTGCAGCGAGATGAGCCCCCAAGATTGTAAATGGCCCCCCTCCTCCTTGTGCCGCCACCGGGCTATTCACAAAGTGCAGCACGCTTACAGTCAATGGCGGCTGCAGCACCTGAGAGCCAATGGAAAAATCGTCTGGGGTGCCGACATCGCTGTATTCCAGGACAGGTAAGTGACCTAATATTAAAAGTCAGCAGCTACAGTATTTGTGGCTGCTGACTTTAAATTTTTTTTCATGGGGGGGGGGCTGGACCTCCTATTTAACAACTCTTTTTTACACATGTTTGGCTTTGAGGACTTAACACTTGGAATTTCAGTTTTTTAGGCAGGAGGGTATGCTTAGCTGAGAAAGCCTCTCCTTCAGATGAATAAAAAAAAAAAAAAAACGCTTATGAAGACTCCTGGGATGTATGGCATCATTTTGGTCTAGGACAGAAACCAGGAAGCCATGTACAAAAAAAACCAAAACAACACATATCTGACGGGGCATTTGAGGAGTATTGCCTGACACAACATGAATGCCTGTACAACACATCCAAAACACTTATTAACACTATAGGTGCGTTTAAATACTTTAAGGCTGCTTTAGAATTCAACGCCTGTCTGAAAAAGCCTTAACACATGGCTATGGATTCTTCCCATGTTGATATGTTAGTGCTAGCTGAATGGACCAGCCCTGTCACATGGAACAATTCACGCTTCACTATATCCAGCAGAACCAGGGCTGGAATGGCCTACCGAGATACTGGGAAACTTCCCAATAGGCCTGCTTTGAGCTGTGGCTGCAATGGCGCCCAGAGCCAATCCAAGTGCAGAGTCCTCACCTCTCTCCTTCCTCCTCCTCCTCTTGTGTACATCACACACAGTGGTCTCCCGCTTTGTCCCTGAGTTTGGATCTGAAATGTTTGGCGGTCACTGTAACAAAGTCCCCTTCCTAGACCAGCTTCTGGATAGACAGAACACTGATCCAATGCCAGGAAATTGAATCAGTGTGACGCGTATCACAGGAGGTGGTCTAGGAGGCGGCACTTTGTTACAGTGGCCGCCAAACATTTCAGACCCAAGCTCCGTGACAGTGGGAGATACCAGCTGTGTGTAATCCAGGCACTGGTGAGTTTGCATTTGATGGGCACAGTGAGGCTGCATTGATGGGCACAGTGAAGCTGCATTTGATGGGTACCGTGAAGCTGCATTGATGGGCACAGTGAGGCTGCATTGATGGGTACCGTGAAGCTGCATTGATGAGCACAGTGAGGCTGCATTTGATGAGCACAGTGAGGCTGCATTGATGGGCACAGTGAGGCTGAATTTGATGGGCATGGTAAGGCTGCATTTGGTGGGCACTGATAAGCTGCATTTGAAGGGCACTGATGTGTCTGCATTTGATGGGCATTGGTAGACTGCATTTGGTGGGCACTGGTAGGCTGCATTTGATAGGCACTAGTAGGCTGCATTTGATGGGCACTGATGAGGCTGCATTTGATGGGCACTTATAAGCTGAATTTGGTGGGCACTGATAAGGCTGCAGGTGGTGGGCACTGATAAGGCTGCATTTGGTGGTCACTGATAAGGCTGCATTTGGTGGGCACTGTTAAGCTGCATTTGATGGGCACTAATAAGCTGCATTTGATGGGTACTGATGAGGCTGCATTTGATTGGCACTGATGAGGCTGAATTTGATGGGCACTGATGACGCTGCATTTGATGGGCACTGGTAGGCTGCATTTGAAGGACACTGATGAGGCTGCATTTGATGGGCACTGATAAGCTGCATTTGATGGGCACTGATAAGCTGTATTTGGTGGGCACTTGATGGGCACTGGTAGGCTGCATTTGATGGGCACTGGTAGGCTGCATTTGATGGGCACTGGTAGGCTGCATTTGATGGGCACTGATGAGGCTACATTTGATGGGCACTGATGAGGCTGCATTTAATAGGCACTGGTGAGGCTGCATTGATCTCTCGTATCATGTCTGTAGTCTTTGACCATCTCTTATATCATGTCTGAAGTCTCTGACCATCTCTTTTATCATGTCTTCAGTCTCAAAAATGAGAGTAGCAACAGAAAAAACAGAAATCAAACAATTACAAATAGTTGTATAAAATGTAAAACATTTTTTATTGAACAACAGATTTAAAATTGGCTGGTCTGGACACTTCACATCCTGATCTTATACCATTCCTACAATATACATATATTGCAGGGACATGTGAAATTATTCAAATAAATTGCATATCCACCAAGCCACCCAATGCGTTTCAACTTATATAAAGTCTTCATCAGGGGATAAGGAAGTGGAAGCAATCCTACATACATTAAAAAAGCAAAAGAAAATGCATAATAAAATTTATAGAAAATTTTACCAGATTGTACATGATTTTATTATTTCCATATGACGTTCAAAGCAAGTATAATACACTTACAGACATGAACATGACTGGATGTCCAGACTGATAGGTAACAGACCACATGGGTCTCAGCCCAACCCAGACCTCGAGCCCCACAGAAGATCAATGGCTATCAAGGAGAAGGCAACAGAGGCGGCTTGCTTGCATTCACTGAATCAAAGCATAGGGAAACTCTTGAGCTGATCCATAAAATTTTTTGAAAGGTAATATCATTTATAGGTTCTTATAGGCATTTGTTAGTAATTATAAGAGTCAGGATGAATGTAGTATTGTATAAATTTAAAACGAACATCCAATAAAGTGTATCAAGTCTAACAATGCACAAATGAAACATACCTAATGGAAGAGTAATGCCGCGTACACACGGTCGGACTTTTCGTCTACAAAAGTCCAACGGACGCCGACGGACTAAAGCTGGCTGGTAATCCGATCGTGTGTGGGCTTCTCCGGACTTTCAGCAGACTTTTTCAGCCTCAAATCCGACGGACTTTAGATTTGAAACATGCTTCAAATCTTTACGTCGTAACTACGACGGACCCCGAAATCCGCTCGTCTGTGTGCTAGTCCGACGGACAAAAACCCATGCTAGGGCAGCTATTGGCTACTGGCTATGAACTTCCTTATTTTAGTCCGGTGTACGTCATCACGTACGAATCCGTCAGACTTTTGTGTGGTCGTGTGTAGGCAAGTCCGTTTGTTAGAAAGTCTGCTGCAAGTCCGCCGAAAGTCCGCCGGAAGTCTGTCGGACAGGCTGTCGGACTTTTGTAGACGAAAAGTCCGACCGTGTGTACGCGGCATAAGAGGCCAGAAAATATTAGAGCTGGATGGTAGATAACCGCAGCAAAAGGAGAGCAATCTCCTATAAAGCCCTATGGTCAAACACGAAAAAGAAGAGCTGTAGAGGGACATTCAAAGTTTAAATTTGTTGAGAGAAAAAAGGACTTTTTCATTCTCACATCCAGCATGGGTTGACAGCATGGACTCCACTGGCTGAATGTGGGAAGTGACGGAGCTCTATATATAAGGTGATGCAAGTCTGCTTGATTGCCCACAGCTGAAGCCATTAGCATTGATCTCCACTGGTTCCCAATCACCTCCCCGTCGCCCCCCGGGAAGCGTGGATGGCTGCTGCTGGTGTCATGCGCTCCAAGCAGCACAGCCAAAATAGATGGTAACCTTATGCTGTTGGGCTGGTATAATAATGCTATGAGGCTAGGATGAGATTTTTTCCAGGGCTGGTTTTTATTCCCAGTCCGGCCCTGGGCAGAACCAGGTATTTTCTGCACCCCCAGCTTCTGAATGGAGTCGCAGAGGAGTGATGTATAGGTGAGCATGTGCTGTCGGAAAAGGAAAGAGCGAAAGAAAACCTGTTGCATTTCAGTCCACGAGCAAAGTATAGGATTGCTTTAGGGTTTACTTTAGTAAAATAAAAATACACAAAAGCAAGTTACACAAAAGCAAACATAAAATGTCAAAATATGCGCTCACAGAAAACACTCTACACTCTACTTTCCCTTTAACAACACATTTTGCATGATAAATACAGTGAAACAATTGTTGGCTGGCAGGTTTAAGATTTTTTTCCGAGATATTCCCTTCCAAACACAAACTGTCAACTGTAAATCTAATGCAAGAATGTGTGATGATCAGCCATGGTGTTAGGGGTTCCAGAGGACAAAGAAATAAATGTTTCCTTTAGAGGAAGTCGACAATCCGATCAGAAGAGTATTAAGAATAATCCAAACTGTCCCTCTTAATTTTCCCTTCCACCATCTGCATCTGTTTTTTCCTCTGGAAAACCTCTACGCACTGTCATCTCAAACTATATCCAAGAAGAGAGTGATTAAAGGAAAATTCGTATCTGCAGGAAAGAATCGTAAGTTTCTTATTAGCAAGATACTTACGGGATAGATAAAACTTTTAGGAGGATGATCCCTGTGCTCATGGGTGCCTGCAGGTAGTCACAGATGTCCTTGACCAACTACTGATTAGAGTTGGACATTTTCATCCATTCGCTATTGTATCCACTGATCAAGCCAGCATCAGCCTTACTGGCCTTTCTCCTCCTGCCTGCATTAAAATGAACATGCATGTTAAGGCAATCTGAGTGTGCATGTTTGTGGAAAGATAATTAATAGTCAAATTGTACCAACACATCAGACTATTCTCTCAGGTCTATGGCTAGTTTGCAGTTCTTTCTACTTCCTTGGGGTCAAGAATCCAAGGCCCTTCAAGATTTGTGACACCATAGAGTAGTAGAGATAATTGCACAGCGTGCCCATACAGCAGCTAATAACAAACAGTGTTCATAATTAACCAGAGTAGCCACAGGAAGTTGCAAATACAAAGAGGATGTACAACTGCAGATGTTCCCCTTGGGGGGAATTGAAAGTAGGATTGTTCTGTTGCCATGCTGCTAACCACTTACAAAGACAGCAACCAGGGAGAAGCTTAGGAAGGCCATACATGATTTTTTTTTTTTATTCAACCAGCGAGTTAAACAGAAAAAAAAAGCTGATTTTCCCATTCACACATTAAATATGGATGGGGGAATCCTCCCACTGTGCTACTGTATTCTGCCAGTGGAGAGCCAGGGTGCTCCAGTAAGGGCAAAAAATAGGTCTGATTAGTTTAAATAAGTTAAATGGATAATTTCGTGAAAGAGATTCATTTTACTGTATACTGTAAATGGTCTGATTTGCGTACAAAGATTTGTAATAGTATGGTAATCAAGTGGTGAAAAAAAAGGGCCAACTGGTGTCAGTAGTAGTAGTAAATTAAGCTCCGAAAATTGGTCTCAGTGGGGGTAAAATAAATGCCCATCTGTGTCAGTGATAATAAAATAAGCCACAAGCACTGTTGTCAGATGGAAAAATGAGGCCCAATTATTGGTGCCAGTGGAATAAAATGAATCACAATCATAGGCGAATGAAAGCAAAAAGAAAAAAAACTTAAAATTCAAGAGATTTAGCCAAGTTCCTGGTAGACCACCCCATAATATCAGATGGCTCCTGAGTGTCCCAGAAGACTTGACAGCTCTGCTGGAAGATTGGAATATTCCACATTTGCTTTAAACCCCATCTGCTGTAATCCACGGCCCTCATAAAAACTATAGTGATCAATAAAGAAAGGAAAGACAATGACATTTTGCTAATCTAGTTAGGATTACTCCTCTTTCCTCACGTTCTTCAAATACATCAACGCCCCACCCACACCATCCCACCATGTCCATATTTCAAGTTCCTCCTCTTAGCAATAATGGCTTATATTTTATTCACAATTTTATGTCCAGCCTGTTGCTGAAAGTGCTATTTTTCCATAATCTCTCCTTCTCTCTCTTCCAGCGCTTGTCATGTTGATGATCAGTGACACAATTCCACGGAATGTGTATGTGCTGTTTATAAGGAATGGGGGATTTGTAACAGTAGCTATTCATATCCACGTCTCCATGTAGTGTCTGGACGTGTTTTGGCAGACACCTTTTGAAGAGTCTGCAGCTTACGGTAGCCATAGCGTCATCACCACTGTGAATAATGCATCAGTGCATGACATCAACTCAACATGAGCTAAAGGAGGTGAGAATAACTACTTGTCTTGTTCTTCCATGTGAAAAGTCTTTGCCAGCTCCAACCAGAAGCAGTGAAGGATCTAAATACATTTATTACAACTGTAAAATGTCATACTCCAAAAAGCCTGCAGCAATTTTTCACCATTCCTTGTGTGACGGATGGGAGGTATCGCTTAACTCCAACTATAGAACTTATAAAATCTTATAACTGGAGCTCTGCTTCTTTCCATTGCCTAATGGACATTCCGGAGGCTGTTTTCTTTAGTGGAAGGTATTATCTTTATGGACATGCCACACAGACGGATAAATGTGTTTGGACGTTTAAAGACTCAAGCAGCGAAATAATGAATACAGGAGGGATTGTTTCAACTAGTGACTCAATAAAAGGAACGCTATAAATTATCAAAGTGTTGATTGTTTTTGCAAATGCTGGGTGGGTTACTGAGAAACAGTAGAATACATTTAGACATTCTGTTATTGTTTTAGAGTGAATGTACATGTAGCAAACAGAACAAGATTAGACAAAAATTGTAGTAGGCCAATAAGAAAAAAATGGGTGCATCCATTATTACTGTAAATGTTTTGTCTTGCCATAGTGCTATCTGGCCTGGCCATCTCCATCAGGAATGGACAAAGCTCCTACAACACCTTCAGCATAGCCAAGTGACATTTGCTACTCATTTATATAACTTTCTGTGTGATGTCATTGGCACCAGTGCTAAGAATAACATGCAATAACAGTTAAAGTTCACTTGATGTTTTGATGTAAAAGCCAAAGATAAAATCAGAGTGCATCTCATTAATCTGTAAACGTCCAACTTTATTAGCCGGTATAACCCAGCCCCAATGCAAGGATAAATGCATCAATCAGCTATCTCTTGTACCATTGCTTTAGTTGAGTAGTCTCTTTACAGTGGTCAAAAACACTCCCATCCTTGTCAGAACTACAGCATTGCAATCAACATTACAGCATTGCAGAGCTGTTGTTGTGACTTAGTAGAGGGCATATTAGACCACTGCAGAGAGACTTCTGCTTCCACACCAGGGAAGGACTAGAAACCTTTGGCTTGAGGGGCAAACAGCGTCAACTGGCCCATGCGTGGTAGAAACAAACAAATGTGGGTTAAATAAAGTTTACCAAACAGAGTACACCATATTGTCTCATTGACTGGTGAAAATGGTTAAAGGTGGGTGTTCCTAAAGGACATTGTTCGTTGGGTTGTAAAACAACTTCACATCTTCTACCATTGGCTTTATTACCATAGGATATCTCAACATCTTGGCACATGACATTCTTAAAACTGCAACAAGAGTTGGCGCAGGAAGACATCGCTTTGCCACAAAATTGGTATGATCATGGAACAAGTAGTTATATAATGCCCAGCAGGTACCACAGATCCCAGGTCCTGCTCTAAATTATGTCTAAATTAGGGATGAGCCCATCACACTTACTCTTGTTGGGCGCAGGAACGGTCCCTGCTGTTAAATATTATTTCAAAAATTGGAATTACATGCCCCTGTTAAACAGGGGCAGAAACATTGGGCCTTAGATGTTGGTGGTGCCAGAACACTGTAACCCCTCACAGTTACTCTTGTTGGGTGCAGGAACGGTCCCTGCTGTTAAATATTATTTCAGAGGCTGCTTGCCCTCTTGGAGGCCTTCCAGACATGATGGGTATTTTTTTTTTTTTTTAACACCGCTCTACACTGTATTATATACTGTGTACATCGCCTGAAGTGTATTTGAAATTGTAGACACTGTATTATATACTTTGTACACCGCCTGCACTGTATTATCTACTGTACACAGCCGAATGCACTGTATATAGGCTACACTGAATGCAGAGTATATACAGTGGGGACGGAAAGTATTCAGACCCCCTTAAATTTTTCACTCTTTGTTATATTGCAGCCATTTGCTAAAATCATTTAAGTTCATTTTTTTCCTCATTAATGTATACACAGCACCCCATATTGACAGAAAAACACAGAAATGTTGACATTTTTACAGATTTTTTAAAAAAGAAAAACTGAAATATCACATGGTCCTAAGTATTCAGAACCTTTGCTCAGTATTTAGTAGAAGCACCCTTTTGATCTAATACAGCCATGAGTTTTTTTGGGAAAGATGCAACAAGTTTTCACACCTGGATTTGGGGATCCTCTGCCATTCCTCCTTGCAGATCCTCTCCAGTTCTGTCAGGTTGGATGGTAAACGTTGGAGGACAGCCATTTTTAGGTCTCTCCAGAGATGCTCAATTGGGTTTAAGTCAGGGCTCTGGCTGGGCCATTCAAGAACAGTCACGGAGTTGTTGTGAAGCCACTCGTTCGTTATTTTAGCTATGTGCTTGGGGTCATTGTCTTGTTGGAAGGTAAACCTTCGGCCCAGTCTGAGGTCCTGAGCACTCTGGAGAAGGTTTTCGTCCAGGATATCCCTGTACTTGGCCGCATTCATCTTTCCCTTGATTGCAACCTGTCGTCCTGTCCCTGCAGCTGAAAAACACCCCCACAACATAATGCTGCCACCACTATGCTTCACTTTTGGGACTGTATTGGACAGGTGATGAGCAGTGCCTGGTTTTCTCCACACATACCGCTTAGAATTAAGGCCAAAAAGTTCTATCTTGGTCTCATCAGACCAGAGAATCTTATTTCTCACCATCTTGGAGTCCTTCAGGTGTTTTTTTAGCAAACTCCATGCGGGCTTTCATGTGTCTTGCACTGAGGAAAGGCTTCCGTCAGGCCACTCTGCCATAAAGCCCCGACTGGTGGAGGGCTGCAGTGATGGTTGACTTTCTACAACTTCCTCCCATCTCCCGACTGCATCTCTGGAGCTCAGCCACAGTGATCTTTGGGTTCTTCTTTACCTCTCTCACCAAGGCTCTTCTCCCCCGATAGCTCAGTTTGGCCAGACGGCCATTTCTAGGAAGGGTTCTGGTCGTCCCAAACGTCTTCCATTTAAGGATTATGGAGGCCACTGTGCTCTTAGGAACCTTAAGACCCCTTTCACACCAAGGTGCTTCAAAAACGCCCTAAAACGCCTTAGCGTTATTACCGAGTTTTTACCGCGTTTTAGGGGGGCGCTAGCAGTAAAGTTAACGCAACGCTGCAGGCATTTTAACAGCGTTTTTTAAGCGTTATTGAAGCATGTGTTATTGATGCTATCTTTCTGCTTGCATGTTTATCCTTTGTGAAATCATGTAAAACAAGCAGTGTCTTGTAAAGTAACAAGCAGTGTCTTTTAGGCCTCTTTCACACTGGGGCGGGGGCGGCGTCGGCGGTGGCGGTAAAGCGCCGCTATTGTTAGTGTCACAGCAAAGGGTCTGAATACTTAGCACCATGTGATATTTCAGTTTTTCTTTTTTAATAAATCTGCAAAAATGTCAACAATTCTGTGTTTTTCTGTCAATATGGGGTGCTGTGTGTACATTAATGAGGAAAAAATGAACTTTAGCAAGTGGCTGCAATATAACAAAGAGTGAAAAATTTAAAAATACTTTCCGTCCCCACTATATATATATATAGATATATAGATATATATCTATATATCTATATATATATATATATAGTATCTCACAAAAGAGAGTACACCCCTCACATTTTTGTAAATATTTTATTATACCTTTTCATGTGACAACACTGAAGAAATGACACTTTGCTACAATGTAAAGTAGTGAGTGTACAGCTTGTATAATAGTGTAAATTTTCTGTCCCCTCGAAATAACTCAACACACAGCCATTAATGTCCAAGCCGCTGGTAACAAAAGTGAGTACACCCCTAAGTGAAAATGTCCAAATTGGGCCCAAAGTGTCAATATTTGTGTGGCCACCATTATTTTCCAGCACTGCCTTAACCCTCTTGGGTATCCATTTACTTCATTAACTTTATTTTGACACCTGCAGCGGTTCAGAGAGTGCAATGCGACCTGCCTGCGATTCTGATGTGGTTTGAGAGGCCACAAAGGAATCGATGTGGTTCCTGCACCACATCAGTGTGAGCCCAGCCTGAAGGAGAAGATTGAGAATATTTTTATTAGGTGGACAACGTCACTATATAACCACCACAAGCCAAAAATAGCCAAACATGCATACATGATGCTAACTGGCATCAGTGTACAAGCGAATTGTCTACTTCTACACTGAAGAGAGATGCAGGGGACAGAGACCTGCTAGTCGGAAGGAGATCTCGCAGCTATGCTTTCATAGCCAGAAGCTGCGGCAGCCAGTGGTTGGTGATAGATTTCCTAATGAATACCGGGAGATCCCGCAGGCACCACAGAGCTGACGTCTGCCCCCCCACCCCGCTCAATTATTAGCTGACAGCCAGGGGTGCAGGGGGAGATGCTGCAGGCACCAGTGACCACAGTTGCAGGTGAGTGGCCATGGGGTGATCTGCTGGATGTTCTGTGTGTTGGGGGGGTACAGAGCTGGATTGGAGGTGCACATCAAGTCCTGTAGTAGCGATGCATCTGGTGACAAGTGACTTGGCAGGTGACAAGCTGCATCTGGTGGCAGGCGACGTGGCAAGTGACAATCTACATCTGGTGGCAGGCAAGGTGGCAAGTGACAGTCCACATCTGGTGGCAGGAGACGTGGCAAGTGGCAATTCGCTTCTGGTGGCAGGTGACGTGGCAAGTGACACACTGCATCTGGTGGCAGGCGACGTGACAAGTGATAATCCGCATCTGGTGGCAGGTGACGAGGCAAATGACAATCCACATCTGGTGGCAGGCGACATGGCAAGTAACAATCCACATATGGTAGCAGGCGATGTGGCAGGTGATAATCCGCATCTGGTGGCAGGCGATGTGGCAAGTGACACGCTGCATCTGGTGGCAGACAACATGGCAAGTGACAATCCACATCTGGTGGCAGGCGATGTGGCAAGTGAC
The DNA here is from genome assembly GCF_042186555.1 of Aquarana catesbeiana. Taxonomy (NCBI): domain Eukaryota; kingdom Metazoa; phylum Chordata; class Amphibia; order Anura; family Ranidae; genus Aquarana; species Aquarana catesbeiana. The sequence continues at coordinate 77,194,298 of NC_133327.1, read as the reverse complement.
AATCCACATCTGGTGGCAGGCGACGTGGCAAGTGACAATCCACAGCTGGTGGCAGGTGACGTAGCAAGTGATGATTCGCATCTGGTTGCAGGCGACGTGGCAAGTGACACGCTGCATCTGGTGGCAGGCGACGTGGCAAGTGACAAGCTGAAATCTGCTGACAAGTGACGTGGCAAGTTACATGCTGCATCTGGTGGCAGGCAATGGTGGCAAGTGCCACGCTCAGGGCTCCCACTGATTCTGCATTATGGTGAGTTGAACTATTTCATTTTATATTACAGATTAATAATAGAAATAATGCACTTCAATCATCCTGACATCCATCGTGCCGTGATGATTGAAGCACTAACACCAGGTGTTTGGAGTATCTTTATCTGCTGATTGTTAAACTTTCTGGAATACACATATTTCTATTATGGTGTAGGATCTGGGCTTGCTGTCCCTCCATCCCTCTTTCTTTCCTTCCTTCTCTTCCCTTCCCTCCTTATCTCTTTCTCTTTCTCCCTTTCTCTCTCCCTCCCTTTCTGCCTCTATACCTCTCTTCTTTCTCCCTCCATCTCTCTTTTATCTCAGACTCTAATCACACCCCCTTTAAGCCATGCCCAATATTATGTTTAAACAATGCCCATTTTTCGCCGCAGCGTGCTTCGCTTTCCACATTTCCGCCCCCCGCTGCACCATGCCTACAAATGGAAGCCCGCCCCATAATTATAATAAAACACCTCCAACTTCTGTATACTCCCTAACTTCCTAATAGATTGGAAAACCTTTCATCATCTGTATTCTCCCTTATACCTCTAATAGATTTCAAGCCCTTCCGCCTTCTGTATCCTACCCTTATACACTAATAACCCTATTAATTACTAAGGAGAGGCCATCTATCATTGGGTCACATGACAGACAGCCTCTCCATAGGAATAAATAGGATTTGTGTTTGAGCATGCACAGAAGACTTCAGGATCAGCCAGGAAAGTTTCCAGTGGTGGTTGTTTATGGCCCCCATGGGCCACACATAGTATGGATCTGCCAGGAGCATGGACGGCTGAGTATAAGATCTTAGAAGGGGGGGGGGGGCATTTAAAGGATATTTGTATAAAAGTAATCTGTTGAAGTAAACCTGCCATTATAGAAACATGATAGGTTTCTGAAAATGCTAGCTGTGTGGCTATCATAGTGCCCCTTTTAAATCAAGTCATAGATCATTAATGGAGATAATGTCTTTCTTTTCTCTAACTTTGCTGATCTGCTTTCTTTCTTTAGATCAGTGATTTCAGAACCTGTTGATCAGAACATAATAGTCAGGCATCTAACACTTCCAGTAGAAAGACAAAATAACAGCCCCATTTTTCTCCTATGGCAGGTTTATTTTATGGCTGGGATAGGATAAGGGGTTAGGTGTTAGGGTTTATTTAGGGTAAAGTTCGTTTTTCAGAGGTAGGTTGAGTGGTAATGGTTATTTATAGGTTAGGTTAAGTATTATGCCCCGTACACACGGTCGGATTTTCCAACGGAAAATGTGTGATAGGACCTTGTTGTCGGAAATTCCGACCGTGCGTAGGCTCCATCACACATTTTCCATCGGATTTTCCAACCCACAAAGTTTGAGAGCAGGATATAAAATCCGTTGTCGGAAATTCCGAACGTGTGTACACAAATCCGACGGACAAAGTGCCACGCATGCTCAGAAAAAATAAAGAAAAAGCTATTGGCCACTGCCCCATTTATAGTCCCGACGTACGTGTTTTACGTTGCCGCGTTTAGAACGATGGGATTTTCCGACAACTTTGTGTGACCGTGTGTATGCAAGACAAGTTTGAGCCAACATCCGTCGGAAAAAATCCTAGAATTTTGTAGTCGGAATGTCCGATCAATGTCCGACCGTGTGTACAGGGCATTATAGTGTTGAGAGTGGGTTAAATACTCACTCAAACAACTAAATATACAGAGAACATACATACAGTATATGGTAGTTGTTTTACCCGTCAAAGGATTTGTAATTTTGTCCAATTAATTCTGAGATTTACTTGAAATAGCCATGAACAGCCATGTTGCTGACTTAACTTTCTCTACTGACTGTCCCAACCTGGAGTGGACAGTAAAGGAACCACATAATGATGAGGCTACCCCTTTCTACTCTTGTTGTTAGGCATGCTTCTTGTCAGCATTCTGCAGGCCTGATTGGCTCAAAGCACTCATCCTCCATCTCCTAGTCTGAGTTTTTCTGTACAGTTCTTTACAAACCATATCAAGACAGATTCAGATACTCACACTACATACAAAGTCCTTTAATGTATCCAAAAAGGGTATCTAAAACCATTTTTTTTTGGATAGAATATAGAAGTAGAACCCCTGTTAGGTTTTTATTGCAGTCTGTGTCCCCACTGGGGACTGAGTTTTATACAGCATTTCCTATTTGTCCCGGTGACCATTGCCACTCATGCAGAAATTAATGGGAAATCCAGGACCAAAGATGGGAGAAAATATTGCAAAGTGGACAATTGTTCTGGTGACAACTCTCTAAGGGTTGGGGAATTCCCCTAACTTTGAGATCTTTTGTAACTTCCTGTTGTGTCCCAATGACATCCCAAATTGCACACAGACATCAACAGAAACTGACAGGGTTTGAAAGTGGTTGTAAACCCACCCATTGAAGTGATTAAACACATTTTCCTACATATGTTGTACCTGTTTATCTGCAACCCTGTCTCATCTACAGCCTCCTAAAGCACAGATTTTAGCTTCAGAAGGCAGGGAGTGGGTTCTGATGTCACAAATTGCACAGCACAGAACAGTGAGCTCAGTTTAATCTGAGACCTGAGTGAAGGGAATAGACACACTCCCCTCCACACAATCCCATTGGGAAACATGCACAGCTGAGGCTGTCAATCACTTGCTGTGTGCTGGAGAGGAGGCAGAGGCCATCTTCTAGTATTGTTTGGTGTTGGCATAGACTGTCAAAAATAACTCATGCAGATAGCAGAGGAATGAGAGAGCAGACAGAAATCACACTAGGTGCTTTGGATAGAGGCCAGTACACACTATAGACGGATATGTTTTGTTAATTTTTCATTAAACAGGTTTACAGCTACTTTAACATCTCTCTGTTAACAAAGTTTTGGCTATACAAACAAAATAAATATATAAATAGATTTTTTTTTAAATCTATTCAGTTTCTCTATAAGTGGTAGGGGGTATCCTAAGGGTCAGGATAAGGTTAGGAGTCAAGGGATGTAGGACACCTTTTTTTACACAAGTTCTTGGATCCAGAGCCAAAATACTGCCTTCAGTGGTTACAGAAATCACTTGTTTTAAAACCAACTCCTGCTGGAGTTCCTATTTAAAAGAAAAATAATCTCCACTCCACATAGGCTACCTCTGCCAGTCTTTAGGGATGGACCAAAACACTTACAACTGCCTCAAGTTCAAAGCATTCCTTGCTAAGCTGCATTAACTGAATGTCTTTTTCCTATGACTCATCACAAGGTCCATAACAAAGAGAAGTTAACCATCCTATCCACAGAGTGAAGAACCCACCACTACCTCCCATGTGTGTTACGAATGAAAAACCCACTTCACATAAAACGTAACTGGAGCACGTATGTGTATTTTTCTTGTAGTTATAAATCTCGGGATTATTTTTATTGGTTAGAGAACATTCTTTGTATAAGTAACCCAAGAAACTCGAAGGAAACTTGTGTTCATCGCTTTCCTTAATTGCCAACTCCGTCCTTTTCTTGCAGAACAGGGAAGAATAGGAAAGTTGTTTTTTTTTTTTTTCCTTTCATGATGTTAGTGAATAGAAAAGTAGAAAAAATTTCCATGGTTGAAGCTGCAGCCCTTCGTTCCAGCTCTGTAACTGGAAACAGCGTCCTTGCTGAAGAGGCCTTGATGGAGATGAAATGATACATGGTCGTCAGGGAGTTTCGTAGTAGGGCAGGACAAAGTTTATAGTAGAGATTTTGTGGGTTTAGTCAATAAATGATTAAGAGCTTTGAGGGACCAGATGGTGCATTACGCAGGGAAAGAATCCAGCACTCCAGGGACTAACACACCTTGAGGATGGAAGAGTTTCTTGGCTGCTTCTTAGGAAATGCAAAGTGCACATTTGGCAAACCAAGAAGCTAACGGCTTTCCATCAATGGATTTAATAATTCACTAAAAATAATAGATTTTTATTAAGAAAGGCAAATGGGAGTGTTTACTTAATTGACTTATTTTTGTATATCAAAAGTAACTGGCATGGTAGAAATATGAGCACCCCTTATGTTGCTGGCTTTATGGCTGTTAAGACCATGCTTTGGCTTTGCTACTAAAAGAAGACATAAAACCTAACTGAATGGCATTTCGTTTTCTAAAGCACTGTGTGGGTCTTTTTAACTAAAATACAGTTTTTACCCATTTTCCATCCTTTGTTGCATCTCAGTGTTGCTGATCTGCTGCAGCCTCTTACAACTACCTCCATCTTATATGCATTCCAGTGATGGTTGCACGGCATTTCTCAAGGCAATTTTAATGATCGGTGGACCATGCCAGCGTATCCTGTACTGAAACTGCCACTTCCATCAGAAGCTCATTTAACAGGGTGACAATGCAGAAGTTCAACTGGGAGATGTGAGAGTTGTCATCCTAACCAGGAAATGTCTGAAAAAGTTGTAGGCAGGTGCAGCTTACTTTCTCCACCGCAGAGGCACCGCAGTTAGAGAGGAAGTCAAAGGGAACATGGCCCCTCTATGGTTTCCTGGGTCACTGGGGGAGCTATTCCATTGGATGCTGCCACCCCATGTGACTCCTGCAGCCACCTTGGGTCAGGCATAGACTTTTTAAGGCCTCCCAGGTTTGGCGTGTGTAGCACCCTCTAGTGTAGAATGCTAGGTTGTACATAGGTTTTTCCTGTAGTGTAGGTAAATTTAGGCTTGGCTGGTGAGTACGACAGCCTGGGAGGACTGTGAGAAGTAGCCAGCAGGGCTAATGAAATGGGCAGCTGCAGCCAGGTGGGCTTGCAGTGCCTGAAGAGGTGGTGCTGGGATCAGTAGCCACAGGAATGTAGCTGGACACTGGACTTTTTCTACACACATGTAGCACCCCCTAGCCTTGCTAGAGTGCTATAGTTGAGATTTTTGTTTAGTGTAGGTAAATTTGTTCAGGCTTGGCTGGCAGCCAAGCCTGTCTGTGTTTTTTTCCTGGGTTGGGCAGAGATCAAGGGAGGGCTGGATGACTCACAGGCAGCATCACTGAGACCTCCCCCCTACTTCTCAAACTTACTAGAAACTTCCAGAAGAATGGGAGCAGAGGTAAGGAGGAGTTGCCTGGAGTATCCTGAGGGCCCTGACCAATCCCCAACAAATGAATTGGCAGGGGGCAGGCCCCCTCAAATACTCAGAGTCAGCCCAGCAGGGGCAGTGTGCAGTTCACGTGGAAGCTGGAGATGGAGTGTTAGCTGTCGAAGGCCTTTGAGAGTAACCCCTTAGTCTGGGGGGGGGGTTGAACTCAGGCCTGGGGCTCAGATGTGGAAAGGACCCTTCTCATGACACACAGGGGGGGATCCTGACCAGGAGGCACAGAAGCAAAGAGAGGACAAGTTTGATGGGCAAATCTCCAGGTAGGAAGACAGCCAGGTGGGCTAGTAGGGGCCTGAAGAGGTCGCACTAGGACTTTCTTTGTTACACCAAAGAGGTCCGCGGTCCCTGCCTGTAAGGGGCATTTGATACTGGTCTAATTGAGCCTTTATTAAACCATCCAAACGGTGCCAGCTGGTCCTGGGTGTTGTAGTTCCACAACAAAAGTTGTGCTGGAGGAAGTTGAAGGAGACCTGCAAACAAGCTTGTACAGTAGGCGGAGTGTATATACTGTGTGTATATAGTTTTCCCTGAAGACTTTACTACACTGATCAAGTGGGCATTCCATATTCCCCATCCCCATCCAAGTTTACATAGTTACATAGTTGGTGAGGTTGAAAAAAAACATCAAGTCCAACCTATGTGTGTGATTATATGTCAGTATTACATTGTATATCCCTGTATGTTGCGGTTGTTCAGGTGCTTATCTAATAGTTTCTTGAAACTATCAATGCCCCCCGCTGAGACCACCACCTGTGGAAGGCAATTCCACATCCTTGCTGCTCTTACAATAAAGAACCCTCTATGTAGTTTAAGGTTAAACCTCTTTTCTTCCAATTTTAACGAGTGGCCACGAGTTTTGTTAAACTCCCTTCTGCGAAAAAGTTTTATCCCTATTGTGGGGTCACCAGTATGGTATTTGTATATTGAAATCATATCCCCTCTCAAGTGCCTCTTCTCCAGAGAGAATAAGTTCAGTGCTCGCAACCTTTCTTCATAACTAACATCCTCCAGACCCTTTATTAGCTTTGTTGCCCTTCTTTGTACTCGCTCCATTTCCAGTACATCCTTCCTGAAGACTGGTGCCCAGAACTGGACAGCATACTCCAGGTGTGGCCGGACCAGAGTTTTGTAGAGCAGGAGAATTATCATTTTATCTCTGGAGTTGATCCCCTTTTTAATGCATGCCAATATTTTGTTTGCTTTGTTAGCAGCAGCTTGGCATTGCATGCCATTACTGAGCCTATCATCTACTAGGACCCCCAGGTCCTTTTCCATCCTAGATTGCCCCAGAGGTCCCCCCCCCCCCCAGTGTATAGATTGCATTCATATTTTTGCCACCCAAATGCATTATTTTACATTTTTCTACATTGACCCTCATTTGCCATGTAGTTGCCCACCCCATTAATTTGTTTAAGTTTAATTCCCTAAATAAAACAAAAAACAAAGCTGCTCGGACTGTTTCCTGACTCTGTGTGCTGTGGAAAATGCGGTGTGCCTGGCTTTGCAGGGTGGGGGATCCCATTTACCAGCGGCTCCTACGGGAGTAGCACTACACACAAAAAGGGGCCCGTGGTCCCTGCCTGTAAAGGGCTTTTGCTGGATTTGGCTTAGTGCCTTGTCAGATCCTTTAAACAGTGTTCCTGCTGGGTCTGAGTTCTGCAAGCAAGTGATGTGCTGAAGGAAGAGGAGTATATACAAAGAGTGTACAGGTATATAGTAAGAGACGTTTGTTCCAGTCAAGTGGGCATGCCATAATACCCCCATCCCCATCCAAGTTTATTAACCCCTAAATAAAATACAAAACAAAGTTTCTAGGCTGTTTTCCTGTCTCAAGTGAGCCTGTAGAAATTTGATGTGCCTGGCTGTGCCTGGTGGGGGATACCTATTTACCAGTGGCTCCTACAGGGGATGTGCTACACATGCATTTGCAAGTTAGTAGAATAAGGACAGGTCCCCCGTCTGGTAAGGACAGAACTAGCGGCAGGAAGAGGTTCCTGACAAGGAGGGAAAGCATAGGATTCGCTGCTTCTCTGGACATCTACATGCTTGAGTGCAAGATAGCCAGGTGGCATTCTGCCCCTCTCTACAGACGCTGACAGTTTGGACGAAACCTGCTCGCTGCATGCTGTTAGAACTGTGAGTGTTCCGGCCTGGACTGCCTTCCCACCGGGTTATCTGTGAACTGTCTTACTGTCTTTGCATTGTTTCAATACAAGTCCTTTCACTGCACTAGCCTGGGACTGTGTCTTTTTGCCGCTGTACCATGCCGCACCCCACCTACAAAGGTATTTCATAACAGGATCACTAGGTTTTGTTTTAATGAAAGCTGAGGATTTAAAAAGACTGAAAAATGAGTTTACAGAAACTTAAAGGCATTATACACAGTACCTTCCTACCTTCACCTTGAGTTTTTTCACCTGTATAAGCTTTGGTCATGTAGTTTCATTGTGTTTTTTGTTGCCTTATTATAGCCTATAATAGGGGAAATCTTCACATTCCAGTGTCAGAAGTTTCTGCTTGTGTTCAAATATGAGGCATGCAGCATGGACCTGCAAAGGTTAAAGAGGATACTTACCCTGTAAATAAAAATGTAAAAGTCAGCCGCTACAAATACTGTAGTGGCTGACTTTTAAAAAACACACACTTACCTGTCCTAGGATCCACCAATGTCCTTTTTGCAGTTCTTCGGGTCCCAAGCGCCGGGATCTTAACTGTGGGCAGCCAGCTGTGGAGCAGGAGCAGGCTGCCCACTGTGCTGCACCTTGTGAATAGTCCCACAGTCTCCTGAGACCTGTGACGTGAGGCTGTTGGGAGAGGTTGGGGGGGGGGGTAACTTCCACTCCAATTGCCTAGGCAGTTAAAGCAGGAGTGGGAGTGGGTACCTGTCAAAATCAGGTACCTGCTTCCCTCTCAAAAAAAGGCATTCCAATTATGAGAGATGAGGGGGGGCAGGAGGAAAAGTGGAACTTCCCCTTTTGGGTGAAGTTACGCTTTAATGCATTACCTCCATCCGTAGTGTGAGAACTGACACTTCCTCTGAAGAAACTACAGTACATATCCTACAATCCTTGGTCTCTCAGTCTAGTGTTCTGCAGGGGAGAGATTCACATTTATTAGATCTGAAATAGATACAATTAGACAGAACAATTAAGAGAGAAATCAACATGTTTCAGGAGATATGTTGTCTCCACATTAGCACTCCCACATTTCTGATGCAACACAGATAAAATGGCAAGGCATAGACTGGATGATGTGTGACCCGGAACAAGATGTTGCCTGTCTCTTTAGAGAATAAGGACAAGCTAGGTGAATAAATACATGTACATAGGGGAATCGATCAGCCATAACACTACAAATTGCAGCCACAACCTGTGAGCCCATCATTTCAAGGTAAGACAAACAAATGACAGAATATAACTACGCTAAAACCAACCAACAACAAAAACATTTGAAAGTTCACAATGCCTTTAACCCCTCATTCATTCGGCCGTCAATTTACAATAGACCAAGTGGGAGTACTGTTGTTCTGGGAAGACGTCATATGATGTCCTCCCAGGATCGGGCCATGCTTCGGCGCAATCTGCCACCTGACACGGGCGAAGACAGACCACTGTACCGGCCCGCTGCTGGTACCATGTGATTGACCATCTTGGTCACCATATTGATCACAATAGTAAACAATGAATGAGTAGTTTTCATTCAGAAAAAAATGGTTGCTTATAGATTTAAATTTCAGTTATAAGCAATCATAGTGTGTAAAAAAAAAAAAAATTTCTTATTACTTCCTTAGAGTACTACAGTATTACTATGGTAACATTGTATTGCTCTGATCATTGTACATAAAAAAGTAAAAAAAAGAAAACAAATGTTTTACTGTCACCAGTCAGTGTTCCTGATAACCGGTGACAGCACTGGACTGGTGACAGTATGTCAAAACATTTTTAAAATTGTGAAAAAAAAAGCATCTTTTTCAATTCCTTAATTTTCCAAAATAATTGTGACAAAAAATTTTACAACTTCAAAAAACTCACCATGCGTCTTTACTAAATACCTTGGACTGTCTACTTTCAAAAAAGGCACCATTTGGGGGCTATTTGTACTGTCCTGCCATTTTAGGGCCTCAAGAATTTAGATAGGCTGCCAGTACATCCGGTTTGATCGATTTTTATATATATACTGTACCATAGTTTGTGGACTCTATAACTTTCTACAGACTAAATAATATACATTGATTTGGGTTTTATTTTTCAGAATACATTTTGGCATATATTTATGAAGAAAGATTATTTATTTGCAAAATGTTATAAAAAAATAAAGAAAAACATATTTTTTGCCAAAATTTCCTTTTTTTTTTCTCGTTTATTTTGCAAAGAAAAAAAAACAGTGGTGATTAAATACCACCAAAAGAAAGCTATATTTGTGTGCTAAAATTTCATATGGGTACAGCGTTGCATGACCAAGCAAAGGTCATTAAAAGTGCGACATCGCTGAAAGCAGAAAATTGGCCTTGGCAGGAAGGGGGTGAAAATGCCTGGTATTGAAGTGGTTAAATGAGTCACTGAGCCAGAAAGCATGAACAAGGTGAAGTCAAAAGTCCTGACCTACATGACAGAAAGAAAATGGGACCATGGTTAATATGGTGTCAGGATGATTAAAGCGTATTTTTTCTATTTTTACATTGTAATATAAAATGAAATAGTTCAACTCACCATAATGCAGAATCAGTGGGAGCCCTTGCCACGTCGCCTGCCACCAGATGGAGCTTGTCACTTGCCACGTGCAACTTGTCACTTGCCACGTCCCCTGCCATCAGATGCAGCTTGTCACCTGCCACATCACTTGTCACCAGATGCATCTTGTCACCAGATGCAGCACTTCACTTGTCACAAAATGCAGCACCTCACTTGTCATTAAATGCAGCACCTCACTTGTCATCAAATGCAGCTTGTCACGAAATGCAGCACCTCAGTTGTCACCAAATGCAGCTTGTCACCAAATGCAGCTTGCCACCAAATTCAGCACCTCACTTGTCACCAAATGCAGCTTGTCACCAAATGCAGCACCTCACTTGTCACCAAATGCAGCACCTCACTTGTCACCAGGGGCCGGCTCTGGTGATTTGCTCTCCGCCTCCTTTTTATAAAGAAGGACAGCTCTTATGGAGGCCGAGGGGAAGAAACAAGAGGCGGAGCCTGGGTGGCTGCAAATAGAAATGGAGCTGCCGCCAACCCCCCGCCATGCGACCTTTCCCACAACAGGTCACAGACCGCAGCAGGCCGTGGGGTGGGGGGTCGGTGGCAGCTTCATTTCTATTGGCAGCCACCCGGGAACCGTCTGTTGTTTCTTCCCCTCGGCCTCCAAGAGAGCTGGTTTTCTGTAAAATGGCGGCGGAAATCAAATCACCAGTGCCGGCCCCGGACCTCTAGCGGCGGCTCTGGTGATACTCCGGGAGTCGGGACAAAGCCAATTTCCTGTGATTTTTCATGGGACACGGTAAGACCGGGACAAGGGTCTGAATACTGTGAATGTCCCAGGAAAAGCGGGACTGTTGGCATGTATGCCTTAGTACCCATAGTCAGGGTTGGAGACTCATTCCCTCCCCAAGCCTCCAAATTCCAAGACCCAAATGAGGACTTAATAATTCTGGGAGAAAGAACATCAGATCCCCCAGAACCCCTCACCCTGCACAGGTGAGTATTCCTGAGTACTCCAAACTGCTTCTTGTCATCCCCTTTAAGGGACTATAACCCAAACAATGGAGACACATGCCTCCCATCCAGGACCCATCCTGTACAATCCAAGAACTTTATCTCTTTTCTCTACCTCTCTACTAGAAGGTTTGGTGAATTTAGAATGGTTAAATTATTATAATTTATGTTTTCCTTGTAAATGTGTTTTTTTATTTAATTTCTTTTTGTGTACGGCACCCCTTTTTTTCCTGCTATCTTTTCTTTGTGTAAAATAAAAAAAAAAAAGAACAACAATGAAGCTAATGAGAGGTCTTTTTAGCACAAGAACAGGGCTAAGATAGTTGACAGGAGCTTCCATAACCCACAGGAGCCATTTAAAGCTCATTCTATCCTAAGAATCCCCAAAAAAAAGGCTCAAGATTACTTTCTCCACCGATTACTCATACCGTACAATGTTTACCCCGCACACATGTTCTGTACATCCCCACGCAGGCAGTCCCATTGATGTCTATTGGGACACAGCAGCTGCATGGACATAACCACTGTGTCCCAACATGACATCCATGTGGATGCAGGTGCATGTCCCAGAACTCACACGCACCCACATGGGCACATACACTAGGATCCGAAACCAAGTGCAAGCCTGTCAGGAAGCTGTCCCCTCTACAGACAAATCATCTGTGTCTGGGGGCATTCCTCACCCTCCAGCCGCATATATACACACCCTTTGACACACAGTTTCCTGGTGGGTTTGCATATGTGGGTTCAGATCCTAGTTTGAACAAACTCAAGCTCATCCACTAATCACTAGTCCTGTCTTCCTCTGTTCTAGCTACTCCACCAATAACCACTTACTCCTCCTATGACACCACAAAACAACCTATTCACTTCTTGGATTATTTCCCACCTCAACTACTGCAACTCTCTCCATAACTGGCCTACCTTTGCACAGGCTATCCCCCCTTCAGTCTATTATGAATGGTGCTGCTAGACTAATACACCTTACTAACCGATCTGTAACTGCTGCTCCATTCTGCCAATCCCTTCATTGGCTTCCCCTACCCCACCGTAAAAAATTCAAAATATTAACCACAACATTCAAGGCCATCCACAACATCGCGCCCCACTACATCACCAACCTCATCTGCAGATATTGCCCAAATCGTCCTCTCTCCTCCTCCCAAGACCTCCTGCTCTCTAGCTCCCTTGTTACCTCCTCCCATACTCGCCTTCAGGACTTCTCCAGAGCCTCTCCCATCTTCTGGAACTCCCTGCCCCAGTATTTCTGGTCAGCCCCTACCCTGTCCAGGCAATCCTTGAAAACTCACTTATTCATTGAAGCCTACCCCACCTCCACCTAAGAACTGTACCCGAGCCACCTCCATCAGATCATTGCCCACAGCTATTACCTTTTGTACCACCTCCCCCTCCCTTTAGATTGTAAGCTCCACAAGCAGGGCTCTCCTGTTCCTTCTGTGTTGAACTTTATTGTAATTGTACTGTCCCCTCTCTACATTGTAAAGCGCTATGCAAACTGTTGGCGCTATAAAAATCCTGTATAATATTAATACTCCCCTCTTATATACTGTACCCCCTTTCCTAGTGTAGCGAGGTCCCAGGCCTCCTTTAGTCTAATGATAACCTCCAGAGCCAGGGACAGCTGACATCCTTCTATATAGTGTGGGTTACCTCATAGCCTCCAGGGCAAGATTACCCTTTGGTATGTACCACACTCCATTGTCAATCAGAACAGGTTTAGGCTCACTCAGGCCGAACCCTACACTCGGAGCATACTTTCTCCAATCCGCCATCTCGCCTCCAAACTGCACCATCTTCTCAAACCCACAACCAGGCACACGTGGCAGCACTTCCTTATCCTCTTCTGCAGAGCTCCTCCCCCTGCCAACGGATTGGTGCAGATAGTTTCTGGAAGCTTTAGGGCCTGCCTGTTTGCTTCTGCAGCACGCCAAATCTTTAATGGAGTCTGTCTTAACCCTCACATCGCTGGTGGTAAGTGTCAAAAGACCAGGCTGATCCTCTCCCATGAGCAATGAGACTTGTTGGTTCTTCCCCACGTTGTTAGAATACATGAAAACACAGTCTATGAGAAGTAGAGATGTTACTTGCCACTTTCCCATGGAGCTGTAGCTGGTTGCTATGGATACTGATATATTGATATATGCTGATGTTAGGATAACGCCTTTGCCTCACATTGGGCGCCAAATGTAGCAAGGTCCCAGGCCTCCTTTAGTCTAATGAGAACCTTCAGAGCCAGGGACAGCTGACATCCTTTTATATAGTGTGGGTTACCAGGCATGGTGGGTGTAGTGCAAGATAGATTCATGGGCACCAGACACTTCTTGAATGCAAAGAGATTTATTTTCTCTTGAACGGAACTGTGGGAGAGAGGGTTTAGGGCCAGGACACCCTTAGGTAGTTGCAATGTTAATTGGCAGACTCCGAGACTTCTACAAGTAGACAGCCATGCAGGGAAAAGCATCCAGCAAGACACCACATCTGCATGTGTAGGAGCGCTGTCTCCAATGGCAACAGTCTTATAACAGTTCCTAACACAAGTTGTAACAAACTCCTTTACTTCTCCTGCAATCACTTCTTAAAGATTCTTACCCCATTGAGTTCCTAGTCTCTCTCACTAGACTTGCTGATTCACTGCCACTGAATCCCATAAACTCTTCCAATCTTCTTACTTAGTATCTTCCTCAAGCGTCACCGCCGCTTAACTGCTCGGTCCCTGGCTTGGCACTCCAGATACTCCTCGAGCGTCACCCCACTGTCTGGGTCCCTAGCTTGGCACCTGCTGAAGTTTCCTGATTCTTCACCGCCCCTGGTTGGTGAGAATACTGCTCCGGTACTTGCTTCAGCTACTCATTGTGGTCCCTGGTAATAAGGTGGTTGGTCTCTTAATGGCGACAGCTTCTTCTCTACCTCCGACCACAACAGATTCTCCGGCCAGCAGAACAGTCACTTCTGGTTGGACTGCAAGCCGCAGTCCCAACCCTACGCTGCTCTCTTGCTTCTGGATAGGTCCTTAGACAGCCTAGCAGCCAGATGTGCCCTGGATAGGCCCAAACTCCAGCCTAGCAGCCCGAGCAGCCAACAACACGTCCACCCAGACAGCCGTTCAGGTGGCACAGAACCTCAATCACCTGACTCCACCCAAATATATAGATTTTCCCAGCAGGCTAAAGGGCCCAAGAAAACCCCTGCCCTTTGACCGAGACACCCCACATACTCCCAATCTGCACCAGGTACCCGGCCACCCAGCGTCAGAAGAGAGAAGTGCTGCATTGCCAGACTTAGGGTGAAATCAATTGATCCCTAAGAATTGGACAAGGCAACTATAACTTGCAGGTAAATTTAGGAGCAACCCTGCCTAAACTTCAGGGTGCTACATTAGCCTAGGTTGACCCCTAGTGGTCAACCCAAGTGCTACTGCTCAACCCAAACAAGGGGAGCAGTAGCACAAGGGAACGGTAGCACTGTTCTAAAACGTTTTGCTGTACTTGCAGTGCTTTTAAAAAGACAAAACATTGGAATATGCATGTATTGCAAAGATGCATATGCTTTTTTTTATTTTGCCAAGATATACACTTTAAGATTTTCCTATGTATAAAATAATGAAGATACAGTAGAAACAGAATAAAGCTTAGAGGTTTCAGGTGCTCCATTATTTCATATCTCGGTAACTCCTCCATATTGTTAGTAGCATGAGATAGTGAGTGCAGGAATTTAAGATCAGATGTACACTCATTAAAGCTCCATGTTTATCCATACGGAGATAAATGAGAGGTCATCCCTTATTACATGAAGTTTATTCATCAAACTGAATATATTTCTCATTGGCTAATTGCTACACGACAGCACAATGTCCTGAACATCTAGTGGAAGTAGACGAAGGTCTGCTGATAAATGATCTGAAACAGATTGATGGGACTTCGTGTTTCCTACAAACTTGCAGCGAGACATTGGATACTTCCTCTAATCAAGCTACAGGTAAAGGAGTATATAGTGTATAAAGCTCAACTCCAGGGAAAATGTAAAAGTATCCCTTGCAGTGCAAACATGCTTGTTTTATCAAGGGGAGAGGAGAAATACTTTTACTTACTTGATCCTCCGCTCTTTGAACCCAGCGGGCCAATTTGCCACACATTGCACTTTTTTTATCGATTTATGTGATCACATCGATTTTATATTTGTACACATCAGCCTTCGTGTCTGTACTCAATTTAATAAATACCTAGTTGTTTTTGACCTATACTATTGGGAGCCTTTTGTTTGTATAAATTATTCCATGAACATCCATGGTGGTTGAGACGGTGGTATAACATCGTGGAGTCCCAGTCATGGTCGATTGGAGGTTTAGATCCCACGTTCGTTCGTCAACGTGGTGGATCCGAGTTTGATGTTTCCATGAATGTCTCATGGATTTCTGTCTTTTATACGTGTTTGACTCTCTGCCACTGGCATTAGAGTCCACACCTTCCGGTAATGCCCCGTACACGCGGTCGGATTTTCCGATGGACAATGTCCGATCGGAGCGTGTTGTCGGAAATTCCGACCGTGTGTGGGCGCCATCGGACATTTTCCATCGGATTTTCCGACACACAAAGTTGGAGAGCAGGAGATAAAATTTTCCGACAACAAAATCCGATCGTGTCAATTCCGACCGTGTGTGGCCTGTTCCGACGTACAAAGTGCCACGCATGCTCAGAAGAAATTCCGACACGGGACAGCTCGTTCTGGTAAACTTAGCGTTCGCAATGGATACAGCACTTTCGTCACGCTGCAATGTTAAAAATGGTTTAATACAGCGCACTCTCTTCTTCTTTATAATGTGACAAGAATTAAGTAGTTTTGCTGCTCATATTCACACACACTTCTCACAAACTTTTATTTGTGTTTTTTTAGTGGGATTCCCTGAATATATTGTTATTAGTTGTCACATCTGACAGTTTTATATTTTTTATTTTTTTTTTTTTTTTGGGATTTTCAGCCTTTTTTTTTTCTTTAATGTTTGGATTTTTTCCAAGGCTGATCTTTGTTCAGTGTTATTTTTATTTTTACTCCAGAATATTTTTGTCTGTGTTTTGTGTGTCAAGTTACCCCAACACCATTGATATCTTGTATTATTTAATCTCAAGGAGATTGTTTGTTGTTAGTGTCCCTTGTTCATTTCACATTGTATATTTGAAATGTACCTGAACCCTCACAAACAAACTGTAATTTTTGAAGTTAAACACATAGGTGAGTATAATTCAAAACAAAAATCCTTTATTAAGGGATCAGAACCAAACAAAGAGGAAGGCAACACTGGATCAACAGGAGAAATTAGCGAAGCCTGGGACCCCCACGGCAGACATCAATTCTTCAACATCAAAATTGGTGGCCTGAGGAGTCCATATGTAAGGGAGGGCAGTCTGGTCCGGGATTCGCAGAGATCCAGATAGCAGCAGATGACATCTGTGTCCCCAGGCTGTGGTACCACAAGAGGCTGCATCTTTTGGCCGACCAGACTGGATCCAGGGCAATCACTGTCTGGTCTTCCTTCCACGCATCCTTCAGGCCTGTGGCTGTGCAGTTGGATATGTGGCAGGAGGAGGAGTAGGACCTGGAGGAGGAGGAGGACTGGGGGGACCTGGAGGAGGACTGGGAGAACCTGGAGGAGAGGGAGGAGGAGGACCTGCAGGAGGAGGAGGAGGACCATCCCAAAGATTTGTGTGAGGTGTAATTTGGCCCCTCATACCTTTCTCCAGAGCCTCCGATATGAGGGCCTCACACATGACTTTTTGGCCCTCCTCCATCCTCTGCATTTTATAGGCTATGAAAGCAGCAATGTTCTCCTCCATGGTGTGGGGTGCTCCCAGGACCTCTGTAGCCCTCCAAAAGAATGCTATAGCAGCCTCTTCTAGGGTACTCCTCCTACTGCCACTTTCTATTTTCAGGGGGGGTGGAGGGACCTTGATATCAGCCAGCCGGCTCGGCCCGGCCACCTCCTGGCTGAGACTTCCCTGTGTATGAAAAAGGGACATAGTTGTAATGTTTTGCATCATCAATCACAATCCTAAATTAGTACTCCCAACTAACATCTAGTTAACATCATTGATTGGACAAGCAGAAATATTTAGAGGAATGCTATACCTGGCTCAATCTGGGCTCCTCCACATATCGCCTGGAAGGCCCAGGTTGGGCGTCAGAAGCCTCAGCCGGGGGGAAGGAAGCGTGGAAGGAAGACTTGAGAGGGATGGCCTGGGTTCAGTCTGGCCTGCCAGAAAGTGCAGCCTGTCGTAGTACAACATCCTGGGGACATAGATGTCATCTGCTGCTCCAGATCTCTGTGAATCCGGGACTTTCTTGCGCTCCCTCAGATATGTGCTCCTCAGGCCACCAATGAAAATCTTTAAATAAGTGATGTCTGCCGTGGGGATCACCTGCTTCACAATTTCACACAATTGCTCCAGTGCTGCCTTCCTCTTTGCTTGGTTCTTGAAATGGGGGTGGGTAATCTCCCACAGACAGGGCAGTTCACTTAGCATCTCTACGAATACTGACATGAAGTCATTGTCTTTCATTAAGATATCCATGTTCACTGCAAGACACAACACAAGACAAAGCCTAATGTCAGACAAAACTCTCCTAATCTTGTTACAATATAGGTCTCAATCTAGAAGCAGTATAGGCACAAGTTTGTCTCTTACCTTCGTTCTTACGATCGGCGCGTCCAATGCTCCTTCCTCCGCTCACAGATCGTACGTAATACGCACGCGTGTTACGCTTTATACACACTGCGCATGCGTGTAACTCCGCCCACCCCTGACGTTCTTTCTAGTCTATTCCCCGCCCCTTTTCGTTCGGCGCAGTGGGTGAAGAGCATGATGGCGGAGTTACAGCAGGTGCATGCTAATTCTAGCAACGAGGAGGAGGAGGAGGAAAGGCCGGATCCAGGCACGTCCCAATCCAGAAGGAGACGTTTTAAGGCCACAAATATGTCGTTTGGGGAGATGTTGGAGATGGTCGACATCATGAGGAAGTCCGACTATGACGGAAAATATGGGCCTTACCCCCACTCCAACATCCGAAAGGCCAAGATCATGGCGAAAGTGGTCAGGAGGCTTGAGAGGAATTTCGGGGTACGAAGATCTAAAGATCAGCTCAGGAAGCGGTGGTCGGACCTGAAGTTGAGAGAGCCAGAGCAGTACAGAAAGATCCGGAGAGTGCTGCAAAAAAGTAAGTAGTTGTGCTGTGTTCCTATTCTTTCTGTCTTTATTCCGTTCGTTCTGCTCCATATGCTTTTATTAATTGTAACGTTTAAAAGGGCAACTTTAATGTTCATGGGCCCATTATTCGCTCGTATCAAACATTTTTCTTTCGGCCTCTAGAACACCATTGTTTAGGCCATATGCATTTTCCCACATTTTTTGGGGCCTACTTGGATGCCAAATATTTGTTTGTGTAGATGGGTTTGTTACTAGAATGAAATGCCAACTAGATTGTGTGTAAGGAGAGGACACTGAGCAGCTGTTTTCACATCTGGACACTGGAGCACTAGTGTGGGACCCCAGAACACCATTTTTATTAGGGGGGGCACACAGGTGCTCCAGTGTATACTATAGGGGGGGCTACATCTGTGAAGCTTGTTCCAAACAGGTAAAGTATTGCAGCTTGACAAAGGGCAATACAAAATATACATCTTGGAACTCGGCTAAAATAGACAATTGTACCCCACTTCCAAGCAATGTTTCCCAGTTCTAGTTCTGCCATCAAATATTTGTGTGCTAAGTATACCATTTTTGTTTTACATAGGGGAGAAAAGACTCGGAGGACACCCCTCATCCCAGGAGAACACAGACTCCCCACCTCTGGAAGAAGGGGAAATACCGCAAACCCAAGAAGCTGAGCAGGAGGAAGAAGAAGATGTGGTGGAGATTGGCACCACAACAGGTGAGTGTCTGCGACCACAGGCTCAGGTAAAAGAGATGGATGGTGGCAGATTTTTGAGACCTTTTTTTTTTGTTCTTTATCTCTTTTTAGGTGATCGTGATGTGAGGGAGAGAGAACGTTTCACATCTGAAAGTGCCCAGATACTGATCGGGGAGATCATGGGGTGTAATCTCGAATTGCACAACATACAGCAACAAATCAGTGATGTTATTAAAAAAAATAATAACATCATTGATGTTTTGGGGCAAATTTAAACCCCACAAAATCACCTGTTTTATTGTGGTCCAATCTTCCAAAAATTTTTTCAATGTTTAGAAAAGCCAAATTTGGAGGATGCACACAGTGTGCCAACATGTGCTATCTGCCATCACGGGAGATCAATGGACGCGTTTTGGGGGTGCAACCCCTTCCTCAATTATAAAGTCGCGTTGAGGAAGGGCTTTCTCCCCCAAAACACGTCCCTTGATCCCCCCTGATGGCAGATAGCACATGTTGACATTCGTAAATTGGTGTGCATCTTCCAAATTTGGCTTTTCCAGGGGTGATTTCCCCCCATCTGAACGCTATATCAAACCCAGTTCCTAAATACTGATGTCTGATATAGCCTTCAGGTTTTACCATATGTGAACTTTGTAAGTTCAAGTTTTTTGGCTTTCTTGTTGGTTTTACACAGGCCTGTTTTATCTGAAATGGATATTTCGATTTTTGATAATGCTACTGCAAAAATTGTTATACAACAAACATGTTGGTTTGTTTTAAAAACCTTTCGTAAATGCACATGTGATTGTGCAGGTATAAAAAAGTGCCTTACTCAAGAATGTGTGGATTATTGTCTCAACACTACAACACTTTTGGGGTGATGTAATTGCTGTTTTATGCAAAAATGGGGGTTATTTCCTAAGGGCAAATACACTTTGCACTACAAGTGCAGGTTCAGTGCAGTTGCAAGTGCACTTGTAGTGCAATGTGTTTTTGCATTTAGGAAGTACCAGCCAACACTGTTTTTTATAAGGTTACCCAATCACGACATTTTCTGCACTCAACACATTTCTGTCAGGGTCAGCTAAAACAAACACAAGCAGTAAATGTCCACAAAGAATTTCTTTTGGTTGTTTTTTATTTGAAAAAGGTTTCACAGATTGTCTGGCATATTGATAGCCCCCCTACCCGCAAAGAACTCCAGGTAGCGTAACCGGACATCACGGGCACTCAGGGAGGGCAAGCCAGGACGGCCACTTTCAAGCGCCGTCAGTGTTGATGGATTTGGGATTCCGGCCCCAGGCCCAACTGAGCCAGCATAGTTGGCTGAATGTTTTCTTAAAAAATTATGGAGAACACAGCAGGCAAGTATTATATGGTTCAGTTTATACTCCGCCATATGGATGGGTGTCAGAAATAATCGGAACCGGCTGGCCAGGATTCCAAATGTGTTCTCCACCACTCTTTGGGCTCTGGCCAGCTGGTAATTAAAAACCCTCTGTTCCAGGGTGAGGGTCCTCATCGGGAATGGCCGCATCAGGTGGTCCCCCAGCGCAAATGCTTCATCAGCAACGAACACAAATGGGAGACCTTCAACATTGTCCTCTGGAGGTGGCAAGTCCAAGCTGCCATTCTGGAGACGCCTGTAGAACTCCGTCTGGGCGATCACTCCACCATCGGACATCCGGCCATTCTTCCCCACGTCCACATACAAGAACTCGTAATTAGCCGACACCACCACCAACATCACTATACTATTAAACCCCTTGTAATTATAATAGTATGACCCCGAGTTGGGTGGTGGGACGATGTGGACGTGTTTCCCATCAATTGCCCCTCCGCAGTTAGGAATGTCCCACCGCTGGGCAAAGTGGGAGGCCACAGTCTGCCATTCCTGTGGCGTTGAAGGAAACTGTTGAGGAAAAAACAATAAACATTACTATTTTTTCACAGAAACATGGCAAGCAGATTAGACACAAACATTATGGGGCAACCTCCAGATAGCATTTATTAAGGGGAATTTAACAACAACAATGTATAAGGTACACCTATCATATTCCCCCTCCCCCCCATGGGCCATTTCTAACATTATAGGGGGGGGAACTCTTGGACAGGTAACCCTCTTCACTTCATTGAGAGATGAATGCCTAAATACAGGGTATTACTTGGAACAGACCCTCCTTAGTTACACTATTGGCAGACCACTGGACAGGTAAGAAGTGTCATAATACAAAGATATAAATACACACTGTACACATTTGAGCACATTTGAACATTCTGCTATTACCTATCAAGATAATAATAGGATACAAAAACTTTAAACAGTACCATTGGAAAGTATACAGGCAGGCCCTTGCACTACATGCTTTGGGGAATTCATCCATAAATCTGACCAGTAAAGAGATGGGTATAGTGTGTATGGGTTTGGCAAAGTCAGCAGATAGATGATTGAGGATAGAGAATTGGGATCAGCTGACTTAGCAGTTGGGGGAGGGAGGGTTACAAAAAATTTGGGGACACCACAAAAAAACCCTCTGGCACTCTGCCTGAATTTAAATAAAAAATAAAATTTCCAAACATTTTAGGGGGTGTTTGGGGTAAAGCACTACTATAGAGCTGATAAAATACATTGTTAAGTGACTACATGAGGTGAATATAGGGCAGGAGACACCATGCTGGAGAGGTTATTGAAGGGCAAATATGTATCAAGGACTTAAAATAATAATTACATAAAAATCCAGCATGCATGAGGACAAAGGGGACATTCACATCATATTCCAATCATGGTAATTAGGGAACGAGGAAAGAAATACAATATATTATCAAACATTAAATACAATAAAATGTGATATAAAAGGATAAAAATCTTACCTTCATATACTCCTTCTGCAGGACCTGGATGATGGCAGAACAGGTCTCTGGGATAATGATCCCCAGAGCCTGGGGGGAGATGCCTGTCGAGAACTTGAGGTCCTGCAGGCTTCTCCCTGTGGCCAAATACCGCAAGGTAGCGACCAACCCCTGCTCCGCAGTGATGGCTTGTCTCATGCAGGTATCCTGCCTGCTGATATAGGGGGTCAGCGAAGCCAACAGACGGTGAAACACGGGGTCCGTCATCCTGAGAAAGTTCCTGAAATCATCAGGATTATTCTCACAGATCTCACGGAGCAAAGGCATGTGACAGAACTGGTCACGCTGAAGCAACCAATTCTTGGTCCATGAACTCCTCCTCACCCTGTTCATGGACTGGACTTGTGTCAAGGTCAGGACCCCAACACCAAGCCCCCGCACAGCACGAACTCTATGAGGAGTACGCATACGAAACATGGCTAGAAAACGGTCGGCTGCTCAGAACGAAGTAACAGAACGCACTGAAGAACAGCAAGGCCTGTGAAGAGCGACCTGAAAACCAGTAACGAACGAACAAGAATACAATGACTACCTAAAGTCACGCGGAACTTGCTTGCACGCACTGAAGAGCAGATACAAACCCACAAGCACAAACTGAACGGCAGAAAACAATCTGAAAGCCACGAGTCTGAACAAGCGCGAATCGTCTCTCACCAAACTTTTACTAACACGAGATTAGCAAAAGGAGCCCAAAGGGTGCCGCGCTTGGTTCTGAACCGGCCTTTTCTAGTCTCGTCGTACGTGGTGTACGTGACCGCGTGGTTGGCGATCGGAAATTCCGACAACTTTGTGCGACCGTGTGTAGGCAAAACAAGTTTGAGCCAACATCCGTCAGAAAAAATCCTAGGATTTTGTTGTCGGAATGTCCGAACAAAGTCCGACCATGTGTACGCCCTATAAGAGTACCTACCCCCCTCCCCAGGTGATGGATGCATGCCTTTGGTGATCTTCTAACAGATGATGAATCACAACTGTCTTCACATAGAAACTTTCATTTCAGGCACCTTTCTTCCCCCTAACGGGGTGTAATATCATGCTTGGATGCTGATGAACTTTCACTATCACATTATTTTTATTGTTTGTCACATATTGTGATTTTTGTGCAAGGTTTGACTATTTAACACGTAGTACCAGCAAGCTGGCACTTTATTACTGTTCACCTATATGAATTTTATTGTGCACATTTAGTATTATTTCATGGTGTTATCTCACACATTAACACTTTTTATTAGCCATCCTTTATAGGATTACCATTGGTACATTTGTTGATTCCCACAGCACTACACTTTCCAATAATGTATTGATGAATTCAAAGCTGCAATAATTTGGGATCTTTATATCAGCTCGGAGTTGGTTTCAGTGGACTGCAGAACTCTGATTAAAAGATTTGTCGCAATATGACACGAATTTGACCCCAAACCTCCCCTTCGAGCACATCACAGCATGATTTTTTTACCTTACCTTGTTTCTGTAGAGAAAAACTGCTTGGAACATTCCATGTGACATCATCACTGGGTTTCTTGCAGGGGCAGCTGCAAGGAGCAGTTAGTTCTGGATTTAGACCTTGGGGGGGCCCAGGGCACTTCAAGTTCGGGGGGCCCCTTAACACCGAAATTAAATTATATGACAAATAAAAAAGTAAACTGAAATGAATGATAAATTGCATTTGTTTTTAAAAATATATATATAACATAGGTTCCGAAGAAGACACTTTTTTTTTCTTAATTTTATTAACTGTAAAGCCTCAGGCACACGATCGGACTTTCCGACGGAAAATGTTCGATGACAGGCTATTGGCAGTAAATCCAACCGTTTGTAGGCTCCATCAGACAATTGTTGTCGGATTTTCCGTGGACAAATGTTGGATGGCAGGCTTTAAAATTTTCCGAGGACAAATGTGTGTTGTCGGATTTTCCGAGCGTGTGTACACAAGTCCATCGGACAAAAGTCCAAAGTACAAACACGCATGCTCGGAAGCAAGGATGAGCCAGAAGCGGTCGGTCTTTTAAACTAGCGTTGTAATGGAGAATTAACATTCGTGACGTGTCAAATTATGAAATCTAGAAATGCAGCGCACAATTCTCTTCTTCTTTAATGGTATAATAATAAAACTGCTTTGCTGGTGATACTGATGGAGTTATGGCAAACTAATTTTCAAAGGCTTTTTTTTCTAGTGATATCAAGAATAATATAATTATGCTTTTTTTTTTTTATTTGGGCAAGTTACCACAACACCATTATCCCGTAGTTTTTAAGATTAAAGATACAACTATGTTGGTGTCCCTTGTCAATTTTACATTGTATTTTTTTTTAAATGTAACTGCCTACTCCCAAAATGTCATTTCAAGTAAAACACATAGCCAAGTATTATTCTCCACAATTTTTTTATTGTGCGCAAATCAACACTCACCAAACTTTTACTAACACGAGATTAGCAGAAGGAGCCCAAAGGGTGGCGCTAAAGAGCTCAAAAACAACATAGTACGTCACTTCGTTTGTATTTGTTGGCCAACAATTCCTTGCCGTTTGTATACACGACAAGTTTGGGCCAACACCCTTTGGACAAAAGTCCACGGTTTTGTTGGCCAACAATCCGATCGTGTATACGAGGCTTAAGAATACACATTACACAGGTAATTGGAACTGGCAAGTCATACATCACAGTTATGCATAACACTACAATATTTACAATCAGTCTTTCTTCCTGCACTGAGCATCTGCAAAATCTTTAACTAAGGGAGGCCATACACTGTGCAAATTTCTTTCCTGCAACCACGCGTTGCAGGAAAGAAATTCGCTCAATATCCCCATCAACACAGACAGTCTTGATGCGGCAATCCCTCCTGCCGAGGCATTGTCTCTTCTTGGCGGGGGGGCAGGCAGGGGAAGCCATCCCCAAAGGGAAAAGTCAGTGATTATTACTAGTGGCTATACCAGCCAAAGTAAAAGCGATCTATCTACTTGGTACATTCAGCCTGCCAATACATGGTTTGAATTGATTGCAAAGATTCGAACCGTCTATGGCCAGCATAACTCATCGAACTGTATCATCTTGAGGACACTGCTCTCAACAGCCAGTAGGCACAGAGCCCTTAGTCTTTCATGGGTCATCGTGGTTCTCAGATACTTTTTTATCAGCGCCAATTTGCTGAACAACCTTTCTCCCGAACAACTAGTGACCATCATTCTCAAATATATTCTAAGAGCTACTTTAACACCTGGAAAGGTATCAGCAAGCCCTTCATCGTGTAATAAAACTGCCTGTTGAGATGCAGTAAGACATGACCGGAGCTTGGCAAAGGCTGCAAACTGGACAATTTCCTGAACAAACACACTACTCAAGTCTCGAGGGAAAACACTAATACGTTTTTCTTAGCCTCCGGATTCCTGTGCACATCACATGCGATGTCTGTGTGATGCAAATTCAGCCATACAGTTTGTATGGCTGAAATCACAACATATTTGCACCAATATGGTGCAGGACCCTTTTTTGGGTCTGCACTGGAATCAGATAGCAGGGGTCTTCAGACCCATGTGATCCGATTCCATCTGATTCCACAGTTCATACTGTGCTCTGCGAACCAATTTGGGGGGTGTCAATAACTTTTTATTGTAAACCTCAGATATGAAATATGAACAAAGCATAGCCTTCTATAGTGTGTACTTATCTCAATCCAGAGCACTAACTGTCAGTTCTGTCTGCTTCCTCTGCTATTAGCATATATCACTTCTGACAAACATATTTGCACCAATATGGTGCAGGACCCTTTTTTGGGTCTGCACTGGAATCAGATAGCAGGGGTCTTCAGACCCATGTGATCCAATTCCATCTGATTCCACAGTTCATACTGTGCTCTGCGAACCAATTTGGGGGGTGTCAATAACTTTTTATTGTAAACCTCAGATATGAAATATGAACAAAGCATAGCCTTCTATAGTGTGTACTTATCTCAATCCAGAGCACTAACTGTCAGTTCTGTCTGCTTCCTCTGCTATTAGCATATATCACTTCTGACAAGTTTTCCTGACACCAAGAAAAAAATGGTGACAGGGGAGGGACCTCCAACTGATTGACAGCCTCGGCTCTGTTTCTGTGTGCTGTGTGAGGGGGTTGTCCCTTTTCTCCAATCAGCTCTCAGTGCTCTCCTCTTCGATGTAACTTCAGCTCCGCCCCCTGCTTTTAAGAGCTGAGAGATCCTGTGTAAATTCTGCACTTTGAATGGATGTAGGGGAAAGACGGCTGCAGATAAACAAGTGCAATTGATGTGGGTGGATTTGTTTTATCTCTGTGTATCACCTGAGGCCAGTCACCTCACTGGGTATATATGAGGGCTTACAGCCACTTTAAGCCTAGCTCCCCTCCAAATCAACCCCCCTTCCCACTTTGTAGTGGAGTGTCGGATACTGTGTCCCCCACTGCACACATGATTCCTCCCATTGAACCCTACGTCACTATTGTGTCCTGTAGCGAGGCAGAGGACAGTGGGAGGAACCACAGCACCCAGCAGGGGACACTCTATATTTTTTTTAACTTGTAGCTCAAGTCAATCACAGGCTTAGGAGGGTATTAGAATCGTGGCATCACTGTTTTTAGACTGATTAATAAACTAGTCTGTTTATAGGGATGGGAGACAATTATAC
Organism: Aquarana catesbeiana; assembly: GCF_042186555.1. Classification (NCBI taxonomy): domain Eukaryota; kingdom Metazoa; phylum Chordata; class Amphibia; order Anura; family Ranidae; genus Aquarana; species Aquarana catesbeiana. The sequence goes on along the minus strand of NC_133327.1, from coordinate 77,167,780 downwards.
CACCAGCAGCAACAGTGACTAAATCAAGTTTTCAGACAGCGAGTGAATCATTTCAACCACAGAAGGGTCAGCATTGCGTTGGAATGACCTAAATCACATGGGTCCAACATCCCAAGTGGTTTCTGTTTCCATCTCAGTACCTTTTTAAAAATAAGATACATTATATTGCAAAAGTATTGGGACACCTGCCTTTACACACACATGAACTTTAATGGCATCCCAGTCTTAGTCCGTAGGGATCAATATTGAGTTGTCCCACCCTTTGCAGCTATAAAAGCTTCAACTCTTCTGGGAAGGCTGTCCACAAGGTTTAGGAGTGTGTCTATGGGAATATTTGATCATTCTTCCAGAAGAACATTTGTGAGGTCAGGCACTGATGTTGAATGAGAAGGCCTGGCTCGCAGTCTCCGCTCTAATTCAACATAAGGTGTTCTATCGGGTTGAAGTCAGGACTCTGTGCAGGCCATTCGAGTTCCTCCACCCCAAACTCGCCCATCCATGTCCTTATGGACCTTGCTTTGTGCACTGGTCCAAATCATTTGGTGGAGGGAGGATTATGGTGTGGGGTTGTTTTTCAGGGGTTGGACTTGACCCTTTAGCTCCAGTGAAGGGAACACTTAAAGCGTCAGCATACCAAGACATTTTGGACAATTTCATGCTCCCAACTTTGTGGGAATAGTTTGGGCATGGCCCCTTCCTTTTCCAACATAACTGCGCACCAGTGCACAAGGCAAGGTCCATAAAGACATGGATGAGCAAGTTTGGGTTGGAGGATCTTGACTGGCCTGCACAGAGTCCTAACCTCAATCCGATAGAACACCATTGGGATGAATTAGAGTGGAGACTGCAAGCCAGGCCTTCTCATCCACATCAGTGCCTGACCTCATGAATGCACTTCTGGAAGAATGATCAAACATTCCCATAGACACACTCCTAAACCTTGTGGACAGCCTTCCCAGAAGAGTTGAAGCTGTTATAGCTGCAAAGGCAGGGCCAATGCAATATTGAACCCTACGGACTAAGACTGGGATGCCATTAAAGTTCATGTGTGTGTAAAGGCAGGCGTCCCAATATTCTTGACAACATAGTGTATGTTCATCTTTTTCTGTGTTTTAGTGTGCTGAGAGGTCCATAGAAGTCAATAGCAGCACCTCAAAGTACATGTAAATTGCTTTTTGATACAACATGTACTAACAAGCCTTGGTCAATAGCTGTCAACCTATCTTCTCCAAATTTTAAACCCAAAAATTAAGACTTACGTTGACACGTGACAAAGCACCTGTCCATTGCTACAAAAATGCACCTCTATGCACACACAACGGGTCCTTCAACTTACAGGTTTCTATATGCTGATTTTACCATGTCCTATAGTAGAATATTATGATTCTGAAAACCAGATATATTGAATGTTATGCTGTAATCACATGAACCTCCACCCCTTCCCCATTATGGCAGCTAACTAATTTATTTTTAAGTGTGCCCCCTGGTGGTGACACATCAGAGTTACACTGTAAGTTTAGTGATGCACACTTTTCAGTTTGACATATACCCATTGATCACTGCAATTACATTACATATGTTCTCTGTTCTGCTCTCTCCTTTAATGCGGACTAATTCAGTGCATTTGGCAGCAAGATGACTTTTCCAGCCGTCATCTGGGAATCATTTTCTACTCTGAGCTCGGGTGATTGTGCTGTGTACAACCTGAATAACTCATGAATACAGGTGCACTTGGCCCAAAAAGGCAATAATTTATATTTCAGTAATTTTAGCCCGTCTCGCATAGATTATGTGCATGAAGTTTGTGCACAATAATTATGTCCGCAGATATTCTCTCATGTCTCTTCTCTTAGGTCTGTTGTACCAGAAAGAAAAAAAAAATTGGCTACTGGAACAGATAAAAAAGAGGAAAAGAGTTCCCTCTTGTGGTCATCTATGCCACGGTCACTTATGTCAAAAAAGCGTTCTTCCGCTATCAGAGGTTCCTCCCCACTCAATTACTTCCCATCACTTAACCAAGCAAACAAATTTGATTGCACTATATTTTTTTAATAGGTTTCATGCTGGATCTCCACAACAGATGATGTTTTGCGTCACAGACAGTTCTTATTTGAAATCCAGGCTTAACTAATACTACCTATTCTTACTTCAGTCTTGGTGTGCTTTGGTTTGGTCCAGATCTGTGCAGTAACCTAGCAAGAAAAGGCATTTGCACTTTGCCTTTGTGCAGGAGTATTCTGTAGTAAAGACTGGTCACTGCTGCTCTCTCTCCTTGTGCAGGTTGACTGGTCTTGTCTCCGCCCCCTCCTTCTGGGCCCCTCCCACAACTCTGCTTTCTGAACAGGCTGCACAGGGATGACATCACTGCTACTTCTGCAAGGAAATATCTGCGTTGATAAAGACATTTGGTGCAAACAAAGTGGATTTATTTATTTATGGCTATTGAGGAATACTGTATATTTATTTTTTTTTTAATTTTTCGAGTTCAACCTTTACCCTTCCACTTCCAGACCCCTATTTTCATTTTGCACACACATAATAAAGTGCAAATTTTTCACATTAAAACATACTTAGTGGTTGTAAACCTAAGACATGAAATATGAACAAAGCATATCGTTCTATAGTGTTCACTTGCGTGTGTACTTGTCTCAATTAAAAGCACTAAGTGTGATGTCTTTTGCTGCTTCATTCCTCTACTGCAGGGATCTTCAAACTACGGCCCTCCAGCTGTTGCGGAACTACACATCCCATGAGGCATTGTAAAACTCTGACATTCACAGACATGACTAGGCATGATGGTAATGGTAGTTCCTGAACAACTGGAGGGCCATAGTTTGAAGACCCCTGCTCTACTGTCTGCATGAGTCACTTCTCACAAGTGTTCCTGACACCAAGAGTAAATGGTGACAGGGGAGGGACCTCCAGCAGATTGATAGCCTCTGTGTGCTGTGTGAAGGGGGGTGTGTCTCTTTCCTCCAATCAGAGTGTAACTTCAGCTCTCCACGCCCTTTTTTCTGAACGCTCAGACAAGCCTTATAAGTTCTGCACTTTGAATGGATGTAGAGAAGAAAAGACTGCAGATAAACAGGTACGTTTGTGGGAGGATCTGTTTTATCTTTGTGTATCACCTGAGGCCAGTCACTTCACTGGGTATATGTGAAGGTTTACAACCACTTTAAAACCCTAAGGCCCGGTTCACACCTATGCAAATTGGATACGACTTACACCGCATCCAATTCACGTGACATTTTAAAATACATTCATTTGAATGAGGCTGGTTCACATATGTGCGTTGCATTAGCACTCCGCATTGCCCAAAAAGTGTGCGTTTTCTGGGCATTGCGGTGAGAATTGCAAGCACATTATCTTCTATGGGAACGCATCTGATTCGCAGATGCATTCCGTTGTGAACAGGATAAAATCCTGACCTGATACTGATGTAATCCTTATCCTGATCAAAAACTGACGTGAAACGCTGAACAACTACTTTGTCAATAAGCTGTGAAAACGGAGCTTCAATGCGCACCTCACATGTGTGAACCCAGCCTAAAAGTTTTTATGTCATGGAATATTTGCGCTACTGTTTATCATTCAATATTCTCAGTAAAAGATACACTTTAATCATTTTAGTGCATGTAAACAAAATATAATGTCTAATTTTTGGCTAAACATACAAAATCAGGTTGCATTATGAAAACAAGTGAAAACAGAATTTTAGAATTGTTTGAAAATGTGCGAAAAAGGAAAAACTAAAATATCACATTAATATAAGCATTCGGACCCTTTGCAACAACACTTGAAATTTAGCTCGGGTGCCTCCCATTGGTACATAGTTAGTCACAAGTCCATCTAGTTCAACCAAAAATAAAAACATACAATCCCATATACACAATCCTTCACCCACAGTTGATCCAGAGGAAGGCGAAAAAACCCAGCAAAGCATGATCCAATTTGCTACAGCAGGAGAAAAAAATTCTTCCTGATCCCCCGAGAGGCAATCGGATTTTCCCTGGATCAACTTTATCTATAAATGTCAGTACCCAGTTATATTATGTACATTTAGGAAAGAATCCAGGCCATATTTAAACCAATTTACTGAGCTGGCCAGAACCTCCTCTGGAGGGAGTCTATTCCACATTTTCACAGCTCTTTTTGTGAAGAAACTTTTCCGTATTTGGAGATGAAATCTTTTTTCCTCTACATTTCCTTTTTTCCTAGACATAAAGAGTGCCCCCTTGTCCTCTGTGATGACCTTAAAGTGAATAACTCAACACCAAGGTCACTATATGGACCACTTATGTATTTATACATGTTGATCATATCCCCCCTTAATCTCCTCTTCTCAAGAGAGAATAAATCAGTTCCTCTAATCTTTCCTCATAGCTGATCTCCTCCATGCCTCTTATCAGTTTGGTTGCCCTTCTCTGCACTTTCTCCAGTTCCCCGATATCCTTTTTGAGAACTGGTGCCCAAAACTGAACTGCATATTCTAGATGTGGTCTTACTAATGATTTGTACAGGGGTATAATGATATCTCTTTCTCTGGAGTCCATACCTCTATTAACCACTTGCCGACCACCTCACGCTGATATACGTCAGCAGAATGGCACGGGCAGGCAGAATCACGTACCCATACGTGATCTGCCTCCCGCGGGTGGGGGTCCGATCGGACCCCCCCCAGTGCCAGAGGAGGCTGGCATTTCTTCACGGGCGATGAGAGGTGAGGGGGAGGCCATCCATTGTTGGCCACCCTCTCCCGATCGCTCCCGGCGAATGAAAATCCTTTCTCTCCCTCTGTAATGTAAACAGAGGGAGAGGAAGTGATGTCATCCCTCCTCTAGCCGGTCTTTTCGTTCCGGCACCAAGGAGAGAAGACATCCAAGTAAGTTACACCAACACTACACTGTCAGTAGAACACGCCAGGCACACTTTTCACCCCCCATCACCCCCCGATCACCCCCCTGTACCCCCTGTCACACTGACACCAATAGCAGTTTTTTTTTTTTTTTGCATTGGTGTCAGTTTGTGACAGTTATAAGTGTTAGGGCAGTTAGGTTAGCCCCCTTTAGGTCTAGGTACCCCCTTTAGGTCTACGGTACCCCCCTAACCCCCCCTAATAAAGGTTAACCCCTTGATCACCCCCCGTCGCCAGTGTTGCTAAGCGATCGTTTTTCTGATCGCTGTATTAGTGACACAGGTGACGCTAGTTAGGGAGGTAAGTATATAGGTTCGCTGTCAGTGTTTTATAGTGACAGGGACCCCCATATACTACCTACTAAAGGTTTTAACCCCCTGATTGCCCCCTAGTTAACCCTTTCACCAGCGATCACCGTATAAGTGTTACGGGTGACGCTGGTTAGTTAGTTTGTTTATTATAGTTTTAGGGCACCCGCCGTTTATTACCTTATAAAGGTTTAACCCCCTAATTGCCCAGCGGTGATATAAGTTACGTTTTTAAGGATCAGATAAGGTCTGCGTCGCCCCAGGCAGCGTCAGGTTAGCGCCAGTACCGCTAAAACCCACGCACGCAGCATACACCTCCCTTAGTGCTATAGTATCTGAACAGATCGATATCTGATCCGATCAGATCTATACTCCCCAGCAGTTTAGGGTTCCCAAAAACGCAGTGTTAGCGGGATCAGCCCAGATACCTGCTAGCACCTGCGTTTTGCCCCTTGGCCCAGCCCAGCCCAGCCCACCCAAGTGCAGTATCGATCGATCACTGACACTTACAAAACACTAAGCACACATAACTGCAGCGTTCGCAGAGTCAGGCCTGATCCCTGCGATCGCTAACAGTTTTTTGGTATCGTTTTGAATCAGTCGCTAACAGTCAGGAGCTTTTTTGCCTGTGAGTCTCACTAGTGTACCCCTAAATTTAGAGCCCAAAATGGCAAATCGAAGGTACACTAGTGAAGAGGTCTACATGTTTCTGAGCATGACAGATAGTGAAGAGGAAGTCACTCATCTGTCAGATTCAGGCTCAGACTACGATCCTGTAGAGGACAGCGGCTCCATGACAGATAGCTCTGACGATGGAGTTGTGGTCCCTGCTAAGGTCAGGCGTACCAGACCCCAAACTTCTCCTTCTGTCCTTGAAGTGCAAGAACCGCAGGGATCTCGTATGGAGCAGAGAAGTACTAGTGCCGCTATTCCTTCTGGTGAACTGGCAAGCACCAGCGGCCTAGTACACCCTGGTCGTACATCCAGCACTGCAGTAACACTTGGTGACATGGCAAGTCCCATAAGTGCAGTTCAAGCTGGCGAGGTGGCAAGCACAAGTAGTGTCCCGCTGCCACCAAGAAGACGAACACAAGCCCGTCGTGCCCATAGTGCCCTTCCTGCTGCATTTGCCAATCCGAATTGGGAACCCACCACTTCTGCAGCACCCATACTTCCCCCATTGACTGGCCAACCCGGAATTCAGGTGGAAACAGTTGATTTTACGCCACTGGATTTTTATTCGCTGTTTTTCACCGAAGATCTCTATAGATCTATTGTGGACCAAAGCAATTTGTACGCTGGTCAACACATCGCCACTATTCCCCAGTCCTCCCTTGCCAGAGATTGGAAACCAGTTACGGTTTCCGAATTTAAGACCTTTCTGGGCCTTTCCCTCCTCATGGGCATAACTAAAAAGAGTGAGTTGCGGTCATATTGGTCCACTGACCCAATTCACCATATGCCCGTGTTCTCTGCCTCCATGACCAGGGCACGATACGAGCAGATTTTGTGGTTCATGCACTTCAACAACAATGAACTCTGTCGTCCTCGTGGAGACCCTGGATACGATCGGCTCTACAAAATTCGGCCCCTCATAAACCACTTCAACCAGCGTTTTGCAGACTTGTTTACTACCCATCAAGTTGTCTGCATTGATGAGTCCCTGATTAAATTTTCTGGCCGCTTGTCATTCAAACAGTACCTTCCCAGCAAGCGTGCCAGATACGGGGTCAAGATGTATAAGCTCTGTGACAGGGCCACAGGCTATACATGTAGATTTATGGTTTACGAGGGCAAAGATAGTCACATAGAGCCGACAAACTGCCCTGACTACATAGGAAGCGCTGGCAAGATAGTGTGGGACTTGGTGTCACCCTTATTCGGAAAGGGGTACCACTTGTACGTGGACAATTATTACACGAGCGTGCCACTTTTTAGTCACCTTTTTGATCAACAGATTGGAGCATGTGGCACCGTGCGACCTAATCGCCGAGGCTTTCCCCAGCGGCTTGTAGATTCCCGTCTTAGGCTGGGGGAGAGAGCCTGCTTGCAGTGTAATAATTTGCTCGCTATGAAGTGGAGGGACAATAAGAATGTTTTCGTTCTTACCTCCCTTCATGCAGACACGACGGCCCAAATTACTACGGCGACTGGTGTTGTGGAGAAACCCCTCTGTGTCCACGAATATAACCAAAATATGGGAGGGGTGGACCTCAACGACCAGTTGTTGGCGCCATACCCAGTTGCCCGTAAGGCCAGATGCTGGTACAAAAAAAGCGTCTGTTTATTTATTTCAATTGGCTTTGCTGAATGCTCATGTGCTTTACAGAGCTTCAGGACGGACTGGATCCTTCCTTAAATTCCAGGAAGAGATCGTCAGAGTCCTTCTGTTTCCAGACGGTGCTCCACCTCACCTTCCCCAACCAAATGCAGTAAGCCGGCTGCATGAGAGGCATTTTCCTTATGTCCTCCCGAGTACCCCTACCCAACGAGCCCCCCCAAAAAAGATGTTGTGTCTGCAGCAAGCGCGGATTTAGGCGTGAAACCCGGTATTGTTGTCCCTCCTGTCCTGACAATCCTGGTCTATGCATTGGTGAATGTTTTGAACGCTACCATACACTAGTTGAGTATTAGCGTAGGGTACAGCACTGCACAGACTAGGACACACTTTCACAGGGTCTCCCAAGATGCCATCGCATTTTGAGAGACCCAAACCTGGTACCAGTTAAAAAAGTTAAAGTTACTAAAAAAAGTGTAAAAAAAATTAAAAAAAATAAAAATACAAAAAAAATAAAATAAAAAAAACAAAAATAGTTGTTTTATTGTTCTATTGTTCTGCATTCTATACTGCAATGTTTTATTGTTATGTTTTTATCATGTTTGCTTTATAGGTATGTAATTTTTTTATACTTTGTTTTTTTTATTGTTAACCACTTTTTTGTTTTCAGGTACGCCATTCAGCTGCAGAGCGGATTTATTTATCTTGACAGCAACAGCGTTTGCTCCCACGATACATAAAGCCGTGACTCCAGCGCTGTCAGAGGTGATTTCACCACCACAGTTACATACTTCAGCATATATGCCGAAGCGTGGGGGCAGCAGTGGGTGGAGGAGCGATTTGCTCCTGCCTTTTGTGGGAGGATGCCCCCATGCTTCGGCATATATATATTTTAGGTAGGCACAGGTTGCGTTAAATGTTTTATTTTTTACTATGTTTTTTTTTGTATTTGCTTTGCAGGTATGGTAAGTATTACTGTTATACTGTATTGTTACTTTGTTTTTTTGTTAACCATCATTTGCTTAGCAGGTACGCCATTCAGTTGCAGGGCGGATTTATTTATCTTGACAGCAACAGCATTTGCTCCCACAATACATAAAGCCGTGACTCCAGCGCTGTCGGAGGTGATTTCACCACCACAGTTACATACTTCAGCATATATGCCGAAGCGTGGGGGCAGCAGTGGGCGGAGGAGCGATTTGCTCCTAACTTTTGCGGGAGGATGCCCCCATGCTTCGGCATATATATACGGTGCATGTATGCCCATCATTAGAAGTGGGTGGATGAAGGGAGGTATTCTAATGGTGGGCATACCCACCGATCAATATCTTTTTTTCGTTCAGCCCACAGGCTGCATGAAAAAAAGTTTACAATATATGCCCAACAAGGACCAGCAACGTACTGGTATGTTGCTGGACTTTGAGTGGTTATACCAGAATGATGCCTGCAGGTTTAGGTATCATCTTGGTATCATTCTTTTCAGCCAGCGGTCGGCTTTCATGTAAAAGCAATCCTAGCAGCTAATTAGCCTCTAGACTGCTTTTACAAGCAGTGGGAGGGAATGCCCCCCCCCACTGTCTTCCATGTTTTTCTCTGGCTCTCCTGTCCCAACAGGGAACCTGAGAATGCAGCCGGTGATTCGGCCAGATGACCATAGAGCTGATCAGAGACCAGAATGGCTCCAAACATCTCTATGGCCTAAGAAACCGGAAGCTACGAGCATTTCATGACTTAGATTTCGCCAGATGTAAACAGCGCCATTGGGAAATTGGGAAAGCATTTTATCACACCGATCTTGGTGTGGTCAGATGCTTTGAGGGCAGAGGAGAGATCTAGGGTCTAATAGACCCCAATTTTTTCAAAAAAGAGTACCTGTCACTACCTATTGCTATCATAGGGGATATTTACATTCCCTGAGATAACAATAAAAATGATTAAAAAAAATAAAAATGAAAGGAACAGTTTAAAAATAATATAAAAAATCCCCCCCTGCTCTCGCGCAAAAGGCGAACGCAAGCGTTGGTCTGGCGTCAAATGTAAACAGCAATTGCACCATGCATGTGAGGTATCACCGTGAAGGTCAGATCGAGGGCAGTAATTTTAGCAGTAGACCTCCTCTGTAAATCTAAAGTGGTAACCTGTAAAGGCTTTTAAAGGCTTTTAAAAATTTATTTAGTTTGTCGCCACTGCATGTTTGTGCGCAATTTTAAAGCATGTCATGTTTGGTATCCATGTACTTGGCCTAAGATCATCTTTTTTATTTCATCAAACATTTGGGCAATATAGTGTGTTTTAGTGCATTAAAATTTTAAAAAGTGTGTTTTTTCCCCAAAAAATGCATTTGAAAAATCGCTGCGCAAATACTGTGTGAAAAAAAAAATGAAACACCCACCATTTTAATCTGTAGGACATTTGCTTTAAAAAAATATATAATGTTTGGGGGTTCAAAGTAATTTTCTTGCAAAAAAAAATAATTTTTTCACGTAAACAAAAAGTGTCAGAAAGGGCTTTGTCTTCAAGTGGTTAGAAGAGTGGGTGATGTGTGACATAAGCTTCTAAATGTTGTGCATAAAATGCCAGGACAGTTCAACCCCCCCCCAAATTACCCCATTTTGGAAAGTAGACACCCCAAGTCCATGGAATATTTTATATTGTGACACAAGTTGCGGGAAAAAGACAAATTTTTTTTTTTTTTTGCACAAAGTTGTCACTAACTGATATATCGCTCAAACATGCCATGGGAATATGTGAAATTACACCCCAAAATAAATTCCGTTGCTTCTCCTGAGTATGGGGATACCACATGTGTGAGACTTTTTGGGAGCCTAGCCGCGTACGGGACCCCGAAAACCAAGCACCGCCTTCAGGCTTTCTCTTTCAATTTTCTTTATTAAAGGTTTTGCAAATTATACAAAATAGCATGAACAATCAGTCATCAATCATATTTTCCGTCAAATGACACAAACGTGTTGTACAGAACACAAAAAAGAAAAAAGGGGGGGGGGTAACAGATGAGTATTAGTACGCTCAGTAAACATAAGGACACTAATGTTGTCCTCTCCTTAAAGAGTCTAGAATAACGTATCTTACACATTCCATATATCATTAGTGTTTATCAAAATAAAAAAAAAAAAAAAAAAAAAAAAGGGGGGGGGGGGGGGAGAAAAGGGAAAGAAGGTAAATTTTCCCCATAAGCGAAGTACTCATAACTTCTTGATAATTTTTTTTTTTTTTAAATCAAGTTTTAGTACCTTTATTATATCTCAGTTTCAGGGCCCTTGGCGCCAAAGGAGGTTAGGCCTTTAAAGTTAGTTTACCTTGTTCCTCCATCGGGGCCAAGAAAAGAGAGGCTCCATAGCATTCCACTTGTATCCACAAGTAGAGTCTTTTAAGCATAGAAAGAGAAGAAGAAAAAAAAAAAAAAAAAAAAGGGGGGGGGGGTACGAGAAATGATTTAAAGTAAGGTTAAGAAAAAGGAGGAGGATAGGCAGGAGAGAAAGAGGAAAAAGATAGAGGTCCAGAATCAAAGAGGAAGCCATTTCCCTCGGCCTGGGTCCCCCATCATACAGTTATTGAGATTATGGGGCTTGTAGGTATTTGATCCAGGGGGACCACACCCCGTCAAATCTGGCCTGTCTGTCTTTAAGGATACTGGCCAACTTTTCGTTGACCATGATCCAAGATATTTTATTCTTTACCAGTGCAAGGTTGACTACTGGAGTTTTCCATGCTCGTGCTATTGTGATTTTAGCTGCTGTGAAAATAAAGAAGATGAGAGTTTGGAGATGTCTAGGGGTTCCGTCTGGCAAGTCTGCAAATAGCGCTGTCTTAGGATTTTTAGGTAGATTTTGTCCTGTCACTGAGTAGACCAAGGTGAAAACTCTGATCCAGAAGCGCTGTATCCTGGGACAGGACCACCAAACATGTAACATGGTACCCTCCTACCCGCATCCTCTAAAGCAAAGGGGTGAAGTTCCGGGGTACATTCTCGCCAGCCTCGCCGGGACAAGGTACCACCTGGACAACACCTTGTAGTTTCCCTCCACCAGGGAAGTGTTGAGTATTCCTTTATGCACCATGGTTGACCATTTCCCCCATATCTCCTCCTCTATAGTCTCACCTAAATCCGATTCCCATGCTATTTGGTATGAAGGTTTGGTCTGTTGGGTATTGAAGAGGGCATAGAGCTCAGAGATCCCTCCCCGTGACTCAGTTCTGCGTAAGCATTTATTTTCAAACAAAGTCTTAGTAGTTATGTCTATCAGATCAGTAGTTAGGGATTTGATGAAGTGAATGATTTGGTGTAGACGGAAAGATTCCGTCTGTGGCATCTGTAGTGTCTCTCGAAAATAAGCCTGTTGCCTGATCCCTTTGTGGTCTATGAAGTGTGCTATCCTGTAAAGGCCTTTGTTAACCCACCACGTGAATTGCTGGGGATTCTGTCCTGGAGGAAAGTGTGGGTTATTGAGTATAGGGGCTACAGGAGAATGAGGAGATTTCAATGGGTGTATTTTGTTCACCGTGTCCCACAGACGCAGGGAATGGGATAAAGAAGGGCACAATATGGCCCGACGTTCTCTTGTCGGTAGCCATAGCAGGAGGTCTATTGGTAATGAGGGACTGGCCTGTGCTTCCAACCGAACCCAGTCTGGCTGGTATGTTGTAGAAAAAATTTGGTAGAGTTGTACCAATTGAGCCGCCCTATAATATTTCATGAAGTGGGGAACTCCCAGTCCCCCCCTCCCTTTGGAAATATAAAGAGTGGAATGAGCCACTCTACATCCCTTACCACCCCAAATGTATTTATATATTAGCGACTGAAGTTTTTTAAGGAATGCCAATGGTATCGGGATCGGTAATGATCGGAAATAGTAAAGGATTCGGGGGAGTACTGTCATCTTTATGGCTGCTATCCTACCCATCCAGGAAAGATCATGTGACTGCCAGTTCTTTAGTTCTTGTTCAATGGACTTAAAAAGCGGGATATAATTAACCTGAAATAATGTAGGGACATCCCGAGTAAGTTTAATTCCCAGATAAGGGAGTGCTTGTGTGCACCATTTAAAGGGAAACGACTGTTGTATTGCATCCCGTACCGGGCCGGGAAGGTTTATGTCCAACGCTTCAGATTTAGATTGGTTAACTCGTAGACCAGAGACGGTTTCAAATCTATAGAGTGTAGCAAATAGATTGGGTAGAGTTGTAATCGGATCTGTTACAAATAATAACAAGTCATCGGCGAAAAAAGCACATTTATGAGTCCTGCCGCCGCTAGGTACACCATGAATGTTGGGGTTGGCACGGATAGCCGCTGCCAGTGACTCGATCGCCAGAACAAAAAGGAGAGGCGAGAGAGGGCATCCCTGCCTGGTTCCTTTCCTTATCTGTATAAGATCCGACTTGTGTCCATATGCAAGAATGTTGGCCGAAGGATTAGAGTATAATGTGCAAATAAGGCTCATAAATTTAGGTCCGCAGTTCCACTGTTTCAATGTATGGAAGAGGAAGGGCCAGGAAATAGAGTCAAAGGCCTTGTGAAGGTCCAGTGACAGAAGCATTCCCCGCCTATCGCCCATTCCATCCCAATTAGAGCGTAAAATAGAAATCAGATCAGTGGCCCTTCGAATCTGGTCAGCAGCTTGTCGCCCCGTGACAAATCCCACTTGGTCTATATGGATATATTGTGCCAGAAATGTGTTAAATCGGTTTGCATAGATTTTTGTGAGTAGCTTCAGGTCGCTATTGATCAATGATATCGGGCGATAGTTCGCCACTTCACTATGATCCTTGTCTGGCTTGGGGATCAGACTGATGTGGGCTCTATTAGAATCTATGTCAAGCTGCTCCCCGTCACGAAGAGCATTGAAGAATTTTAGTAGATGAGGTACCAATAGTGGAGCAAATTTCTTATAGTAAGAGGCTGAAAAGCCATCCGGCCCCGGAGTCCTGGACGCGTTAGCCTGTTTTATTGCAGCCAATATTTCTGTTACGGTGATGTCTCCCTCCAGGACCTCACGGTGAGAATCTGAGAAAGATGGTAGAGGCAAGTCTTTAAAAAAGTCGTCCAGGGCTCCGGGAGGGGGGGCCTCCTGTGTAGAATATAAGGAGGCATAGTAGGAGTGGAACAATTTTGTGATGATTTGCGGGTTCTGTGTCAAGTTTCCATTGGGCTGTCTGAGTTTTGGGGGTACCGTCCTACGGGTCCTAGGCGTAAGTCTACGAGCCAGCATAGTACCAGGTTTATCCTTCAACGTATAGAAGGAAGCCTGGGTCCACCTAAGGCTTTTTTCGGCCCTAGTTGTCAGGCAAAGGTTTAATTCCAACCTAGTAGAATCTATTTTGTCTCTCAGGTCTAGGTCAGGGCGTTGTTTGTGTTGGGACAATAGATCATTTAATTCCCGTTCTTTTTCCTGTATTAATGAGTTAGAATGTTTCTTAATTCGGGACGCTATTTGTATGAGATATCCTCTAATTGTGGCCTTGTGAGCAGCCCAATTGGTCACAGGGGAAGTATCTTCCGGATCGTTCAATAAGAAATATTCCTTGAGGTGCTGTTCCACATCGAAACAGACGGAAGGGTTGCTCAGAAGAGAATCATTTATTCTCCAGGGAGCTGGACCCCTAGTGTCTCGTAAAGAGTCACACGTGGTCCAAAGCAAGGAGTGATCTGACCAAGCTACTTCCCCTATTTTACTAGCCCGAAAAAGAGGAATACTTGTGGGGTTTGTGAAAAAGTGGTCTATTCTGGAGTAGGTATTGTGGACATGGGAAAAGAATGTGTAATCTTTCCTGGATGGGTTTAACTCTCTCCAGACGTCAATCAAGTTATGATAATGTAACATTTTGGCTAATTTAGATCCAATTTTGGGGAAGTGTCGTGGAGCCGATGAGGGCCTCCTGGTTTTGTCAAAAATAGAGTCTAGGGCCACATTGGAGTCTCCCCCAAAGAGAACAACTCCTCCTAGGTCAGGGGACACAGTGTGCAATAGTTTACGAAAAAAAGGGAGTTGGCCTGTATTGGGTGCATAGTAAGAAATTAAGGTAACGCGGGAGCCCTCTAGGTGACCTATTAATGCTAGGTATCTACCTTCTGGATCACTAATTTGTTTCTCCAGTGAAAAGGAGACCCGTTTGGAAAAACATATTGCCACCCCCCCAGTCTTACCCGGGCCGTTTGCTAGGTAAAAGTGTGGGTAGTAGTGGTGTAGAAATTTAGGATGATAGTTCGGAGCAAAGTGCGTTTCTTGAAGGAAAAGCACGTCTGTGTGTAGGGATTTGTAATGTTGAAATGCCATTCTGCGTTTAATTGGAGAATTAAATCCTTGAACATTATGTGTAACAATTTTAAAGGGGAAGTCTGTAGTTTGGTTCGCCATGGTGCACTCAAGAAGTAACAAACTCACTCACCTATGCCCCGGAGGACGGCCGCAGGATTGTCCAACTGACGAAGTTTACTTAGTGGCCAGGACCCAGGACCGAGGGATTCCAAGGGAGAAATTTAAGAAAAAGAAGAGAGAAAGGAAAAGAAAGAGAGATAGAGAGTAGAGATGGAGTTTACAACCTGAATAGATACTGTCCTACAAAATGAAGAAAACAATATTAGAACAAGTCACTTAGATTATTAATGATACCTAAATTATAATAACAAGGGGAAGGATAAAAAAAAAAAAAAAAAAAAAAAAAAAAGGGGGGGGGGGAGTGGGAGGGGTTGAAAGGGGGGTATAAGCCCCTTGTCGTCAGTAACAGCCTTGGGTTAGACCCAAGGCCAGGTTTGATCCCAGTCTCCTCAACAAGGAGGGAGAGTAAAATCAAACAGGGCAGATGACAACCGCCACCGGCCATTAGAACACCCTTGAATCATTAACTGTAGAACCATAGTTTCTTTTTAACAAGGAATGGTAGTCCCTTTGTTGTTATACACAATATTAAAAGATAGTGATTGTTTGTGAGGGAGGGTTTACCTCTTTCTGTAACATAACTGTAAACTTAGGAACCCTCAATGGTTCTAACTGTGATTCTAACTGTGATCCCGCCCTAGGATCAATTAGGGAAATTAGCGACAAAGAAAAATTTTAACATCATCCCAAAAGGGATCTCGACAACCGTCGTCATCAGGGAGGTTGAGCCGTGAGCTTGGTCTTGCTTCTTGTGGAGCGTCGCACCTGGGATAGGGGGCTCTGCAGTGACACGCTGGTTGGAGGTTTGGATTGTGGAGTATGGGGAGAGCCTCTAGGTTCAGTGGAGATCAGGCCCAGACTTCTCAGCAATGTTTCGCCATCTGGAAAGGTCGAGAAGGCGTGTTTCTTGTTACGGTAGGTAAAATTCAGTCGGAACGGGAAGGTCCAGTGATATTTTATGTTGTTAGCAATGAGTGGTTGTAGCAGTGGTTTCAATGCTCTGCGTTTTTGTACGGTGACAGGCGAGATGTCGGCAAAAATCTGGATAGAGTGCTCTCTCAGGTGTAAGTCCGCGATCTCCCGTGCCTTAGCCATCACTCTTTCCTTTACCTCGTAGTAGTGAGGTTTTACAATGATATCTCTTGGTAGACCATCGGGTCGGGGAGCAGTCAGGGCCCTGTGAACTCGATCTAGTTCCATTCTGTGGGAAGGTATATCTGGAATAAGGTATGAAATCAGTTCCTTGACAATAGCCTCAGAGTCTGTGAAACTTTCAGGGATGCCACGGACCCGAAAGTTGTAGCGGCGAGAACGGTTCTCGAGGTCATCAATCTTGTTTAAGGCGTCATCGAGCCTTTTGTGGATATTCTCTATACAGTCAGTATTTTGGTTGGTCCTCGTAATAGTATCATCTAGCGTGTTTTCTAATTTTCCTATGCGGGTACCTAATTCTTGGAATTCACGTTTGAGGTCAGAGGTTATGCGTGTAGTGGCCTAAACTAACAAAAGGAAGGGCGGGACTTTAAATGAGGTCATGACTAAATTAACATCAGGTACCTCCATCCCTAAGCGTAATGGTCAAAGAGGGGGAGTCGGGACTTTGAATGAGGCATTGGCTGACAACCAGATAGAATAAATAACAATAATGTTTAATAAATAGGTATATACAAATATATTCATATAAAACAGATAATGAATATGTACCATACCATAATCATACATAATTGTACATTTAATAATTTCCATTAACACAGTTAATCCTCCCTTATTCCACATGGGCAATATATAAAAAAGGTATAAAATCATTTATGATCCTAAAGAGACCCCAATGGGTATTCAGGTGGTATCAGTATGATGACGTCGCATCTAAGAAGCTCTACGCGTTTCGTGGAACCCTCCACTCATCAGGAGCAATGCGATGTACGTCTAGTTGCATCTGGAAAATACATAACCAGAAAACTAAGCCTTAAGTGGAGGGGAGAGATGGGTTGATTGGAAAGGTAATACAATGTATAGAAAAGGGGCAAAACCACAATAAATGCACCTATTGGGTGGTGGGGGCGGACACCTGACGCGCATCGACATCACGCTATGCGTGCCGTGCGCGTGACGTCACTTAGGCGCCGCGCACTGACACGTGCTTTCTCCATTCCGTGTTGGCATTGAGGACTTGGACGCCTGATCCGGAGCGGTCCAGCTTGGTTTGGCGCCCAGTGTTACCTCTGCACACCTTGCGTGATGTTGGTGTGGAATACCGGCGGGGTACATACATCTTGGGAAGCAGCTACTTTCCCCTTTTTCCATCTACCTTTCAGCACTTGCACATGTTTTTATGTCTTCTGTTATAATATTTCAGTTATCCTTGTTCTCCTTTTTTTGGGCTATTCTAGGCTATACTTGGTGCTTATATCTTTATTTCACACATGGTAGACAACAATCATTTGTCACCATTCCTATGCACCCTACTTTATGTACTTAGCCTATTATTTCTGACATCCCTTTGGGCTCTTGGTCCTATCACACTTCTATTTCACTTTTCACCAGTCTTCTTATGTTTCCATTTTTGGATTCACCCCATTTTTATTATTTATCCTTTACTTCTCTTGGCATTTCAGGTCCCTTTCACTTTTTGCTTGCCCATTGTTGTATGTGCTGATCCTACTGCCGGACCATTACCTCAGCTCCCGTTGGGATGCCTCCGCCTTGCTCTCGGCTCCATGCTCATGGTTGGGCATACAGGGTGGTTTTGCCAGGTACAGTGGTGATGCATTTATTGTGGTTTTGCCCCTTTTCTATACATTGTATTACCTTTCCAATCAACCCATCTCTCCCCTCCACTTAAGGCTTAGTTTTCTGGTTATGTATTTTCCAGATGCAACTAGACGTACATCGCATTGCTCCTGATGAGTGGAGGGTTCCACGAAACGCGTAGAGCTTCTTAGATGCGACGTCATCATACTGATACCACCTGAATACCCATTGGGGTCTCTTTAGGATCATAAATGATTTTATACCTTTTTTATATATTGCCCATGTGGAATAAGGGAGGATTAACTGTGTTAATGGAAATTATTAAATGTACAATTATGTATGATTATGGTATGGTACATATTCATTATCTGTTTTATATGAATATATTTGTATATACCTATTTATTAAACATTATTGTTATTTATTCTATCTGGTTGTCAGCCAATGCCTCATTCAAAGTCCCTCTATGCGTGTAGTGGCCTTTTCCAGGCCTTGATCAAGCAATGCAGAAAATCTGGCTAAAAGTATAGGATCTCCGGAGTATTCAGCGGGTGGTGGGGCCACCTGCACATTGGATGTATAGCTAGGGCTGTTATCTGGGCTCCCCTGGCTGAATAGCATGTCCCCCAGAGCCCTGTCCACATCAGATTGTGAGGAGAACATGTCCCGTTCTGGTGATAGTGAGGCTGCTTGGGAGGTTGCCTCATTTGCCTCCCCTGCCATGCTGTGAAATAAGGTATTCTCAGGCTGTGTCTGCGGGGGGGGCTGCTGTTTCATTGTGAGCCGCGCTGCTGCCGCCGCCATCTTGGTATTTCAGGCCTTCTCAGGCCTGTATCAGAGCGGCAGCTGGGGGGGGCTAATCTGGCCTACCTCCACCTGTGGTGATGGATCTCAGGGCTGCTGGTATCCGAGGGCTGCACTTTGCAGATCGCTGGAAGCCCAGGTGAGGAGGAGCGGACGGGTCGGCGGGTAATGTAACTGAGGCCGCGGCTTCTGGCCTTCCTCAGTCCCTGCTCCAGCGGCTCTTGCGGCCCCCGTGGGGACAATTTCTGTTCCGTCCGGGCCGTGGATCGTATCCCCTGGGGTAGCGGTAGTCGGGCTGGTGTTTTTCGCCGGCGGGCAGGATCGCTGACTGTCTGGGTAAGTGACGAACAGGCCGGTGTGGAGCGGAGCCGAGACTTCACACGTCCGCCATCTCAGCCTCGCGCATGCGCCCTTGCCTTCAGGCTTTCTAAGGGTGTAAATTTTTTATTTCACTCTTCACTGCCTAGCACAGTTTCAGAGGCCATGGAATGCCCAGATGGCACAACCCCCCCCCCCAAATGACCCCATTTTGGAAAATAGACACCCAAAGCTATTTGCTGAGAGGTATAGTGAGTATTTTGCAGACCTCACTTTTTGTCACAAACTTGAAAATTGAAAAAAGAAAAAAAAATACATTTTTCTTGTCTTTCTTCATTTTCAAAAACAAATTAGAGCTGCAAAATACTCACCATGCCTCTCAGCTAATAGCTTGTGGTGTCTACTTTCCAAAATGGGGTCATTTTGGGGGGTTTTGTGCTATCTTGGCATTTTATGGCCTTCGAAACTGTGATAGGTAGTGAGGAGTAAAATCAAAAATTTACGCCCTTAGAAATCCTGAAGGCGGTGATTGGATTTCGGGGCCCTGTATGAAGCTAGGCTCCCAAAAAGTGCCACACATGTGGTATCCCCGTACTCAGGAGAAGCAGCAGAATGTATTTTGGGGTGTAATTCCACATATGCCCATGGCATGTTTGAGCAATATATCATTTAGTGACAACTTTGTGCAAAAAAAAAAAAAAAATTGTCACTTTTCCGCAACTTGTGTCAAAATATAAAATATTCCATGGACTCAACATGCCTCTCAGCAAATAGCTTGGGGTGTCTACTTTCCAAAATGGGGTCATTTGGGGGGGGGGGGGGTTTGTGCCATCTTGGCATTTTATGGCCTTCAAAACTGTGATAGGTAGTGAGGAGTGAAATCAAAAATGTATGCCCTTAGAAATCCTGAAGGCGGTGCTTGGTTTTCAGGGCCCCGTATGCCGCTAGGCTCCCAAAAAGTCCCACACATGTGGTATCCATGTACTCAGGAGAAGCAGCTGAATGTATTTTGGGGTGCAATTCCACATATGCCCATGGCCTGTGTGAGCAATATATCATTTAGTGACAACTTTTTGTAAATTTTTTTTTTTTTTTGTATTTATTCAATCACTTGGGACAAAAAAAATAAATATTCAATGGGCTCAACATGCCTCTCGGCAATTTCCTTGGGGTGTCTACTTTCCAAAATGGGGTCATTTGGGGGGATTTTGTACTGCCCTGCCATTTTAGTACCTCAAGAATTGACATAGGCAGTCATAAACTAAAAGCTGTGTAAATTCCAGAAAATGTACCCTAGTTTGTAGACGCTATAACTTTTGCGCATACCAATAAATATACGCTTATTGACATTTTTTTTTCCAAAGACATGTGGCCGAATACATTTTGGCCTAAATGTATGACTAAAATTGAGTTTATTGGATTTTTTTTATAACAAAAAGTAGAAAATATCATTTTTTTTCAAAATTTTCGGTCTTTTTCTGTTTATAGCGCAAAAAATAAAAACGGCAGAGGTGATCAAATACCATCAAAAGAAAGCTCTATTTGTGGGAAGAAAAGGACGCAAATTTCGTTTGGGTACAGCATTGCATGACCGCGCAATTAGCAGTTAAAGCGACGCAGTGCCAAATTGTAAAAAGTGCTCTGGTCAGGAAGGGGGTAAATCCTTCCGGGGCTGAAGTGGTTAATACAAGAAAAGATTTTGCTCACTTTGGAAACCGCAGCTTGGCATTGCATGCTAATATTGAGCTTATGATCTACCAAAACCCCCAAATCCTTCTCCACTATGGATTCCCCCAGCTGTACTCCCCCTAGTATGTATAATGCATGCATATTCTTAGCCCCCAAGTGCATAACTTTACATTTATAAACATTAAACCTCGTTTGCCATTTAGTTGCCCAATTAGACAGTGCGTTGAGGTTGGCTTGTAAATTGGAGACATCCTGTAAAGATGTTATTCCACCGCATAGCTTGGTGTTATCTGCAAACACTGAAATTGTACTTTTAATCCCAGACCCTATATCATTTATAAAGGTATTAAAAAGTAAGGGTCCCAACACCGAACCTTGGGGTACAGAACTGATAACCTTAGACCATTCAGAGTAAGAATCAATAATCACTACTCTCTGAATTTAGTTTTTTAGCTGGTTTTCTATCCATTTACAAATTGATCTTTCCAAGCCTGTAGACTTTACCTTACACATGAGCCGTGTGTGGGGAACTGTGTGAAATGCTTTTGCTAAATCCAAGTATACCACGTCCACAGCCACCCCTCTGTCCAAGGTTTTACTTACCTCTTCATGAAAAGAAATCAGGTTTGTTTGACAACTTCTGTCTTTAATGAATCCATGCTGTCTGTTGCTTAAAGTAATTTTTTCCAGCAAGAACTCGTCTATGTGGTCTTTTATTAAACTCTCCAGTATCTTTCCAACTATAGAAGTTAAACTAATGCCGCGTACACACAGGCGGACTTTTCGGCGGGACTGGTCCGACAGACTTTCCAGTGGACTTTCAACGGACTTTTGACGGACTTCCGACGGACTTTCTAACGAACGGACTTGCCTACACACGATCACACCAAAGTCCGACGGATTCGTACGTGATGACGTACACTAGACTAAAATAAGGAAGTTGATAGCCAGTAGCCAATAGCTGCCCTAGCGTCGTTTTTTGTCCGTCGGACTAGCATACAGACGAGCAGATTTCTGGATCCGGCGGAGTTACGACTTAAAGATTTGAAGCCTGTTCCAAATCTAAAGTCCATCAGATTTGCAACTGGAAAAGTCTGCTGAAGGTCCGGTAAAGCCCACACACGATCGGATTGTCCGCCGGATTTGGTCCGTCTGCGTCCGTCAGACCAGTCTGGTCGAAAAGTCCGACCGTGTGTAGGCCCCATTTCAGGTCTATATTTACTTGGTAAAGACTTTGATCACTTTTTAAATATGGGCACCACATTGGCCCTGCGCCAATCCAGTGTTACTCTTCCAGTCATTAATGAGTCCCTAAAAATTAGAAACTATGGCTTTAAAATGACAGAGCTCAATTCTTTTAGGAATTTCGTGGGTGGATGCTATCTGGTCCAGGTGCTTTATCCACCTTTATTCTGTCTAAATATTTCTGGACCACATCACTTTTGAGCCATTGTGGATCATTTGGGGCTGTGTCAATACTACCCCCATTATGGACATGAGCTCCCCCATGCTCCTTTGTATACACAGAATTGAAGTAAGTCTTTAATAAATTTGCCTTCTCTTTGTCCCCAGTCACCCACTCTAGATTATTTTGTACAGGGCCTACATGCTCAGACCTGACCTTTTTACTATTAATATATTTGAAGAATTTTTTGGGGGTTTGTCCTACTATCTTTTGCAATCTGTCGTTCATTTTGAATTTTTGTGTCCTTGATTTCCTTTATACATATTCTGTTATATTCTTTGTAGCATTTAAACGATGATGTTGTTCCTTCATTTTTATATTTTTTAAAAGTTCTTTTCTTATTATTTATAGCCATTTTAACTTTGGCCATGAGCCACATAGGTTTTATTTTTAGCCTTTTAAATGTATTGCCCATGGGAATATACTTTGTAGTGAGTTTACATACAATCACTTTGAAGAATTACCATTTCTGTTCTGTGTCCATTGATGCTAATATTCCCTCCCAGTCTAAATCCCGGAGAGCAGCCCTAATCCTTGGAAAATTTACTCTCTTAAAGATAAGTGTTTTTTATCTTTCCCGTATGTGCTTACAGCTAACATTAACCACTTCAGCCCCGGAAGATTTTACCCCCTTTCTGACCAGAGAATTTTTTTTGCGATTCGGCACTGCGTCGATTTAGCTGACAATTGCGTGGTCGTGCGACGTTGTACCCAAATAAAATTGACGTCCTTTTTTTTCCCACAAATAGAGCTTTCTTTTGGTGGTATTTGATCACCTCTGCATTTTTTATTTTTTGCGCTATAAACAAAAAAAGAACAACAATTTTGAAAAAAAAGCTATATTTTTTACTTTTTGCTATAATAAATATCCCCATAAATATATAAAAAAACAAATTTCTTTTCAGTTTAGGCCGATATGTATTCTTCTACATATTTTTTCGTAAAATAAATTGCAATATAAGTGTATATTGATTGGTTTGCGCAAAAGTTATAGCGTCTACAATATAGGGGATAGATTTATGGCATTTTTATTTTATTTTTTTTATTAGAAATAGCGGCGATCTGCGATTTTTATCATGACTGCGACATTATGGCGGACACATCGGACACTTTTGACACTATTTTGGGATCATTGTCATTTATACAGCAATCAGTGCTATAAAAATGCACTGATTACTGTGTAAATGACACTGTCAGGGAAGGGGTTAATTACTAGGGGGCGATCAAGGGATTAAGTGTGTCCTAGGGAGAGATTCTAACTGTAGGGGGGATGGGCTACCACTGACATGACAGCGATCACTGCTCCCGATGACAGGGAGCAGTGGATCTCTGTCATGTCACAAGGCAGAACAGGGAAATGCCTTGTTTACAAAGACATCATCCCTGTTCTGCCTCTCCACACCGCAATCGAGGGCCGCTGGCGAACATCGAGTTGCCGGGACCTGCAGGCACTCTCCCGCAGCGTGCGGGGCGCCCAATAGGTGACAAATTCAAAGGGACATACAGGTACGCCCATTTGCCTGCCTGTGCCATTCTGCCGACATACATCTGTGTGCGGCGGTCGGCAAAAGGTTAAATAAAATCATGTTATGGTTACTACTATCCAGATGTTCTTTTATATTAATATAAGTAATAAGCTCTGCATGGTTTGAGATTACCAGGTCCAGTAGAGCTTCATTCCTAGTTGAGGCCTCGATAAACTGGACCAAAAATTTGTCTTGTAATGGGTTTATACATTTTTGCCCTTTAACTGTTCCTGCTGTGCCATTACTCAAGTCAATTTCCAGGTAGTTAAAATTCCCCAATATTATCATTGTCCCAGCCTTTGCAGCCCTTTCTACCTGTGCAACGAGCTGAGTCTTCACCCCCTCACTAACATTGGGTGGTCTATAACAAACTCCAATGATAACCTTTGTAGTACGCACACCCATGTACAGTTCCACCCATATGATAGCATAGTGCAGGTTACTGGTCTATTACACCTCTGATGGCACCTCTGCAGTCTGTTAAAGTTGATAGAGCCAAGACTATACTCAACTAACTACTTCCATAGCTAGAGCCACTGGGGTATGACAGCTCTGAATTTGCTGAAAGTGCTAAAAGCTGATCACTTCTGGGTTCATATTATCCTGGGCGGGCCTTTTATTCAGCGGGAACACGGAGGAATGCAGTTCTGGCACCTTCAGCACTGAATTTATGTCATAGCAAAAGGTGCCGAGGTGTGCTGGAGAGTCTTTTGACACTGGCCGCTGGGGGATCTATTCTAGCTGGAAGGGATTTTGGCATGGGGGTTCTATTGTTGCTGGTGGGGTACCTATTGTTCCTGGGGGTGGGTCTTATATTGCTGGGAGAGATCTACTGTTGAGGGAGGGATCTATTTTTGCTGGCTGCTTGAGAGGCCATTGATGCTGGCTGTGAGATCTGTTGTTGCTGTCGGGGGACTATTGTTGCTGGGGGGTTTATTGTTGCTGGAGGGGGTTCTATTGTTACTGGCTGCAGGGGATCTATTTTACTGCTTTTCTTGTTATCATTAACAAATGCCATACAAGTGACTTATAACCACAAAATGATACTTGGTTCTGTATTCTCGAAAAGGGCAGTAATGGTAGGTGGGTAGGGGGGTGGAACCATGGAATGGTGCTCTGAGGTGGGTGGGGGCAGAGAATAGGGGTGACCCAGAAAGGGGGAGTTCCTGCACCTACTCTCTGAGAAAAAAAGCCCTGATCCTGGGGGGATTAGTGAACGCTGATCTCTTGATGCTGTCACTCCTGACATCTGCCATAAAGGTTCTGGGCACTCATAGTGAACATGGTAAGCCTAGGACACAGGGCAGGCGGGAGGAGAGGCAGCTCTATAGCAAGTGTATAGAAGTGATTGTCACTATGTGAAAGCTGACAGTCTGGAATAAAAATGTAAAGAAACACCCAGCTGCTGTAGCAGACAGGAGTGTGTTTACATGCCAGCGCTAGCAATGATGTTAAACTTATTGTGGTGGTAGTGAATAAGTAAAAATATAAATTGGCATAGAGATAAAAAACACTCTATCCAAATAGATTTTTTTTAAAGGTTTTAGTTTGGATACACTTTAAGACATTTTTCAGAATCTGGTCCAATGTGCCTTGCACCATCAAGCATGAGGACATTAATATCTTTACAGGCAGTGAAGTAGGTGAAGAGGCAATGGCTGTGTGAGGTTCATTCATATACAACTCACCAGGAACTAAATGAATATTTGTAGTTCCAGACCTCGGCTAAAGACAGCTGCCAAGAGTAGTAAGCGCAGCAACAATGCATGGGCAGACACTGGTTGTAATAAAAAAATGTAATAATGCATTCAGAACCTCTAGTAAATCTCAATTTTTTAATGAAAACAGTTGCATTTTTGGGAAAGTTTAGATGTTGACCCCCTATGGATTCAGCTTTCACTATAAGTTAAAACAGAACTTTACTTACTTAAATTTGAAAGCAGGAAGGTTATGTCTATTCTTCTCTGAGGCTCATAGTGCACAAATGAGTGTTTATGCAGCTTGAGCCGCCAGTTGTTGCGTGCAGGCACCCCATGTTAATGTATGGAGATGCAGCAGCCACTTGGACAAAGCTACTTGCCCCAATTTTACAGCCATGCAGGTGCGGGTAGGCAGCTCTGAATGTACACTGTGTGTACATACCTGTCAAATTTGTATGAACGTCTGTGTCCGTGCAACCACTGCATCTGTACACACTTACATAGTCTGCCCGCACGCAGCACCTGGCGGCTCAAGCTGCAGTGACACATTGCATATACATGAACTATGGGTCTCAGCGCTGTGTGAATTAAGGAGTTGCAAAGGCAGAAGGTTTTTTATCCTAATGCATTCTATGCATTAAAATAAAAAGCCTTCTGTGTTTAGCAGCCCCCAGCACCCCCCCCTAATACTTACCTGAGCCCCCTCTCTGTCCAGCGATGTCCATGAATCCCCTTAGCTGCCTGGGACTCTTCCCCCTGATTGGCTGAGACACAGCAGTGGTTCCATTGGCTCCCACGGCTGTCAATCAAAGTTAGTTAGCCAATCAGAGGAGAGAGGGGATGGGGCCAAACAGCAGCTCCGTGTCTGAATGAACACAGGGAGCTGCAGCTTGGCTCGGGTGCCCCCATAGCAAGCTGCTTGCTGTGGGGGCACTCAACAGGAGGGAGGGGCCTGGAGCAGCAAATAGGGACCCGAAAAGAGGAGGATCCAGGCTGCTCTGTGCAAAACCAACTGCAACAAGCCAGGTAAGTATAACATGTTTGTTATTGAAAAAATAATAAAAAAATTAGACTTTACAATCACGTATCTGCCTTCTTGCAAACTAATGTAAAACATTTATTGAACTAGCATGGTGAGGTTATTAATAGTGTGTTTCAATTATACATGAAAATATTCCACTGAATTAGACACAGGATAGGGACAAATTCAGTACAGTAATACAGTTCAATCCCAAGTTCCAAGTTAAGAATAAAGATGTGCTCTGATCATTTGCAAAGAAACTGCTTATACCCCCTATCCATCATTCATCTCTTTTTGGAGAACTGATTTTAAGAAGCTGTATTTCTCAGGAAGGGAGGTTGCAAAGCACAGCGTGATTGGCAAGAGACTGCAACCCCCTTCCCAGAAGCACTCTGAAAGCCTTGCTCAATCTGGCTGTGATGTACACATGGCACAGTTACAGTGTCGTGTATAGACAGGCCAGGTTTTTCTAATCCCTCCAGCTGTATGAATTTTGCACAGAATTATGTGACATAAAGCCAGACGAGGAGAATTGCATAATAGAGAATTAATTTTAAGCTAAAATAAGCTGATCATCTTCCTAAAAAGCATTGGCAGTGCACTGATATCTAGAGTTAGGTTTTCAGATAAATATCTTTTTATTAGCTTTTAAGGAATACAAACACCTGCGACCACAGGAACATAGAAAAAAAGGAGAAATACAGGCACAGGGCAAAAGTTATCCACATACATCACAGTTTAATACAATTTTCTTTAGTAGTGACATCAACAAATGATTTTCACTACCACGCTAACCATGGTAGCCAAGTTTTTTCAAAGGTCTGCAGAAAACCCATTCTAATAGCTAGTAGTCTTTCAAATGAGTAGTGGGCCTGGATGGTGGTTATGACTTCGGACAGATTGGGTGCCATTTCTCCCCTCCAGCGTATCGTGGAGAGAGTCTGTTTTTACCCTTAATTAGAACTATGGGCAAAGCTTTTCTTTCATTTTGGATAGAGTAGGGGAGGGTTATAACCCCTGTGGGGTTTTTTTTTGCCCTAATATGTCACATTGGGGAGATTTCACCCTCACTTCCTGCCCCATAACCAAAACAGGAAGTGAGAGGAAATCCCTGCAAATTAAGGGAATTTCTTGGGGACACCAAAACTAGTTTCCCCATTGGAAGATTTCCCAGGGTGAATCTCCATAAGG
Organism: Aquarana catesbeiana; assembly: GCF_042186555.1. NCBI lineage: Eukaryota > Metazoa > Chordata > Amphibia > Anura > Ranidae > Aquarana > Aquarana catesbeiana. Next base: position 77,140,417 of record NC_133327.1, on the reverse strand, counting down.
GGGGCACAGACAGCAATAAAAACTGACAGGTGTTCTAATCCCTCTCCACTCTAAGTTTTGCCTTTAGTTCTACTGTAAGTAATCACTTGGGGAGATTTACTAAAACTGGAGAGTGCAAAATCTGGTGCGGTTGCGCATGGTAGCCAATCAGTTTCAAACTTCAGCTTGTTCAATTAAGCTTTGACACATAAAACCTGGAAGCTGATTGGTTTCTATGCAGAGCTGAACTAGATTTTGCACTCTCCAGTTTTAGTAAATTCCCCCCGAAAGTGTGCAAGGTGGGGGTTTGTTCATATACTAGTGTGGAATTTTTGTTTGTTAAATACTAATAATAATCCCACCTCTCCATCCAACTTCTGTACAGAACATCTATGACGCTACAGATCATATAGGGGGGGGGGGGCACAAACAAGCTGATAAATACAGAAAAAAAACATCAATTGCAGCCTCACTGTGCCCATTAAATGCAGCCTCTGTGCCCATCATTTGCAGCCAGTGTGCCCATCAAATGCAGCCACTGTGCCCCATCAAATTCAGCCCTGTGCCCCATCAAATGCAGCCACTGTGCCCCATCAAATGCAGCCACTGTGCCCTCATCAAATCCAGCCACTGTGCCCCATCAAATGCAGCCACTGTGCCATCAAATGCAGCCACTGTGCCCATCAAATGCAGCCACTGTGCCATCAATTGCACGGCTTCCAATACTACTTATACGCCGATGACACCCAAATCTATCTGTCTAGTCCTCACCTCACTCCTTCAGTCTCCTCTCGCATTACTAACTTACTAACTGACATATCAGCATGAATGTCCCACCACTTCCTTAAACTAAATCTCTCTAAAACAGCTATTAATATTCCCCCCCGCCCGTGCCCTCCTCCACGACTTTTCCATCAAAATCAACAATGCAACCATCAGTCCCTCCCCTCACGCCAGGGTACTAGGTGTAATCCTAGACTCTGACTTGTCATTTCAGCCCCAAGTCCAGTCGTTGTCAAAGGTTTGTAGAATTCACCTCCGTAACATCTCTAAAATTCGCCCCTTTTTAACAAATGAAACTACCAAGCTGCTCATTCACTCCCTTGTTATCTCTCGCCTTGACTATTGCAACTCCCTTCTCATTGGCCTGCCTCTCCATAAGCTATCCCCTCTTCAGTATATCATGAATATTCTGCCAGACTTATACACCTTGCCAACTGCTCAGTGTCTGCCAACCCTCTCCTCCAATCCCTACACTGGCTCCCAATCACGCAGTGAATTAAATTCAAGATACTAACCACAACATACAAAGCCATTCACAACTCTACCCCGAGCTACATCACCAATCTTGTCTCCAAATATCACCCAAATCATCCTCTCCGCTCTTCCCAAGACCTCCTACTCTCAAGCTCTCTCGTCTCCTCCTCCAATGCTCGTCTCCAGGATTTCTCCAGAGCCTCTCCCATCCTCTGGAACTTGCTACCTCCACTGGTCCGGCTATCCCTTACTCTTGCTACCTTCAGGCGATCACTGAAAACTCATCTCTTCAGGAAAGCCTATCACATCTCCAACTAATCTCCTACCACTTCCATCAGCTCATTCCCCACAGTTACAACCTTTTGTACCACCTGCCCCACCCTATTAGGTTGTAAGCTCTTCTGAGCAGGGCCCTCTTGATCCTCTTGTATTTTATTGTATTGTAACTGTATTGTCTCCTTTTATATTGTAAAGCGCTGCGTAAACTGTTGGCGCCCATCAAATTTACAAAATATTTTACAGCGCACACATACAAGAATGACATTTCCTGCAAGGCTAGTTAAAAACACCTGAACATATTCAAAAAATATGGGGGTTTGGTCACACTATATGGTCATATAGTGCTAAGCCCACTTACTGCGAGAAAGTACCCCAAATCGTGCTCCATCAAATTTAGACACTGTGCCCATCAATTGCAGTCACTGTGCCATCAAATGCAGCCACTCTGTCCATCAATTGCAGCCACTGCACCATCAAATGCAGCCACTGTGCCCATCAATTGCAGTCACTGTGTCATCAAATGCAACCACTGTGCCCATCAAATGCAGCCACTGTGCCCCATCAAATGCAGCCACTGTGCCCATCAATTGCAGCCACTGTGCCATCAAATGCAGCCACTGTGCCCATCATTTGCAGCCACTGTGCCATCAAATGCAGCCACTGTGCCCATCAAATGCAGCCACTGTGCCCATCAATTGCAGCCACTGTGCCATCAAATGCAGCCACTGTGCCCATCATTTGCAGCCACTGTGCCATCAAATGCAGCCACTGTGCCCATCAAATGCCACCACTGTGCTCATCAAATGCCGCCATTGTGCCCATCAAATGCAGCCACTGTGCCCATCAAATGCCGCCACTGTACCTATCAAATACTGCCATTGTGCCCCATCAAATACAGCCACTGTGACCCCCCGCCCGGCCGCTGTCTGACCGGCATTTACCCCATCTTGGTGGTGGGTCAGGCAGCGTCGAGCTGTGTCCTCCATGCATCTCTTCTTTCTTCCTGCTAGGCGTCCAATAGCAGCACCTGTCCTTTCAGCCAATCAGGTGACAGGTATCAGATTTGCCTTTTCTAACACACCTGGGTGGGCTCCAAGTGCAATGCTCTGCGCTCCGAGTCCACCTTTTTTGAAGCCTATTAGAGCCTTTGGCATTAATCAGGTGCTTCAAAAAAACACCCCCGCCATTTTAATTCAGGCGCCCGGTGTCCTAAAAGGGGCCGGATGCCTGAATAGGGGGTGGCGGCCATGGGTAGATTCATGCAATGCATGAATCTATCCATTCTACATAGAGAGGGTGGCTGGAGAGAGTGGGCGGCGCCCGTGTGCCCTTAATGGACCCAACCTGACCCAATCTCAAAAAGCTTTAACAGTGTAATGTGATTTTAAAAGTAATTTTCAATACATTTATATCTGCAGCTTTCATTAAAATAAAACCATGATTATCCTACCGTGCCTGTTTCAACACATAGTACACATGCATGGGGTCACCTCCTGGAAACCCATCCTGAGAAATGCCATGCCAAAAGCCAACGAACATATACAGAGACTGTCTACAAGGAGCATGCCAGAGATCAGCAGCACAGAGCTGCAACAAAGGTTTAAAGCATTTTATCTAAATGGTAATTGTTTATGTAACATGTCATTTTCTAATGCCCAGTACACACGGTCGGATTTTCCGATGGAAAATGTCCGATCGGAGCATGTTGTCGGAAATTCCGACCGTGTGTGGGCTCCATCGGACATTTTCCATCGGATTTTCCGACACACAAAGTTGGAGAGCAGGAGATAAAATTTTCCGACAACAAAATCCGTTGTCGGAAATTCCTATAGTGTGTACACAAATCCGACGGACAAAGTGCCACGCATGCTCAGAATAAATAAAGAGATGAAAGCTATTGGCCACTGCCCCGTTTATAGTCCCGACGTACGTGTTTTACGTCACCGCGTATAGAACGATCGGATTTTCCGACAACTTTGTGTGACCGTGTGTAGGCAAAACAAGTTTGAGCCAACATCCGTCGGAAAAAATCCTAGGATTTTGTTGTCGGAATGTCCGAACAAAGTCCGACCGTGTGTACGGGGCATTAGAGTTACATCTTTGTCATAATTGTTCTTGTCCCTATGCACTGGGTATGGAGCTTTTATGTATAAATACTCCATTTGTTATTTTCCGTTTTCTACATAAAAATTAGAAAATTTAAAAAGAAAAAAAAAATGAACTTGCCTTGTTTTTTTTTCTCAATGCATAGTTTGAAATACACAGCTAGGAAAATTCTACCAAATAGTAGGTTCATTTAACTGTTCACAATTACCTTTGCTTTGCCCTGTGTTCACCCAGCATATCCCTTACCATTCGCTTCTATGGAGAATTGTAGCTGGTGGTTGAGCGTACTTGAACAAACATTCAGGCCCTGGCCTCCGTGTCCTCGTTGGACAGGCCTCGCCACACTGGTTCCAAACCTCAGATGAGAAACAAAACATTGGCAAACCCCGCTCCGAAAAGAGAAAAATGATTTCATCCGTGTTGGAAAAGCCAAAACACACAAAACTTTGTCCATTTGGGGTTTATTTTAAATTAATTATTACATGTTCTCTTCTTTTTGAGGAACATGAAACAAGATGTATAGAGTTGCATAGCGAATGTCGGTGAAACAGAAAAGTCTGATGGCACATAATCAAACCCCCCCCCATATCAAAAAGACCTTTATGGCAGTTGTTCAAAGTTATCGGAATTCATTTGTGTCCTTTTTTTTTTTGAGTTAAGCACCTGAGCTGCAAGTGCACTTACATGATTCCAGACACAGAGGCCCAGCCAACAAGTGCCGAGTTTGTGGTCGCAAGCTTGAAGTAGTTAGTCTATTATGCAAGTCTTTCCAATTATCCAAGTAACCAGGTCTGCATGTGTTTAGCTGAAGAAATGTGGTTCTGACGCCTGCCTGATTTATTTTCCTACTTGGTCTCTATCCCCATGCATAGTTTCATTCAACATGCCAAAATCTTTGCAGAAGAGACTATGTCACATTTTTATTGATTGGAAAATATGCAGGAGGAAGAGCTGACAAATGAATCTGGTACATCTGTCTCCTGACGAAATGCTCAGAGATGTGGTTGGAACCTTTGGTAACATTTAGGCCTGTCAATCACAGACGCTCCCTCAAGGCCAATAGAAAGGTGTATGTCTGTCTCTCCATTCCTTAAAGTGTATGTAAAGGTGAAACTTTTTTAAGTATGATGCCCCGTACACACGGTCGGACATTGATCGAACATTCCGACAACAAAATCCATGGATTTTTTCCGACGGATGTTGGCTCAAACTTGTCTTGCATACACACGGTCACACAAAGTTGTCCGAAAATCCGATCATTCTGAACGCGGTGACGTAAAACACGTACGTCGGGACTATAAACGGGGTATATGACATCCTGGGGTTTAAATGGTTGTACCGGGATAATGCCTGCAGCTACAGGCATCATCTTGGTATCAAGTGGTGTGGCTTCTTGTAGAAGTGATTTAAGTGGTTATACAGCCACTTGATCACTTCTACAGGCATTGGAAGGAGGTGTCCCCCTCTCCCCCATCACTGCTGCCTTTCCTGGGCTCCCCTATCCGATCTGTGAGCCCGGGACCGCTCCAACTGTTGGCATCCCGTCAAGTGAATTGAGAGAGTGGGACTGACGTTGTTCCTCCCTCTCTGTTACGTCGGAAACTGGAAGCGATGAGGAGTTTGTCACTTCCGGTTTTGGTTCTTTATTTACTGGCTAATGAAGCAGCCGATCAGACCACCTGCATTGGAGGCCAGGGGAGAAATCTAGCGTTTAATAGACCCCAGATCTCTCCATAACGAGTTCCTGTTGCGGCACATGCTAAAAGAAGGGATGCAGTTCATCCCTTGTGCTAACAAGTTGATCAAAGGTAAAAAACAAAAAAAAACAAAATTAAAGGGACAGTGTAAAAAGAAAGTTTTGAATAAAATAAATTATAAAAAAAACGTAAAGTGCTCATGTCCCAGGTGCACATGCGAACACATACTTCCCCACGCACATATGAAACCGGTGAACACACCACGCATGTGAGGTATCGGCGCGAACATAAGAGGGGGAGTAATAATTCTAGCAGCAGACATCCTGTGTAACTCTAAACTGGTAAACTGTAAAGGCCCTTAAAGCGTCGCCCATTGAGGTTTTTAGGTACCGCAGTTTGGCACCGTTCCATGGGCGTACGTAATTTTAAGAAGTGATCTGTTAGGTATTTACTCGGGTTAAATTGGGTATTATATTGTATTTGTGTGTATTGTATTTGTGTGTACTAAAATTCATTAAGGTGTATTTTTTCAAAAAAATTTGCATTTTAACCACTTGCCTACAGGGCACTTTCACTACCCTTTCTACCCAGGCCAATTTTCAGCTTTCAGTACTGTCGCTTTTTAAATGATAATTGCGCGGTCATGCAACTCTGTACCCAAACAAAATTTCTATAAATTTTTTGAGACAGATAGAGCTTTTTTTTGGTGGTACTTAATCGCTACTGGGTTTTTTAATTTTTTGCTAAACAAATGAAAAAAAAAAAAAAGTTTTTCTTAGTTTCTATTATAAAATTTTGTAAATATGTAATTTTTCTCCTTCACAGATATGCACTTATGAGGCTGCACTGATGGGCAGTGGGCACCGATGAGGTGGCACTGATGGGGAGGCACTAATATGCTGCACTGATGATCAGCACATATACACAATGATAGGCGGAATGGATAGGCGACAATGATAGGCACTGAAAGGCATCACTGATGGGCACTGACAGGCAACACTGGTGGGCACTGTTGGGGCTGCACTGATCATCAGGACACTGATGATCAGTGCCCTGATTGTCAGTGCAGATGTCCCCATTGAGGAATGACGCTTATCAGCTGTCCTCACGTGCTGACAGCGCGTGAGGAGAGGAATGCCAATGACCGGCATTTCCTGTTTACCCTGTGATCAGCTGTGATTGGACACGTCATAGGCTCTTTACCGTGATCAGTGATGCGCCATGTCCCAGGGACATGTCCTGTTCCAGGACAGAGCACACATGCATGCGAAAATGGGAGGACGTCACATGACGTCCTCCCAGAATGAGAGTGCTCCTGCCCGTCTGTCATTTCACTATACGGTGGGCAGGAAGCAGTTAAAAACCACTGTGCATATATCGTGTGACATAGAAAACTGCAACACCTACCATTTTATTCTCTAGGGCCTCTGCTTAAAAAGTTATATATATAATCTTTGGGGGTTCTAAGCAATTTACTAGCAAAAAATGCTGATTTGTTTTACACGCGTGAGAAGTTTCAGAATTGGCTTTGCAGTAGTTAATGAACAGTTTATAAACTAGGTAATGCACAAGCTTCTGGAACCATCACAGGATGCAGCTTAAGATGTCTTCACAAATCAGATGACAGCTTATATATGTATCGCAGGATTGTAGGGGGAATAATATACTGAACGCAGCTATAGGGAAATAGAGATGTTGTCAATAAATTTGGCTATGAAAGTGTACATACAGTACCCTCTATATCTATATAATAATGCAAAACAAAGGAAGAATGCTGACCTTTATTTATTGGGAGTTTATGTGCATTTGTTACTTTCGTTAATCGTGGTACTGTAAAGTCCTGTCCAAAATAATTAAATATTGTTTTAAAATATCTTTTAAGAGTCTATAAATGTATTTAAATGCTCTATTTAACACCCTTACATAGAAGCATGCTCCTTCGAGGATTGTAAAACCGGCATATTTAATTGTCTGGAGTTCAAAAAGCTGGCTCATTTCTGCCTCGCTGACTCCATGGACCCAAAGAAGGCATAACTATCACAATAGTAAACCCCTAATGGTGCAGATGCTCTTTATTTACAAAGCACAGGCACTAATTGAATTGTAGATATGAACTGGATGACACAGGACAGTGCTGAAATCATTAGTTTTTTTTCCAATTTGTCCAGTGATACAGTATATTTAACAGACCAAAATGGAGAAAAAGTAAGATGTTTCTTTTTTGTTAGAGTTTACATACTTTAAAAAGTTTTGTATACCTGCAGTATCTCCGGGTGTCTTCAGCCAGGACCAATGATGTCATGGGTATTCTTCACCCTCTGCCTTCTTCCGTCAGTGGGTGGATATGAAATTCAGCAGAGAGAGGCATCACATAATGACACCACTCTCTACAGCAGTGTTTCTCAAACTTTTTTCTATCAAGGCACCCTTTAAAATTATTCACAATCTTGAGGCACCCTATTTTAACATGTAAAAAACAAAACTAATAGTTTTACACAATGCGGGATCATTCACACGTGTAGGATACCCAACGTTAGAGATGATTTATTCTTCCAAAGCAAATATACCTTTGCACACTGGTACTGACTAGTGTTCCAAGGTTTCTCTTCTCCCTCAGTTTCCCTCCCTTATCAGCTAATATGAACCCAATGCTGACAGAGAGGGGCAGGGGAGGGAAATGCAGTGCAGGTGCCCAACGTTTTCCTTATCAACCAATTACATCATTAGTTGTTAGGATGCTGGGGGATAGAAGGTTGTAATGGTGCACAATGAAAACATTTGGCTTTATGTAACTAAAAGGCAGGCTTGATTCACCCACTGGCTTGCTTATAATTTTTGAGGAATTGTAGGCATTTTGCCAAGGCACCCCTGAAGAAACCTGAAGGCACCCTGGTTAGAAAAGGCTGCTCTACAGTAATCTATTGTGAGATAGGGAGGCAAAGCCTTGAATGATTGGTTGAATAATGCTGAGTGTTGTTCAATCCAAAAGAGGAGTTGTGCTGCATCACCAATTTGTTAAATCTATGTGAGACAGTACCAAAGATCAGCTGAGTTTTTAGAGACCTATGAGGAACTCTGCTTCCTGCTGTCACTTGTAAACAAAGAAGCCCGACTTCATATAATATTTTCTGAAAAGGTGAACTTACACTTTATTGATAATTAGTATATGTGTCCCCAGCGCTGTCTCAAACTGTAAAAATCTACCATAAGTTATCTTTAACCAAGTGCAACATAAAAATGATATGTAAATTTCTATGATTCAACTCAAGTCCATAAAGAAAGTGCCAATAGTCTTCAGAAAGTGCAATCCATGTTTGACATAAACTTGTGCCAATGGTGGACAAATAGATATGTGCTGTTCCGTGCTCCCCTCCTCATGCGTTCGTATTCACCAGCTCCCGGTGGTTCCATTGCCTATTTGGTATATGGAGAGGTCTTCTGGATATTTAGTGGAAAATTTGCTTCTTTATATTTCCCAGCAGGGCAGTGTATATCTTGGATGGGTTTATGTAAAAGAGATCAAATGGTGCCCATAGCGAAATTCCATGATTTTATTATTAAAACATGTTAAAATCCATAGGTAATTCACTCACATGTAAAGATTACAAAACAAGCATCAAAACGCTGGTTTAGAAATCTGTGCTTGTGGTTTGCGTTCCAATTGTTCTCTAAAGACTGGATTTGACGTCATCGGAAATCCCGCCTAATGCATTTTGCTCCTCCCCGGGAAGAGTCATCATGACTTTAAGCCTCACAGCTGTTCAAGGATCTCCCTGCTTCTGCTTCATCCATTCTGTAGATCTCTGTTCTCTTCACTTCTCCTGCTGCTTCTTGGTTACTACCTTTTCATTTGTTCTTAAAAGGCGAACTAACCCTTTAAGACACAGGAAGAATGCTGCTATTTTTCAAGGAATTCAAGTTAAACAGTAAATATTTCAGGGTGCTGTTAAGGTACAATCAGCAATCCTAGATGTTCCCTATAAGACAGCAAATCTTTACTTTTTGGGTTCAGGACCACTTTAAGAGATCTTGACTTTCATTGTGCCATATGCACGAGATGAAGGTGTTTCATTAATACTCAGTAATCTTCACGCTTCAACTCAAGAAGTTTGTATTATAAATCTGAATTAAAGTGACTGTTTTGTAGCTGTAAGAATTCTGTCCTTGTTCAGGTGCTGATCCTGTGAAACATAGAACATAATCAATCAGCTTCACACATTTATGGGAAGAAAACTTCATCTTCAAAACACATTTTTTTAAAGTTTCATAAACAGTATGAGCAAGACCAGATAGTATCAGTTAGCTTGAGGTGTCTCCTGAAAGCTGTCAAGCGGTTTCTTTTTTTTTTCACTTGGAGTTGATAGAATTATAACAAGCTATATCTAAGCATTCTTCGGCTTTGTGGTGTAAGTCCTGCAAGGCAACTGATGACAAAAACTTTCAATATAGGTGCCAACACAAATCATAAAAATAGCACATTTTGTGTCTGCCCTGCACTATATCCTAGGTTGCTAAGCTGCTAGTGCTTTGATTTTGTTTAACAAAGGTAAATATTTCATTGTTCAATCGCAGTTTCAACATCAATGGCTACAAAGAGAGCTAATGAATTTGTGCGCTATTTTAAACTTAAAGCAACAGAAAAAAGAGTAAAATGACACCCAACGATTTATGTGAATAAATAAATAAACACATGCAGATAATATCGGATATTTTGCATCTTAAGGTGGCCAGAGTTATGCCCCGTACACACAGTTGGACTTTGTTCGAACATTCCGACAACAAAATCCTAGGATTTTTTCCGACGGATGTTGGCTCAAACTTGTCTTGCATACACACGGTCACACAAAGTTGTTGGAAAATCCAATCATTCTGAACGCGGTGACGTAAAACACGTACGTCGGGACTATAAACGGGGCAGTAGCCAATAGCTTTCATCTCTTTATTTATTCTGAGCATGCGTGGCACTTTGTCCGTCAGATTTGTGTACACACGATCGGAATTTCCGACAACGGATTTTGTTGTCGGAAAATTTTATATCCTGCTCTCAAACTTTGTGTGTCTGAAAATCCGATGGAAAATGTCCGATGGAGCCCACACACGGTCGGAATTTCCGACAACACGCTCCGATCGGACATTTTCCATCGGAAAATCTGACCGTGTGTAGGGGGCATTAGATTAAGATATTTTACTCGAAATGGCCATTGCAGTTTAACAGAAATGGATCTACCAAATATACTACAAATATAAAAGTTTTACCCAAGCTCGACCGCAATATTTTATATCCAGTAGCTCAGGTGCTCTGGCTGGGGCGTCCAACTCCCAAGGTTGCAGATATCAGTTAGATTAAAGTCAGCAACTCAGTGCTCTTACGAAAAAAAAATTCTTTATTGGCTACATGTATAAAAGCATGATACAAAAGATGGACTTCTGTTCAACCGCCCTGTCGGATAAAAGCCATTTAATCAGCGGTTGCAGCACTGATCTGTGTATTCTAACAGCAAGAGAGTCTCCCCACTGTCAGAATACAATAACACAGTGGGAAGGATTCCCCCATCCACCACAAATGTGTGGAAGGGGAAATCAGTTCCGTTTAAAAAAAAAACTGAAACATGCATGGCCATCTTTAGGTAACTTGCTAAGCAAAAGCAATGGGACTGGTTAGTAAAATGAAAATAATAAAATTAATAAATAATAAAACAATAATTAGTAAGTTAATAAAATAATAAAATTAATACAATTACTAAATAACTCAAATTAGGTTGATTTACTAAAAGCAGTTTATTCTACAAGGGAAAGTTCATTTAGCTTAGTGAACATGGGTATATTCACTTTGCAAAGAATACCCAATCACGTGCATGGAAAATTGAAAAACAGTATTTTTGCTTGCACATGTTTAGATAATTGAAGTTTGCAGAACTTCATCTTATTTACTTAAAGTGTTACTAAACCCACAACAGTAACATCAGTCTGTATATGCAGTAAAGCATGCTTGTTAATCCTTTGCATTGTGTATAAAGGCTGTTTGATCCTGTCTCTCTGATCGTCCTCTTCTTCCACACAGTTTGGTGTGTATTGCTAGAGAGTTTTATTTTTTTCTTGGGAGGGTGCATGTGATCAGCACAGGGCCAATCAGCACTGTCCAGACAGAGGAACAGGGGAGAATGAAAACTCCTCCTACAAGCTTTACTAGGAACTGATAAAAGTCACAAGGCTGCTATATACTGCTGATGAGAAAAGGTATTCATTAATTTATATTACTAAAATAATTGCATTTCCATGTTCTGTGTACTGTGGGAGACCAGTATCAGGTTCTGGGTTTAGTAACACTTTTACTAAGTTTTTCATAGTGAGCAGCCTATTTGCATTTAGCAATTCAACCCCAAAGTACACCGTTGTGGATAGGTAAATTACAGTTTAGTATATTTTTAGATATTGTACATATGGAAGTTAATGAATGGTATTATGAGTATATTATAATGTTTCAAAATCTTATTTCTGTATATAGTTTGTGATTTTATATACATGGGAGAAGTCGTGATGGCTCATTACATGTGTAGGCTCTGCTTCCTACAGAAAGCTGAACTCCAGGATAATCAAATATTGTCTAAATACAAAAGGCAGCTGTATTCCTGCTAGAATCTTGGTGACTGCTGTGTTTTTCCTCCAGATCTGTACAATAATCCTGTGTGAAACTTTACCCTTGCACAGGAGCTTCCTGTAATAAAGACCAGTCATTGCTGCTCTTTCTACTTTTCCGAGGTGACTGGTCTTGTATCCGCCCTCCTCTAGATTTTTTGTAGGCAGCGTGTAGTGCATGTGGTCTGCTGGGTCCCTTCCACACCTCTGCTCTGTGCCCAGGCTATGTACAGCACTGTGACAGTGTCACTACTACTTTTTCAAGATATTAATGGGATTTTCTTAAGACATTCAGTGCACACAAAGTGGATGTATATCCTCTATGCCTATTTAGGAATATATTTCAGACAAAGTCTTTGTGTGCCCAGCTTTACAGCTAAAGTTTAGGTATGGAAATGTTTACATAGTTACATTGGTCCAGCTTGGATTGACATTTTAGAAAGCACACATGCACAAGTTAATTGCCCAATACAACTAAAAACAATTATCATTTGAATGAGCAGCCAAGAGTACTTTCCCAAACAAGCAGTGAGGAGCCACAAAATTAACTGCTAGCCTTTATTGGAAACAGAGACAGATTCATTACACACAGTGTGGACAGTCTGTAGATGTTGTTTAATTAGCCAGAAGGGTTGGCAGTCTGTTGAAAGAGTATCATGGAGCAGAGGGGGCTGTAGTCTTTGGAGGTAACCTCACTGGACAGTTGAGTTGGGAGTCTGTGCAGGTGGCTTCATTGGACAGATGGAATATCAGTCATCCAAGGCAACTTCTTTTGACAGAAGATTTGGCAGACTGTGGAGGCAACCTAATTGGACAGGGGGGTTCACAATCTGCAAATGCACTTTCATTGGACAGGAAGTTGGCAGTCCCTGGAGGCAGCTTCATTTGATGGAGAGTTGTCAGTCTGTGGAGGTTGCTTCATTGGATGGGGAGGTTGGCAATCTATGGAGGGGTTTTTTTTAGCAGAAGGGCCTGCAGTCGTTAGAGTAGGTCTCGCTGGACAGTTGGGTTGGTATTCTGTAGAAGCAGCTTCAAAGAACAAAAGGGATGTCAGTCTTCGGAGGCAACTTGGTTAGAATAAAAGGTTTGGCAGTCTGTGGAGGCAGCCTATTTGGACAGGGGAGTTGTGAGTTTGTAGAGGCAGCTTTATTCGACAGGGCAGTTAGGAGCCTCTGGTCTAACCACAAACTCAGGAAAAGGCAGGGACCAGTAACATAGGGAAACTAAATCCGAGAGAGGCACAGAAGAGGTTTCCCTGGCTGATAAACTTAATAATGAGCATCATGTAGTGTCCATGCTTAGGCAAGACTTAAAGTGGTTGTAAAGCCACTTGGTCAAGAACATACAATCCCTGTGTCGTCAGCCGGGAGGAGGGGAGAAGAGTAGGAGAGAGGTGAGGAGTCACGTGAGCTCCAGAAGGCAGGGTGAAATAAGGTAGAGATCATCATATTTTTTATACAGCACAGACACTGGGGCACATATCATTATTAAACACAGAGGATTGTATGAATATAAAATAGTTATGAAAGCAGACGGAGGGGAAGGGGTGGGGATCAGAGCATCACTGTCACTAGCTGACAGGCAGGGGAGGGAGGAGTACAGATGAGAGACAGCTAATGATGGAGGCACATAAACTAACCACGGTGTCAGTGCTCAGCATCCATGATAATAAAACATATAACATGCTTTAAGGTAACAGGATCTATTTTTTATTTTTTTTAGGGTAACAAATGCTTTAACATTGTCATTAGCATTGAGTACAGGTTTAAATTAAGTTTCTATTTAAAAGGTCAGATCATTCAAAATGTATATTCCACATATAGGTGGAATCTTGTTGTTCCTGTAATTGTTCCTAACGTCTTCTGGTCATCTAGCATTGTAGTGCACCTACTCTTCCTGTTGTATCCTCCATAATCTAATAAAAAAAATCCCACAGGTTAAGTGGGATCCTCTAGTAATGGGCACAGCAAAGGTGGAGACAAAGATGTAATCAATAGCATCCTCAGAAGATATAAGAAACCTTTAACTTCTCCAGCATCTACCAAAATATCAGTTTTAGACTGACTGGCTAAAAAAATAACTAAAGGCAAACTTATTTGAATAGAGTGGAAAAAAGTTGGAATCCCTGTCAGGTTTTTATTGCTGTGTCCAGATGGAAAAAATTAAGGAAAAAAAAAATGACAACAGTTTTACCCTCCCCTACTTAATCTAGAATTTAAAAAAAAAATGTTTTAGCTTTAGATATACTTAAGGTATGTTAAGTTTTAAAAAAATCATACACATTTATCACAATTAGATATTCTTTAATAGTCTATCTACCTCTGATTAAACAATAAGGACTCATATTTAGATGTCGTGGACTAGAATAATACGTCATTTATGCAGAAATCACATAGTTAAGATAATTCTCAGAGATAATTTTACATTAAAGATTAGAATTATGGAAATTGCCTTCTAAATGACTTATGTTTCAGCTACTTTCATGTTGAACTATTAGATCTTTCTGTTCATTTTCATGACTGCGAATTCCCAAGTTGTCCTTTTTTGTCTTGTTCATTGCTGGATTCTTTCAGTACTTCCTAAGACAGCTCATTCATATCTGTTTAATTGCTCACCTTAACCCATTGGTTCAACCAACAAGATGTAAGAAGTCTGAACTCAACCGTAATCAATGACCTAACCCTAAGAGCTAGTGGCCAAGCATTATGTCGGCTCATAGATGACACTAAACTATTACAGAACCCTTTTCTTTCTAAACATGCTCGCGTTGTTTCATATCGTCTGTTCCAGGACTTTAGTGTTTTCCACTTGTTAAGGCTTGGCAGAATGAAACATTGCATATGCGGCCTCCCAAAAATAATATAAGTGCGTATCTACGCTAAGAATCGCTGTGCCAAAAATACAAGGTAATATTTTTGGCGACAGCGGGCGTATCTTAACAAATACGGACGCAAATAAATCATGCTGCCACAATTACAATATCATTACTTTATTCAGCCTGTTTAACTCATTAAAGGTCACCCCAATGAAACATAAATATTTCAGGGGAAACAGTGTACATGTTTCATTGCTTTAATTGTTGTAATACTATTCATCTTGTGCAGCTGTCTGTCCTGTTAGTTGAAAGGTCAGTCCACCCAAGGGTGCTGTCTTAGTTATAGGTGGAACCTTGGTGGTTGTGTCAGACCCTGGCTTTTATGTTTGAATACTTCCTGCCAAAATTCTAGAAAGTCTTCTTAATCGTATTGTTTACAACATGAAAACATTATAAGCAGTGTGAGAGAGTGAACCCCTGATAGGAGGTTGCAGACCCAGCAATTGAAACACAGAGCTCTTACCGACCGATAAAGTCCTCAAGAAATATAATTTTTCAGATGGTTTGATTTTCCACCAGGAACTGAAATATCATTGTTGTGTGGACTAACCCTTTAAAACCTTATAGCATCCTTTTCTTAAAGTATTTGTAAACCCAATTGCTAAATTCTCATATAATCTTATTAAAAAATGACATTTGTTTTAAATCTTCAATTTTTATTTTAAAACTGATAAGCCTAAAACTGTGAAGGTCTTTGTACAGGCACTTACTGTTATTGGGTGACAATGCTCTATCCTTTCTATCCTTATCTCCCACTTTCTTTCTGTGTTGTCACTAGGGATGAGCCGAACACCCCCCGGTTCGGTTCGCACCAGAACCTGCGAACGGACCGAAAGTTCGCACGAACGTTAGAACCCCATTGACGTCTATGGGACTCGAACGTTTGAAATCAAAAGTGCTCATTTTAAAGGCTAATTTGCATGGTATTGTCCTAAAAAGGGTTTGAGGACCCGGGTCCTACCCCAGGGGACATGTATCAATGCAAAAAAAAACTTTTAAAAACGGCCGTTTTTTCGGGAGCAGTGATTTTAATGATGCTTAAAGTAAAAAAAAAAAAGTGAAATATTCCTTTAAATATCGTACCTGAGGGGTGTCTATAGTATGCCTGTAAAGTGACGCGTGTTTCCCGTGTTTAGAACAGTCCCTGCACCAAATGTCATTTTTAAAGGAAAAAATCTCATTTAAAACTGCTTGCGGGTTTAATGTAATGTCGGGTCCTGGCAATATGGATGAAAATCAGTGAGACAAACGGCATGGGTACCCCCCAGTCCATTACCAGGCCCTTTGGGTCTTGTATGGATATTAAGGGGAACCCCGCACCCAAATTAAAATAAGGAAAGGTGTGGGGCCACCAGGCCCTATATACTCTGAACAGCAGTATACAGGCTGTAGGTTTGTTGTTAAGTAGAATCTCTTTGTAATTTTGAACGGGTACATTTTTAACGTGTTTAGCTCCAGCCAAAAAATCTTTTTTAAGCTTTTTGGAAAACATAGGGAAGGGTTATCACCCCTGTGACATTTGTTTTGCTGTCTTTCCTCCTCTTCAGAAGATTTCACCTCACTTTTTGTCCCAATGGATTGGAAAGCATCAGTGGAAAGGAAAAATGTTTTTCCCATATTAACTCTTACGGGAGAGAATTTCCCTTCCTAGGGGTAGATTTCACTTCCTGTTGTCTCCTTCCGTTTGCAAGTAGGAGTCGTTTGTAAGTTAGTTGTTTGAAAGTAGGGTCCTGCCCTATATACTCAGCAGAAATTTGGGCCTTAAGTGTTGCTGTGGCCACAACACTGTAAGCCCTCACAGGGCTCTGCTGTGAAATATTAGATCAAGAATTGTAATTACATGCCCCTGTTGAACAGGAGCTGAAAAATTAGGCCTTAGGCACTGGTGCTGGTGCCACAACACTGCAACCCCTCACAGACACTCTAGTTGGAATGCAGGAACGAGCCCTGCTGCAAAGTATTGCATCAAAAATTGTAATTACACGCCCCTGTTAAACAAGGGCTGAAAAATTGGGCCTTAGGCACTGGTGCTGGTGCCACAACACTGCAACCCCTCACAGACACTCTAGTTGGAATGCAGGAACGAGCCCTGCTGCAAAGTATTACATCAAAAATCGTAATTACACGCCCCTGTTAAACAGGGGCTGAAAAATTGTGCCTTAGGCACTGGTGGTGGCACCCAGAACCAAAAATGTTCTTACAAGCTATCAGCGTGATGATTGAGGAGGAAGAGGATAATTACTCAGGGATAGTCACTCAGCATCAGCATAGGCAGTCTTTGAAGGGATCTGAGATTTCAAAAAAAATTATTCGGTTACATCAGCATCAGGTGATTGGTAGCTGGTGGTGATCCAAGACTCATTCATTTTTATGAAGGTCAGTCGATCGACCGAGTCAGTGGACAGACGCACCCTGTGATCGGTTACCACGCCTCCAGCAGCACTGAATGTGCGTTCCGAAAGAACGCTGGATGCAGGACAGGCCAGTAGCTCAATTGCATACTGTGCAAGCTCTGGCCAGTGATCCATCCTCAAGACCCAGTAACCCAGAGGATTTTCGGTGGGAAAGGTGTCCAAGTCTGATCTTGCCCCTAGGTATTCCTGCACCATGTAAAACAGACGCTGGCGATGGTTGCTGGAACCGATCATACCTTGGGGCTGCGGACCAAAAAATTGTCTGAACGCATCGGTCAGACGGCCACCTTCTCCACCGCTCCTTCTTTGACTGACCGAAGCCTCAGCAACACGTTGTCCAGAAACAGGAGTTTGTAACCTCCCAGTCTCTGGGAACGCGTTGCACAGACCTTTCTGCAAGGCCTCCCGAAGATGTTTCATCCTCTGCTCCCTCTGCGATGGCAAGATAAGGTCCGCAACCTTACCCTTGTAACGTGGATCAAGGAGGGTTGCCAGCCAGTATTGGTCCTTCTCCTTGATACCACGAATACGAGGATCCTTACGCAGGCTTTGCAGGATCAGGGAGGCCATGCAGCGTAGGTTTGCTGAGGCATTCGGTCCGGAGTCCTCTGGGTCACTAAGGACGACATGGTCCGCAGCCACCTCCTCCCAGCCACGTACAAGTCCATGTGTTTCTTGGGACTGATCCCTTAAAGACTGCTGCTGATGCTGAGTGCCAGGCTCCACCTCCATACTGACACAATCTTCCTCCTCCTCCTCCTCCTCTTTCTCCTCGTCCTCTTCCTGTGTGATCGGCGGGCACGCAGGAACACTGTCTGGATAAAGGGGGCCTTGAGAGCTAAGGAAGTCCTCCTCTTCCTGCCTCTGTTCTGCCTCAAGTGCCCTGTCCATTATTCCACGCAGCGTGTGCTCCAACAGGTGGACAAGGGGGACAGTGTCACTGATGCATGCACTGTCACTGCTCACCATCCTCGTGGCCTCCTCAAATGGTGACAGGACAGTGCATGCATCCCTGATCATGGCCCACTGGCGTGGGGAAAAAAAACCAAGCTCCCCTGACCCTGTCCTGGTGCCATAGTCGCACAGGTACTCATTGATGGCCCTCTGCTGCGTGTGCAGCCGCTGCAGCATGGCCAACGTTGAGTTCCACCTGGTGGGCATGTCACAGATTAGGCGGTTCTTGGGCAGGTTAAACTCCTTTTGGAGGTCCGTCAGCCGAGCACTGGCATTATATGACCGGCGGAAATGCACACAGACTTTCCTGGCCTGCCTCAGGACATCCTGTAAGCCCGGGTACCTGCCCAAGAACCGCTGCACCACCAAGTTAAGGACGTGAGCCAAACAGGGCACATGGGTCATTTGTCCCTGTCGGAGGGCAGAGAGGAGGTTGGTGCCATTGTCGCAAACCACCATTCCTGCCTTAAGTTGGCGTGGCGTCAACCACCTCTGAACCTGCCCCTGCAGAGCTGACAGAACCTCTGCCCCAGTGTGGCTCCTGTCCCCCAAGCACACCAGCTCAAGCACCGCATGGCATCTTTTGGCCTGCGTACTTGCGTAGCCCCTTGAACGACTACGGAGCACCGCTGGTTCCGAGGAAGAGGCCATGGAGGAAGAAGAAGAGGAGGGGGTGGAGGAGAGAGGTGTGTCACAATCATTAGCATTTTGGAGGCGTGGTGGCGGAACAACCTCCAACAATACTGCACCTTGTCCTGCATCCTTCCCAGCTGCCAGCAGAGTCACCCAATGCGCCGTGAAACTTAGGTAACGTCCCTGTCCATGCCTGCTGGACCATGAGTCAGCGGTAATATGCACCTTACCACTGACCGCCCTGTCCAGCGAGGCATGGACATTGCCTTCCACATGCTGGTAGAGAGCCGGAATTGCCTTCCGTGAGAAAAAGTGGCGTTTGGGTACCTGCCACTGAGGAACCGCACATTCCACAAACTCACGGAAGGGGGCAGAGTCTACCAACTGAAAAGGCAGCAGTTGAAGTGCTAGCAATTTTGCCAAGCTAGCATTCAACCGTTGGGCATGTGGATGGCTGGGAGCAAACTTCTTTCGGCGGTGCAGCAGCTAGGGCAGGGAAATTTGCCTGGTACAATCTGACGTCGGTGTACCAAAATCAGATTGCCCACAAGTACGTGGCTGTGACACACCTAATTCTACACCTTCATTCCTCTCAGTGCAGGTCTCAGAGAGGACTGAAGGTCTAGTGGGGTTGGAAATCTCAGCTGATGAGGAGCAAGCAGAGGTCCTCTTTGTTCTTTGGTGTGGGTCTTTCAGATACGCTTGCCAACGAACTGCATGGCAGGTCAACATATGTCTGGTCAAGCATGTGGTACCCAAGCGGGAGATGTTTTGGCCACGCGAGATACGCTTGAGACATATGTTGCAAATAGCAGCGGTGCGATCTGATGCACTCGTCTCAAAAAAGGCCCACACCAAAGAACTTTTTGAATAACGCGCAGAGACTGCAGCGCCCTGCACATGTGGAGCTTTGGGGTGTGATGCAGTCAATGTGCTGCCCTTAGGCTGGCCCCTGGAGGGCATCCTGCCTCGTTGGTGATGTGCCGCCTCCTCCTCCTCCTCCTCCTCCTCCCTCCTATCAGGCACCCACGTTGAGTCAGTGACCTCATCATCCCCTCCCTCCTCATCACTGGAGCAAACCTGGCAGTATGCTGCAGCAGGGGGAGCATGACTGCCAGATTGCTGTCCTTCTTGGGCACCCCCTCTGTCCGTGCTCGTGTTACTGCCTTCATCGAGCTCAGTATCATCATCAGAGCCTTCCAAACGCTGGGCATCCTCCTGGAGCATGTACCCAACACTGTGGTCAAACAGTTCGAGGGACTCCTCAGGAGGACATGGTGGGGCTAGGGAAGGAGTCACTGATGACATTGAGCCAAGGGAAGAGGCCGCTGCTTTGCCAGACAAAGTACCCTGGGCATGGGTGAGAGAGGATGAGGAGGATGAGGACGGCTTGGTCATCCACTCGACCAAGTCTTCCGCATGTTGCGGCTCAACATGGCCAGCTGCCGAAAAAAAGGCCAAGCGTGTCCCATGGCCACGTGCTGATGAGGATGCACCGTCTCCACGACCAGCACTAGACACAGAGCCTGCTTGCCCTCTCTTATTGGCTTGTGACTGTCTGCCTCTCCTTCTTGGCCTTCCAGACATACTAATGGCCTGTAGCTGCACTAAGCTGGGATATATATATATATATATATATATATATATATATATATATATATATGTACTGATACTGCAGCTAGCAAAATCAACTGCCTGCCTGTAGTATGAGAACACCACCAACCTTCTACAGGTAGCTTTAGCTGAACACTGTGAGGTGGACGCACCCCACTAACTTGTAGGTTTAGCTGAACACTGTGAGCAGGGCGCACCCCACTAACTTGTAGGTTTAGCAGAACACTGTGAGCAGGACGCACTGCACTAACTGTAAATAGTCTAGCTGCCTGACTGTGGTACTAATAGGATCAAAAGAACACCAGCAATTTTCTTTAAAATACTGTAACAAGACAAGCCTGCCTGTCAGTAAGAAGATAACAGGAACGGATCTAGCTGAACACTGTGAGCAGGACGCACCCCACTAGCTTGTAGGTTTAGCTGAACACTGTGAGGTGGACGCACCCCACTAACTTGTAGGTTTAGCTGAACACTGTGAGCAGGACGCACCCCACTAACTTGTAGGTTTAGCAGAACACTGTGAGCAGGACGCACTGCACTAACTGTAAATAGTCTAGCTGCCTGACTGTGGTACTAATAGGATCAAAAGAACACCAGCAATTTTCTTCAGGTAGCTGTATTTACTGTAACAAGACAAGCCTGCCTGTCAGTAAGAAGATAACAGGAACGGATCTAGCTGAACACTGTGAGCAGGACGCACCCCACTAGCTTGTAGGTTTAGCTGAACACTGTGAGGTGGACGCACCCCACTAACTTGTAGGTTTAGCTGAACACTGTGAGCAGGACGCACCCCACTAACTTGTAGGTTTAGCAGAACACTGTGAGCAGGACGCACTGCACTAACTGTAAATAGTCTAGCTGCCTGACTGTGGTACTAATAGGATCAAAAGAACACCAGCAATTTTCTTCAGGTAGCTGTATTTACTGTAACAAGACAAGCCTGCCTGTCAGTAAGAAGATAACAGGAACGGATCTAGCTGAACACTGTGAGCAGGACGCACCCCACTAGCTTGTAGGTTTAGCTGAACACTGTGAGGTGGACGCACCCCACTAACTTGTAGGTTTAGCTGAACACTGTGAGCAGGACGCACCCCACTAACTTGTAGGTTTAGCAGAACACTGTGAGCAGGACGCACTGCACTAACTGTAAATAGTCTAGCTGCCTGACTGTGGTACTAATAGGATCAAAAGAACACCAGCAATTTTCTTCAGGTAGCTGTATTTACTGTAACAAGACAAGCCTGCCTGTCAGTAAGAAGATAACAGAAACGGATCAAGCTGAACACTGTGAGCAGGACGCACCCCACTAGCTTGTAGGTTTAGCTGAACACTGTGAGCAGGACGCACCCCACTAACTTGTAGGTTTAGCTGAACATTGTGAGCAGGACGCACCCCACTAACTTGTAGGTTTAGCAGAACACTGTGAGCAGGACGCAATGCACTAACTGTAAATAGTCTAGCTGCCTGACTGTGGTACTAATAGGATCAAAAGAACACCAGCAATTTTCTTCAGGTAGCTGTATTTACTGTAACAAGACAAGCCTGCCTGTCAGTAAGAAGATAACAGAAACGAATCTAGCTGAACACTGTGAGCAGGACGCACCCCACTAGCTTGTAGGTTTAGCTGAACACTGTGAGGTGGACGCACCCCACTAACTTGTAGGTTTAGCTGAACACTGTGAGCAGGACGCACCCCACTAACTTGTAGGTTTAGCAGAACACTGTGAGCAGGACGCACGGCACTAACTGTAAATAGTCTAGCTGCCTGACTGTGGTACTAATAGGATCAAAAGAACACCAGCAATTTTCTTCAGGTAGCTGTATTTACTGTAACAAGACAAGCCTGCCTGTTAGTAAGAAGATAACAGAAACGGATCTAGCTGAACACTGTGAGCAGGACGCACCCCACTAGCTTGTAGGTTTAGCTGAACACTGTGAGGTGGACGCACCCCACTAACTTGTAGGTTTAGCTGAACACTGTGAGCAGGACGCACCCCACTTACTTGTAGGTTTAGCAGAACACTGTGGGCAGGACGCACTGCACTAACTGTAAATAGTCTAGCTGCCTGACTGTGGTACTAATAGGATCAAAAGAACACCAGTAATTTTCTTTAAAATACTGTAACAAGACAAGCCTGCCTGTCAGTAAGAAGATAACAGGAACGGATCTAGCTGAACACTGTGAGCAGGACGCACTGCACTAAATGTAAATAGTCTAGCTGCCTGACTGTGGTACTAATAGGATCAAAAGAACACCAGTAATTTTCTTCAAAATACTGTAACAAGACAAGCCTGCCTGTCAGTAGGAATATAACAGGAACGGATCTAGCTGAACACTGTGAGCAGGACGCACTGCACTAAATGTAAATAGTCTAGAAGATAACAGGAACGGATCTAGCTAAACTGAATACAGTGTATATATATATATATATATGCAACACCTGGGATGCATATATATACACAATACACTTTAAGTGCAGCTAACTGACTGACTGTCCTGCCTAATCTAGCTAACTCAAATGAAATGACACTGTCTCTCTCTCTCTCTAAGCACACCGGAACACACTGCACAGGGCCGCCGTGCAGGCGGCCTTATATAGTGTGGGGCGTGTACTAAATCCCCTGAGCCATAATTGGCCAAAGCCTCGTTGGCTTTGGCCAATTATGGCTCTCTGTTAAGGCGGCGCTGTGATTGGCCAAGCATGCGGGTCATAGTGCATGCTTGGCCAATCATCAGCAAGCAATGCACTGCAATGCCGCAGTGAATTATGGGCCGTGACGCGCCACACGAATTTGGCGCGAACGGCCCATATCGTTCGCAATTCGGCGAACGATCGAACAGCCGATGTTCGAGTCGAACATGGGTTCGACTCGAACACGAAGCTCATCCCTAGTTGTCACCCTGTTATTACTTCTAGGTAGGCTGGATTGCTGCTTCTTGTGCAAGAATGGTCCCCTGCTGTTATCATCCTTAAACACACCTTCAGCGATGACATGCAAGGCTGAGAAAATCGTGAAAACTTTACTTTATAAAAGAAAGAAACATGGCAGTTGGTTATGATACACAGTGCTTCAGAAAAAGTAAATTTCATCCATTTAGGGTTTACATTTAAATGCAGGCCAGTGTCTTCCCTAGTTTAAGAACTGATTTCTTCCTGTACCCTCTGCAGCTTTTGAGCAAGGGACGCTGCAAAATCATGTAATTATGTATTAGTGGATAAAGGAACATCTAGAAGTATTATGGGAAGTCTGTTCACTGTATTATCCTCGAGTGCAATCATAATTCTTTAAAATTATTTCACACATTGAGAAGACTGGGTCTTGGTTATTAAAACTGAAAAGAACACAGTGTTTGTGCTACCCATGGCAACCAAACATTTTTGGGTTTTTTTACTTTGACATCTGACATCTTTTTTTTTCCATCTCTGTCTCTGTTTTAGGCCCAAACCTCTGACAATGAAATCAGCTTCATCCCATGAAGTCAGCACATGCTTCCTCTTGCCACTAACCCACCTTGCTGCTTCCTCTTCCCAGTCCTATTGACTGACATACACTGAAGATTCCCCAGGGCAAGGTTGGATAAAGACTTGGCACACAGCTGTCTGCTGGTACAATATTTTTACTGGAATATAGAAAAAATGCAAATGCAACTTTCCCACAAAGGGGATACCAAAAGTAAGCTTAGCGATACAGCATTAACACAAGTATACATATGGAATAGGTTTTAAAGGAAGTACTATCGATCAACAGTGGCTCTCTGACCTAGGCCGGGGTCAACAAAGGGTGCCTGGGCCTAAGGGCTCAGGGGCTGAGATGTGGAATAAACCACAAAAAATTGATGAAACGAGTCTTAGACTGGATATTCAAAGAAGTTATGGGGGAGGAAAGAAAAAAAAAAGAAAAAATTGGGGGGAGTCCAAGGAACAAGGGAAGAAGAGAGAGATAATAAGAAAGACGGTGGAAGAGGAAGAGAAAGGGAGGTAAAGGAAGAAAGATCCCCCAGGCAGAGAAATTAGCGGGGTCGATTAGACAGGCCTAGGCTGGTTGGATGCAGAGTAGGGAGAGCGTAAGACCACCACAGGGCCCACATGTTGAGAAATTTAGTATGAGAATTGTGGAGGATACAACTCATCTTCTCATTGATCATGAGGGTCGTCAAGATACTCCTCACCTCCGCAAATAAAGCGCTGGCTATTGCATGTTTAGTAGCTATAAATAGATAGGTTGGCAGCTTCAGTTGGTACAAGAAGAGACCCCAGATCGGGCAGTGAAGCAGTGCTAATTTGGCATCTTTACGAATAGGTACATGGAAGAGGATAAACAGCAATCCAAAGACCCTTGACTAGAATCCCAGCAGATGGGGGCAGTACCACAAGATGTGAAGTTCGTCTCCTCGATGGCCGCATCCACGAAAACATCTATTATTGTAGGATGGGTTGGATTTGGTGATGCGGGCTGGGAACCGATACCAGCGCAGGTGCCCCTTGTAGGCTGCCTCCAGAGTGGTCGTATTAAAGGAGCACTTTGCAATATTGGACCAGGCTTTACTCCAATCCGTTAACTTAATAGGGGGATAGGTCTCATTCCTATCTTGATATATAGGATAGTGAGGCTGGGGTACTGCTGGAATTGAGGGAGGAATATATCAACCTGGGGCTCCTGGGGAATTCAGACAAATATGTTCAAAGGGTGTTTTCTGGTATGGGAAAGTATCGTGGCATCTGAGTGAAGATATCCAGTGTTGCAAATGGAGGTAATAATAATAATACATTTTATTTATAATGCTCTTTTCATCAAAAGATCTCAAAGTGCTACAGGTTAAAAACCAAAAGAAAATTGAGCAAGGCCCTGTCTCCCATTGTCATGAGTCTAGTTCTGGGTGTATGAAGAAGGTTTGGGTGAATGGAGCGGAGGGAGCGTGTTGTGTTTTGTGGTTTGAGAAGTTCTTTGAGGTGGGGGGGGGGGGGGGGGGCATGTCCATGGATACACTGGTGTGTAAGGAAGGAAACCTTGTACTCAATCCTGATGGAGACAGGAAGCCAAGTGGAGTGAGTGAAAGTTACAGTAATCCAGTCTGGAGGAGACAAAAGCATGAACCAGCTTTTTGGCATCTGAGAGGGAGAGAATGGGACAGAGTTTAGAAATGTTACGTTGGTGGTAGAAAGAAGTCTTGCATAGGTGATTTATATAGGCTTCAAAAGTGAGTTGGGAGTCCATTTTTACACCAAGATTTGTGACTATTGATGAGAAAGGGATGTTAGAGCCAGAAAAGGTGATACTGGTTATGGATGGTGATTTGGTCTGGTAAGGAGTGCCAATCAGGATGACTTCAGTTTTGGAACTGTTTAGTTGAAGAAAGTTGTGCTCCATCCATACCTTTATCTCCTCCAGACAGGTAGGGAGTGCTGATAGAGAAGACAGTGAAAGTGGAGTTTCAGCTGTTGTATTTACATATAGCTGTGTGTCATCGGCATAGCAGTAAAAAGAAATTTTGTGGCGGCTGATAATTTGGCCCAGGGGGGGTAAGATAGAGGATGAAAAGAATGAAGGACTTACCCCTGGGGGACACCGCAAGTAACTGTATGTGGATTTGATTTAAAGTGGCCCAGGGAGATGTATTCTGTCCGATTTGTGAGGTATGATTTAAACCAACTGAGAGCTGTGTAGGGATGAGCTTCAAGTTCGTGTCGAACTCATGTTTGACTCGAACATCAGCTGTTTGCCAGTTCGCCGAACAGCGAACAATTTGGGGTGTTCGCGGCAAATTCGAAAGCCGCGGAACACCCTTTAAAATTCTATGGGAGAAATCAAAAGTGCTAATTTTAAAGGCATATATGCATGGTATTGTCATAAAAAATGTTTGGAGACCTGGGTCCTGCCCCAGGGGACATGGATCAATGCAAAAAAAAGTTTTAAAAACGGCCGTTTTTTCGGGAGCAGTGATTTTAATAATGCTTAAAGTGAAACAATAAAAGTGTAATATTCCTTTAAATTTCGTATACCTGGGGGGGGGTGTCTATAGTATGCCTGTAAAGGGGCGCATGTTTCCCGTGTTTACAACAGTCTGACAGCAAAATGACAAAGGAAAAAAAAGTCATTTAAAACTACTCGCGGCTATTAATGAATTGCCAGTCTGACAATACACATAAAAGTTCATTGATAAAAACAGCATGGGAATTCCCCACAGGGGAACCCCGAACCAAAATTTTTTTTTAAAAATTGCGTGGGGGTCCCCCTAAATTCCATACCAGGCCCTTCAGGTCTGGTATGGATATTAAGGGGAACCCCGGCCAAAATGTTTTTTAAAAATGGCGTGGGGTTACCCTCAAAATCTATACCAGACTCTTCAGGTCTGGTATGGATTTTAAGGGGAACCCCGTGCCAAAATTAAAAAAAAATGGTGTGGGGTCCCCCCAAAAATCCATACCAGACCCTTATCTGAGCACGCAACCTGGCAGGCCGCAGGAAAAGAGGGGGGACGAGAGAGCGCCCCCCCTCCTGAACCGTACCAGGCCACATGCCCTCAACATTGGGAGGGTGCTTTGGGGTCGCCCCCAAAGCACCTTGTCCCCATGTTGATGGGGAGAGGGGCCTCATCCCCACAACCCTTGCCCGGTGGTTGTGGGGGTCTGCGGGCGGGGGGCTTATTGGAATCTGGAAGCCCCCTTTAACAAGGGAACCCCCAGATACCGCCCCCTGTGTGAAATGGTAAGGGGGTACAAACGTACCCCTACCATTTCACAAAAAAAGTGATAAAAATTTTAAAAATGACAAGAGACAGTTTTTGACAATTCCTTTATTTATATGCTTCTTCTTTCCATCTTATATCTTCTTTCTTCTATCTTCTATCTTCCTTCGGTTTCTTCCTCCAATCCTCTGCTTCTTGCTCCGGTATTCTCATCCGGCATCTTCCTCCGCGGGGTCTTCTTCCCTTCTTCGTGCTCGGGCCGCTCTGCATCCATGATGGGAGGCTCCCGCTGTGTGAACCCTCAGAAGACGAGAAGCGTCACACAGTGGAAGCCTCCCATCATGGATGCGGAGCAGCCTGAGCACGAAGAAGGGAAGAAGACACCGCGGAGGAAGATGCCCAGACGAGAACACCAGAGCAAGAAGCAGAGGATCGGAGGAAGAAGAAGAAGAAGATGGAGGAAAAAAACCAAAGGAAGATGGAAGATAGAAGAAAGGAGATAGAAGATAGAAGAAAGAAGAAGCATTTAAATAAAGGAATTGTCAAAAACTGTCTCTTGTCATTTTTAACATTTTTGACACTTTTTTGTGAAATGGTAGGGGTACTTTTGTACCCCCTTACCATTTCACACGGAGGGGGCCGGGATCTGGGGGTCCCCTTGTTAAAGGGGGCTTTCAGATTCCAATAAGCCCCCCACCCGCAGACCCCCACAACCACTGGGCAAGGGTTGTGGGGATGAGGCCCTTGTCCCCATCAACATGGGGACAAGGTTCTTTGGGGGGCTACCCCAAAGCACCCTCCCAATGTTGAGGGCATGTGGACTGGTATGGTTCAGGAGGGGGGGCACTCTCTCGTCCCCCCCCTCTTTTCCTGCGCCTGCCAGGTTGCGTGCTCAGATAAGGGTCTGGTATGAATTTTTGGGGGGACCCCACGCCATTTTTTTTTTAATTTTGGCGTGGGGTTCCCCTTAAAATCCATATCAGAACTGAAGGGTCTGGTATAGATTTTGAGGGGGACCCCCACGCCATTTTTTTTTTAAATTTTGGCCAGGGTTCCCCTTAATATCCATACCAGACCTGAAGGGCCTGGTATGGAATTTAGGGGGACCCGACATTTTTTTTCTGCAGAAAAGTGCTTTGCATTTTGCGACCCGACTTTGGGGCCCCGTATCTCAGGGCCACTTAATGCTAGGAACCTTGGATATGTTGTAGTGCTAGTTCCACTGTGATTGCACACCAAATTTGGGGTTCCTAGCACCAAGTGGCCCCGAGATACGGGGCCCCAAAGTCGGGTTGCAAAATGTCATTCTTTGCTGCAGAGCAGAGAATGACATTTTGTGACCCGACTTTGGGGCCCCGTATCTTGGGGCCACTTGGTGCTAGGAACCCCAAATATGGATATGTTGTAGTGCTATCTCTGGTCCCTAGATACAGGGCCCCAAAGTCGGGTTGCAAAATGTAATTCTCTGCTGTAGTTTACCATCATATTTCTGTTTCTTGGTCCAAAAAATAGGGTTCCTTTAAAAACACTTATAAACGCAAACGCGGCTAAACGCGGTACCCACATTTAGCCACGTTTGGCGTCTGAAACGTGGAAAACTTTTGCGTCTGAACCCATTTTTTTGCTTCTGGAAAAACGAGGTTAAACACAACTGCCTAAAAACGCCAAAAAACGAGACTGTGTACATGGACACATAGGATAACATTGAATGAGTTCAGGGGAAGTTGAAAAAAGTGTCCAACTGCCTCTGAACGTGCGTTTAACAGCGTCTCATGTGCATGAGGCCTAAGGTGGTCCTGAAGGTAAGTGGCAACTACTTTCTCAAGTACTTTTGATATGAAAGGGAGATTGGAGATGGGCCTATAGTTGGATAGGACTTCCGGATCAAGAGTGGGTTTTTTGATAATGGCAACGGTCTGATAATGGCATTTTTTAAAACAGGGGGAACGTGACCAGTTTGGAGGGAATGATTTGTAGCAGCGGTGATCAGGGGACTTAGGACAGTGACATGAGTTTTTACTAGGGAGGTTGGGAGAGGGTCCAGGAGACAGGTGGAGGGTTTCATCTTCCTGACGATATTCTGCACCTCTTCTGATGACACCTCAGAAGAGCAATTTAGGGGTTGGGAGACGATATATGTCAGGGGAACAATTTGGGTAGGGGGACCAGAAAGGGCAGAGTGAATTTGTGCAATTTTTGATGTGAAAAAATCCATACATTTATTGCACTGCTATTCTGTAAGGGCAGTAAGTGGAGGGGATTTTGGTTTAAGGAGGTGGTTTAGAGTTGAGAACAGCTGCTTAGAATTTCCTGGACTATTTTTGATGGCATTGGAGTAAAGCTGTGGCCTTGCCTCTTTGCAATAGCGATAAAAATCAACTGAGGGAGCTTTGTGGGTCTCTTGGATCGAGGGCCAGGAGGGGAGAGATCCGAGAAAGTGCCGGCCCTCCATGAACCCGTGAGCAGGCTACCATGAGA
The DNA here is from genome assembly GCF_042186555.1 of Aquarana catesbeiana. Classification (NCBI taxonomy): domain Eukaryota; kingdom Metazoa; phylum Chordata; class Amphibia; order Anura; family Ranidae; genus Aquarana; species Aquarana catesbeiana. Next base: position 77,110,807 of record NC_133327.1, on the reverse strand, counting down.
AGACATGCGGTTGTTCTAAGCCCAGGGGAAACATGGGATTGTTCAAAATGGGGAGTAGTGGAAGGAGCGGAGACATAATAATAGAAAAAACACATGAAATAGAGTCAGCCGCACACCCCAAACAGTATTGTAGAAGAACAAAAATTGGAAAATCCCCCAGGGTTTTTTTTTGCGGCAATTATGATGTATTCATACAAGAAATATAGTAAAAGTATAGTAAAATCATTTAATGTGCAAACCACAACTTGCAAGTCATTTATCAAAATTGTTATACAAATACAAAACTCTGGTTACGGACATATCTCAGAATATTCCATCCGAGTTTAATACAATTCATTTAAAACACAAAGTCAATTCATTAATAGACATCCACATGAATACCCTGACGCTTTTCTACCTGTGCTGTTTCGGTCTTCTTCAGGGTATTGTATTCTGGTGAAATATATCAAGAATTTCAATATAGCCACACCTTGTATCATATTAGAAACTGTATGTGTATATATAATGTTGTTATATTTACCACTCAAAGGATGAGTTTCGAACAAAAAGTCACATATCCAGAGGTTTCCAAAAAGAAAACGCTGATCCAAGGATCCTCATGTGTCAATCCCCACCCCTCCAGGCAGGCACCAGCATCAAAAAGGCTTGCAAGAAGTCACACCCCATTGGGACAACATGGGGGGGGGGCGATGGACGACACCTGAGACATATTATAGTAGTTAGTTGAGTGTTTAAGTATTTAATAATAATGTCCTAGCACCCAATGAGCTGTATCCCCACCTATATATGCAAGTATTTATATTCTTGACCCAATAAATGTAAAGAAGAGTGCAGAGGGTTGAACTATGCTAAGTTACTAATGCTGTATCTAAATTGTCTTATTGCAGTTTCCTAACCCAAGGGAGGATGCAATAAGGAGAATGAAAAAAATATTGTTTGTCAAATGACATATGATATTAATATATGTGAATGAAGTGGATGAATGCGTGTGTTCAAAGGGTGAACAGAAAAGGTGTTAGGTGTATGAGTGAAAAAGCATTAAATATTTGGAGGTGATGAGTGCATGTGTGAGAACGTATGTATGGACAGGTGAAAAGATAAAGGAAAAAGAAAAAACAAACTACAAAACAAAACAAACAAAGTGATAAAAACGTGCGTAAAAAACTGATGTGATCAAATTGATAAAAGGTGATAGTTGTATTGATACCATATACCTAAGGTGTATGGCCTACATGGTGTGGTCTCTAAATGAAATATGAAGTGATCAAAATTAGAAATGATACTAAAAAATTGTGTTGTTATATTAGAGCCATAATGTCAGTGATGTACGGCACTAATAACAGGCTTAAAATGAATATGAGATAAAAAAGATACTGAATGAAACATGAAAATGTTTTAGTGTATCGAGGTTGTGTAGTGTACACTCGTATGTGTATTTGCAGATGAAAAGTATTATAGTATGCTGAAGGTTGTACTTACATTTGTTTGAATCCTATCTGTGTGTGGGGAGCCCTCCTGGGATCACAACAAGATCCCCAGGGAATGGGTGCTTAAATGGTAGTTAAACTAATTAGTTACAGGTGTCATTTCCAAATGTCCCACCCCCTCCTGGCCCTCACCGCAATGGTGGTCGCGGTGTGACTCCCTCGGCGTTCCTGTGAGCCGAAGCTCCGGCCGTCGCCGTCTCCTCTGTCGCAAAAGCGTGACGTCATGTCGCCGTGTGCACAAGGAGCCACAGCCTCCAGTGCACGCCGCGTCATAGGTGTCCAGTGGAGATCAAGGGACGCTGCCGGTGTTCTGCCGAGAAAGTTCCGCTCGGCGGATCAGTTCCCCCCTCTACTGCGCATGCGCAGTAGAAGCCGGCGGAAATAGCCGAAGCGGAACAGCTGAAAATCAGCTGTACACGGCGCCTGTAAGAGGGCCCCTCGCGGGCTCGCTTTGCTCGCCACGCTTCGGGCACGGCCTCGCTGCGCTCGGCACTTTTAGATTCCCCCTCTAGGTCCACTTGGATAGTGGGGAAGGAACCTGGACCCAGAGCGCAGGCGCCGTGTACAGCTGATTGAAGCGTTTGAGCTTCGGCTATCTCCGGCGGCCGACAGTAGTACGTACTGCGCAGGCGCTGCGCCTGCGCAGTACAGGGGGGGAACCTATCCGCCGAAGGAACTTATTCGGCAAGACACCGTCACGGTGATGCTCCCTCTGGTGGGCAAAAGATTATCGTCCCACCATATGGTAGCATGAACAAGGGGAGAACCGTGGAGAATCTCCATGTCTCCCCACCGTGCCGGGAAGCCTAAAATAAAATCGACGCCCACCAAAAGGTGGGAGGGGAGTGAAGGGCTAAAAGGAGACCATATGGATCAGTGTAAAAATGCAAAAAATGGATATCACTTATATAGTAGTAACATATTGGAGCTTAGTATTAAGTTTTATATTGTCGAAGCTGTAAACATTAAGGAGTGTACTATTCCTGTCTTAAGGCCATATTGGATATATTATTATTATGTTGTTACTGGATATATTATTGAATTTATTGGACCAGAACTTGTCTTTCTGGGTCCATAATAGACAAACCTTTCGGAATGGGAGCATACAGGATGAGTCCCTTAGGCTGCATTTATGTAGCGGCCTAAGTCTAAATCTATATATTAACTCTAATCAGAACAGAGTGGTCCTAATAACACCTGTCACGATTCAAACCATTTCTGGATCGAGGACAGTGGAGGTTACTTAAAAGAGGAAAATTAGTACTATACTCGATAATGCATTGTTTTACAGCTCCTATATGACTCTCATGTGTTAGAAGGGGAAGGGGTGTTTAACCACCCAAAAAGAACCAAACAATAGAAAAAAATAGGGTACCTTTAAAAACACTTATAAACGCAAACGCGGCTAAACGCGGTACCCACGTTTAGCCACGTTTGGCGTCTGAAACGTGGAAAACTTTTGCGTCTGAACCCATTTTTTTGCTTCTGGAAAATCGAGGTTAAACACAACTGCCTAAAAACGCCAAAAAACGAGACTGAGTACATGGACACATAGGATAACATTGAATGAGTTCAGGGGCAGTTGAAAAAAGTGTCCAACTGCCTCTGAACGTGCGTTTAACAGCATCTCATGTGCATGAGGCCTAAGGTGTTCCTGAAGGTAAGTGGCAACTGCTTTCTCAAGTACTTTTGATATGAAAGGGAAATTGGAGATGGGCCTATAGTTGGATAGGACTTCCAGATCAAGAGTGGGTTTTTTGAGCAACGGTCTGATAATGGCATTTTTTAAAACAGGGGGAACGTGACCAGTTTTGAGGGAATGATTTATAGCAGCGGTGATCAGGGGACTTAGGACAGTGACATGAGTTTTTACCACGGAGGTTGGGAGAGGGTCCAGGAGACAGGTGGAGGGTTTCATCTTCCTGACAATATTCTGCACCTCTTCTGATGACACCTCAGAAGAGCAATTTAGGGGTTGGGAGACGATATATGTCGGGGGAACAATTTGGGTAGGGGGACCAGAAAGGGCAGAGTGAATTTGTGCAATTTTTGATGTGAAAAAATCCATAAATTTATTGCACTGCTCTTCTGTAAGGGCAGTAAGTGGAGAGGATTTTGATTAAGGAGGTGGTTTAGAGTGGGGAAAAGCTGCTTAGAATTTCCTGGACTATTTCTGATGGCATTGGAGTAAAGCTGCGACCTCGCCTCTTTGCAATAGCGATAAAACTCAATTGAGGGAGCTTTGTGGGTCTCTTGGATCGAGGGCCAGGAGGGGAGAGATCTGAGAAAGTGCCGGCCCTCCATGAACCCGTGAGCAGGCCACCATGAGAAGACATGCGGTTGTTCTAAGCCCAGGTGAAACATGGAATTGTTCAAAATGGGGAGGAGTGGGAGGAGCGGAGACATAAGCCTGCCAGAGCTTTAGGCTATGAGCCATTAGGGGGCAAATAGAGGGGTTGTGAAGTTTGGGAGGAAGCCAAAGCAGGGCAGCGACGGGGACCAGTGCACAGTTAGGAATCTCCAGAAGAACCCAGAGAGGAATGTCAGATGTGGCCTGGAGCAGGGTGAGCTGGGAAAGTTGTATTGCTTGGTAGTATTTTGTAACGTTTGGAACGCCCAGCCCTCCTTGCAACCTGTGGGCATATAGGGTAGAGCGCGAGACACTAGGGTGCTTGTGGGCCCAAATAAAGGAGAGGATTCTATTTTGAAGGCGGCATAGGTAAAATGCAGGAACTCTACCTGGCAGGACCCTAAAGAAATATAAGATCTTTGGGAGGACAGTCATCTTGACTGCATGTATGCGGAAAAATCCAGGATAGGGTGGGAAATCTCCAGGAAGCTATAAGAGTTGTAATGAAACGGGAGAGAAATGTTCAGCGCAGTAGTTTTGTGTGGATTGATTCGGAGTCCTAAAAAAAGGCAGTAAAGCGGGTTAGAAGGGACTGTAAGTTAGGTAAGGAGACTATTGAAAAAACAAAGGGGAAAAACGGCGCTAAATAATAAATTATTAAAATAAATACCTAAATAATGTGATATAAATCAATTGCATATCATAGTGAAAAAGCAGCGATTCTGACAATATGACACCCATATAGCACTGAAAAATAAAAAACAAATAGAATCTCGCTAATAAATTACAAAAAAGTGCATAGAGACTGTGAAAACAGTGTCAAATCAAGTTGAACTGAAATATAAATATGCTAAGAAATATGGTGGAATCAAGGGTTAACCACCCATGCAAACTAAAAGTCCAAAACTAAGTGAACTAAATAATAGTCTTAAATGGTGGCAACTAAAATAAAGCCACCTATATGAAAAAAACATCCAAGTGAATATAAATATTCCTCCATGAAAAGCAGTCCACCACCAAGAATGGAAGGGGTCACTCCTTACCGGAAAGCCATGATCCTCCACTACAGAGGATCATAACTTGCAAAACAGCTGAAACTTGCAACTGGGACTTGCATTGGTGTCCACTTACGAGGTCATCAAATCATCAAGAGATATGGACCAGTTCGAAGAAGATGCGTACCATAAAATGAAGATGGAAGTCACATAGTGTAAAACCTTTAAGGACTTTATTAAAACTCATAAAAATCACACTTACAATGTCATCCAGAAAGAAAAGCCTTAAGTCCGGTCCGTTGGCTGTGTGGACTCGGACAAACCCGTCCTACTGGAGATCGAGCACAGATTGGAGGTGACGCCAGCGCGTCGCCTGCTCCACCCAAGAGTCCACAGGGCCAACGGACCGGACTTAAGGCTTTTCTTTCTGGATGACATTGTAAGTGTGATTTTTATGAGTTTTAATAAAATCCCCTTCCATTCTTGGTGGTGGACTGCTTTTCACGGAGGAATATTTATATTCACTTGGATCTTTTTTTCATATAGGTGGTTTTATTTTAGTTGCCACCATTTAAGACTATTATTTAGTTCACTTAGTTTTGGACTTTTAGGTTGCATGGGTGGTTAACTCTTGATGCCACCATATTTCTTAGCATATTTATATTTCAGTTCAACCTGATTTGACACTGTTTTCAATGCACTTTTTTGTAACTTATTAGTGTGATTCTATTTGTTTTTTTATTTTTAAGGAGACTATTGAGTTGGTCAGGGTTAGGAGAGCATCATTTGCAAACATATTCACCTTATAACACTCACTCGCATATGGAATTCTGTTAATGTCCGGGTCAGCTCTAAGAGCTATTGCTAAGGGTTCGAGGGCGAGGATAAAAAGAATGGGAGATAGGGGGCACCCCTGCCGCGTTCCTCTGAAGATAGGAAACGAAGGTGATAGACATCCCGCTTAATGGACAACGGCAGAGGGGGAAGAGTAAAGAGCAGCCAACCACTGAAGGATGGGGTCCCCGAAACCCATCGCTTTAAGACATATCGTAGGTAATCCCATAAGAGAGAATCAAATGCCTTGTAGATGTCGAGCGAAAGGAGGAAGCCAGGGACTTTGCGGTGGTGTAGCAAGGTGATCAAGTGCATCATCTTCCGGACATTGTCCCCAGCCTGGCGGCCTGACACAAAGCCTACCTGATCCCTGTGGATCAGGGAGAAGATGAACTTGTTGATGGGAGAGCCTAAGATCTTCCCCAAAAGTTTCATATCCTCATTCAATGGAGAAATGGGGCAGAAGGCCTGGGAATCATAAGCTTCATCAGTAGTTTTAGGGATCATAGAAATGTGTGCACACAAAGAATCAGGAGAGGGCAGAGCACACTGTTTCATACTGTTAAAATAAGCCATCATCAAGTGGGGGAGCAAGAGAGAAGAGAACTTGCGATAGTACGGGCCTGAAAAGCTATCTGGCCCTGGTGCCTTCGAGAGATGGAGGCTCTTAATAGTGTTAGGTAGCACACAGCTGTCTTTAAGAGAGACCTGCTACTGCTGGCAGTCTTTATCCTTGTCTGTCCCTGCACCGTGCTGATCTACTCACTGTCCCTCCTTGCTCCTGCTGCCTCTCCAGAAATGGTTCTTCCAACTGCCTCCTGTGGTAGGACCCTCCCAGGCTAGCCTCCCAAACTCCAGCCAGAGGTAAAACCCTCAAGGGCCACCCGCAAACTCTCGTCAGAACTGCTTCTCCAACTTCCACCCGATTCCCTGACAGGCATGGCTCATTCCTATTTAGGAGCTCTTTAGTCCCCTGCCATGCCCACTTCCTGGGGATTGGCTATGGTCCCCTAAATATTCAAGACAACCCCTCCTGGCTTCCGCCTACTAACTTCTAGAATGTTCTCCAAAATTCTAGAAACAGGGGGAGGCACCAGAGATCTGAAAGGATGGGTCATCCAGTTCTAACCTCTAATAACCCTAACCCAAAATCCATGCCTCAGGTTTATCTCTGGGCCAGATAAATTTACCTGCACTACCGTTAGTAGCACACTAGAGAGTGCTACATAAGCATTGCTGTTGGCCAGTGAAGTGATCTCACATCAAGGCTCAGAAGGCAAAGATAGACAGGGCCAAGAAACAGTTCAGATAACGCAGTGGCTTAGTGGCTAGCACATCTGCCTTGCATTACTGGGGTCCCTGGTTCATATCATGGTCTTAAAACACGAGTTCAAGCAACATGTGTTTGCATGTTCTCCCTGTGTTTGTGTGGATTTCCTCCCACACTCCAAAGATGTGCGAGTAGATTAATTGGATCCTGTCTAAACTGGCCCATGCATGTGAGATAGGGACTTTAGATTGTAAGCTCCTTTATATGTATAGCACTGCCTAAATTGTCATTATTACATGAATATCTGTAATAAAATAAACCGGTAGTAACATGTTCTTGCAAAAATTTATTTCAGCCCCTCTGTGGTTATTATGCCATTTTTAATCAATTCACATTGACATTTGAATACAAGCCTATTTTAATCAGACACTATTCATAGTTGTCTCTTTAATGTCCTCAGTGTATTGAACAATCTGACACCTCCCCTTCATGATGTAAAATGAGGGAAATCTTACACATCCCTCACTGAACATTTTTGGATTGCTTTACAAGACATATAAAAATAGAATTCTCACTTTATTACCTTATTAAGCGAGGAGATATTCCGCTACTAATAAATTATTCCAAGCTGCATTGCTGGATGTATAGCACATGTGACCTTGTAAACCCCACACTGACAAACAAACACAGAAACAGTTTTGTTGCTATGTCCTTAATTTACTCCTTTTCACCTTCCTAAAATAAGTATTAAGTCATGTGTTGGGATGAGAACTGGGATGTAGAAGACTCTTACAGAAAAGAGGAATGTGTAATCCATTCTGCTATACTTTCTGACACAATTTTAAGGCCCCTTAATCCAGACAGATAGAAAATAGGACCACCATCCACATGGATTTTGCGGGGAGGATTGGATCGGATAGGATAGCAGCCGATGTCAGCGGACACGTGTCCGCTGGCATCCGCTGCTCCATAGGAGTGACTGCAAGGTCCAATCAGGGCCGCCTGAAAAACTGACAAGCACGTGTGAAAGGGCCCTAACTAAAATGAGTAAGGGCCTTTTCACGCAGGCTTTCTGATCAGGTATGTTTGTCAGTTTTTCAGGTGAACCTGATCTGACCTTGCAGTCTCCCTATGGTGTGGCGGATGTCAGCAGTAACATGTCCGCTGACATCCGCCGCTATCCTGTCTGATCCTGTTTGCAAAATCCAGATGGATGGTGGTCCTATTTTCCATCTGTCTGGCAGATCGGATCAGATAGAATCAGATGAATACGGACAGGCGGCCTTAGTTAACTGCTAGCAGTGCCTCGGTGCAAGAGCAGCTCATGCTCACTTCTCTTCTCTCATCTGGCACTTGACAATGATTCACATTCAGGTATAGAAAAGCATGCGACTCCCCTACTTCCCACGAGATAGCATTGTGGGCATCTTACAGAGAACAGTCAAAGACTGTGAATATGCTAATAGTGTGGTTAGAGCTTGAGATCTGCTGTGGGTCCAGTCAGAGACTGGAGACATAATACCCAAGATTGTTAGAGATTACAGCCAATGCAGCTCCTCTACAAATCACTATTGACTGCTGGGTTTTAATGGGTCAACAAGTACCAATGGGCTGCTGCTTGGGCAGAATGGGACTAAATTTTACACAGGGCAAAGCATAGGTTCACTGGGTTCGGCTTTAATCTGCAATGTAGATAATCCACTAAAAAACAGACTCACCAGGATATTCATAGGGGTTGATTTACTCTGGAGAGTGCAAAATATGGTGCAGCTATGCATAGAAACCAGGTTTTTTTTTTGTCAAAGCTTAATTGAACAACCTGAAGTTAAAAGCTACCATGCACAGCTGCACCAGATTTTGCACACTCCAGTTTTAGTAAGTCAACCCCATAGTACTTTCAGATGTTATGTTACATAGTCAGGTTGAAAGAAAGGACACCAATCCATCTGGTCTAACCAATATAAAAATAACGAGGAAATTGAAAAACACCATTTAGGCCTGGTTGTCAAATTTGCATTGTTTTAGTGCATTTTCAGTTTTATTGTGCAGAACACACACTACAGTTCATTTAACATGGTTTCCTATGGGTCACGTTCACATCTGTGCATTTTATGGTAAGGGACTTTTTTCTGGTTTTTGGTTCCATAGACTTAAATGGATCAAAAACATGTATTGAAAAATGCAAAATGCACCTGGAGTATGCAAAACTGCAACATGCATTGATTGTATAGATATACATTATTATACAGGATTGATATAGCGCCAACAGTTTGCGGATCACTTTACAAAAGGAAGGCAGACAGTACAGTTTTAATACAATTCAATAAAAGAGGAATCAGAGGGCCCTACTTGTTAGAGCTTACAATCTAAGATGGAAGGTCAAGTGATACAAAAGGTAATTACTGTGTGGGATGAGGTGTTGGAGAAATTAAAAGACAGCTTATTAGTTAGAAGCAGGATAAGGTGTCTCTAAAGGGATGGGTTTTTAGGGATTGTTTAAAGGTGGATAGGAGACAGTTGGACAGATAGGGCTATAGAGTTCCAGGGGATGGGAAAGGCTCAGGAGAAGTCCTGGAGGAGAGCATGCAAGGACGTGACATAGGGCAGGAGCAGGAGGTCTTGAGAGGACCAAACAGAACGGTTTGTTTGGTATTTTGAGACAAAGCATCTCAAAATAAAATGTATAGAGTTCCTCCTTGTACTTTATAATGACCTTACAGTGAATAATACTGCACCAATGCAAATGTCCTCTGTGACTCCCACTCTAATGCCGCGTACACAGGGTCAGAATTTCCGACAACAAATGTTCGATGGGAGCTCTGGATCTCAAATTTTCCCACAACAAAATCCATTTTTGACATATTATAGAAAAGCCAAATTTTGAAGATGCACACAGTGTGTCAACATGTGCTATCTGCCATCACGGGAGATCAATGTATGCATTTTGTGGGTGCAACCGCTTCCTCACTAATAAAGTAGCTGAGAGGAAGGGATTGCAATTTGTGTCCATCTTCAAAATTTGGCTTTTCCAGGGGTGACATCACCCCATCTGCTGAACGCAATATCAAACACAGTTTATAAATACTCATGTCTGATATTGCCTTCACTTTCTATAAAAGTTGAACTTTGTAAGTTCCAGAGTTGTGTATTTTTTATGGTTTAAAACATGCCTGTTTTACCTTAAAAGGCAATTTCTACTTATTAATGTGACCTAAAAAATTGTTATATAACAAACATGTTGGTTTGTTAAAAAAGCCTTTTAGAAACGCACATGTGATTGTGCTTTGATTAAAAAGATTGATAATCAACAATGTGTGGTTTCTTCTTTCAATGCTCAAACGCAGTTTTTGGAGTAAAGTTGTTGTTTTCAGTGACAATGGGGGTTATTTACTAAAGGCAAATCTACTTTTCACTACAAATGCAGTTTCAGTGCAGTCTCAAGTGCACTTGTAGTGCAAAGTGTATTTTCCTTTAGTAAATAACACCCAACAGTGCTTTCTAATTTTACACAATCACGCCATTTTCAGGACTCCACAAATTTCGGTCATGGTGTTGAAAATTATTAATATTTTTGTCAGGCATGCATTACATACATTCACAAAAAAACAAGGTGTGTGTGTAGCAGATCCACAACATAATAATAATAATTAGCCGAAGAAGAGATTGTCACCTCATGTGTCAATGAAATTTAGTTTGCACTGTTGAAGAAAAAGGCCAAAAAATTAGAACATAAATACAGGCATACTCCACTTTAAAGTACACAATGGGGTTTATTTAATAAAGCTGGAAAGTGCAAAATCAGGCTCCCTTCTGCATAGAAGCCAATAAGCTTCTAACCCCAGCTTGTTCAATTAAACTTTGGTCATAAAACCTGGAAGCTCATTGGTTTCTATGCAGAAGTGAGCCTGATTTTGCACTTTCAAGCTTTAGTAAATAAACCCCATTGTGTACTTAAAAGTGGGGTATGCCTGTAAAAGCTAACCGAGGAGACAGCTAAAAGAAAGCCAAGCAGTAAATCAAAGCAAATATTTGTTCAATTTAAAATATATTTTTATTTAAAAAATGTCTCAGACATCACTGGCATATCGATGCCCCCCCTACCCGCAAAGTATTCCATGTATCTTATACAGACCTCGCGGGCACTCTGGGAGGGCAAGCCAGGACAGCCTGCTTCAAGCGCCGTCAGGGTTGGTTCATTAATATTAATTCCAGCCTCAGGCCCAACTGAGCCAGCATAGTTCAAAGAATTTCTCCTTAAAAAGTTTTGGAGAACACAGCAAGCCAGGATGATGTGATTGAGTTTATATTCCGCCATGTGTATCGGTGTAAGAAATAAGTGGAACCGGCTGGCCATTATTCCAAACGTGTTCTCCACCACTCTTCTAGCTCTGGCCAGCCAGTAATTAAAAACCCTCTGGTCCGGGGAGAGGGTCCTTATAGGGAATGGCCGCATAAGATGGTCCCCCAGCGCAAACGCTTCGTCTGCAACGAAGATGAATGGGAGTCCTTCCGCATTGTCTTCTGGAGGTGGCAAAAGCCCAAGCTGCCATTCTGGAGACGTCTGTAGAACTCCGTCTGGGCGATGACTCCACCATCTGACACCCGTCCATTCTTCCCTACGTCCACATACAGGAACTCGTAAGTAGCCGACACCACCACCAACATCACAATACTATTGAACCCCTTGTAGTTGTAATAGTATGACCCCGAGTTGGGGGGGTGGGACGTGGTGGGTGAACGTGTTTCCCATCAATTCCCCTGACGCAGTTGGGAAAGTCCCACCGCTGGGCAAAGTGGGAGGCCACAGTCTGCCATTCCTGTGGGTTGGAAGAAAACTGTGGAGTCAAACAAGAAAAAAAAAAATATTCATTTTGCACATAAACATTGAAAGCAGATTAGACACAAACATTCTTGGCCAACATCAGTATAACATTTATTTTAGGGAGTATTTAAAGACAAAGGTATAAGGTCCATCTATCAGATTCCTCCCCCCTCTCATGGGCCATTTTAAAAATTTTAGTGGGGGGGAGATGTTTTGGACATGTAACCCTCTCCACTTCATTGAGAGATGAATGCCTAAATAATGTGTATTACTTTGGCCAGCCCCTCCTTACTTACAATATTGGCAGCCCACTGGACAGGTAAGAAGTGTCATAATACAAAGATATAAATACACACTGTACACATTTTAGCACATTTTTACATTCTGCTATTACCTATCAAGATAATAATAGGATACAAAAACTTTTAACATTACCATTTGGAAGTATTCAAGCAGGCCCTTGCACTACATGCTTTGGGGAATTCATCCATAAATCTGACCACAAAAGAGGTGGGTATAGTGTGTATGGGTTTGGCAAAGTCAGCAGATAGAGGATTGGTATCAGCTGACTTAGCAGTTGGGGGGAGGGAGGGTTCCAAATGTTTTTGGGACCCAAAAAAAAAGCCTCTGCCACTCTGCCTGAATTTAAAGCACAAATAACATTTTTACACATTTTAGGGGTTGTTTAGGGTAAAGCACTACTCTGGAGCTGACAAAATACATTGTTAAGTGACTAGACGAGGTGGATATAGGCCCAGGAGAGCATGCTGGGGAGGTAAGTGAGGGCAAATATGCATGAAGGACAAAAAAAAAACTTTAAAAAAAATCCAGCATGAATGAGGACAAAGGGGACATTCACAGCATATTACAATCATGGTAATTAGGGAATGCGGAAAGAAATACAATATATTATCAAACATTAAATACAATAAAATGTGATGTCAAAGGATAAAAATCTTACCTTAATATAGTCCTTCTGCAGGACCTGGATGATGGCAGAACAGGTCTCTGGGATAATGATCCCCAGAGCCTGGGGGGAGATGCCTGTCGAGAATTGAGGTCCTGCAGGCTTCTCCCCGTCGCCAAGTACCGCAACATGGCGACTAGCCTCTGCTCTGGAGTGATGGCTTGCCACATGCAGGTATCCTGCCTGCTGATATAAGGGGTCAGCAAAGCCAACAAATAGTGAAAAACGGGGTCCGTCATCCAGAGAAAGTTCCTGAAATCGTCAGGATTATTCTCACCGATTTCACGGAGCAAAGGCATGTGACAGAATTCGTCACGCTGGAGCAACCAATTCTTGGTCCATGAACTCCTCCTCGCCCTGTTCATAGACTGGGCTTGTTTCAAAGTAAGAACCCCAACACCAAGCCCCCGCACAGCACGAAGTCTACAATGAGTACGTACACGCAACATGGCTAGAGAACGGTCGGCTGGTCAGAACGAAGTAACAGAACGCACTGAAGAACAGCAAGGCCTGTGAAGAGCGACCTGAAAATCAATAACGAACGGACAAGAACACACTGATAAATCAATGGGAACTCACTGCAGGCACTGAAGAAAATATACAAACCCACAAGCACAAACTGAACACCAGAAATACGATCTGAAAACCATGAATCTGAAAAAGCGCAAATCGTCTCTCACCAAACTTTTACTTACACGAGATTAGCAAAAGGAGCCCAAAGGGTGGCGCGCTTGGTATTGAACTTCCCTTTTATAGTCTCGTTGTACTTTGTGCAATCGTGTGTATGCAAGACAAGTTTAAGCCAACATCCGTCGGAAAAAAACTATGGATTTTGTTGTCGGAATGTCTGATCAATGTCCGATCGTGTGTACAGGGCATCAGTCCTGGCACTGGTGCCACCAAACTTCTCTTTGTTGGAGAGCTATAGCGGCTGAAGGGAATACTAGTCCCTACATCTCTACAGAACACATTAGAGACATAGGGGACAGCAGATGGAAACACATTGTGCAGTCATGCACTCCCAGAAGAGTTGGATGTTGATGATTTTCCAGCCACCATAGCTGCAAAACAGATCAAAGATCAGCAGAACAGGCGGCAGGACAGGAAAGTTTTAAAGCAAAACTTCAGTTTGGATTTTTCTTTATTTATCTTTGCAGCAGAGGGGGTCCGACTCCACTTCTTTTTTTCTGTGCGTTACAGGTCAAACTTCTGCATGCAGGGCACCATTGTGTACTCTTCTCTGGCAACAGTTGTGCAATTGTGATTACTCCCAGCTTTGTGACATGGAGCCTCAGCAGCCACTTCTCTCATTGGCACCTGAAGTTTTAACACCCTCTGTAGTTCAAATTACTACAGGGGTGACGTAATGATGCAACCACCGCAGCCTGTGGCTTTTACCAACACAACAGTCATGCCCACAGCAGCTTGAACCACACAGACTTCTGGGACATGTACTCCCTATGACACCACTGCTCCCTGCCCACTGTCATACCGCAGAAGGGAGAAGAATGGGACTGGAGTGGTCACGTGACTGCTACATTACATTCCTAAAAAGAAAAGTATTTTGTTTGTAATTTACATTTATTAATATAGGCCTTGTTTACACATTCAGTGCCCTCTGATGAGTGATCCGAACGCAGATGACAGGTGGTGAGGAGGTATTATATCATCTGATCAGTGCCTGTTTTAACCCCTTAAACCCCAAATCAGCACATTACATGTGGCTTGGGTATTTGCAGGGCATCCCCATTCAGTTCAGTAGCACCCACTGAACATGACAGTGGTGATAACTTTTCTGCAAAGCACCATGGCCGCAGCATATGTGCACCCCCTCTGCTGCCTTTGCAGCCTAAGGGGGAATGGTTGGGGGGCCATAAAAATGTGGCTGGACCAACTTCCAACCACAAGTGTAAATGAGGACAAAGAGTATATAATGTCCAGCGGTAGGTAAGGGGGCTGGGGGAAACCAATACTTTGATGTCTGCTATAAAGTGTATGTCAACCCAAAAACAAATAAGTAAACTATTACAGCTTACCAGTCCTCAAATGGGGTGGCTGTGCTAATTTTCTTTTTTCCAGACTATTCCTTCCTTTAGTTTCACCTTGTAATCCTGCAAAAAAACACACTTCCCATCCTAAAGTTGCTACACTCACTCCTCTCCTGAATCTATGAAGGGAGCCGTGTTTGTCACCCTAGGCTGCTTTGCTGATTTGGACTATAAATACGTCTTTATCTTTTTATCTCTATTACATATGGGGGAATTGGTAGTTTACAGAAGATAGCTAGTAAGGAAGATAACATTGTGCTTTTAGTTCAGCGCACAGGAAGTGACCAGCATACTGCATTTCTTGCAAGATTGACAGGTATTTTGTCTAAAAAATAACAATAATGCAGCCCCCACATCTAAGGACTGGTAATCAGCAGCACATTCAATTTTGTTTATGATTTTAGATATCCTTTGTCTTCTTTACAGTGTAAACTTTTTTCACTTCAAAGGTTATGTATAGAAGTTGTGTCCATATTTCCTTCATTTATTTTGGTACTGAATATAGAGGGGTCTAATGACCATTCTACAAGAACCTTATGCCTCCAAGGGTCAGGGATGGAGGGACTTTTCCAATTTAAAAGTGAACTTGAACCTCATAAAGGTTTTTAGGTTTTAGGCACATTTGGCATCTTTCGGGGAGAGCGGATACCTGTTTTTTTACAGGTACCCTGTCCCCATTTTCCAGGAGACTGGAAATAATCTCAGCAGCTCAGTCCCCCTCACCTTCCCTATTCCCTCCCCTTCACCGGGCCACTGAGAGAGCGCAGCGCGCTTCACGCATGTGCAGTAGGGACTCGATCGTGAAGCAGAAAGGCTACACTACCGGGTTCCCTTACCCGCAATGGCGGTGGCAGCACCCGACCAGCCGATGGAAACATCAGCTGCGGTGCCGACATGGCTGGAATCCAGGATAGGTAAGTGTTCAAATGTTAAAAGTCAGCAGCTACAGTATGTGTAGCTGCTGACATTTCATTTTTAAAGGGACGGGCGGAACCCCGCTTTAAGTGTTTTTACTTTCATAGGATTTTGCCACAGTAAAGTTTTGCATAGGATGCCTACACCTATGCTAGCCCTGTTACAAGGCAACAATTGTGAAGCTCTTTTACAGTTGCTTGGAACTCATTGTGTCATATTGTATTCCCTTTATGCAAAACTCCAACCAAAACTCTGTTTTTTAGTTATGAGTGGAGTTGGGCAGGGTTAGAACCTCTAGGAGGTTTATATTGCTGCCTTCACACCCTCTGGGAAGATTACAAATTACTTCCTGCTCCCATGGCAGGATTTCAGAGGGACAGGAAGTGTATGGAAATCTCTTGAATTGGGAAAGAAACAGCAGCAACATTTGGCAAAAAATATTTCTCTTTTGGCAAAATTGGGATTTGAAATGGTTAAACCTCTGTAAACGTATTACTGTTTAAACCTTCCAGTCCCAGTGACCCTTATCCTCCCAATTTCTCATCCTGGTGTTACATGGGGAAAAAGTTAGGGAAATCTCCCTAATGGAGTCAGAGATAGCAATAAAATCTCCAGGATGTTGAACTGTTGCCTAGAGCAGCTCCACATCCTATATCAAGTCATGAAGGAGTCCCTTGGAACTCCCAAAACCCATTGTTTTTTATTAATGACTCCAAAAAACTAATTCTGAACCCAACTGATTATGGTGCTTTCCTTCCTTGCCTTCCAGTTTTCCTGAGATAAGAGACAAATTTCAAGTTCTATTCTCTATGAAAGAACCCCTGTGCACTTGATGAAAGACCGCATTAGGCTCCTTAAACTGTACAAGGGATTCACACACCTTCCCTTTATTTAGCTATAAAAACTGGACAGCGGTTCAAACCCTTCCCCAGGCTACTTAAAGCTAAAATAAAGTTTTCACTGGAATTTTGGCTTGAAACATAATTTTATCATTAGGAATGTTCATACTAAAATAGTAGTATAGTAAACAAGGGTATTCATATTATTTACATAAGGCGCATGCCAATAGTTTAAACCTTACATCATTTCTACAATTTTATAAGGACCAAACAAAAGCAAAGCCACCAAAGGATGCTCTAGTGATGACTATTTTATTTACTTATTTTTAGTTGGCATACTAGTCCTAAAATGCATTTCAAATAAACTTTAAACTAAGTTCTGAAGTTACTTAATCTTGTTTTTACATTCTATGTCATATAAAACAGCGGTCCAAGTTATTTATTACAAGGAATAGAAAAAAACCTAATTGTGTTTAAACTTATATGCCATTTCTAGGTTAAAAAAAGCCTAGTGATGAAATTATGTGGATACATACCGCTATTGTTGTCCAAACCACACAATTGCAGGACCTTGCTTCAAGGGTATATGATATAAAGAACAAACATCTAAGGTTACTAGCATGCCCTGAGAGAGCGTGCTGCTTGGGAAACATCAGATACACAAAACAAGGCTTATTGGGATTCCTGACAACCCAGCCAGTTCCAGCCAGGCAAGTTCCCAAAGGTGCAGAAGAATTTTTTTTGTTTGTATGTGCAAAACACAGTCATATCTGTTGTTTTATGCTTGTTTACTTTGTTTAGAATTTGTCTTCTACATGCCAAGTTAAAGCTGAATTCCAGGCAGACATCAAACATAATACTCAATGGGCAGTTGAAATGCGTATATTTGAGCTGTTTTACTGGTCAAAGGATTTATAATAGTGTCCAGCCAGTTTTGTGATTCAGGCACTTCTGTCAGGCAGTATAGGCAGCTCCTGGAACTCCATTGCAGGCTTAAATGCAGCTAAAGCATACATAAAAGCTATTGTACATTTTTTTATGTTAGCTTACTGGGTGTGTGAGTAGTTATATATGGATTTTTAGACTGGGAGGTTTAAGAAATAATATTGTGGGATGTTATCACCAAAGTTATAAGAGGGACAAGTGAGCTTTATAATCAATCTAGTTGGATTGGAATGTGGCAGAATCAGTTTTTTATAGCATGCAAAGACTGTGATATATATGGTCTGGTGTCCTGGTTTTGAGAAAATACTAATCCCATTGAAGGCATGAAGGGGGTTGTTGTGCCTAAAGATTAGCGAAAGTTCCTTATTGAGTAATAATCTCATGGACTGAATATATAACTTCAACAAGGTTACAAGCTGAGCAATTTTACCTTCGTAGACCCACCATTGAGTACCTGTATGCAGAAAATGCTTGACTGGTAGCACCTGGAACTGAATACAATACACTATGCATGATAGTGCTGGACTGGTCAAGGAAAAGAGGTGTGAATATATTGTACAACACCATATGAGGCAATTCAGAACCTGTGGTCTCTAGCCAACACCCCCCCGGTATTGTCAGGAAGGCAGATGTCACAAACAATGCCCATCATAACTTTAGCCACATCTGCAGGAACAGCAGGTCTACTGAAGGTAGCAATGCTCTCCACCTCTAAAGAAGCAGGATGGACAGCTGTGTAACCTTCTCAGCCCATGCAGCTCACTGCAGGGCTCTGTTGTACTCCATTCATGGGACTTGAAGACGACTTAAAATGCTACAACATACCACCAATGACTAATGAGAAATTGCAAGCTCCTAAGGAGTACTACAAGCCCTGGGATAATAAGCACTATAATAGTGATTGTTTATATTCATGAAACCGTGTCACATCTTTCCATTTATCATAATCATGTTATATTATGCAGTGTAATCATCTTATCTAACAACTGTTTCAGGGGGTATTTTAGAATCTGGTTGTGATGAAAGTCCAGTCGCAGGAACAGAACTTGTATTAAAGTCAAAGTTCATTCATTCATAACAAGCCTGGCAGGAAGGCACCCGACCGGGAACACTCACAGAATGCACAGGGATGTGTAGCAGAGCAGATCTCGGTGGGCCGACAGCGTCTGTTTTGAGGAGCGGAATGCAGCCTATCCGGTCTGTATTCAAATGGGGAGGTGTCCAAGAAAGATGGCATGTCCCTGTCCTTTTCCTACTCATCTGGAACCTCTCCCTGCCACTAATCACTGTCCCTGTCAGACAGTGTACCTGCCCCTACACTACCCACACACTACACTGGGCCTTAAATAGGCTCCACCTGACCCAAGATAGCTGCCATAGTCACATAGGGCGGCAGCATCCAATCGGACAGCTTCCCCAGTGACCCAGGAAACCATAGAGGAACCATGTTCTTCTTGACAGCCTCTCTGAGCTGCTGAGGGAGGGAAGCTGAAAAACGTATCTTCCATGGACATGTCCAGGAACCCAGCTAATTGTGGAAACTGGAGTCAAAGGGACCTGCATCTGAGCAGGGTAAGCGAACGAGCATTCCACTGCAAAACCAGCCAGAACCTTCTCCATTGTTAGTGACTGTCAGTAACATACATATGAAGGTAAGGCTACTTGAGATACAGTATATAGGTATAGAGTAGAGTATATGGGTATAGGGATGCATGCACGTGCATGGAAGATACATAGAAGCATATATAGGTTGGACATACAGTACTTGCTACCTGGGGTGTGTAGTACCTGTATTCTTTCAAAAATGATGAGAGAAAGAAGCTAAGATTCTGAAGGGATTCATAGGATTTTCATTATTATTTTATTCTGTGTATACTCTGTTGGATTTTATCTGTCTCTGGGACTGTAAAATCCAATAAAACACTACACTCGTTGGAAAAAAAAACAAGGATGCCTGGAATTTGTTTAAAGGTTGTGCTCTGTGCACACTTTTCCCACTCCCCCCCCCCCCATTCCTGTAGGTATATTGAATGAGAGAGACTGAGAGACTGTCAGCACTATACCAAGCAATAGAGTCCGGACTGCTCAGACTTAGAGTGCCATCTGTCTCTATCCCACTCTGGATATTGCTGTGCTGGGGATTACAATATAGGTACATATGCACCTGCCTGCACCATTTGAAAGACCTTTTTTATACATAAACCATACCCCCCAATGTACAACACTTCACATTGCATGTCTACTTTGCATAAATATTGTCTCTCTAGTTCTATGCAATCAATGCTAGCCAATGGTAATCCTGTGTATATTACAAAAACAGTCTACCAGGTCTTCCTTCTGCACAGAAAACTAAAATGAGTTTTAATTTAGGACTAGTCTACATGGGCATCTGAATGCTTTCCAATGCTTTCAGGAAAAAATTACATGTATTTCAAATAAAATCACAGTGGAACATGTTTGAAATGCATTTTTTCTTGTGATCACATTAGGCTGTATGAATACAAGCAGAGGAACATTGAAAAAAACAAGAATAAATGAAATTGTGGATTGCTCCATACCGTCTAAAACAAAAGTGAAGCACTGGAATCCAGATGTTTCAGAAATGCTTCAGAAAAGCTTGTCAATATGTCAAATGCTTGTTAACTTACTGGTATGTTTTTTTGCTTAAAGTGGATGTAAACGCTCACATATACCCAGTGATGTGAACAGCCTCAGATGATACACGGAGATTAAACAAATCTCCCTACATAAGTTTTACATGCATATCAGCTGTCTTCAGCTTTATTTACTGTTTAGGAAGTGCAGATCGTGTTAGAATTTTCTCTTCCTGATTCACCTGTGGGTGTGGATTCTTGCCATACACTGGGAGACAGCTGATTGAAGGAAAGGCACCCCCCCCCCTCTCCACATAGGCAAAGACTTGCAGAGCTGTGCTGTGAATTGACCAGCTCTCTGCTAATCTATTTATAGCACCCACCCTGACACAAATTTCAGCCTGGTTTTATCACAGTTGACAGAGAACTTGTCAGAAGTTATCATTCTGATAACAGAAGAAAGGAGCAGGAGAAAGCCACAGGACTCAGGGCTTTGAAGAGAGATAAGAAAACACTACAGATATATGTGCCCAGCTCAAATTTCATGAATGGGGTTTACATCCACTTTAAGAGAAAAAAAATCAAAGCAGCTAGAGAAAAAACAAGTGGACTCAGAGCTAGCATACATATTCTGTTTAATTGGTTACCTACTGGACCTCTTTTTTTGCAAGGCTAGAATGCTAACAGAACTCCAAATTCACTATACTCTTTCTAAATACTGTATCTCTTCATAATCAGTTCCTCATACAGCATGCTACCCTAATTATATCATACCTGTTGATATACCGTGTGCCACTTGTATACATAATGGAGCAGGTATATAAAAACCGAACACATAAAATTGAAGATGTTTCCCAACAGCCGGGTTTGATGCTTTGTTGCCCACAAATTAAATTTAATTGGTTACAATAACCAACTTTATGTTTCTAACCATTACATTTTTGTCAGTCTGACATTATATAAAGTTTGCAGTCCTGATGATAACTCACAGGTATAATGACAAAGTTTAATGCATATACAGTATACAATATATATATATATATATATATATATATATATACTTAGAGGCATAGCATACTGTATGTCAAGTCAAGGGAGGAAGAGGGTCATGAGGCTTAGCGTCTTATGCCAGCTTGGCAAAACTGCTGGCTTTGCAGCTTTTCTCATTACAGTTTGTGGAATCAACCCCCTTCCACAAGTTTATGGCCTGTGCTACACTACAGTGGCAGGTACTCAGCCACCAATATTTTGCCCAGAAGGCCATCCTTGCCCTCCACCAGCATGTGGAATGGAATTTGTTTGTCACTTGACCATGCTGTTAGGGGCAGGATACACATAACCATGGACAGATGGTCCAGTAAGCATGGGCAGTGATGTTACATTTCTTTCATGAAACACTGGGTCAATCATCTGGCGGGTGGAAAAAATGCAATAGAGGGGCACACGTGTCTGTCCCACGTCTGTCCGATGGTGACAGCACAGTTACCTGTATCCATCTCTCTTCACTGGCCTCATCCTCCGACATCTCAGAACCAGCACTAGCCCCAAGCACCCTAGAATATTTGCAATGTCACAAAAAGTGTCTGACCCCCTACCATCTTCAGCCAGGCAAGATCATGTGTGGCAATGACTATTAACATGCTGACCCCTTTTTTATCTTGGAAATATCACACACGTACCTTGCCTGGCACATGTCCTTAACCTGGTGGTGCAGCAATTCATCATGAAGTACCCTGATTTCCAGGTGGTCCTTCGTCGTGGTCACTGTAGATGGTTGTACCCCTATTCCCTTGGCAGAAATGCAGCACCAACATCAGCTGCCTGCCAACCGCCCCATCTGTGACACCTCCATGCTGGGACTCAATGTTGGAAATGCTGCAGAGGCTGCACCAGTGTGCCATCAATGTCTTCCTGTGTGATTATGGTAACGGAAGAGGCTCTTGGGAGCTGCATTTATGCCTCATCATTTAGGACACATGCAACATTTTGGCACCTTTAAAAAGGTTACAAAAATGATGAGCTGCCACCAGGTGGGAAATAATGATATATTTCCTCTCATGTTCCTACTGGGGCACACACTCTATGGTTGCATCTAGTGGCTGTGGTGGCAGGCTACAGTGACAAGCTGCATCTGGTGGTTGTGGTGGGAGGCTACAACGACAAGCTTTATCTGTTGGCACAGGGGCAGGCTACAATGACAAGCTGCATCTGATGGCTGTGGTGGCAGGCTACAGTGACAAGCTGCATCTAGTGGCTGTGGTGGCAGCTACAATGACAAGCTTTATCTGTGGCTGTGGTGGCAGGCTACAGTGACAAGCTGCATCTGGTGGCTGTGGTGGCAGGCTACAGTGACAAGCTATATCTGGTGGCTGTGGTGGCAGGGTACAGTGACAAGCTGCATCTGGTGGCAGGCTACAGTGACAAGCTGCATCTGGTGGCTATGGTGGCAGGCTACAGTGATAAGCTGCATCTGGTGGCAAGCTACAGTGACAAGCTGAATCTGGTGTCTGTGGTGGCAGGCTAGAAAGGCATGCTTCATCTGGTGGCGGTGGTGGCAGGCTACAATGACAAGCTGCATCTGATGGCTGTGGTGCCAGTCTACAGTGACAAGCTTCATCTGGTGGCGGTGGTGGCAGGCTACAATGACAAGCTGCATCTGATGGCTGTGGTGCCAGGCTACAGTGACAAGCTTCATCTGGTGGCTGTGGTGCCAGGCTACAATGACAAGCTGCATCTGATGGCTGTGGTGGCAGGCTAAAATGACAATCTGCATCTGGTGGCTGTGGTGGCTGTGGTGGCAGGCTACAGTGATAAGCTTCATCTGTTGGCTGCGGTGGCAGGCTACAATGACAAGCTGCATCTTATGGCTGTGGTGGCAGGTTACAGTGGCAAGCTGCATCTACTGGCTGTGGTGGCAGGCTACAATGACAAACTTCATCTGGTGGCTGTGTGACAGTATGTAATTATTCTTACCACAATCTCCCTGACAATGTAAAATAAGCTGTGCATGCACAGCTCAGTGTTCAATTTCAGCATATATCATACATCCCAACTTTCTGAGATCAGAATGAGGGACACGTATCAGCAAAAGTATGCAGGCATAGGACACACCCCTGTCACGCCCCCTTAAAAAAGAATTGTACAAAAAAAAAAAAAACAAGATTGGTTAAACCCACAAGTGCTTTTTTACCACTACTATTTCTTTATATTGGCTCTTGGAATTTACTAATGCAGCAATTTAGAAATCAGATGAAAGGTTTAGTGCTGGGAAACACTTTTTGATAGATAAAAAGTGCATTTTATATACATCTATATACATCAGACCAAAATGAGGGACAAATGAAGAGGAATGAGGGGCAGAGAGACATTGCTTTAAATCAGGGACAGTCCCTCGATATCAGTGACAGTTGGGAGTTATGCATATACTGTATGTTACATCATCTCATCATGGCCAATCAAGATGGATGAAGATCCTGAATCTAGAAGAGGTCTGAGCAATGATGTCTGCAGCGTGGGAGCTCTGCTAGGGTTGCCACTTTTTCTTCAATCTTAACCCAAACACTTTAGTGGCACATGGCAATTTTTATTTTTCAGAGTCTCTAAGGGGGGTCACTGATATAAGGGGAGTTCGATCTAATGAGGGGGTCTCTAATGTGGGTGCTAATATAAAGGGACTCTGATCTAATAGGGGTCTGTAAGGGGGGGTGCTAATATAAGGTTACTCTGATATAATGGGGGTCTCTAATGGGGGGTGCTGACTGCTGGTCTAATAGTTGATCAGCATTAGATAAGCAGTCAGCTTAAAGACCCCCTATTAGCTCTCAGTGCCCCCCTTCTTTAGAGACCTCCATTAGAGAGCGACCACCCCCTTATAACAGCACCCCCTGCCCTCTTCTATATGATTGTCTAACACCTTGCCAGCAGGAGGGACTCTGCAGCCACTGCAACTGCAAGCAAGTGACTGTGTGGGAGGCTGGGAGCCAGCTGGAGTTAGAGGGCGGAAATGGGAGGTGGAGCAGAAAATCCCATGTGTGCTTTGCAAAAGCGTCATTGGTTGCTAGGACACTGGAAGTCCTAGCAACCAACGACTGCAAAGCATAACAGCCAGTAGTATGTTTGACCACTTCAACACAGGGCACTTATACACCTTCCTGCCCAGACCAATTTTTAGCTTTCAGCGCTGTCGCACTTTGAATGATAATTACTCAGTCATGCTACACTGTATACAAACAAAATTTTTATAATTTTTTATCACAAACAGAGCTTTCTTTTGTTGGTGATTAATCACCGCTGGATTTTTTAGTTTGTGTGATTTAACCGAAAAAAGTGTGAAAATTAAAAAAAAAAAAAAAACACTTTTTTGCAAATAAGTCATTTTTCTTCATAAATTTGGGCCAAAATGTATACTGCTACATATCTTTGGTAAAAATAACCCAAATTAGTGTATATTATTTAGTCTGTGTATAAGTTATAGAGTCTACAAGCTATGGTGCCAATCACCAAAAATTGATCACACCTGATATACTGACAGCCTATCTCATTTTTTGAGACACTAGCAAGTCAGGAAAGTACAAATACCCCCCAAATTACCCCTTTTTGGAAAGTAGACAGTACATGGTATTTAGTAAGAGGCATGGTGAGTTTTTTGAAGTTGTAAATTTTTTCCCACAATTCTTGGGAAAATGAAAACTTTTTTTTAAACTTGTCATATTAACAGGTTATTTCTCACACACAGCCTATGCATACTTGCAACTAAACCCCAAAATACATTCTGCTACTCCTCCTGAGTATGGCCATACCACATGTGTGAGACTTTTACACAGCCTGGCCACATACACAGGCCCAACATTGAAGTAGCACCTTCAAGCGTTCTACTAGCATAAATTTCACATCTCATTTCTCAACCACCTATAACAGTTTTGAAGGCTCTGGATCACCAGGCCAGTAGAAACGCCCACAAAATGACCCCATTTTGGAAAGCTAACACCCCAGCGTATAACCTATGAGGCATAATGAGTCATTTGAATGGTTAATTTTTTTTCCAGAAGTTTTTGAAAAATGTGGAAAAAAAATGAAAACGCATATGTCTCTTTGAGACATGATGGCGGTACTTATTGGCGGGCCTGTGTGACGGTACCATTGGCAGTACTGATGGCGGGCCTGTGTGGTGGTACTGGTGGCGGGCCTGTGTGGCGGTACCGATGGTGGTACTACTGGCGGACCTGTGTGGCAGTACCGATGGTGGTACTGGTGGCGGGCCTGTGTGGCGGTACTGATGATGGTACTGGTGGTGGGCCTGTGTGACAGATGGGCTGTGTGACAGATGGGCTGTGTGACAGACCCAGATGGACTGTCACAGATCCAGATGGGCTGTGTGACAGTACTGGTGACAGGTTCTCTTTATTGGGGGGGGTGTGTTGTACACAGTAAGGTGCACAATAAACAGTACAGACAGACACTGATCTCACTCACTGATCTCTTCTCTCTCCTCGCACCATCGATGTGTGAGGAGAAGAAGCAGGGATCTCCTAGTGACAGCTGTTTGTTTACACTTGTGACCGGGTGTGATTGGACACAGTCGGTCACGTGGTAAATAGCCAATTTCATTGGCCATTTACCCTAATCGGGGATGGACTATGTCCGAGGGACACGCGCCGTCCCCGATCACTGCGCAGCCCTGCGGGCACGTGCTAGCGGCTTATCTTGAAAGACGTCTTATGACGTCTGGTCACGATAAAGCAACCACCGCGCGGCCATCATTCTGCTATAGGCCGGACGGGAAGTGGTTAAATTTGTTCAGCCAGCAATTGGCTTTCTTGTGGAAGTGATTACAGCCGCCCAATAACTGCCACAGTCTGCTGAAGGTACCAATCCCCCCTGATGCCCACACCATGCATCCCTGACTCTGGCTCTGCTATCCCACCTGCAGACCTGAGACTGGCATGTTCGTTGTTAGCAGGTAGAACAATGGCATATCCACAAACATCAGTTCGCTGATCTCCCCTTCAGTGAACTAAAACATAATGCGTGTGTATGGTATTGTGTCACTTCTGGGTTTGACTGTAACTTTTCCCGGCAGCTGTGGCTGGGGAAGAATTTAATAGAGTGAAATATGTGCTCTATTAGTTTTATAGGGCAGAGGAGTAGATCAGGGGAGGAATCAGGGGTCTAATAGGCCCCTGATGTCTCCTTAAAAGGAGCCTGTCTTTACAGTATGCTATCACATACAGGCTATTGTAAAAAATAAATAAAGTAACATATAATAAATAAGAAATATAAAATAAATTCTCCTGCTCCCAACACACACACACACATAAGAATATAAAAACACACGTGGGGGGGGTGCACCTACATATGAAAACGCCAATTGCAGTACACGTTACCGCGAATGTCAGAGTGAGAGCAATAACTCTAGGACCACATATGGTTTAAAGCCGCACTGCAGGGTTTTCAGGGGGGCATTACAGCGCTGAATGAGTGGTCCCCTACCCAGAACTGGTGGTGACGAGGGACCTGCAGGGGGTACTTAAGTAAGTATATCTGGCTTCACTAGATAAGGGAAAAATGCTTAGTATGCCTGGAGTGGGCTTTAGCTCTAAACTGATAACTTAAAGAGGCTATTAAAGGGTTGCCTACACACCAATTTGGGTGCCACAGTTTGTCCCCGTTTCACAGGCACACACAGTTTTAAGGCTTGATTTGTTTGGTATCTGTTTACTCATTGCATCCTTGTCTTTTCTATTTTCCAAAAAATGTGTGTATTATATTGTGTTTGTATGCAATAAAATTAACTATAGTGTGCTTTTTATGAAAATGTGGGTTTGATAAACATGTGCGCTAATATATCACATAACAAATTTCAACTACCCCCATTTTATTCTTCAGGTTCTCTGCTTTCAGAAAATATAAAATGTTTTCAGACCTAAAATGTGCATTTTACCAAGAGTGCAAAACTCCCAATAAAAGGCCCTGGTAGAAAAGTGGTTACTCCGAAGCCTTGTATGTGGAATATAGTATTTAATTAATCTTTATGAGGACGGAGATACATGCTGGACCTACATGAGAAGTTAGGGTATACAGGAGACCAGTTTGGGGCAATTGACATTTATGTTTTCTTATAAATAAGCCCAGAATATTTTGGTATATACCAGAGCCCTTTTCTATAGAGTATATTAGATACCTACCTCTACCATGACACTATATAGGGATGCAGTAAAATGAATGCAGCAGCAATCAGTAAGGAAGCTGACTTTCCACTCTGTCTCTGGGCTCAACATTAAATCATTGTGTTGTAAATATAATAAATTCAGAATTATAAACATTTCAGGAGAAGCCCACAATGTTGCTCTTTGCGCACGGTCCTTGCTGGTTTTAGTGGGATTTCCAGATGCCCTGCCTGGGGGCAAGTGCCCCATCTGCACCATATTTTGTTTCAAGGCTGGCGAGCGGCCTGAGCTGAGGAGCTTTGCCCAGAATAATCCAATTCAAACTAATGTTAAGTCGTTAAAGTTTGAAAACCGCAATCCTGAAACATTACATATTTAGCTATTTAGTGTGACTGCCATGGATATTGTTTTCAACTTACGAGACCACATCTGTCGTAACTTTACTACCATAAATAGTAAGTGAAGCCTAGGGCAAAAGGAATGTACTTCTTGTTAATCTGCTTGCTGAGCGCTGCCCTCCCACCTCCACTCTGCACACAGTATTCACAGGCTCCCGCTACAGCTGCCCAGCGCTGCGTCCAATAACCTCTTCATTGCCGGCTGCTGCCAGTAGTCCCCAGGCAACAAGTACAAGCAGACAACTGCTAATGCTGTCCGAGAAATATTGCAGCTGCCAAAATGCCTTCCCAATGTAAAGCAAATGTAAAACCAATCACTAAAATTTCATATAAGATTTAACATGTAAATGTCATTTCAAAAGTCATTTTCAATGTTTTTTTTTAAATCTGCAACTTTCTTTTAAATAATACTCTATGATCCTGTCATAAGGCTTCTTGTTCAGGCACTTCCTGTTATAGGCTGACAATGCTTTGTTCTTGCTACCAACTTTTCTACTACATGGTCACTGTCACATAGACTTCCTATGGGGACTACAAGTGGCTGTTTCAGCACACATTACACAGGCACGGTCCACTGTTGTCACCATCTGGCCCCACATCCAATTTCTGTCCAAATCTTGCCGCTTTTATGTCCATCACATTTACAATATATACGCCACTCCCTTATTATCTCTTACCTCAACTATTGTGATTCTCAACTATTGTGATTCCTCACTGGCCTACCTCTACATAGACTATCCCCCTTCAGTCTGTCATAGATGCTGCTGCCAGATTCATCTACCTTACCAACCGTTCAGTGTCCACTGCCTACTCTACCCTAATCTTTCTGATTGCCTTACAAATAAAATTCAAAATAGTAACAAGATATATATCCATCTACAGCTCTGCCCCCAGCTTCATCACCAACCTCATTTCAAAATATCACCCAAACCTCCCTTTTTGCTCCTCCCAAGACCTCCTGCTCTATCGCTCCCTTGTCAACTCCTTCCGTGCTCATCTCTAGGAGTTCTCCAGAGCCTCTCCCATCCTATGAAACGCCCTACCCCAAGCTGTCCGTCTGACTCCTACTTTGTACACCTTTAGGCAATCTTGAAAACTCATCTCTTCAGGGAAGTTAATCACACTTCCACCTAACAACTGAGCTTATACTTTTTCCATCAACTCGTCCCCCTACAGTTGTTACCTTTTTTTATCACTTGGCTCTTGCTTTTAGACTGCAAGTTCTCATGAAAATGGCCCACCATTTTTTTTTTTATTTGCATGGACCTTTTGCCACACAGCAGCAAGAATATACTGATTCCTGTTGCTGGGATTGATGGCTGTGTGTGGATAGTAGCTTGGATTACATGTAGGCAGGTGCCTACAAGCGGGTTGATGTGTTTTTGGTGTTCATGTTTTCAAGTTAATTGGGTCAGCCTGGTGCAAAATATTACAATGTCTTCATGTTGCACTGTGTACTTAGGTTGACCTGTAAGCTGGAGGTAACTAAGCTGGAAGAGATAATGTTTTTCCCACCACTTGTAGCAAAGTTATTGCCCCCTACAGGTCATACCATATAAAAAAGGGCTCACACAGTGCCCTGGGAAGCTGTTCCTGGGGAAATGCTGGCAAAAATGTAGCTGTTATTCTGCTATTCCCCCCCCCCCCCGCGCCCCCTTGGAGGCGCGGGGGGGGGGCTATTAGGTGATGGGAGCCCAGTAGGGGTTCTCAGTGGGATCTTGGACTGGAGACCCTTATGGACTTACAAGTGCCAGTGATGGACATATTGCCTTCGTGGATTCCTGCCTAAATAGACTCTAAGGGACTATGTTGCCCCTTGTGGAATATTGCCTACATGGACTTGTGCCTTGAAAGGAATGCTTTATGGACTTTGCCTTCTGCCTAAGGAACACACAATTTGTGGGACACTTAGAGAACTCTGTACACAGAAGATTTCTTAAGAACTGTTCCTGTGTCATGCTAAACTACTTCAGTGTTCATGTGCTTTGCCTGGTCTGAAGTCTCTGAAAGGGGTGCATACACAGTGTATCAAAAGAACAGGGCTTACAACTTGGGGACTGAGATAGAGAGATACAGTACATATACTCCAGCATGTAGGATGTCCCTGTTAGGGCGCCTTAAGCCCTGCCCACATACAGGTTGTCTGCATCCACAGTTATGCATGCCTGTTCTTAAAGCCAGCGATCACCTGTGCAAAGTGTGTCCAGCTGCAATCACCACAGGTAATCACTGGCTGTTCGAACAGGCATGAATAGCTTAGGTCACTGACACCCCGTCATTGCAGTGTATGGGCTCAGCAGCCACAGTTATTGGTGCATGTTCGAACAGCCAACAATTACCTGCAGGTGATCAATTGCTTTGCAAAAAGACACAAACAGCAATGGATGCCAAGCAGGGCCCGCACTACCACTAGGCAACTAGTCAGCCGCCTAGGGCACACTGCTATCTAGGGCGCTGCCCTGGCTGCTGTTTCGTACTGTTTGACCCTGACCTACAGTAGTCCCTGTCATTGTATTTTTTTTTGGATGCCTGGGTCTTCAGAGTCATGCAAACAGGTTGTCCCGCTTTCCCTGTTGGCTCCAATGCCTGGAGCTTGATATGCTGCCACCCTGCCCTCTTTCAAGGTGACAACTGGGGTCATTGGTTCTGCTTTGGGTCTTGGACCAGGCGAGTGCCATGCACCAAATGGGGTAACGGTGTGGGTGGTATGTTCTCTACTGTGCAGAGTATATAGGGCGGTTTGGTAGGTCATTTGGCCTTGTAGAGGCACTGGTGGTACTTCCCATTTGTTTCTTTCCCTGGATGGGGCAATTGGAATGGTAAGCCTGTCACAGCCTTGTGTTTATTTAGAGGGTGCATTGCACTGCACACTATCTATGTTACTCTGAGTTTTTTTCATCTCCTATATTTCTTCACAGATTTAACATTGCTGATGGGGGGCTGGGGGTACAAGTAGCTGGTCTGCCTAGGGTGCAAAATAGTCTAGCACTGGCCCTGCCGCCAAGCCCATACACTGCAATGACAGACTGTTAGCTGCTGCAGCTTTTCATGGCTGTTCTCACAGCCAGCAATTACCTGTGGTGATCGTGGCTAGATACAATTCATATGAATCCAGCCATGATCCATGGGTGATTGCTGGCTTTGCAAACAAAGTCTCCCAAAGTCTATGGGAGCCAAACAGGAAAAATCAAAAGTGCCCATTTTGAAGGCTATGAATGCAAGTAATTGGCAATAAAGGAGATATGGAGGTCCGGGTACTGCCCTGTGGGACATGTATCAATACAAAAAAATTTCTAAAAACAAGGAGTGTTTTAATGATGCTTAAAGTGCGATAATAAAAACAAAAAAATCCTTTAAATATAGTGCCTGAGGGATCCCCTTAGTGTACCTGTAAAGTGGCGCATACAGTTGTGCTCATAATTTATGATTTCTTGGCCATTTTTCAGAGAATATGAATAACACAAAAACTTTTCTTTCACTCATGGTTAGTGTTTGGCTGAAGCCATTTATTACCAATCAACTGTGTTTACTCTTTTTAAATCATAATCACAACAGAAACTACCCAAATGACCCTGATCAAAAGTTTACATACCCCAGTTCTTAATACCGTGTATTGCCCCCTTTAACATCAATGACAGCTTGAAGTCTTTTGTGGTATTTGTGGATGAGGCTCTTTATATTCTCAGATATTAAAGCTGCCCATTCCTCTTGGCAAAAAGCCTCCAGTTCCGGTAAATTTCTTGGGCTGTCTTGCATGAACTGCACATTTGAGATCTCCCCAGAGTGGCTCAATGATATTGAGGTCAGGAGCCTGCGATGGCCACTCCAGAACCTTTACTTTATTCTACTGCAGCCAATGACAGGTCGACTTAGCCTTGTGTTTTGGATCATTGTCATGTTGGAATGTCCAAGTATGTCCCATGTGCAGCTTCCTGGCCGATGAATGCAAATGTTCCTCCAGCTCGTGCGGAATGACGTCACAAATTTGGCTCAGCCCGACACGTTTCCCCATAACAGGTTTCAACTGGGAAAGGAAGCTATTCTGGTTCAGGCAACTATTTTAGATGGTGGAAGGTGGAGATTTTGAAATATCTTTGTAACATTTTGGTATATTTTGTGATGATTACATTTTTGCATTTTTCATTTTTATACTTAGTTGTGTTTTGCATTTATTTGGTTACTACACTCTTGAGGCTCATAAATGTGGTACTTTGGACTGTACCCTCTATCTGGCATGGTTCTTTTTTTTTCTACTCACTCTGATGGCAACGCTCTTGACCTTGTATTCTCCTACCTTTGCACTCCATGCAACCTTTCCAACAATCCTTTATCCTCTCTCCGATCACCACCTTATTAGTTTCACTCTCTCCCTTTCTTCCACCTTTTCTCCCTCCAACCACCTAACAGTTACCCGTAGAAACCTTCACCACCTCAACCCTTCCCCCCGCACTACATGCAGAATCAGGACCTGACCCCACCAACCTTGACAAACAGATGACACGAGGAATCTCAAAAAAACAAAGCTACGCTCTTGAGTGCCTCTGGCATGAGCAAGTGTAATAAGGACTTAAACCAATACAAACCTGCCCTCCAAAAATACAGTTCCTGTCTCCTCACTGCCATGCAGACCTATTTTATCACTCATATTAACACCTTCTCATCCAGCCCCTATCAACTCTTCTCTACCTTCAACCAGTAGTGTATTTAGGTTTTGTGCTGCCCTAGGCCCGACTAAACACCCTTGCTGTTTAAAGCCCGTCCTGAAATTTTCGAGTGGGGACACTAGTTCTGAGGGCCTGGGGGGGCAACGGATTCCCTTAATTTGCATAGATTTCCTCTCACTTCCTGTATGGCTATGGGGCAGGAAGTGAAGGGAAATCTCTGCAATGGGACAAGGATGGTAAAAAATAAACTGACAGGGGCTATAACCCTCCCTTACTCTTTCCAAAATAAAAAAAAGTGTTGCCCATAGTTCTACTTTAAGGAGAGGACTAAGAAGATATAACCATACCAATGGTGCAGCAGAAAACATATAGCACAGTGAGGAAGGTTTGTGGTCCAGGATTATAGGATAGACAGTCGCAGCAGAACTCCCGAACAGAGGAAAAGTTCTGACCCGAACGGCGAACCCCATTAAAGTCTATGGGAGCCAAACAGGAAAAATCAAAAGTGCCCATTTTGAAGGCTATGAATGCAAGTGGCAATAAATGGGATATGGAGGTCCAGGTACTGCCCTGTGGGACATGTATCAATACAAAAAAAAATTCTAAAAACAATAGTTTTTTCAGGAGCAGTGATTTTAATGATGCTTAAAGTGCGATAATAAAAACAAAAAATCCTTTAAATATAGTGCCTGAGGGATCCCCTTAGTGTACCTGTAAAGTGGTGCATACAGTTGTGCTCATAATTTATGATTTCTTGGCCATTTTTCAGAGAATATGAATAACACAAAAACTTTTCTTTCACTCATGGTTAGTGTTTGGCTGAAGCCATTTATTACCAATCAACTGTGTTTACTCTTTTTAAATCATAATCACAACAGAAACTACCCAAATTACACTGATCAAAAGTTTACATACCCTGGTGATTTTGGCCTGATAACATGCACACAAGTTGACACAAAGGGGTTTGAATGGCTATTAAAGGTAACAATCCTCACCTGTGATCTGTTTGCTTGTAACTCGTGTGTATGTGTGTGTGTGTATAAAAGGTCAGTGAGTTTCTGGACTCCTGACAGACCCTTGCATCTTTCATCCAGTGCTGCACTGACGTTTCTGGATTCTGAGTCATGGGGAAAGCAAAAGAATTTTCAAAGGATCTGCGGGAAAAGGTAGTTGAACTGTATAAAACAGGAAAGGGATATAAAAAGATATCCAAGGAATTGAGAATGACAATCGGCAGTGTTCAAACTCTAATTAAGAAGTGGAAAATTAGGGGTTCTGTTGAAACCAAACCACGGTCAGGTAGACCAACTAAAATTTCAGCGACAACTGCCAGGAAAATTGTTCCAGATGCAAAGAAAAACCCACAAATAACTTCAGGTGAAATACAGGACAAGTGAAAACATGTGGTGTGGCTGTTTCAAGATGCACAATAAGGAGGCACTTAAAGAAAGGTGGGCTGCATGGTCGAGTCGCCAGAAGAAAGCCAATACTATGCAAATGCAACAAAGTATCCCGCTTACAATACGCCAAACAGCACAGAAACAAGCCTCAAATCTTCTGGCACAAAGTCATTTGGAGTGATGAGACCAAAATTAAGCTTTTTGGCCACAAACATAAGCGCTTCATTTGGAGAGGAGTCAACAAGGTCTATGGTGAAAGGTACACCATTCCTACTGTGAAAAATGGAGGTGGATCGTTGATGTTTTGGGGATGTGTGAGCTACAAAGCACAGGAAATTTGGTCAAAATTTATGGCAAGATGAATGCAGTATGTTATCAAAAAATACTGGAGGAACATTTGCATTCATCAGCCAGGAAGCTGCACATGGGACGTACTTGGACATTCCAACATGACAATTATACAAAACACAAGGCTAAGTCGACCTGTCATTGGCTGCAGTAGAATAAAGTGAAGGTTCTGGAGTGGTCATCTCAGGCTCCTGACCTCAATATCAATATCAATATCTGAGCCACTCTGGGGAGATCTCAAACGTGCAGTTCATGCAAGACAGTCCAAGAAATTTACAGGAAATGGAGGCTTTTTGCCAAGAGGAATGGGCAGCTTTACTATCTGAGAAGATAAAGAGCCTCATCCATAAATACCACAAAAGACTTCAAGCTGTCATTGAGTTTAAAGGGGGCAATACATGGTATTAAGAACCGGGGTATGTAAACTTTTGATCAGGGTCATTTGGCTAGTTTCTGTTTTCATTATGATTTAAAAAGAGTAAACACAGTTAATTGATAATAATTGGCTTCAGCCAAACACTAACCATGAGTGAAATAAAAGTTTTTGTGTTATCATTCATATTTTCTGAAAAACGACCAAGAAATCATAAAATCTGCCAGGGTATGTAAACTTATGAGCACAACTTTATGTACAGTAGCATGCATAGAGAAGGGTCTCTTCCCCACAATCCTAGGCTGTAGTTGTGGGGGTGTGCGGGCAGGGGACTTATCGGAATTTGAAAGCCCCCTTTAATAAAGTATAGGGTACATAGAACCAGTGCATACTGGGTCAGTGATGTCACAAGGGGGCCGTGCCACCAGGTGACATCGCCAGGTGACCCCACCCTTACCTATATAAGAACTGTCAAATGGCGGAGCCTGCAGTAGGCGGTCGGCCTTCATGGACGGCAGGGACGTTTTATTTTCTTTTTCGGGTGCTGCGGGCGGCATGATTGACGATGGATTTACATCTGGGGACACTGTTTTTTATTTTTCAATAAAGGAATTGTCAAAAACTGTCTGTGTTTTTATTACTTTTTGACACTTTTTTGGTGAATGAGTGGGGTTCTATGTACCTCATACTCATTCACATGGGGAGGGTCCAGGATCTGGAGGCCTCCTTGTTAAAGGGGGCTTCCAGATTCTGATAAGCCCCCTGCCTGCATACCCCCACAACCGCAGCCCAGGGTTGTGGGGATGAGACCCTTGCCCCCATCAACATGAGGACAAGGTACTTTGGGGTGGGGGGCCAGAGCACCTTTTGCCCGAAAGCATCCACCCCCACATTTTGAGGGTATGTGGCCTGGTATGGTTCAGGAGGGTTGTGCTCACTCATTCCCCCCCCCCCTTCCTGACCTGTCAGGCTGCGTGCTCGGATAAGGGTCTGGTATGGATGGTTCTGCAGAGCATTCGTCGGGGCGAACATCTGCCGAAAACCCTGCAAATTTGGGTGTTTTCCAAACAGGGCGAGCAACTAATGTTTGGCCTGAACCCATGCTCGTGCCGAACTGTTCACCCAACTCTACTAACCACCTGCCCCCTGGACCCTGTTCCCTCGCAAATGCTACAGTCACCCTGTGGCTCTATCCTACACTCTCTAACTCACATCTTCAATCTCTCCCCCTCTTCTGGTATCTTCACCAACTCTCTAAAACATGGACTAGTCACCCCCATACTTAAAAAGCCTTTCTCCTTGCTCCCCTTTTCCTCCAAACTCCTTGAATATCTAGTCTTCAATCAACTGAGCAACCATCTTACTGAGAACAAACTTCTTGATATCTCTCTACCCCTCAGCTCACTTCATCAGTCTCCACACACATCACTAATTAACTAACAGACATATCAGACTGGATGCAGACTGGACACCTTCTGATCAGGTCTGCCTGAAAAACTGGCAGGAAGAACTGATCGGAATGCCCATGTGAAAGGGACCTAAACCTGCTTTGACTAGGTTGCCAGTGGCTACTGGGACAAGAAATTAGAGGAATCCCTCCAACGTGGACAGCGAGAACCATCAAAATACTTTTATAGTGGGGCAGGTAGAGTGTTAGAACATTGTTTCAGCTTTACGTGAGTATTCCCTCTACTTCCTGAGTGGTCTGAAGAACAGAAAATCTATTGAATGGGAGCACAGGCCACAATAAAAGTCATAAGGAGTTCTGACTCTAATTTAAAATTTGCAGAGAAATTACATCACTTGATTTTTTGTACATCTCTCCCAAAGTTTTATGTTAGGAATTGAAGCATAGCATAAAGCAGTCCAACAATTATGGCTCTTCCTCTGAACAATCAGTCCTTCAAACAATGAAATGGTGATGATGTAGCTGTGAACCATGTGATAAAGCCTGTAAAGCACAATACATGCACTGACACAACACCGCATGTCCTGGCTGTCATGAGAACAGGCTCTTTTTGGCTGCGATCACACAGAATGAGAACCAGACTGTGTGTGAGAGCCAGAGACAGTGCAAGCCTCCACACAATGTACAATACACATCTCTTGTTGTACAGTGTTAACTCAGGCCACAGACAAGACTGTGGGAAGATTTTTGTAGGTATGGTGTTATGACTGGAAAATCGCACTTCGCAATCACTCATCCCGCAAAGTTATTTATTTATTTGTTCATGTCTGAACCAAAAGATAACTGGAAGCTTTCATTGCGTAAATACACAATTCTAACTTTAAGCTGAACTCCAGGCAGATGTTGAATACAAATATTAAAGGCTAAGTTCACCTTTGGGGAAAAAATAATAAATGCATATATTTTTGCAAAAACAATATATGCATTTATTATTTTTTCCCCAAGCAGCTTGAAATGCATTACACTTGCAATCATTGGATCAGCCTCTCAGTTTGAAAGCTCCAGGGCTTGTGAATGAACTACGAATGCGTTTATCAGCGCCCTCGCAGTTCATTGAGAACTATAATCCACCTGCCTTGATAGCAGACAGGATTTGTAGCTTTCTCATTCACAGATTGCTGTGAATGAATGATGCGCCGATTATTAAATGTGACAGTGCATGCGGGGAGAGGAACCCCTGCCCGCTGTCACAAGGAGGGGGGGGTTGGAGCATGTTACACCTTACATTCAGGTGTAACATGCTTCAAAGGTAAGCTTATCCTTTCACGCAGCTCTGTAATCATTATAAAAGTCATTAAAGTGGTATTAAACCTCTCAGTTTTTAAAATGGAGCTCCACCCAAAAGGGGAAGCTCCGCTTGTCTGCCTCCTCTGCTGCCACATTTGGTACCTTTTGGGAAGGAAGAAGGCTCCCACTCCTGGCTCAGTTTGCCGCGGTGTATTGAGCCGGAAGTTTGGCCCCCCTCCATCCCCCGCAGCCCTCTGGGACACTTCACAGGTCACAGAAGACTGGGGCCCATTCACAAAGCGCAGCGTGCTTCACACAGGTGCAGTAGGAAACCAGCTGTGAAGCTGCAAAACTTTACCGCAGGTTTCCCATAGTCAAGATGGTGGCACTAGCGTGTTGAAGAATGGGCCCAGGTTAGGACACCGAGGACTCCTTGGACAGGTAATTGTCCTAATACTAAAAGTCAGCAGCTACAGTATTTGTATCTGCTGACTTTAAAAAAAAAATGTGTGGAACTTGGAGCTCCTCTTTAAGCACTTTCAGCCACTAATTCAATAACTTCAGCTGGCCATACAGTACATGGTTTAGTTTTTTCATTCAGCCAACCAGCTGAGCAAAAAAACTGAACCTATTTCCGTATCCACACATTCCATGTGGGTACAGAAATTCTCCCCTCTGTGTAATTGTATTCTGACAGCAGGACATCCCCGCCTTCGGAATACGCTGATCGGTGCTGCAGCCGATTGGTTGCATGTGCTGATCGAAGTAAAATTTTCCAACAAGCCGGTTCATAAGAAGTCGATGGATAGATCGACTTCTCATGAACAGGAACAGAAATTTAAACCATGTACATGTATGGCCAGCTTTGCTGAGTATGCTGCTTCTTTATCTTTAAATTCTTTTCTATATTCCAGTTTAAATTAAAAACACAATTAAATGTGTTATCACTAAAGGAGAAGTACAGCCTGAGCTCGTTTGGCTGGGCTTCTCCTATGGGCCACAGGAGTGCAATTTATTTTGCACTCTTGTGACCCGTTTTCAGCAGAGAGTGAGCTGAAGTCCGCTCTCTGCTGACGTCACTGGAATCAGTCCAGGCACCGCGTCATCACAGCAATAAAGTCTGAATCCACCAGGTGCCTGGACTGACACCTGTCTCAGCCTCTCAGTGAGCTGCTGAGAGCCTGAGATGGCTGCTCCGCCCTTCCACAGCCCAACGCTCCAGTGAGCGTGGAGGAGCAGAGAGGAGAGCTGCTGATTGACAGGCAGCAGATCTCCGCTCTGGGAGCCGAGAGAACTGAGCCATTGGCCGTGTTCGATCGCTCGGTTCTCAGTGCAGAGGCAGCGGGGGGCAGATGCAGCATCGGTCCGATGCTTCATCCACCTAGGTAAGTATAATGGGTAAATAAAAAATAAAAAAATGTACTTCTCTTTTAAACAATTGTTTTCTGGCACTGAGCTTGCTTTGATCAATGCAGCTGAACTGGCATGGTGTGCATTAGCCCTAAAGTATGCTTTCTCATATCCAGTAAGGTATGTTTAATGTATCATGGCCCTCTTCCCCATAAGAAATTGTTGAATTAAAGGAATTAAAAATCCAAAAAGTAGTCATTCATTACAAGTTTATTAAACAATGCTAGTATGGGTACCTGAATCTACCTTTATATTAGTTTCTGCAATCCACTGCATTATTGGACTGTGAAAAGAAATGCCAGTTAATCTGTCCTTATTACATTACCCAGTGCTTATAAGATGGTGAGAGTGGAAGTTTACCAAAAAGAGTTTTGGATCAGAACTCCCACTAGGGCTGGAATTTCATCACTAAAACCATTGAACCTTCAGTGTCCTAAGTAGTTCCCCTCTTCTAGGAGGTGTTTTTCTGGTCCTATCCTGTCTTTTGAATATTGCGATAATGCATAAATAACCTTGTATGACATAACTTTGCCTATTGTTGATAGGTAAAAAAAAAAATCTGCAGCCAATAATGAAGTACAAAGTTGCCTTTTCCTTCCGTCCTCTATAGGCATGCGCTGACTGTATCTAATGGTAAATCCACCCCTGTACCATACGTCTATGTCTGACTTTGTACACAAGTCCGACCCAAATAACTATCTGTTATTCTTCTGACCTGTTGATCTTGCCAGATTTGCAATGTCCTTGCCACTTTCTGTGAGCTTTCTAGAAGGCCCTAGCATCCAGGTTGCTAAGCCAGTTCCTGGATCTAAAGGGGGCCTCATGTTCTCCACAGTTTTTTAGGGACAGTGGTCTGAACCCCCAATTCCACCGGCTCCTTCATGGTTCCACTTCTCAGGCCCTTTGGCCTACAAAGGAGTGTTGTATACTTTACTTCAGAAGTGTCTACTGTTATGTGGTTACTTGCACTGTTCACAAGTGTTCAGAGCTCACACCTGGGGCCTGTGCTACATAGGTGCCCAGGCATTGGAGGAACCAACCCAGTCACCAGCAGCAACTGACTCACCATAAAATGGCCAACACCACTTTTATCCTCAACTGGCTCCTACTTCGGGGG
This sequence comes from Aquarana catesbeiana, assembly GCF_042186555.1. Taxonomy (NCBI): domain Eukaryota; kingdom Metazoa; phylum Chordata; class Amphibia; order Anura; family Ranidae; genus Aquarana; species Aquarana catesbeiana. The sequence continues at coordinate 77,071,170 of NC_133327.1, read as the reverse complement.
TTTGCCCAGATATTGGCTGTATCACTAAAAGTGCCTTTGTCTGGCATATTATAAGGCTTATTGCTGTTGCCTGACTACTGGCAGCCTTTTAGCAATTATACCCACTTCCCATGCCACTGTTTTCTACACACAATAAACCGAAGCAAGGTCTTTGTCTCTTTCTACTGTTTACTGAACAATTCTCCCCAAGGAGGAACACCTGTATAACAGCACACTACTGCATTTTGGCTTTTTCTGGTGCCTACAGACCCCAAGTGGCTCCTCCCTTCCCCTATATAGGTAAGGGCCAGGACTTCCACACCAGGACAAATGCAAGTGGAAAGTAGCCCTCTGTTACAAACTGCCGAGAAAACACAAAGAACCTTATTTTTATTGTGTAAACTACTAGTCCCATCGATCTACTACATAATGGCGATGAAAAAAGACAGACATGGTTGAAGTCCAGCCTGGGTGACAAACATGAATTCCCCTACTGGTACAATGGGAGATGAGTGTCCTTACAGAAAGTATGCTATTTCCATGATTGCCAGAGATAACAAAAAGAAAAAAGCCATACATGTACAGTGTCACATAGCGCAATTGTCAGTTAAAGTAACGCAGTACTGTATAGCAAAAAATGGCCTGGGCATGAAGGGGGGGGTAAATCTTCGAGAGGTCAAGTGGTTAAATATGCATTAACAGATAACCATCTTCTCCTAGCATGTCCAGCAAGTGCTACATCCTATACCTTCTGTATGTAGTGTTCTCCCTACCGCTTAGTCTGAACCCATTTTGTAAAGGTTATCTTCTGCTTTTATGTCAAGGTTTTGACTTGTAATCCTGTAATATTTATATTTAGTATGTAATGTTATGTTATTTGTGTCCATTTCATTAACAAAGGATAATAATAGTAATATAACTATTACTACTACTAATAATAACAACAATAATTAGTATGCCTTATTGCAGTGGTTAAGGCTTTGAGATTAGAGGCTTCATAAGTCAGATGCTGCCCATGTTGAAAGAGAACTGCCTCCAAACTTCAGGAATTGTACTAGCTATCTTCATTCACTCAAGGGGCCCGCACTCATACAATACACATCTGTTTGAATGATATTGGCATGTCATAGCAATTTATTCTGGAAAATATTTTAGGTTGGCAAGTAAACAGTACAATATTACCAAAAATGATAATTATTCTGTAATGATATAATATTCTTATATAGGTTGTAAAAGTCCGCATGTTGTTTTTTTAAGTATTTCTAAAGCCAAACTCTGGGCAAGTGGAAAACCCCTTATGAAGTCTTTTTTTATTTTCTTCATTTGCCATCTATGTCTCATTGAGGGCTAATTTCCATCACTTCCTGTCAAAAAGACACCATAGGATATAAGAGGAAATCTCTGTCAAGTGAGAAGAAAGCACCCTTTTAGAAAGTTTATTCTGGAACAGGTACCCCAGACCCCCCAAGGGTCCATTTAGACTTATCCAGTCCATTGTATTGCACATGTGTGCATTAACATGTGCCGTGTTAAGGCAGATCATTCAATATAAATAGGCTGTCATTGCACTGCAATGGACCAAAAACCAACCCCCATGCTATGTGCATTGAGGGGCACCGTTATGCATGGTAAACTAAAAAAAACACAAAAAAATATGAAAAACAATGTTTTTCATTTACAATGAATGGCACCCAGGGCTGCTGTTAGAAACAAGTACAGCCTTCTTGACCGAGCTCCCCAACCCCCCTACACCCCCCCCCCCCTTGAGGTGCAGCAGAACAGCGACACTGACTTTATCCACCTACGCCTCAAAAATGGAAGAAAAAAAAAGTTCATCCTCTGTTCCTACCTCCTGGGTTCCTTCTGTTGACATGATGGGGCCCAGGGAAATGTAATTTAAGCCCTGGTAAGCAAGTAGGAGCGAGGGTGTGGTCTAGTAAAGATCAATTTATTAATTTAGGTAGAAATTAACAATAAAGCTGCCCTGGCCTCCCTGTTTAGCTGACAAGGCCTGGTCCCAGTCCAATAGGACTGGTTGTACTGCCTTATCAGTGGCCCCCGATGGCACCACAACATACCACACATAATGCATACCTCCCAACATTTTGAGATGGGAATGAGGGACACCTACTAGCAAATGCATGGATACGACACGGCCCCTGTCACCCCCCCTTAAAGGAGAATTAACAAAGAAAAAAAATGTTAATTAAATCCAAAGAGCTTTTTTTACCACTACTATTCCTTTATGTTGGCTTTAAAAATTTACAAATGCAGCAATTTAGAATTTGGATGAAAGGTTTAGCGCTGGGAAACAGTTTTTGAAAGATAAAAAGTGCATTTTATATACAACTATGAGGATCAGACCAAAATGAGAGACAAATGAGGGGGGAAGAGGGACATTGCTCCAAATCAGGGACAGTCCCTTGAAATCAGGGACAGTTAGGAGCTATGCATAAAGCTGTGCACTTAGTGCGCATAAAAACAAAATAGTCTAAATAGCTGGGGGGGGGGGGGGGGGGATGGTGACAAAGCTTACAAGACAAATAGAGAGGATAAATCTGCCCAGTGGGGAAAACAATAAAAATATCACATGAGTTCTAACCCTCTTACATTCTAAAACAATAAGAAAGAAAATGATACACAAGCCAAAAACATAACTGACTTTTGACCCAAAACAGCCGTAGAGTGTGTATACATGTGGCTAGGATGGAAATATTAGATTGTAAGCATTCAGTTCCATTATTTTCTGTAAAGAGCTACATAATATAGTGGCATATATCAATATGTGAATAAATAAAATATACACATTTTCAAGAAATCCATCTCAAAAACACTTGTCTTTTTCTTTACCGCAACAATTTTACAAGCCTATAATTATTACATTTTCCTTTACAAACAACCTGTTTCTGACATATCACTGCCATAATGGAACACACAGTGTGCTTTACCTTAAAAAAAAAATAAAATGATCCAACAAATTACAATGCACGGGTCTAGTATAAAAACAAGGGGAAAAAAATTTGAATATATGAGAAAACACGTTTATTGATTCAGCCAAAGAAGCTTCTCCATTCTTGGCAGGTGGCCATTTTATATGTCACTACTTGCACACCACATGCTAGGACAATGTACATGTCGCTATATAAAACCGCAAGACAACAGATGTTCGTATTCATGCGCTGGTGACCACAGAGGTAATAGATGTTGTTAGACATGCCTCCCCAAGACCACAAAGATCACGTTGCTGAATGTGAAGAAAGCTTTGCTAGGTTTCCCAGACACGAGAAGTCAAAACAGAGTTAGCAGGCTGTTCAGCTACGTTACCTACAGGGACAACATGGAGTACTGAATGGTTCGACAAGTCATACTTTATGGACTTGACTTATATGTGTCTACGGAGGGTTTCCATGCTCTCTGATCCCGATTCCATACAATAAATAATTCCTCTAACATAAATGTGCAGCTGTGCTTCAGTTGCCGTATAGATGCTTTTCACAGAGGGCTGAAGCCTGGACGTGGGCCACCATTTGTATTTAGATATTGTGAGAAGGTTCTCATGTCAATAATAATAATACCTTGGGGAGCCCACCTTGGAAAAACTGAACGTCGAGTCTGTAACATATACAGTGAAAAAGATCTTTGGTGGTTGTCAAGACTTCAATACATAAAAATACAGTTTATTTTTTTTACACTGCCCACTGAAAGATATAAAAAAAAAGGAAATCTAGCTATAGAAATATGGAAGTAGCTTTTGTTTTTCTACCAGAAGGTAGAATAACTACAATAAACACATTAGAGGCTCTTGTAGTGCATGCTTACCCAATTTTATCCTTTGTCTTTACTTTCCCTGAATTACAACCCTGCGGTTTAAAATTTTTGTAACATTTCACTTGTAATAGCAAGCAATAAAATACATGTCAGCTGAGGACACATCTAAAAAATAGTTTTGTGACTAAAATAAAAAATAAAATCTTAAGATATTGTACTTTATGCAGTTGTCCATTTACACTGGCTTGCAGCCCCAAAATATTATTTCTAGGTCAGCTTTTTCCCAGTAATAGCAGAGGCCAGCAGGAAAACATGTAAGAGGGCGTTAGTGACCCTTTTTGGATAATCCCCACTCTGTTGCCAGCCAGACTGGGCTAGACTTCCTTTTCCCCTTAAGCTGGCCATACACTGGTAGAATTTAATTTGAAAATGTCCGTTTGATCTTCTAATGGTTAATGGTGACAAATCCATTGAAGAAAATTCAAAGGCTCAGGATTAAAAATGTTGTTGTTTCTTATCTGAACAAACAAACTTCTAATGGTTAATGTAGTCATTAGTTGGGAAAAAAACTGTATAGTATTTTTTACACTACTGTAAAGAATCAAAAATCAAATAATCAATAAAAATTTCTATACAATCGTATATCAACTGAACAAAAATGTGTCAGTGAGTCAGTGATGAGCACACTGAATGCTATATCAAATGTTCTTTTCATGAACGCTCTTTTGAAAATCTAACAGTGTTTGGACAGCTTTAGGGTATACAGTATATACTATATAGGGTATATAAAGAGGGAGGAGGGAAGAGCTACTAGTGGGGTGGTGAATGGGAGCAGTAGGACCAAAAAAGAGCTCCATTAGCTAGTGGTAAGAGCTTGGGCCAGGTTCAGCTATGTAGTCTGAAGACCTCTCAGAGTAGCTTTTAGCAAAGACTCAAATTTAGAACACTGGCAAACAAATGCATCAAAGCAGGGCGATATGTTCCTATGAGAGGGCTTTTATGCCAAATGTGAACTTGTAATACCCGTTGCCATTAAATAAAGCATCATGAAAAGAGAGTTCCCTGAATGGACACTACATAATGAGAGAGATTGAATGAGTGTAATGCCTAACATAATGTAAAGGGTTCTCACACCCTGGCAGTCCTGACATACAGCAAGTGCAGGTGACCAAGGTCTTTTTCTTTTGCCCTCTGGGTTAAAGACAGAGAGAGGAGGATTTTGCTGCTGTCTTGTTATTCAAGTGAGGGAGACTGGTCCAGGAAGCAATGCACCCTGTGAGTGTCTTTGTTATACATGTGAACCATGCTCTACCTGGTAGGCCCTGTGGTTTTCAGGATGCTCAGCTTATGTTTCATGATCTACAGTAGGCCCACAGGCACAAGGTTTTGATCACCTACCTTCTCCATGTGGGGGACAACTGCAGTTTGCTTCCCCTAATCCCAAAATAGCTTTCCATGGCAGGCAGTATGTTCAAGGAGGCCTCCCAAGAGGGAAGATCTTTGCAGCTTCCTACATTCTTAGACCCATACACTGGCTATAATGAAATTCAAGCCGGAAGTGGTTATGCTGACACCACCTAGCTTGACCACATTGATTGAGAAATGGAAGGAGCCTGGTAGAAAAAAAGTTGAAGGAACAGTGACTGCAGCCAATCAGCTGCAGTCACTGTTTGGGTAGTCTGGCAGCCATGGGTGTCGACTGTCAGAATAATATAGCCAGCAGCAAAAAATTCTTCTATCCACGCTGTTTGGAATGGAAATTTTTAACATATATGGCCAAACGTAATGCCTAAGTACAAGATAGATGTTATATAAACAGCCTCACATGGCAAAAGCCCAGGAGGGAAAACCATGTGCCAGTAAGTGCCTCAGATATCTAATAATGTTATTAACTGATTGGTTAGGTATTAAACACCCTTAACACAGAATGATATCTCTAGCCATAACTCAGGAAGCAAATAGCTTCCCCAAAAAAACTCATACAGTTAAAAATAAGAAGAAAGGGATGAAACAAAGGAAAAGGGACCACCAAAAACAGGGACCACCCTGACTCCAAGGTAATAATGGAAACAATACATGAAGAGCTTCAGGTATCCCACAATAGCTCATAAACACAAAACCAAAACATAATAATGTACAAAAAATATATATATCCCATAATTGTACACCAATACCCTAACCCTCAATTAAAAACAAATACAATGATGTTACCACACCTCCTGGAATAAACTGATGAGAATAACAGCAAACTCAGCAATAATAATAAAAAATATATATAATAACAAAAGACTGTGTGGTTGATTTACTAAAACTGGAGAGTGCAAAATCTGGTACAGCTGTACATTGTTGCCATTCAGCTTCTAACATCCTGTTGTTCAATTAAGCTTTGAAGAAAAACCTGGAAGCTGATTGGTTTCTATGCAGAGCTCCACCAGATTTTGAACGCTCCAGTTTTAGTAAATATGTCTCAATCAAAATATTGTAATCCAAAAACACAGTCAATATATCAAGTCAAAAAAACTGAAGATTGTCCTCAGATTAACATTCCAATTGGATCATTATTTTGCCTTATTGTAATGCTGTATTGGTATTTTTTGGGATTCTACCTAGAGAGGAATTTATGAGTAGTCCAAATACTTATTATTTTTATGTTGGCACTGTGCCAGTGAGCGAGGATGATTGACTCCTATGCACATGCCAATCAAGAGGCTGAAAACCCAGCACCCAGGAAAAAGCCTGGGGAGAAGATTTCAGCTCCTGGTGAAAGCTCCAAGAGTCGCATCGCTGGAACAAAGGTGAGCATTCTGAGTTTTAGTGCATTTACCTATACAGTTTTTCACTTATGGGGCATAAGGGGATAAAAATGATCTAGGATTTGGAGGCTACCCCTCTATATGTTATCTTTATTGTCCCCAGATGTTCAGACCTTTAGAAACATTACTATAGATTTTGGAGAAGAACCAGTGAACACTTTATCCACTTATGGATGTTAGTAAGCTCAGCAGAATTCCAATTAGCCACTATAGATAGGTCGAAAAGCTTTGTTATTGGCAGACAAACTGCAATAAAAATATTACCCATTGTTGTTCACATTTGTGGGCTTATTTGCTTGGCGAGTGTGCATACAGGCCATGGCGGTTGATTGCATTACTTATTGTTTTCTTTGAAACAGTTGTACCTGCTAATTCCAGGTCTTTCTGAAGCTCTCCAGAAGTGGTCCTTGGCTCTTGGACAACTCTTCCGATAATTCCTTTCACTCCTCTGTCAGAAATTTTGCGAGGAGCACCTGGTCGTGGCCCGTTAATGGTGAAATTATGTTCTTTCCACTTCTGGATTATGGTCCCAACAGTGCTCACTGGAACATTCAGAAGTTTAGAAATCCTTCTGTAACCAATGCCATCAGTATATTTTGCAACAATAAGGTTGTGAAGGTCTTGAGAGAGCTCTTTGCTTTTACCCATCATGAGATGTTTCTTGTGTGACACCTTCGTAATGAGACACCTTTTTATAGGCCATCAGTTGAGACTGAACCAACTGATGTTAATTTGCACTGACAAGGGGCAGGATTGCTTTCTAATTACTGATAGATTTCAGCTGGTGTCTTGGCTTTTCATGCCTTTGTGCACCTCCCTTTCTTCATGCGTTCAATACTTTTTACCTGTGTCATTCCATTTTATTTACACATAACTTAATTTCTGAACTAATTTGTTTTGGTTGATTTGTATGTATTGATTGCATGGGTTGTTACCAACATGTGGTGAGAATTTCATGTCAATAGCACCTTTAGAAATATATTTACCTAGAAAAATGGTGACTTGTTCAATACTTATTTTACCCGCTGTATAACTGTAACAATCAAAAAAGTCAACAAGTAATCTCTAGCTCCAGTCAGTATCCTAAATAGCAGGTGATATAGTACGATCTGAGTTCACCCATGGGTCACAAATTTTATGAAATTTGCAAGGGCAACCGCTAGCTTCATATGTCGATTTATATAATGGGTGTAACCTGATTAACAAGGGTTAGCCAGATTGATTGATTCATTATGTGGGCACCGGGGGATTGGAGACACCCACTAGCTGTCATGAGCCTTACCATTGTATTCATAATGCTCATTTGTAATATGTCTTTGTATTTTGACATTGTTCCTTTTCTTTTGTAGTTGTAGTTAAAAAGATTGAAATTTAAAATGGAACTTATAGTGTATGTAAAGCCAAACCTTTTATTTTGTTTTTAGATAGAGTAGGAAAGGGTTAAAACCTCCATTAAGTTATTTTATGCTTTCTGTGTCCCACTTTAATTCCTGTCCAGGAGATGCAGGAAGTGAGAGGAAATCTCTCTAGTGGAATTCCCAAATTAGAAAGTTGTCACAGAATCAGGTGTCCCCATCTTCTACCCTCCATATTCTGCATCTTGCTTCCTCCTTCTTCCCATTGGGCGGCCATTGATGATATTATCCTTGCACCCAGCCACCTATACTGCAATGTGAATGTGCTACTGGCAGTGTACAGTGGAAAGGGGAAGGAGTTTTTTGGCAGACAAGACATACAAGGTCTTCTCTACTAAAAAAAAATTAAAACTTTTTTTTATTTCAGTTCCACTTTAAGATAAGTAGACAGAAACCTTGAAATCTGTGAATAGATTGTTTAGACGTTTATTCATCCAGCTTACCTGAAACTGACACCACTTCACCAATGATCTGTTATTTCTGGATGATGGTGTGCAATTTACTAGCCGAAGGGAGTTTTATTAAACTTTTCCTGGAATGATAGGACAGTAATTAAGACAATAGATTAACTGGATGTTTCTGCCAATTTCAGAGGAAGCCATTTGTAAGAAAGTCCCAATAGACACTTGTAATTTACAACAATATTGCAGTAAATGCTGACACTTACAGTAAAGCTCATGTGCCAGAAAATATGAAATCTATGGACTTTTTAGACATATTTGTAATTTATGGTTCTTGCTATAATGGATACAGCGGGTGTGAAATTCCAGGAGATTGGAAAAATCAGGTAAGGAAATCAGTTAGTTGCGCAGCCAAGGCAAAAATGAGTATCTGCCATTTAAATGGTTAGTCCACTCAAAAGTGATATTTTAGTTTTTAGTAGATGCTGGAGAAGGAGAAATCACCTTGTAGTTTCTATCTCTCAGGGCTTCAATTGGTTAGATCTCTGTGCTGGGGTTCCAGATCTGCTATGGACATCAGGGGATCTCACTTTCCCTATTGGATGTTGTAGTTACTAAACAGTATATTATACAGCATGCACCAGAAGGAGCTGGAACCCACAAAATTCCTAGGTGGACGGGAATGTGACATTATGACAAGAATATTTCACGCTGGTGTTTTAAGACATATAAAAAGCCAGGTACCCAGACCACCAGACCCAACCCCATCCTTATACCACATTAATGCCCTTTAAAGTGACCCTGTAACTATAGAAAATTGCTAAAATTAGGGTGTATTTAAAAGAAGATAGAACATAACACATTCCCGCTGCCTGTGCTGCTGAACTTCACTTAATTGCTGAGAGATCCTCTAATGAAGCTTCTGTGAAGGTTCTTGATTATCCAGGTCATGGTATATCTCGTAGTAGGCAATCTTGTTCAAGTGGACTTGTTCTGTAATGTTAAAGGCGTTTTTACACCTCCAATCCTGTCCTTGAACAATAATTTCTGCTTTTCCATGGTGATTGGATCTTGTGTGGATATAAACACTGGGATCATTTCCTGAGAATAATTGGAACTGAACAAGTGGATTGGATAAACTATGAAGCATCTTTACAGCAACATTACAGAACAAGTCCTATTGAATGTGACTAACTACTACTAGATATTCTACTAAAGTCTTTTGGGAAACCAACACTTTCAAAAGTATCATTCTCTTGTCCCCGAAGCTATTACTGGTCCCTCCCTTTGACACCCCCATGTTACAGGAGACATTCGTGGCCTGGAGTTCAGTGGGAGGAACCAATGAGGTGGGTGGGGGACCCAGGAGATTGACACTCCCATGTAGGTTTCCCAAAGGGCAATTATTTCTACAAGGGGCTGGCTGGAGCTCAGCTTTCTGTGTCAAAGCACCCTCCTAGGGGAGATCAATCTATCTATCTATCTATCTATCTATCTATCTATCTATCTATCTATCTATCTATCTATCTATGTCTGTGAGAGCTACTGGATTTTAGAGCACCTGGGCAGCTATCTCAAGATGCATGCAATAAAGTGTAGGTGAATGATGCACTTTCTTGCCTATATCATACCCTTGAAGCCTGTACACATGGGCCAAATGTCGGGAGACATCGGCTGGTTCAAAAAAAAAAAAAAAAAAGGCCGACATTCGGCCCATGTGTATGTCATTTTAATCGGCTTCTGTCGGACAAGCATGCTGGAAAACCAGCAGCTGACTGACTCCCAATCAGTGTTCTCAGCCAATGCGCTGATCAGAGTGTTCTGGCGGGTGTGTCAGAACACAACAGCTCAGTGGGGGAGATCGCTGTACTAACTTCAGATGGTTAGTACAGTGGCTCCGACCGGAGCTGACAGTTGAACAAAAAAAAACTCATAGTGTGTACCAGGCTTAAGAAACACCAATTGCTTGATGTTCCTGCATTTGTTTTTGTCTCCAGCCTCCCACACAAAGGGGGTCACAAAAGGTGTCACCTGGGTGCAGCTGCATTCCTGAATTTTTTATTCGCCACCATGGAGAGTCCATCAGGGAGTGTGGCAGCATTATTTGGTGTTGTAATGATCTTGGCAGTTTTGCAAAACCAGAAATTCTGTTGGGGGTGATATCAGCACTAACAGACAAATGTCAGTAGATGAGTCCATTTGTCAGCAAATACAAAAAGTAAAATAGCTGACAAAAAATAAAATACTTGGCTGGTAATGCTCTTTAGAGGGAAACTAATCTTTTTGGGTCAGATGTATTTGTTGTTTTGAACATGTGTGGTGGAGATCACTGGTTAAAAATAGGGCAAACAGTTTAGTAAGCACTATTTCTGTTAATGATTAGACATTAGCAGATGTAAATGTTGCTTGATCTGTTTAATAATGTGTTTTGTAAATGGTGAGATTAAAGTGATTGTAAAGTCTCGTTTTTTTTCAATAAAAATAACAAACATGTTATACTTACCTGCTCTGTGCAGTGGATTTGCACAGAGCAACCTGGATCCTCCTCTTTCCGGTTCCCTCTTCGGTGCTCGGTGCTCTTGGCCCCTCCCTCCTGTTTATTGCCCCCACAGCAAGCAGCTTGCTATGGGAGCACCCGAGCCGAGTCACAGCTCGCTGTGTCCATTCAGACATTCAGAGCCAGCCCCCTCTTTCTCCTGATTGGCTGACTGACTTTGATCCAATAACGCCACTGTTGTGTCTCAGCCAATCAGGAGGGAGAGTCTTGGATGGTGGAGACACTCCTGGACATCGCTGGACAGAGATGGGGCTCAGGTAACTATTCAGGGGTGCTGGGGTGGCTGCTGCACACAGAAGGCTTTTTATCTTAATGCCCCTTCTGACTTTACAACTCCTTTCAAGTCGTTATAAAGCCTAATGCATTCCTTGCATTAAGGTAAAAAACTTTTAGGCATCAGTATGGCCCCCTCACAATGTCCCCCGCATTACTTACCTGAGCCCTTCATTGGATCCAGCTCTGTGACTGTCTGCAGCTTTTCTCTCTCCTCACTTCCTGGTCTCACAGGCTTTGCTGAGTCAGCAGCTCCCACTGCTGTCAATCAAATCCAGTGACATGGGAGTCGGGGGCAGGACCGAGTCCTGCTGTCTGTGTCAATGGACGCAGCAGCAGGACTTTGGAGCGCACCTGCATGGGTGCCCCCATGGAAAGCGGCTCTCCGTGGGGGCACCCAGAAAAGGAGGATCGGGGCTGCTCTGTGCAAAACCCTTGCACAGAGCAGGTAAATATAACATGTTTTTTATTAAAAAAAAAAAAAAAAAAAAAAAACAACCTTTACATCCACTTTAATATGTGACAAAGTGTTCCCAGAGTTTTATGGGTTATCTAAAGAGAGAGCACAGCTAGCTTTGCAGCTCCCTTTCTCTGATTGAATCCCTGTAACTTAATTGATAAGGGAGGGGTCACTGCTGTGATGACCAATGATATTGATGATGAAAAAAGGAGACTAGAGTTAACCTGTGGCTGCAAAGAAGACTAAATAATGAAATAAAAACATATTTTTTTTTCTCCTGACCTTAATAATAATAAAAGTGTACAGAACCACTATACAGCCCCTTTAAATAGACATAACAGACAAAGCTTACCTGCATAGCGCCTCTGCTTATCACCGTAGCCTTCATTTTAAGCACCGGGCTGCTATGTTTTTATACATTGACCGAGGATGCCAGGAGAGGGGGATCAAAATTTCTCATTCTGCCAATCTTAAAACACAGGGACAGATTATATATTAGTAGGTCCACCGGGTTCATTTTGTAAACAATGTATTTCAATTATGCATGGACCTAGTCATTTAGAACAAAATTATTTAAATCTGCCTCACCAACCACAGAGAAAATATAAGATAAATCATGTGTAATCCGATTTTGGCCAAAAACTGTGATTATTGATATAGTAATGCTTTTAGAATGTATCTTCTATCCCTTATTTGTCTGCTTATGACTAGGTGCAAAACACATTGCTGGAAGATGCATAATGTAGCCCAAATTCCTGTCCTCCATAAGTGCTTTATCAGTGCTGCATTCTTCATTTGTCCTATGGTTTAAGTTTGCTGGACCGTGTGGATGTAGAACAATAAACAAACATTCTATTTCTTCTTGTTGAGTAAACTGTAGAAATTACATTGTAGGGGAACTTGGAGATCAAAGTAAAGAGATTTGCTGCTTTTTTATGCCTTGTATTCAACTGCCACCTTGTGGCCACTTAAAAGCATTATCCTACTGCTGTGTTGTCACCTAGGTCTGGTAGACTACAAGTTCCATTTTTGACAATTGAAAACTCTGCTGTAAGTTAGGATAAAACAGTACTTCCTTCTGGTTAGGTTAGTGGATGAATAATAATAATAATAATAATAATAATAATAATAATAATAATAATAATAATCTAAAAGATACAGAATTAGTTGCAAGGACTGAAGATATTCACCTTCAAAAATGTGGTTGGTGGTAATTTGAACAAATTGAATATGTAAAGCATCATGATGGCCATACAAAGGGCCACCTCTGGATTCTCAGCAAAGTCACATTATCTCAAAAATAGCTAAAACCATTGGCATTTTTCAGTTGGAAGCTTCTACAGGCTAAATCTGTAAAGTGTAACCTCAAGACCAAGATTTAACACTAAACAGATTACCTTTCATTTGCCTGAGCACTGTGTATATTAAGTAATTGCTTTTTTTAAATTAAATATTGAATTTTCTTTTTTTCATCTCATGTTGCATCTCAGCACTGCTGTTCTATTGCAGCCTCTGTTCAACCACTTGCTATCTACATGTATGCACTTCAGCAATGGCTGCATGGCAAAATCCTCAGTGCGGGTTTCCTGACAGTGACAACAGTGGACTGTGCCCACGTAACGTGTGTTAAAATGCTCACTTGTAGTCTCCATTGGAAGCGCAGGTAACAAGGTGACAACGTAGAAGCACATTTTGGAGGCAGGGACAAAGGGCTGTTACACTATTATAGGAAGTGCCTGAAAAAAGACCTTTATGGCAGAATCACTGGGTAAAATTTTATTGAAAGCTGCGGAATTAAAAATCTTGACAATGGTTTTTGAAAAAATATAATAATCACTTGAAGACCAAGCCTTTTCTGGCACTTTTTGTTTACAAGTTTAAATCAGTATTTTTTGCTAGAAAATTACTTAAAACCCCAAAACATTATATACATATTTTTCTTAGCCGAGTCCCTAGAAAATAAAATGGCAATCATTGCAATTTTTTTATTGCACACGGTATTTGCACATTGTAAAATATGAAAGATGACGTCACGCCGAGTAAATAGATACCTAACATGTCATGCTTTAAAATTGTGCACGCTCGTGGAATGGCGACAAACTACGGGACTTAAAAATCTCCATAGGCAAAGCTTAAAAACTTTTTACAGGTTACCTGTTTAAAGTTACAGAGGAGGTCTAGCACTAGAATTATTGCTTTCGTTCTAGTGTTCACAGTAATATCTCACATGTGTGGTGCGAACACTGTTTACATATCTGTGCGCAGACTTACGTATGCGTTTGCTTCTGCGCACAAGAGGGATGGGGGCACTTTATTTTATTTTTTCCTATTTATTTTTACCCTGTACCTTTAATTTACTTTTTTAATCAATTTTATTTCTATTACAAGAAAAATTCCTTGTAATAGAAATAAGGATGACAAGTCCTCTTTATGGAGAAATCTGGGGTGAAAAAGAACCCAAATCTCTCTGTTACCTTTAAAAACAAAATTTGTTTACTTCTCCCTAGATCGGAAGTGATGTCATGACATTGCTCCGGTCCTCCAAAGCCAGAGAGGCAATCAGAGACAATCTAGTCTCTCTTTGCCTATGTGAGCAGCCGGCCACACCGTCAGATTGTTTCTCAGGCACACCGGACCAAACGGTAATCCCAAGAAACACCAGTGAGCCACAGGAGGGGGTTTCTGAAAGCGATCAAGTGGCTCATGAGCCGATCGGACTGATTTCATGAGAAAGCCAACCACCGGCGGTAAAAAACAATACTGGGATTGTCTGATAGCTTGAGCCATAACCCCGGTAAACCACTTGAAAACCGCAACGTATATATACATATTGTGGTCGGCAAGTGGATAAAGTTCATATGAAATTTTAAGTGATTGAGTTCTACTTGAAGAATATATCTGAATACATCTAAGTGCGCAATATACCAGAAATTGCAGGTCAGAGAGTAGCACATGGGCTATTCAATTAACATTTACCATTTGCATTCTTTTTTAGGCCAGGAGCACATCTTCACGTTGCTCACCCTTACTATGTGAAAGAACATGCCATAACTAATAGTTCACCAAAAGCCAGAGAGCCAAACCTTGCCTCTCCCTCATCAATATCAACTGCTAAAAACTGGAACTGTACAGCGTTTACCCTGTAAACCTCAACAGCTTGTTCTTGCTTGCTTTTGGTGCTGAGAGCATTTTTGGTGACGATTCAGTAAAACCAATCTGTTTTTAATCTGCTTCTAAAAGCAAAAATCCCCAGTAAATGCTGGATAAGTTAATACCTGCCATACAAAATGGCTGACACTAATGACAACCGGAGCTGGGTTCACGGTACTGCTTAATTTCTCTTTTGACACGGTTATCTAAAAGAAAGCTTTATTGATTGTGTCACTATGTTTCAGCCTTTGGATCCTCCTGTATGTTGTGTTTTATGCTCGTACAAGACTGTAAGTGCACTATGCCAAAATGGCTCTGTGTAGGGATATCTGAGGTATGACACAATGCTTGTACATATCAGGAACAGCTTAAACACTCTTTAATAACTGCACAGAAATGCCAGCTCAACTGCTCCACGCTGAAGTCATCTCTGTAGACAATCTATGTGTCAGAACTGGGAAATGGACTTAAATAAAAAATATATTCAATATACGCATTATATTTTATCTGGATCAGACTTGATCTTCATTTATTTTTCTAATGCAGTAAAGGTTTCCTTTCAAAATGGTTGCGGTATGTGTAATGTTCAACACATAGGAGATGCCAAGCTGCAGACATCATGAGACAAACCGAGCAAAGGAGAAGGGCTGCCTTCATGAAATGCCCTGTCTGCTTGAGTTGAGTAGGAGCAGGAAGAGGATGAGTGGGTGGGAGCTGGATTAAGGCTTTAAAAAAAGAGAAATAAAACATACATTTAAAAACTTTAAAATGAAATAAAAGTCACCCAAAACAATTGCATATATCGTACTTTACATTCACTGGTAATTGAATTGCCCCATTTAGAAAACACTTTATCAAAAGCATCAAGCAACATTCACTGTCATTTGTTAATATCTATTCTTTAACATTAACAAGTACTTACTGTACTATTCACCGTAACCCAGCGATATTTACCACACAATCACAGAAAACCTTTACAGAGATAATATGGCATTCCCTGATCACATATTTACAGTATGTGCTAAAAAGTTGTATTTACCAAAAAAAAGTAATAAAATGGGATTTTTGTAAATATCGAAAAATCCAATTTTTAGAGTCCATTGAGGGCACAGTATTTCAGAACGTGACAAGTTTTACTGGTGCCTACAGACAGACTGGACATGGACAAAACAAAAAATTGTGTTTGCCTTACAAATCTGCTTTGCCAAAAAGCCCAAGAAGTTCTCACAGATCAAACAGAGTGCACCTTAACAGGTAAAGATGGAACATAATTGTTAAGATCACAAGCCTATCCCTTCCCCTTTTACGGCCTAAAAACTGTACATAACTTTATGCAGGACTCTAGGCCAAAGAAAGTAGAGGCAATGGTGGAAGAGTTTGGTCTACCAAGCAAATCACACTTTACGTGTGCCCGTATCATACATTTGCTAGCTAAATACCCTATCCCGAACCCCCACGCCCACCCTAAAGCATGGAAATTTTATACCGCTACAGAAAGAGGAATATCATTTTTTTTTTAAACATTCTACAAAACCAGAACACATTCCAGAAAACCAATACAATGCTAAAATGGGAAGCAGACCTCCATACCTCCCTACCAATGGCAATCAGCCTTGCGAGCAATATATAAAGTGATGCATTGTGTTGACCACTAGGAGATGATGCTTAAGATCACAAACAGATGGTACTACACCCCCTATAGGCTTGTCCATAATTGTTTTTCTTTTCCTTTCTTTTGAAGTATTCTAACACATGTTTACACCCATACAGTTTTTATACATTATCCTCTGAAGAAGACCCATTTGGGTCGAAACGCGTCAGGATCTTATACGCAAGACATCTGTATTATTGTATTGCTGTCACATATGGTATAATATATCCTATACTGCTTTTTGTTTATTGGTACTACTGTCTTTTAACACAATGTTTTTGTACTCCAGTTCATGTTCTGACCTTAATTGTCAGTATTATTAATATATTTTTTGTAACAATAAAACTATTTATTACATTATCATTTTTTCAATTTGCTAATTACAACATTACTGGCTGCTAAAAACCCCCCCTGGGGGATTTTCCGTTTTTTTTTTTTTTAATTCCATATTTTTATTAGATTTCAAATGAAATACAATGTACAATTAAGCATTGTACGTCGCGGAACGACGTCTGTATAACAATTAAAAGTATGAACTTCTATCCACAAACAGGGATCTGATAATACAAGTATTAATCGTATCTTTGTGTACCGTACTAAAAGAAAAGAAAAACCGTGAGCGGTCCACTTCACTGGTGTGTCACCCCATGTGGGAGCTCTAGTGACACAGGAGCGAAGGAGACCTTTTTGTGAAAGACACGAAAATTGCATCTAGCATAAAATTACCAGTTATATAGCTAACATAAAGTTCTCAAATAGTGATAGGTATTGCTCGGTCAAGAAGGAGGGTCAGTAGATCAGTTCGTTTGTACGTGGGGCGCAGTCTCTAGTCCAGTCGGTCCACTGTTGCCATACTTTATGTAGTTTTGTGGCTTGCCCAGAGAGTGTGGCTGTGATAGTCTCGTAGCTGTAATGTAGTGAAACCAAGTCAGTGACCTGGGTAAGTGTCAGTTGTGTATCGGACTTCCAATGTCTGGTTATATTTAGTCTGGCTGCCATGAGAATATGGGTGGTTATGAATCTGAAAGGGTGAGGAATGTCCTCAATGGTGAGGTTGAGGATCGCAAGAGCCGGTGATGGAGGGGTCATGATTTGGGTGATGGTCGAGATTAAGTGGAAGGTACTTTTCCAGTATTTTTGTCATTTGGAGCATGACCAAAAGACCTGTAGTAAGTCGCTTGTGGAAGATTTACATCTCCAGCAAGTATTGGGGATTTGAGGGTTAAAGGATGTTATGCGGGCTGGGGTCAAATACCATCGTAGTGCAATCTTCTGTGCGAGTTCCCATAGGGCCGCGCATTTGGTGGATTTGTAAATAGACTTGAGGGCTTGTTGCCATTGTGTGTCTGTAAAATTTGTGGCAAGGTCTTTTTCCCAGGTGTGGTGAGGTGGCAGTTTGGTAAAGGTACGTTTGTGGTGGAGGTTATTATAAAAATGTGAAATCCCTTTAATTTTCGTGTCGGGGTTGGTGAGGTATTCCCAAGTCTTGGGGTGGATATTGTAGATGGGGAGTGGTATAGTTTTCAGGCAGTGACGTATACGGAGATAGGTGAAGTATTCGGATGCAGGTATGGCATATGTGGCTTGTAGTTGGGGAAATGTTGTGATGTGGTTGTCTTGTAATATGTCTTGTAAGTAGCGTATGCCTTTAAGAATCCATATTGAGAGTGAGATTTCCGGCATTAGATGGAGCAAGGATTGTATGGGAATGTGGGATTGTGGCGTGTTTGGAGTGTATGTCATTAGGGCTGACGCTTTTTTCCAAGCGTGTGCTGAAGCTTTTACGGTAGGAGAGAGGGATTGTGGGATTTGAGTGCCTAGCGGAATGCTTAGTAGCCGTGCTTTCAGGTTGGATCTTGTGAGTGAAGATTGTTCGATGTGGCCCCACAAAGTGGTCGGGATGGTTGAAACCAGCAGGGTAGTTGGGCTAGGATAGCTGCCAGGTGGTAGTCTTCAAAGTCTATAGAGCTCGAGCCACCCACCAGTCTGTGTTTGACCAGTTTTGTATGGGCGCATCTGGGTCGTTTCCCTTTCCAGAGGAATTTATTAAATAACGTCTGGAGGGATCTGAAGAATGTGGCGGGCAGGGGAATGGGTAGGGTTGTAAAGTAGTAGAGTATTTGGGGAAGGCAGATCATTTTAAAGGCCGCAAGCCTACCTGTCCAGGAGAGTTTGTGTTTCGCTATATTTTGTGCAGTCGCTTGAATGTTTTGGAGGAGTGGAAGGTAGTTGCATGAGTAGAGTTTTTTAGTCGTCTTCGGTAGATGGATGCCTAGATATGATATGTCAGAATCTGCCCAAGCAAATGGATATTGTACTTGGAGGAGGTTCCTCATGGTAGTGTCTACATTGATGTCTAGTAGGAAGGATTTCGTCGTGTTGATTTTGTAGTATGAGACCGAGCTAAACCAATTTAGCATCTTTTGTACTTCTGCCAGGGAAACAGTCGGGTTGGTGAGGATGAGGATAACATCATCCGCAAACAGGCTAATTTTGTGGTGATTGGGACCAATCTGTAGGCCAGAGATGTTGGAATTAGAGCGGATATGTTCTGCTAAAGGTTCCATAATCATGTTGAATATGAGGGGGGATAGGGGGCATCCTTAGCGGGTGCAGTTTGTGATTGGGAACGGTCGGGATACATGCCTTCTGTGTAAACTTGAGCTTCGGGGTTGGAATATAATGCCATAATGACTCAGAGAATTTGGCCTTGGAACCCAAACTTCCGGAGGACCAACTCGAGGTAGGACCAATGAACTCTATCGAATGCCTTCTATGCATCCAGAGATAGGAGCAGAGAAGGCGTTCCGGTGGATTCAGCATGATGAATAAGGTTAATCATCCTTCTGGTGGCATCTGAGGCTTGTCTGCCTTTTGTGAATCCTGTTTGGTCTTGGTGTATAATAGTGGGAATAATTTTGAGTAGTCTTGTTGCTATAGTTTTGGCGCATAATTTGAGGTCAAGGTTGAGTAAGGAAATGGGGCGGAAGTTTTGGGGGACATTCGACTGTTTCCCTGGTTTCGGTATCGTAATAACCAACGCTTTTAAATATTCTGTCGAGAAGGCAGAAGAGGAGGCAGCATGATTGAATAGGTCAGTAAGATGTGGGATCAACTGTGGGTAAAATTGTTTATAGTATTCCCCTGTTATTCCGTCGGGGCCCGGTGCTTTACCGCTAGGGAGGGAGTCTATAGTTTTTTTGATTTCTTGATCAGTGAACGGGGCATTTAAGGAAGTCAGTTGTTTCTCAGTCAATTTGGGTAAATTTAAATTGTGAAGGAAGTGGTCTATTTCGTCTTGTGTGGGTTGTGGGGTATGGGGGTCCTGTTTCAGGTTGTAGAGGTCTTCATAACATGCACTGAAGGCTTCGGCTATGTCTTGGGGGTTGCTTAAGGGGGTGTTCGTATGGGGGTGAATGAGTTGGGATATTTTGGTTTTGATACGTCTACCTTTTAGTCGTTGGGAGAGTTCCTTGCCAGTTTTGTTAGAGGTAGAGTATGTAGACGCTTTAAATTTCCTGTGAAGGAACTCGTAGGAGTGGAGGAGTAGGGTTCTAAGCTCCTGTCTGAGGGATAGTAGTTGGTTGGCCTGTAGGTCTCGGGGGTCATTTTTGTGCCTGTTTTCTAGGGTCGCTATCTGAGTTGTTAGTTCGTCTATCTGCTGCGTCTTCTTTCTCTTATGATAAGAGCTAAGTTTAATTAACATTCCTCGCATATACGCTTTGTGCGTGCTCCACACCACGGCAGGGTCGGGTACCGAGCCTTTGTTCAAGGAGAAGAATTCAGTAATGTGTTTTGATATTTCTGGGGTGTATGTGTCACTTTGGATAATATAGTTGTTAGCACGCCAGAGAAACGTGTTTTGCTGTAAATTGGTATCTTTTATTGTAATTGAGATGGGGGCATAGTCCAACCATGTCGTGGTGTGGATCTTTGACTCAGATATTTTTTGTAAAATACATTTGTCAGAAAGAAACAGGTCTATTCTCGAATACGAGCGGTGTCTGGATGAAAAAAAAGTGAAGTCATGTTCAGAGCCATGGTGGCATCTCCAGACATCGTATAGGTCCTGGGAGGCGATTAATTTTTTTCAGTGGAGATTTACGGCGTTTTGTCGATGAGATGGAGTCCATCAATACGTCTGGGACCAGGTTGAAGTCGCAACATAGTATTTTGTGGCCTTTTTGGATGGGATTGGCAGAGCGTAGGACTTTGTGGAGGAATCTCATTTGGTGGGAGTTCGGGGCGTAGATATTGATTAAAGTATAGGTCGCTTTATTGCTCGTGCAGGTAAGGATTAGAAAACGACCTTCTGGGTCTGATACTACATCAAGGAGTTGGAAGTCTAAAGTGTTCCGGATCGCTATCATGACTCCTCTTGTTTTAGTGGGGTGCGTGGCATGGTAGATATGTGGATATTGGTGGTTGTTGCATAAGGGTGTATTGGAATAGGTGGGTTTCTTGGATACATAGCACGTCGCTGGGGAGAGCCGCAGCGGTTTTCCACAGTGAGTGACGTTTGGCGGGATGATTTAGCCCATTGGCGTTTAAAGAAAGTATGGTGATTGGCATCTTGCGGTTGTGGGGTTGGTGGGTGTTGTGCACAGCACTTACAGTTAGACGTTGAAGTTTTGATCCGGAGGTACCTGGTAGCGAGATTCAGCCGTTGGGAAGCGGAAGTTCGAGACTTGACTGTAGATTGAAGTGATAGGAGGCTGGTATTGGAGGTTGGTGCTGGAGGATCCTGGGTCAAGGAATTAGTAGTAGATTCGTGGCAGTCTGAGAGTCTGAAAGTAGAATGGACTAGAATGCTGCGAATAGAGCAATGTGTTAGGTTTCAGATAATAAAAAAGGAAAAAAGTCAACGGATTAACATTAACGTGAAGAATATAGTACAACTGGTAGAACTTGGTGAAGTGATCCAGTAGTGGGAAATTCGGTGGAGTTGTTGGAGGTGGTTCTTCTAGTAATAGAAGAAAATCTAGAGGGGGTGTTGAACACCGTGTAGACCTCTATGTGGGGGTACAAAGAGTCAGTAACACCGGAAGGAGAAGGCAGGAGTAGCAGGTTGCCAGAGCTCAGGGGAGCCATAATAAATGTTAGCGGCCAAGTGCAGTAATGATATGTGTATCTTTCAGTTAAAATTGCGATTTTGTAGGTTGCGGGATGTATTGGATCCTCTGTCTGGAGGAGGTGGTTTGGGTAGCTCAGGGATAATCCGCCAGGAGTGGAGGAGTTTCAGGCCCTTTTCTGGATCCCCAATGGCGTGCGTTTGGCCATTGTGCACAATGAGGATGGTTGCGGGGTAACGCCATTTGTATTGCAGCTTATGGTTTTGCAGGCCTTTGGTTATCGGGTTAAGTTGTCGTCGCATTTGGAGGGTGTACTTGGACAGGTCGGGAAAGAGTTGGATGCCAGTGTAGGGAGCAGGTAAGGGTGATTTAGCTCTGAGTCCCATGAGGAGTTTCTCTTTGATGTGATAGAAATGGACCCTCATCAGGACATCTCTGGGGACCGAGGTTGCGAGGTGGGCTGGCTTGGCGATTCTGTGAATCCTGTCTATGATTACATCGCGCGGAGACGCTTCAGGAATCACTATGTGCATCAATTCTTTTGCGTATCGCGGCAGGTCCGCGGGGAGTATGGTCTCAGGGACGCCTCTCAGCTTTATGTTGTTCCTGCGGGACCTGTCTTCTAAGTCGGCCAGCTTGGCCCGCATCCATGCCTGTTCTTCTTTAACTGTGTCATAAGCGTCAATGACTTCATTAACTGTGGATGTGCATGCATGTATCCCTCTCTCAGTGTTAGTCACCCTATCATCCAGTAGATGAATATCAGAGGTGATTCTGTGGAACATGGATGAGAGGTCAGTCATGAGGGAAGTCTGGAGGGAGAGCAGCATGTCCTTCAGTGTGGTGTCCATGACTGGCTGGCCTGAGGTAGGGAAGGAGGCCATAGAGGAGTGCAGGGCCTGGTCTAGGGAGAAGGGAATAGGAGCCTGGGCCTCAATTTTCTGGCGCTGTGACCGGTGCGGTGGCGTGTCTAGCCGCATCTTAGCTTTGGCTGGGCTGCTAGGGAGGGGGTCACCCTTCAGTGCCTGGGATGGGTCAGCTACAGTACCTGGATCTGTGCATTAGTCCGTGGCGGCATCCGGGAGGTCCGTGTAAGGCTCTCGGGGCGCGGCCTGGTCGACGCCATATTGGATATCCCATCCCGCCGGCTTGTAGGCAAATTCTGTCAGTTTCTGAGGCTTGTGGTCGGTAAATCGTTTTCTGGATGACTGCATCTTCGTCTCCTGGATGTGTGGAGCGAGGATGGATGTGGATGGCGTTGTAGGTGCGGCCGATTGCGCTGGATTGTGTCCCCTGGCTGGCGAGCTATGAGCTTAGGCGTCCATCTTCCTCTCTGGCCGGCCACGCCCCCCCCCCCCCATTTTCCATTTTTTGACACCCCCTATAGGCTGCCTAAATTCTCCCCATCCCTATTCCCGGCACAACTGTGGTCAGGTAAGGCACTTACTACACACCCTTTGGAAATGCCCCAGCCTAACAACAAGTTTTTGGAGACAGGTTTTTTGATCTATATCCTCAATAATGGGGATTCTTCCTCCCCCACACCCAGATTTAGCACTTTTCAGCATCGGTATAGATACATACCCACACCCCTTTCACCCCGTGATCACCCATGTACTGTTAGCAGCCCGCTTGACTGTGCTTAGAAAATCCAGTGTCTCCTCTAACATCTCGGATGCAACCACAATAGTTCAACAAAACTACCCCTTTGAGCCCCTTTTAGTGATTAACTCCCTCACATGTGCAACATTTGATCAGGCTTGGTCCATATGGACAGATAGAGGCAAGTAGGTCTTGAGAAAGGTATGGCCACATGGCCAAAAGGAAGCAAGTTGCTATATCCGTTACATTGTTCTTTTATTATACTTGTTCTTGACAATATGTATCCTGCTGTATTTACTAACTGAACATTTGTCAGGTCATGCTTAATGTTAACCAATTCCTGCATTTTCATATAACTATGTAGCACACACTGCTGATTCATATTATCTATTATCTTAGATTGTAAGCTTTAATGAGCAGGGCCCTCTGATTCCTACTGTATTAAACTGTATTGTAGTTGTACTGTCTGCCCTAATGTTTAAAAGTGATGCGTAAACTGTTGGCGCTATATAAACCCTGTCTAATAATAACAAGGTCTTGAGAAAGGTATGGCCACATGGCCAAAAGGAAGCAAGTTGCTATATCCGTTACATTGTTCTTTTATTATACTTGTTCTTGACAATATGTATCCTGCTGTATTTACTAACTGAACATTTGTCAGGTCATGCTTAATGTTAACCAATTCCTGCATTTTCATATAACTATGTAGCACACACTGCTGATTCATATTATCTATTATCTTAGATTGTAAGCTCTAATGAGCAGGGCCCTCTGATTCCTACTGTATTAAACTGTATTGTAATTGTACTGTCTGCCCTAATGTTTAAAAGTGATGCGTAAACTGTTGGCGCTATATAAACCCTGTCTAATTATAACAAGGACAACCATCTTTACAACATGTACCAGTCCCTGTTTGTATACCTTTCAAACCTAATAAGAAAAAAAAAAAATCACAAACCTGAATAAGGGTTTGTCAGCACCACCAAGAAACAGTGGAATTAGAAGCTGGTTTCCTTTTACTGGGACCATGAGGAATGACAAATAGAGTTAGTCTTTCGAATATGAGCAGTGACTGCGAGGTAATCGCACACAGCATGAACTACATCCAGACAATAAAAAGAGATCTTCTTCTGACGAGCTGGGGCCTGACAGAGGGATGGAAGAATGTTTTCCTGGTTGAGATGAAAGGTAAAAACTACCTTAAGAAGGAAGTTCTGCATCTCCTTATCTGTGTGTAAGCACATAAATTAAAAACCGAGGTGATTGCAACCTTGTGAGTGAGATTGAAAAAGGGTCCTAAACAGTTCCAATGGTGCTTTTCGAAGTGTGGAGAGAATCAAATTGAGATTTCACTGAGTCACAGGCGACCACACAGCCGGAAAGAAAGACACCCTTTACAATGGTCTTAATCAAAGAATGAGATGCCAGCAGTATCTGAAACAAGATATCCAAAAGCAGAGACCTCACACTTGATGGTGCTAAGCACCAAATAACAATTCAGGCACATTTGCAAAAGGCAGCCAGTGACCATGAAGTTGGCAAACCGATCTTGGAGGATCCAGACAATCTGGAAAAGTCTAGAGAGCATCCACCAGGAGTCTGATAAGGTCAGATAACAATATCGACCTGGGCCAGTTCACAGCTATGAGGAACACTGGAATGCCTTCTATCGTGATCCTATGAGGCAGACGAAGGAGGAGTTTCAAGAGAAGAAAATGTAGATCAGGCTGTATTGATTTCACAGAGCCACCAAAGCATCCCTGTATCTGAGGACAAGCCTATACATTTTATTGTTGAACCTGGAGGCAGGGAGGTCTACACCCAGCTTCCTAACCTGTAACACAGGTTCTGGAAGACCTTCAGGTGTAGGGACCATTCTCCTGGGTCTAGGCGCTGCCAGATGAGGAAGCCTGCCTGTCAATTGTTGACGCCTGGGATGTAAACACTGGACAAGCCTGGAACATGAAGTTCTGTCCAGGACATGGTGAGTCTTCTGGTTCCTCTCTGATGGTTGATGTCTGACTGAATTCTGATTGAATGAAACTCCAGTCAGGATGTCCAGGATTGTAAGGAAAACCAAATCTGAAGTTCCAAAATATTCCTTAGGAGATAGGATTCTTCTGACTTCCACGTCCTCTGCATTGACAAGGTGTCTAGGACACAGTTGCAAGGGTATTTTTAGAGAGTGGAAGAAATGACTTCCCCAACTCTATAACAGAATTCTTGAGTCACCAATTATGAGACAAACTGGTTTTCGGTGTCAGGAGAATTGGTCTGTCCAAAGACTGGACTGACTTGTCCCACAAGGACAGGAAGTTGAGTTGTAGGGGTCTAGAGTGGAATCAAACAAATAGGACTGCTTTGATGAAGGATATCATCAGCCTGCAGAAATTAGTAGTCAGATGACTTCTGGACCAAAGAGTCCGAGTCTGGGAGTGGAGAGTTTGAAGCTTCTCCTAAGGAGGAAAAGTTCCTGCTTGAGCTTTGTCTAGGATTGGACCAATTGAATGAGTCGGTTCCAGTACTGACTTCTAAAAGTTCAGGATCCAGCTGAACCACTGCAAGGTCTGGACGATTCATGCTATATTGTGCACCAGAACCTCTGATCACTTTATATTCTTTCCTCGGTAAGAAATTGTCTAGGTATCTCACAATGGCAATGCCCTGGGAGCGCAGGATGGTTAGTACAGGAGCCAATACCCTGGTGCAGATAATAGGCCAAATGGCAAGGCCACAAACTGGAAGTGCAATGATCCTATTGCAAAGTGAGGGAATCACAGATGTGCCAAATAAATAGGGAGATGAAGGTCTCCCTGATAAAGAGTGGCTGTGTCAGACCTGGTAGATTCCATGTAGAATTGCTGGGCCATAATGTAGACAATTAGGGCTTTAAGTTTCCAGATGAGGCATATGCCCCCTATTGGAATGGGAACTATAAACTGGTTGGAGTAGAACCAGTGGAACTGTTCTGCCTCAGGAACAGGGGCAATGATGCCCTCCACCACAAAAGCCTGCTAGAGCTGCATAGAGATCTGCTAATCTGTGCAGTGACACAGGTGGGGTGGAAGTAATGAACATAAAAGGGGGCTGGGAACTAAATTCTAGCTTGCAGCCCCTGGAAACTAATTTCCACCCAAGCATCTGAAATACTTGCCGCAAGTGTCCGCAAAGGCTAACAGACATCCCCCCAATTTGAAAGTGGAGGTGCCCCCTTACACTAAAGAACATACATCTGAAGGTTTAGGAGTGGACTGGGAGCTGAACTTAAATTTGACTTTGGAGATTGGGCATCGGGTATAACAAAAAGGACTCCTTATGGCCTCCAATGTGGAATGAGCCTTCTGGAGGCTTTTTCTGCTGGGGAAGAGGAGTATGCTTACCCTGATTAACATCCTTGATGAGGGTATCGAGGGCAGACCTAAAGAGATGTTATCCCTAGAAATGCATGCAATGCAAGCTCTTTTTGCATGTGGGTTCTACAGCACAATGCTTCAGCCAAAGAGCCCTCGTCATGTTTAATGAGAGGCGGATCAGAGAAATAAGTTGACAGGCTTCTAACAACCTGTTCACACTGTAGTGCAAGGCTGCAGGTATGAGCTCCAGATACTCTGATCAGGATTGACTGCCATGGTGATCAGATTTCTTCTAATGGCCTTATCCTAATCATCTAGGGTTTAACAAACTAATGTCACAGTCAGGACAGAATACAAAGCATGGCCTTGTCAGATAAGATTTCTGCTAAAAAAAAATCAAGAAATTAAATAGAGATCTGGAGGATTTTCAAATGGATAGAGTATACACTTAGGCGATGGACAGACGTAGGATGAGACAGGTACCTATGGCAGGTTACCGGAATTCATTACCTAGCCATGTGCGCCCCCTAAGAAAATCTCTGACCAGCAATAGGAACCCCAAGAGCCAACGTCCCAAACTCCCTCTGAAAGGCGATCCACTTCTAGCCACACATAGAGCCAGCAATAAAGGTGACACTCTTTCCAATGGTTCAGACAGTATAGCTACAGCTGAGAACACCAGGCGGATATAGTTTTGACGTTCCCCACCTATGCCCAGGAGGTTAATACACCAGGACCACCCTGTCCCACTGCATCCACTAACAATACCATCATTACTCTCTTGTCCCACTCCATACAAACCAGCTCCCAGTACTCATTAGAATCTTGTCACGCTTCTCCTGACTTATCTGCTGATTGCTCACAAGCCATCACAGGAACATTAGCTTCTATAGATGGCCCTTCGAGTGACAGCATGCCAGCCCTGTTGGATGATTTTTTAGTTTGCACCCCACCTCTCTGCCCAGTGAAGACCGCAAAAAGAAAAGAAAAAGAAGAGGCAGACGAGGTGGGAGGCGTAAACAAAAAGCACCACAGGGAACTACCTCAGATACCAAAAAAATATTGAATTTATCATCCCACATTTTATCCATGGAGGAAACCTCTATCCTTAAAAAAGGTTTGAATTTTGCTCCGTCTAGTTCTCCCAATCCCTTTATGCTCTTCAGAGATTTAAATAGTTTTACTCGTAAATTAATGCTAAAACGATTCTTTTCTCCTCTTCTAAAGATACCCCTGCACCTCCTTCTCCCACTACCTGTTCTGCAGTGTGGAATGGAGGAGGATATTAAAATCCTTGAGATCCTTGAAGAACTTCAGGTGGAACAAATATGTGAGGAATATCCCCCCTACATACCCATGTCATATGCCCCGATTGCACATACAACTTTCAAACCACCTTCTACTTTTTATCTTTCACATACAAAAGGTTCTTTTATAGATGCATTTTATCATGTAACTTTTGCTGAGCTATGTCATTTGTGTGATTTTACCAAGCCTAATAGGTTTAAACATCATAACCTCAACCCCAGAGAGAGATTGGCCTCCGAAGCTTTAGCTAGCAATCATGACCTTATTGTGAAACAGGCAGATAAGGGAGGAGGAGTAGTTATTCAAAATAGATCTGGCTACATTAAAGAGGCTGAAAGATTGTTGTCAGCCACCAAAACTTATATCAGACTTCCTAAGCACCCTTTGGATACTTTCAAGTCCGAATTAAAATCCCTAGTAGACCAGGCATATAGAGATAAGGTCATCAGTTCAGGAGAATATCAATTCTTGTATAGGGAACTTTATAAACATCCATATTTCTATCACCTGCCAAAGGTGGACAAGGATCCCATTTGTCCACTGGGGAGGCCAATCATTGTGGCTATGGATAGAATTATGAGCGGTCTGTCCCAGTATGTAGATTGCTTTTTGCAAACTATAGTTCAGTCTCTACCATCTTATGTCCGCGATTCCTCCTATTTGTTGGATTCCCTGTCCCACTACACATGGGAGAGCTCCTACACTTGGCTCTCTCTCGATATGACTTCTTTGTACGCATCAATCCCGCATGAAGTTGGACTCACGGCATAAGGGCATTTTTTAGCACAGGAACCTAACCTACTGTACATTATCTACAGGCCCAATTCATCTTGGATTGTACGCAATTCTGCTTTGAACACAACTACTTTAAGCATCTTGGGGGTTACTATCTCCTGGTGCATGGCACTGCCAGGGGTGCTTCCTTTGCACTTTATAATGCCATTCTCACCATGGGTTGGTGGGAGGAGTCATGCATCTGGAGAAGTAACCCCTTTGCATCTCAGATTGTCTTCTATGGAAGATATATCAATGATGGAATCGTTATATGGGATGGTCCTCCCTCTTCCATTTCCCCTTTTGTCCAGTACTGTAACAGCAGTAAAATGGGCATCTCGTTTACTCATATACATGACACTCAATCTCTTGTGTTTTTGGACCTCAAATTATCCCATGCGGAGGGCCGTATTGTGTCTACGACACATTTCAAGCCCTCAGCGGAAAATTCGTATCTCCATTTTGTGAGCTGTCACCAGCCTAAATGGAAGCAGAATATCCCAAAGGGCCAATTTTGTAGATTGAGAAAAAACTGCACACTGAACAGTGACTACAAGGCACAAGGGCAACTTTTAAAAAATACATTTATGGACAAGGGATATGGTTCATAAAGCCTTTTTGGAGTGCCAAGCCCCCATCACCAATCAGGATAACTTCTGTTATTAAGTCAGAGGTCAAGTTCATTACCCAGTATCATAATCAACACAAAAAGATGGAACACATCATTAGACGCCACTGGGGTATTCTTTTACAGGACCCGAAGTTAGCTCCAGTTTTGCCTGAGAGACCAAGGGTCATCTATTGCAAAGCTAGAAGTGTGAAAAAAAAATATGGTAGCCCCAAGTAGGATTCCTCACTGTACTACTTCAGCCGCAACATTAACCACCTTTTGCAATCTGACGGGTATCTGACGGGTATGTTTCAGTGTAAAAAAATCAGATGTAAATACCGCCAGAAGAGTTTTAAAGATAATTCTGGTAAAAGCTATCATATCAAGCAATTCTACAGTTGCTCAACAGAATTTGTTATATATTGTTTGACTTGCCCCTGTGGCCTCCTATATGTAGGCCGCACTATTCGGACAACAAGGGCCCGATTCAGGCAACATCGGAGACTTATTGAAAAGGGAGCAGATGAACATAGCATCCCTAGGCACTTCCTTCACATCCATAATAAATCCACTGAAGGGTTAAAAGTTTGGGTGTTGGAATCTATCCCTCCTTGTGACTCCCAGGATGAAAAGTTCCAGAGGTTATGCTGTAGGGAAACCTACTGGATCTTTACCTTGAATTCTCTGGCACCTGGGGGGTTTGAACGAGGAGTCAACACAATTCTATGATACCTATACCTACAGTATACACACACAACTGACAGTATATCTCCCTTCTCTCTTTTTTTGTTACCACCCCCCTTCTATCCATTACTGCACTCCCTTCTATCCATTACCACCCCCATCTTTTTTTATATCACCCCCTGCTCATAGTCTGTGTGTATATATCCATTGCCCTTTAGATATGCTGATAGGAATTACCTGGTGTGTATCTCGATAAATTTATAATTTGTATTTTTTACTGTAATTAATTATGTAGTGATCATAATGGGTTATTTTACTTGAAGTCACCTTTTATATAGTTATTATTTGATTTTTTACCATTTATTTTAAAATACTATCATAGATGTGTTACTATACAGCCGTTCATTCGGATCAGATTACATTTTTTATAATTTTTAAGGATTTTTTATAGTCATACCCATTTTCCTTTATTCTATTTAATATACTTTTTAGCTCATTGCCTGCTGTGCTATAGGTACACTTGTGCCATGCTATGACAGCTATACATGTTGGAGATTTGATTACAGCTAAAAAAGTTGGCCAGTATAGCCCTGTTGATTGGACGAATGGCCACGCCCAGTCTCTGTACCGATTAGGTGTTTTTTGTTTTATTCTGTTTTGACAGTATCAATTGTTCCCTCTAGAGGGGGACAGGTTTGCCTGAAGGAGGCGGCGCCTCGGAAACACGTTGCGGCCCGCCCCTGTCCTGATTTGGTCTCTTGCTAGCTCTGTGGGAGCAGGTGTGAGAGCTGGAGACGCTGCTTGTTATACACCTCCATATAGCTGGTCTGAGCTTATCCCCACAGTGATCTTCTCATCCCTTGCAGCTTGCAAAGTACTTATGTAAGTATCTGAATAAAGTGTTACTTGCTTTTACTATAACACTGACCCAGGCGCCCTCTTTCTGCTGTTTTTGTTTGTCAGAGAAAGCAGAGTTCTCCACTTCAGCCCTGGAAGATCTTACTCCCTTTCTGACCAGAGCACCTTTTGCAATTCGGCACTCCGTCGCTTTAATTGCGCGGTCGTGTGACGTTGCACCCAAACAAAATTGATGTCCTTTTTTTCCCACAAATAGAGCTTTCTTTTGGTGGTATTTGATCACCTCTGCGGTTTTTATTTTTTGCGCTATAAACAAAAAAAGAGCAACAATTTTGAAAAAAACGCATTATTTTTAACTTTTTGCTATAATAAATATCCCCCAAAAATATATTAAAAAAAATATTTTTTCCTCAGTTTAGGCCGATACGTATTCTTCTACAACTTTTTGGTAAAAAAAAACAAAACAAAAAAAAAACGCAATAAGCGTATATTGATTGGTTTGCACAAAAGTTATAGCGTCTACAATATAGGGGATAGTTTTATGGCATTTTTATTATTATTTTTTTTTTTTACTAGTAATGGCGGCGATCTGCGATTTTTATCGGGACTGCGACATTATGGCGGACACGTCGGACAATTGGCATTAATACAGCGATCAGTGCAATAAAAATGCATTGATTACTGTAAAAATGTCACTGGCAGTGAAGGGGTTAACCACTAGGGGGCGTTGAAGGGGTTAAGTGTGTCCTAGTGTGTGTTCTAACTGAAGGGGGGAGTGGACAGTGTAGGGGAAGAGATAGATCGCTGTTCGTACTCTGTATGAACAGACGATCTGTCACTTCTCCCCTCAGAGAAGCGGGATTTGTGTTTACACACACAGATCCCGGTTCTCCGTGTGCTTTGTGATTGCGACCGTCAGGCACATGCATCGGCTCCGTGGGCGAGCAGAGGGCGCGTGCACCTCTAGTGGACAAAATAGGAAGCGACGTAACATGATGGTGATTCGCGCAGCCGAGCCATGTTGCCGCAGTATAACTGCGGTGGCTGGTCGGCAAGCGGTTAAAGGTCCTTAAAGACAGGTGCATTCTTCACTGGGATGGTCAACGCTTTGGTTAAAAGATAGTGCCAGATCCACAACGGGAACAGTCCATTTTAAACAAGCTTTCCCCAAACGGGTACACTTGGGTGGAACAAACAACTTGTCAGAGTTCTCCCAGTCTTCACACAGGAAGACTGCATACATCTGGTGTTCTCAAAAGATCTTAGCAGTCATAGCAGACCTAAAGGAGCCTAGACCGTTTTTAGGGTGGAACATGCAACATGTTCCCATTCCTGCAGCCGCTCGGGGAACCGAGCACCTGGTGTGACAGCAATACGGGGAGAAGTTCCCTGGACCAGCTGTCACTTTTTAAAAAGAGTGCCACTGTGCGGGCCTCAGCCCACACGGCCATGTCATTCATTCACAGAGTTCTGTGAATGAATGAACTACAAGTAATGAGATCCTTGCCGCTGTCAGCTTGTAGTTCTCAATGAACCGCCACGGTACTGTTGAGCGCTTTGGTAGTTCATTGATTCTTCCTGTCAGTGTGAAACTGCCTGCTCATACGATGTACAGGCAGACAGCTTACACTGACAGTCTGCAGAAGCCCTGCATGGCACCAGCGATCTGCTGATCACTGGTGCAATGCTTTCTCCTATTTTTTTTAAACAGTGAACTTATCCTTTAACCACTAACTCCCGGAAAGGATTTACCAGGTTCCTGACCAAGTCCTTTTTTGCGATACGGCACTGCGTCACTTTAACTGACAATTGCGCAGTCGTGTGATGTTGTAACCTAACAAAATTGACGTCCTTTTTTTCCCACAAATAGAACTTGCTTTTGGTGGTATTTGATCACCTCTGCGGTTTTTATTTTTTGCGCTATAAACAAAAAAAGAGCGAACATTTTGAAAAAAAAAAGCAATATTTTTTACTTTTTGCTATAATAAATATCCCCAAAAATATATAAAAAAAAACATTTCTTCCTCAGTTTAAGCTGATATGTATTCTTCTACATATTTTTGGTAAAAAAAAAAAAAAAAAAATCGTAATAAGCGATTGGTTTGCGCAAATGGTATTGTGTCTACAAAATAGGTGATAGATTTATGGCATTTTTAGTATTCATTTTAGCGATTTTTATCAGGACTGCGACGTTGCAGTGGACAGATCGGACACTTTTGCCACTATTTTGGGACCATTGGCATTTATACAGCGATCAGTGCTATAAAAATGCACTGATTACTGTGTAAATGTCACTGGCGGGGAAGGGGTTAAACACTAGGCGGTTATCAAGAGGTTAAGTGTGTTCCCTGGGCGTGTTCTAACTGTAGGGGGGATGGGCTCACTAGAACATGACAGAGATCACTGCGAGCAGTAGATCCCTGTCATGTTGCTAGGGAGAACAGGGAAATGCCTTGTTTACATAGGCATCTCCCCGTTCTGCCTCTTCCTGCCACGATCGCGGGCCACCAGCGGACATCGAGTCAGCAGGACCCGCGGCACGCGCCCGCTAGCCGCCAATGACGCAGCGACGTACGGGTACGTGTTTTTGCGAACACGTGCCACTTTTTCAACGTATATCGGCGTGAGCCGGTCGGCAAGTGGTTAAAACACTCTTCATGGAGTTTACATGTTCTCCATGTGCCTGTATAGATTTCCCCCCACACTCCAATGACATGCCGATAGGTTAATTAGCTCCTATCTAAACTGGCCCTAGTATGTATAGGTATGTTAGGGGCCATAGAATGTAAGCTATTCGAGGGCAGGGACGAATGTGAATGTAAAATGCTGTGTAAAATTGTTGGCACAATATATTTACCTGTAATAATAATAATACGAAAATACATTTGCAATTGATTTATTCTCCAAAGCATCTGCTTGTTAGTGTTAGTGCAAATAAAAAAGTACATGTAATATGGACAGTACTTTGTCAGTTGTTTTTGTCCCAAACATCTGCAATTTCCTGTGTTCAGCCTTGCCCATAATAACACTAGAATCAAAGAAAACTGTCAATGCAGAGTTACATAATTTTACCAAATCATAAAAGCCAATAGATTTATGAAGAGTTGTAAACTACAAGTATATTGATGTCTAAAGGAAATGAGCACATATTATGATCTTCCATCACAATTTCTGAAATGTAGTTGTAAAATTAACCGCTTGCCAAACACCGCAAGAACATTTACATTGGCAGAATGTCACGGACAGGCAGATGGGTGTACAGGTACGTCCCTTTAAATTTGCCGCCGTGCGACCCTGCCGCGAGCTCCGTGAGTGTGATCGCGGGTCCCGCAGACTCTATGTCTGCGGGGATACCCGCGATCGTCTCACGGAGAGGAACAACGGGGAAATGCTGATGTAAACAAGCATTTCCCCGATCAGCCTAGTGACAGGACACTGATCACCGCTCCTTGTAATCAGGAGCGGTGATCAGTGTCGTGTCACACATAGCCCATCCCCCCCCCAAAGTTAGAATCACTCCCTAGGACACACTTAACCTCTGCAGCGCCCCCTCCTGGTTAACCCCTTCACTGCCAGTCAAATTTACACAGTAATCAATGCATTTTTAATCGCACTGATCGCTGTATAAATGTGAATGGTTCCCAAAATAGCGCCAAAAGTGTCCGATCTGTCCGCCATAATGTTGCAGTCACAATAAAAATCGCAGATCGCCGCCATTACTAGTAAAAAAAATATATATATTAATAAAAATGCCATAAAACTCCCCTATTTGGTAGACGCTATAACTTTTGCGCAAACCAATCAATAAATGCTTATTGCGATTTTTTTTACCAAAAATATGTAGAAGAATACATATTGGCCTAAACTGAGGGAAAAAATGTTTTTTTATATATATTTTTTGGGGATATTTATTATAGCAAAAAGTAAAAAATAATGCGTTTTTTTTTTTTTAAATTGTCGCTTTTTTTTGTTTATAGCGCAAAAAACAAAAAACGCAGAGATGATCAAATACCACCAAAAGAAAGCACTATTTGTGGGGAAAAAAGGACGTCAATTTTGTTTGGGAGCCACGTCGCACGACCGCGCAGTTGTCAGTTAAAGCGACGCATTGCCGAATCGCAAAAAGTGCTCTGGTCTTTGGCCAGCCAAATGGTCCGGGGCTTAAGTGGTTAAGATCTTACTTTTAAGCTCTTTTTATAACCCCCTCTTACATTGGAATAGAGGCTGCGGGGAAGGAGATGCTGGAGCACTTACCATAATGTGCAAATATGCACACCAAACTTGCTAATTATGGTAAACTTACCGCTTAGTTATCCACAGCCATCATAGCTCTTCAAGAGAGCAAAGATCAGTAGCTTAGACAGTAGGACAAGTATTTAAAGTATATACCAGGGTTCTCCAAACTTTTTTCAAAGAGGGCCAGATTTGATGAAGTGAACATGCTTGAGGGCCTACCTTTTCCCTGACATTCTTTAAACCATTAAAATTCAAGCTAAGTGTGTTTGTCCGAGCACTAATACACTGCCCAACAAGAATTCTCTTGCCTTTGTGGCTGTGTGTGGTGA
The DNA here is from genome assembly GCF_042186555.1 of Aquarana catesbeiana. Lineage (NCBI taxonomy): Eukaryota > Metazoa > Chordata > Amphibia > Anura > Ranidae > Aquarana > Aquarana catesbeiana. The sequence continues at coordinate 77,035,877 of NC_133327.1, read as the reverse complement.
AGAGATGAGCTTGGCGTGTTATTTGGATATACCGTATTTATCAGCTTAAAATACGCACCTTAACTTTAAAAAGGAAGTTTTAGGAAGAAATCTTACATTTTAAATAAAGAACTGTGAAGCAAAATAAGGGTCAGTGACCATCAATGCAGCCTAATCAGTGCCCATCTGCAGCCTCACAAGTGCCATGAATGCACCACCCACCGTATTGCCATGAATGCAGCACCCACCGTATTACCATGAATGCAGCACCCACTCCATTGGCATAAATGCAGCACCCACTCCATTGCTATGAATGCAGCACCCACCGTATTGCCATGAAAGCAGCACCCACCGTATTGCCATGAATGCAGCACTCACCGTATTGCCATGAATGCAGCACTCACCGTATTGCCATGAATGCAGCACTCACCGTATTGCCATGAATGCAGCACTCACCGTATTGCCATGAATGCAGCTCTCACCGTATTGCCATGAATGCAGCACCCACCGTATTGCCATGAATGCAGCACCCACATTGACATGAATACAGACTCACCATTGCCGTCAGTGCATCCTTATTCATGTCCATCTGCAGCCTTGAGGAGACAGGGAGGAGGCGGGACAAGTGCCAACAGACATACAGGAGAAACTCCTGTTTTCTTGGCGGCCTCTTTAATTGAAAGTCCCGCCTCCTGTGATGGACAGAACAGTTGTCCAATGGCAGCGCAGGAGATGGGACTTCCTTTTACACAGGACGCAGTGTAAACAGGAAATACTCCTGTATCCTGTACAACACTCATCCCGTCCCCTCCAAGGCGCTCGGGAATTCGCTGGGGGCCACAAAAGATATACATGTCAAAATTACCAGGCGGGCCGTCCGAAACCAAAACGCGGGCTGCGATTGGCCCGCGGGCCGGACTTTGGACATGCCTGGTATATACAGTTGTAAGAAAAAGTATGTGAATGCCTTGGAATTAACTGGCTTTCTGCAGTAATTTGCCATAAAATTTGATCTGATCTCCAACTAAGTCACAACAACAAACACAACGGGGTTTATTTACTAAAACTGGAGAGTGCAAAATCAGGCTCACTTCAATATAGAAACCAATCAGCTTCTAACCTCAGTTTGTTCAATTAGCTTCCCAGGTTTTCTTGCCAAAGCTTAATTGAACAAGCTGAGGTTAGAAGCTGATTGGTTTCTATGCAGAAGTGAGCCTGATTTTGCACTCTCCAGCTTTAGTAAATAAACCCCACTGTGCTTAACCACTTGCTTACTGGGCACTTAAACCTCCTTCCTGCCCAGACCAATTTTCAGATTTCAGCGCTGTCACTATTTGAATGACAATAGCACGGTTATGCAAGAGTGTACCCAAATGAAATTTTTATAATTTTTTTTTCACACAGATAGAGCTTTCTTTTGGTGGTATTTAGTTGCTGCTGTTTTTTTTATTTTTTGTTAAATAAAACAAAAAAGTACCGAAAATTTTGAAAAAAAAACAAAACAGGTAATTTTTCTCCTTCACTGATGGGCACTGATAGGCGGCACAGATAAGGCGGCACTAATGGACACTGAGAGGTGGCACTGATGTTTACTGATGGGTGGCACTGATGGGTGACACTGATAGGCAGCACTGATCTGTGGCACTGATTATGAGACACTGATGGGCATTGATTGGCAGCACTAGTGGTCATTGATGGGTGGCACTGTGGGCACTGGCAGCTGACACTGGTGGGCACAGAAAATGCAGCAGCGGCTTTCTGTGTGAGGGACTGATGTCCCTCTGACAGAAGCTGGTGATCTGCTTTTTCTTCCCCTCACGATGACAGCGCGAGGAAAAAAAAAATACCGATTACCAAGTTTCTGTTTACATCACGTCATCAGCCGTCATTGGCTGACAGCTGATCACGTGGTAAGGGTCCGGAATCGACCCCTTACTCGGATCTGTGATCAGCCGAGTCTCTACAGACTCGGCTGATCACAGAACGCACCGCACACGACCCGCAGGGACGCCCAAACAGCGCTTGCTCTGGAGGACGTCCATGGACACCCTCCCGGCAATTAAGGCCCACGCTGTAGCCATCTTTCGGCTATAGCACGGGCGGCAAGTAGTTAAGCTGATAACACACAAACAATTTAATTTCTCATGTCTTTATTGAACACACCCATTAAACAATCACAGTGATGGAGAAAAAAGTAAGTGAACCCTTGGCATTAATAGCTGGTCAAACCTCCTTTAGCAGCAATGACTTCAAGCAAGCTCTTTCTGTAGATCTGGATCAGACCTGCACAACATTTGGGAGGGATTTTGGACCATTGTTCTTTACAAAACTGCTTCAGTTCAGACACATTGTAAGATGTCTGGTGTGAATGGCTCTCCTGAGGTCACTGCATAGTATCTCTATGGAGGTTAAAGAGGAGGTCCAGCCTGGGTGAAAAAAAAAATTAAAAGTCAACAGCTACAAATACTGTAGCTGCTAACTTTTAATATTAGGGCACCTACATGTCCAGGGAGCCCACAATGTCGGCACCCCAGCCGATCCGAAGATGGACTCCCGGTGCTGCTGCCGCCGCCATTCCTGCTAAAGGGAACCCGGCAGTGAACTGCTGGTTCCCTACTGCGTATGTGCGAAGCACATTGCACTTTCTGATTGGCCCGGCAGTGGGGGAAGAAGGAGGGGGGGCCGAACTTCCAGGAGACCGGGCCGCGGTCCCATCTCCGGAAGTGGGGAAGGGGACCCCCCCAAAAGGTGCCAAATGTGGCACTGGAGGGGGGGTGGAAGTGTATAAGCAGAAGTTCCACTTTTGGGTGGAACTCTGCTTTAAGGTCTGGGCTCTGACTGGGCCACTCCAAAAGGCACATTTCCATTTTCTGAAGCCAGTTTGTGGTGGATTTACTTCGATGTTTAGGGTCAATGTCCTGCTGCATCACCCAACTTCTACTAAACTTCAGTTGGCAGGCAGCCACCCTAACATTACCCTGTAGAATATTTTGGTAAACTTGGGAATTAATTTTCCCCTTGATGATAGCAGGTAGTCCAGGCCCCGAGGCAGTGAAGCAAGACCAAATCATGATGTTCCCTGCACCATACTTCACCATTGATGTTTTTCTGTTGGTAAGCTGTGTCCTTTTTGCACCACACATAGTGCTTAATAATCTTCCTAAACAATTCAACTTTTCATCATTCCACAAAACATTTTACCAGAACTGTTGCAGTTTGCCAAGGTGTTCTTTGGCAAACTTCAGGTGTGCAGCAATGTTTTTTGTTTTTTTTTGGGAGCACTGGCTACCTCCATGGTGTTCTGCCATGGACACCCTGCCTGTTCAAAGACTTATATATGGTAGACTCATGAACAGGAATGTTTATCAGTTCCAGTCATGTCTTCAAGCCTTTAGCTGGTACTTGTGGGTTCTTCTTTACTTCATTGAAGATTCTGCATTGTGCCTTGGGAGTCATCTTGGCTGGGCGCCCATTTCTAGAAAGAGTAGTCACGATACTAAACTGTCTCAATTTGTCTAACTGTCAATTGATGGATGCCTAAACACTTTGAGATTGCTTTGTATCCCTTTCCAGCCTTTTGCAGATCAACTACTGTTGATTAAATGTCTTCAGAGAGCTCCTTTTTGCGAGGAATGGTTCACATCAGCTAATGCTTCTTATGAATGGCAATCTTAAAATGTTTAAGTGTCTTTTATCAATGAAAGTAGCTTAAAACTATACCTCCAACCTCATCTCATTATTTGGATTGCAGGTGTCCAAACTACTGATTCCAATTAGCTTTCATTGAAGTCATTAGATTGCAGGCAGCTCCCAGATCATCCTCTCCTCTCCATGTCTGTCTGCAGATTAGACTTAACTAGACTTATGCTGGCCATACACTATACAGAAAATCGGCCGAACCCATTTTCGAAAAACGAACGTTCGACCGTGACCGCAAACGATCGTGCCATCGTATAATGACCGATAAATTGTTCAGTGGACATGAATAAATAATTTTTTGTTCGTTTTTTTACATATACCTAGTGCACACAGTTCGGACGGGAAACACATTAACCTTGCAATTTATCGTACGTTCGGCAGAAATTTTCCAAACTTCCCGTTCGTTTTTTTCCCACAAAAACGTCACAAACGATTATCGATTTGTGCCCATTAACTTGCCGAAAAACGAACGAAGTGTCTATACGAACGATTTTTGGTATAGTGTATGGCCAGCATTAGATTAGACTAGAACACCCTATTCAACTCAGGAATCATTCATCCAGGGGTTTTTTTGTGTCTACAGCTTCCAAAGTGGCAGATCCCTTGGGAGATAGGAGCGCCTACCTGAAGGGTTTCAACACCATGTTGCTGCAGAATGCCCTGAGCAGGACTAGATGATGGAGTCCTTCAGACAAAAAGCATAAAACACATCAGACTCATCTACACTATCATCTCTGTCTGGGGCTCCAGGCCCCGAAAAAGGCAATGGAAACTAAAATGAGAGTCTTCTCCAAGATCCTCTAATTTTAACAGGCATTACAAAAGAATTGCACTTCTACTTTCAAACTATGCAAGTGTCCAAACACTTTTATATTTTACAGTAAATTTGTATTGTTTTCATGCGCACTGAAATTAATTTAATTGAGTTTTTTCAACTGAAAATATAGATCTGATAAACAGTTGTGCCAACATTGTGCAACATTAAAAATTGCAAAGCAGGCAACAGAGCCTGCATATTAAATGTGCAAATATTGCTGTATGTATATAATTACAAACCATATACTAAAACTACATTTTTAAAAACATTTAATTTATATTGATTGCAATATATATGACAAGCTACTCTCTTTTACACATATCTGAAAAGGTAAAAATGAATAACATTAATTAGCTTATTACAATGGCACCTGAAAGTTGGAGATATATTAGGCAACAAATGAACCTGTCCCTGAAGTTGATGTGTTGAAAGCAGAAACAATTGGGCAAGCATAAGGATTTGAGCGATTTTAGGTTTGGTTAGACGACTGGGTCAGAGCAACTCTAAAACTGCAGCCCTTGTGGGATGTTCCAGGTCTGCAGTGGCCAGGACCTACCAAAAAGTGATTCAAGGAAGGAAAAAACAGCAACAGGTTCGTGGGTGACCAAGGCTCATTGATGCACGTGGCCCGTGTAGTCCAATCCAACAGAAAAGCTTCTGTAGCTCAAACTGCTGAAAAAGTTAATGCTGGTTTCAATAGAAAGGTGTCAGAAAGGACAGTGCATCGCAGTTTGTTGTGTATGGAGCTGCATACCCGCAGACTGGTCAGGTTGTCCATGCTGACCTGTGTCCACAGCCAAAAGCGCATACAATGGGCATGTGAACATCAGAATTGGGCTATGGAGTAATGGAAGATAGTGGCCTGGTCTGATGAATTCAAGAATGGTTCGAGGAACATAACAATGAGTCTGAGGTGTTGATTTGGCTAGATCTCAATCCAATCGAGCATCTGTGGGATGTGCTGGAAAAAGTCAGATCCATGGAGGCCCCACCTCGGCTGCTTCTGATGGCTTGGTGCCATATATCACAGCATACCATCAGAGGTCTAGTGGAGTCTATGCCTTGAGGGGTTATGGTGGGGAGGTCATAATGGTATGGCTGACCAGTGTATATTCCCTTTAAGTACAACAATAGTCAATGTGGGTAGTGCGGAAACAACTTTTTTTTCAGTCAATTGTTAAAAATTACCAGTGAAACCTCATTATGACATAAAGCAGACATATAGCATAACTTTAACATGACATACAGCATAACTTTAAAACATAATTTCCCTTTTCTATCTGTAAAAAATACAGGATGATCCTACCAGTGACAGGAACAACAGGGTGACAACGCAGATTCCCCTGCAGCAAAATTACTGCAGTTTTGCCACCCTGTTGAACACTACTCCATCATGCAGAAAGGAGTACAGTTCTAAGCGTTGTCATCAATGGCAGTCAGTGCTGGCCACAGATATCTCAATGTCTTAATGAGGTAGGTAAAAAAACAAACAAACAGAAAAAGACATCAAAAGGGCCAAGGGAACATCTGAATTGTTTTTTAGTATAGAAGGAGCATAAAGAGGAATATCCATATAGTTATTCACTATACATGGACTTTAAGCTCTGTAGTGTTAACAGGGCCCTTTAAAAAAAACTCCTGGTTGTACATTTGGCACAGTTTCAAGAATCCAGGCACCTTATATTACTTGGTGACTCCAATGGCAAAATCTCCCCCATGGCAGTTTCTAGCTTTGGATTCTTCAATCCATCCCAACACTGGAGTACCTCAGACAAGAAGGATTCAACACTTTGAAATGGTGGTAGTTCATACACAATTCTTCACTTACAGGGTCTCTTTAAATTTGCTTTGTAAGTTTATTCTTATGGATGGAATTGTGGTATGTAGCCAGCTTTCTCTTCCTGCTAAAATGACTGCCATAACATTTCTGTGTGATGACAACAGTGGATTTAAAGAAGGTCACCCTCATCTCCTTCCAATTAATATGGCTAAGTTAATTTTGAGTTGTATTCTCAAATTCACATATTAGATTTAGTTCCTTTAAAGGAATCCCTCACTGAGAAAAAAACACTGACATTGTAGTCCTCCTTCTAAAACCCCTGACCCAGAACAAGCTTGCGGCAAGTGAAGTTGGAACTCTTGATCTCCACACTGATGACTTGTAGCCACACAATCATCTTGACAGCCAGGCATCTAGCTTTTCCAGATGGAAAGTGTGGCGTTGGCAGCCTCCATATTTCTCTTCCAACATGTCTGGTTTCAGTCACTTTTTAATGAATAGGTCATTACATATTGTTCGGCTCCCTAAAGTGATACTAAAGGTTCGTTTTTTATTTGTTTAAAATAACAAACATGTCATACTTACCTCCACTGTGCAGCTTGTTTTGCACAGAGTGGCCCCGAACATCCTCTTCTGGGGTCCCTCGGCGGCTCTCACGGCTCCTCCCCGCATCAGATAACCCCCTAGGAGAAGTGCTCTCTCGAGGGGGTTACCTTGCGGGCGCGTTCCCAAGTCCAGCATTTGTGTCCATAGACATGAATCCCGAACTCGGCCCCGCTCCCCAGCGCCCGCATCATTGGATTTGATTGACAGCAGCGAGAGCTGTGCTGCCATCAATCCATTCAATCAGGACCCCAGACACCGGATTTTGCTGGTATGCTCGTCCCCGGGACGAGATAGAGGGGGTACAGCTAAGTAAAACGGGGGCTCGGGGGGGGGTGCAGCATTACAGGAGGTTTTTCACCTTAATGCATAGAATGCATTGAAGTGAAAAACCTTAAAGGTTAACAACCCCTTTAACTAAGCTCGTAGCTTCAAATTAAAAAGAGAGGTAGCATAACATGGCTCTTTCTTCTGGAATTGAAGGTCCAGTGTAACGTATTATTACGGTTACCACATTCATTATTATTATTGTTTCAATCCGGCCCATAACTGATTTCAATTATTTACTTGATGGCTCCTATGTCGCAATCTAAATAAAAGTAATCTCCAAAGTAGTACTGATTATCTAACCTTGGAGTCTCACCTCTCATGCGGCAATCTTCATAATAAATCAAATTAAAAACGTAACTAATTATTGACTAGAGCAGGGGGACAGAGATGGAAATGCACACCCTCCATTGAAGTCCGATTCACTCTACAGTATTGCGGTAACATGCAAATATGTGTAAGTGTGGTGTGTGTGTGTATAAACATGACTCACTGTGGTGCCATTCATTTTGAATGCTACCCCAATACATTTACCAGCGTACCACAATGCATGTGTGTTTTAGAGTACCTCACCACACACATGAAGCATCTGTGCATTGTGCCAGGTGCAATAAAACCTGCATCTGTGCATTGTGGCGTGTTGGCGGTCCATTAAAAAAAATAATAAATATGGTCCTAAAATAATGGATTTATAACGCAATGCAAATATTTGAATCTGGCCTCCATAAATATAACAAGCTGGTGGGGAATTAAAAGGTCAGCCCTAGAGATGGGCTTATGCATGTTCGAAATCACACATGCCCGATCCCGCCAGAAAGCCGCACTGCACAAAGCTAATCACAGGCAGTGAGACATTTCCCGATCTGTGCAGCTGCAAACCAGGAAATGTCTCACTGCCTGTGATTTGTGCTGTGCAGTGTCGGCTTCTTGGCGAGATTGGGCATGTGGGATTTCGAACATGCCCGAGCCCATCTCTAGTCAGCACCAGTTTAAATTTTGGGTGGAACAACCCTCTATGTCATCTCTGCATAATATGTCCAGGTGTGCATAAAATACAATCACACCAGTATCAAGCAAATCTATCGTTATTTAGATTCCAGAAAGCCTCTTCCTTTTCTCTTCCTTGTCCAGCATACTTTGCTGTAGGCTGATCTTTGCATCTTCAAACTGAGGGTTTAGCTGTAATACTTTCTGGAAGTCCTTTATGGCCTCATCAAAAAATCCTGTCAAAAAAAAAGTAAACAAAAAATAGAGTGAGGTCAAAAGATTGAAACGTCAGAGAAAAGATAGGTGTGAACATAGGGTAAAACCTATGTGTTTTTAGTGCGTTTTGCAGTTTGCAGAAACGCACTACAGTCCATTTAACATGGTTTCCTATTGTACTAGTTACATAGTAGGTGAGGTTGAAAAAAAGACGCAAGTCCAACCTATGTGTGTGATTATGTGTCAGTATTACATTGTATATCCCTGTATGTTGCGGTCGTTCAGGTGCTTATCTAATAGTTTTTTTAAACTATCGATACTCCCTGCTGAGACCATCGCCTGTGGAAGGGAATTCCACATCCTTGCCCCTCTTACAGTAAAGAATCCTTTACGTAGTTTAAGGTTAAACCACTTTTCTTCTAATTTTAATGAGTGGTCACTTGTCTTGTTAAACTCCCTTCCGCAAAAACGGTTTATCCCTATTGTGAGCTCACCAGTACGGTCTTTGTTGTTCTGCAAAAGCTAGAGGGCCACAGGTTGAGCACTTATGCACTAAAGCAATGCAGGTTCACACTGGGATGGCTTCAAAGTCGCCCGATTTTGAAGCCTCCCCATACAGCACGACTTCAGCGTGGCTTGCAAACGACTTCTGTAATAGAAGTCAATGCAAATCGCTCTGAAGTCGCCCCCAAAAAGGTACAGGAACGGTTAAAACGATTCCATTGCACTGCATGGAGCGCGACTTGTCAGGCAGCTAAGCCAGCTGACAGGTCGCCTCAGTGTGAACCGAGCCTGATGGCTAGGAGTTTCAGTAAAGCAGTATGATAAGCAGAACTGTGTGATGCTTCAATCAGGTCTGTGTGTTCTGCCATACAGACAGATCAGGTCACAAGATTCCGGCACTCTCACACAGGCTAATAACTCTTAAGCAGACACAAACTCCAGCAGCACCAACCTAAACGATACAGGACCAAGCCCCTGTTGTAATAGGGCACGTCGAAATTAGGGCTCACTCGTATCGCCTCTGTGTAGTCATCCATTGCTTCATAGAAGTCAACCCGGAAATACTTAATTTGCCCTCTGTTATTGTAGGCGGTCGCTAGATCTTCAGAGCTGCATTTGCTTCAGAAAACAAACAAAAAGGAAATTACTTTAAAAGAAAAAAAAAAAACAGAGAGTGAAAAGAGAAGATAGTTGGAGACAGTGGGAGAATCAAAGAAAGGACAGATTTATAACAACCCGAGAAGACAGTGTACTCCCAATCATCATAAATAATTTTATATTATGACATCATAACAGCAGGCAGCGCTGGGAGTGCTGGCCTTGTGTGACTGGACAAATGCTGAATATGTAGGTGCAGCTGAAAAAAAAAGACATACAACATTAAATCCTTCTATCTTAACCTTTACAAGCCATTAAATGCTAAAAAAAAATATTTTCCAAATCACATCAATCTAAAAACACTCCCTCTTGAAGAAATTGTTTAACTAGTAAATCACATTTTTGGTAGGAGTGTTGTAATTTATGGAGGAACCATACAAAGAAGACTTTGGCTATAATAAACCACTCTGGCCTTATTTCACAGGGGAGTCAAAGACAGCAGGATCATTTGAAAAGCTAAACTCAAAAACTAGACGTCACCTTTTTTAAATGAAGGACAGCCATTTACTGACCTATTCAAACCTGCCGCATGTTTTACAATAACTGGAATAACTTAAGGAATCCTAAAAATAATTTTCAGGATCTGGGGGAACGCCTGCTAAAACCAAATCATTGGTTAGTGGGAAAAAAATCCTCTTACATTGGTGGTCAGTGGGAAGAATGCCCAATTTACAGCAGTGGTAAAAGTGCCACCCTTACAGACAGTGGAAAAAAGATCACTGGTGTCATGAAACTTGTTCTGCCAAGTAGTATTGTACCCAGAAGTATGCAGGCACCATCAGATGGGAGGTCAATCAGCCACAGCTCAAAGAACCCCTAGCAACCTCTGAAGGAACCCTGGTTGAGAATGGCTGGTCTACCCACACACATGCTGAATAGGGATGCCGAGGACTTTGCCTCATCTGAAGTGCTTACCCTGATCTGTATCAGGTCCACTGAGAGGGCCAAATCTTACAGATGAAGGTGGTCTGGGCAGGAGCTGGACACCCATATCATTTACGGGACAACAGCAGTGATCATGTCACAACCATACACATTAGGCCCTCAAATGACCACATACCAGCTGTCTCAGATCTGAGAGGACATCTCTCAGAATCTCAGAATCGAAAGTCAGACACAAGGGTTCATTTACTAAAACTGGAAGAGTGCAAAATCTGGTGCAACTCTGCATGACAGCCAATCAGCTTCCAACTTCAGCTTGTTCAATCAAGCTTTGAGAATAAAACCTGGAAGCTGATTGGTTTCTATGCAGAGCTCAGGGCCGTCTTTAGCGCAGGGCAAACGGGGCACTTGCCCTGGGCCCAATCTTTGTTGGGGGGCCCACGCTAGCTGTGAATTGGGGCCCCGATCACAGCTTTGCAGAGCGCACAGAGGACACGGGAGGATGTATTCCTCGCTAGCCAGCTGAGAGGGGCGGGGCCGGGAGCTCCACTGACGCTCTGACCCCGCCCACGTGCAGCCTGTGTACTCGGAAAAGAGCTTCTGTAGTGAGAGCCAGTGATCGGAGTGCGAGTGTCAGTGGAACTTCCGGCCCCGCCCCTCTATACAGGCTGGTGAATACAGAGGTCCGGGGGCGGGGCCGGGAGCTCCAATGACACTCCCACTCCGATCACTGGCTCTCACTACAGGCGCTCTATTCCCAGTACACAGGCTGCGGGGTCAGAGCGTCAGTGGAGCTCGTGGCCCCGCCCCTCTCAGCTGGCTAGCGCGGAATACATCCTCCCATGTCCTCTGTGTGCTCTGCAAAGCTGTCATCGGGGCCCCAATTCACGGGTGATGTGGGCCCAGGGCCCGCCCAACAAAGCATCAGTGGAGCTCCCAGCTGCTTTAGTGAGAGCAGAGAGTGGAAGCCCCGCCCACAGTCCGGAATGTATGTAGTAAGTTTGGCTGGCCAGGTATGTCCTTACACCCATAGAATGCCTGACTGTTTAAACCCTGAGCTGTGTTATTCAACTGTAAAGCTGTGCATTGCTGAAAGTTCTCTGACCATCCCCTGTATAATGTCCGCAGTCTCTGATTGTCTCCTGCAGTATGTCCGCAGTCTCTGGTAATCTCCTGCAGTATGTCCGCAGTCTCTGAGTGTCTCCTGCAGTATGTCCGCAGCCTCTGAGTGTCTCCTGCAGTATGTCCGCAGCCTCTGAGTGTCTCCTGCAGTATGTCCGCAGCCTCTGAGTGTCTCCTGCAGTATGTCCGCAGCCTCTGAGTGTCTCCTGCAGTATGTCCGCAGCCTCTGAGTGTCTCCTGCAGTATGTCCGCAGCCTCTGAGTGTCTCCTGCAGTATGTCCGCAGCCTCTGAGTGTCTCCTGCAGTATGTCCGCAGCCTCTGAGTGTCTCCTGCAGTATGTCCGCAGCCTCTGAGTGTCTCCTGCAGTATGTCCGCAGCCTCTGAGTGTCTCCTGCAGTATGTCCGCAGCCTCTGAGTGTCTCCTGCAGTATGTCCGCAGCCTCTGGTAATCTCCTGCAGTATGTCTGCAGTCTCTGATTGTCTCCTGCAGTATGTCTGCAGTCTCTGATTGTCTCCTGCAGTATGTCCGCAGCCTCTGAGTGTCTCCTGCAGTATGTCCGCAATCTCTGATTGTCTCCTGCAGTATGTCCGCAGTCTCTGGTAATCTCCTGCAGTATGTCCGCAGTCTCTGGTAATCTCCTGCAGTATGTCCGCAGTCTCTGATTGTCTCCTGCAGTATGTCCGCAGTCTCTGATTGTCTCCTGCAGTATGTCCGCAGCCTCTGAGTGTCTCCTGCAGTATGTCCGCAGCCTCTGAGTGTCTCCTGCAGTATGTCCGCAGCCTCTGGTAATCTCCTGCAGTATGTCTGCAGTCTCTGATTGTCTCCTGCAGTATGTCTGCAGTCTCTGATTGTCTCCTGCAGTATGTCTGCAGTCTCTGATTGTCTCCTGCAGTATGTCCGCAGCCTCTGAGTGTCTCCTGCAGTATGTCCGCAATCTCTGATTGTCTCCTGCAGTATGTCCGCAGTCTCTGGTAATCTCCTGCAGTATGTCCGCAGTCTCTGATTGTCTCCTGCAGTATGTCCGCAGTCTCTGATTGTCTCCTGCAGTATGTCCGCAGTCTCTGATTGTCTCCTGCAGTATGTCCGCAGTCTCTGATTGTCTCCTGCAGTATGTCCGCAGTCTCTGGTAATCTCCTGCAGTATGTCCGCAGTCTCTGAGTGTCTCCTGCAGTATGTCTGCAGTCTCTGATTGTCTCCTGCAGTATGTCTGCAGTCTCTGATTGTCTCCTGCAGTATGTCTGCAGTCTCTGATTGTCTCCTGCAGTATGTCCGCAGCCTCTGAGTGTCTCCTGCAGTATGTCTGCAGTCTCTGATTGTCTCCTGCAGTATGTCTGCAGTCTCTGATTGTCTCCTGCAGTATGTCCGCAGCCTCTGAGTGTCTCCTGCAGTATGTCCGCAGTCTCTGATTGTCTCCTGCAGTATGTCCGCAGTCTCTGATTGTCTCCTGCAGTATGTCCGCAGTCTCTGATTGTCTTCTGCAGTATGTCCACAGTCTCTGAACCTCTCCTGTAGCATGTGTATTAATGTGCCCCTTTACTTGCTCAATTATTTGGGATTGCTCCACTGCTCAGTGAGAGGTAATGATGTGCATGAACCTCTAGCAACCAATCAGCAAACAGTAGTGATCTGCTTTAATCTCTAGCAACCAATCAGTAAGTGCTAATGATGTGCTGTAACCCCTAGCAACCAATTAGTGAGCGCTAATAATGTACATTAACCTCTAGCAACCAATCGGCAAGCAGAAATTATGTGCTGTAACCTCTAGAAACCAGCCATTGAGCAGTAATGATAGGCTGTAACCTCTGGCAAACAATTGCAATCGCTGCGTGATCTGCTGCAGTAAACTGATTTTGAGTCTACCTGCTATTTTTTGTATGTCTCAGAATGGAGGGGGGGCCCCAAGAAAATGTTTGCCCAGGGCCCAATCAAAATTAAAGACGGCCCTGGCAGAGCTGCACCATTTTTTGCACTCTCCAGTTTTAGTAAATCAGACCCACAGTTCCCATGGGCCCATTAACACTAAGGAGATCTAAAATGTATGTTCTCTGTACACAATCGACATGCAAGTTGGAATCCTTAAAGAGTATCTGTCTCCAAATACATAAACCAAATGTATTGTTGCACATGTTCCTGTAACATCAAAAAGTTTAATCCTTCATGTCACACTGTATTTTATGATATTTACTAAAGCCTAGCACACACAATCAGAAGATTGGATGAAAAATGCCGCTTTTGGAGCAATCGTCTGAAAATTTGATTGTTAGTAGAGCCAATTTAAGACTTGCATACAAAAAAAAAAACAGACGATCATTCATAAAAATATTCTTATGTGTACAAGGCTTTAGGATAATGACGTGTTCTGTACAGTGCTGTGAGGTGTCAGGGATGCTATAGGTGCCTATAAAATCCAGACATGCTTTGTAGAACATAAGTAACCTCTGGACTATGCACTGTGCTTTCACATTCCTCTACTGTAAAGCTAGTTAGATTATAACTTTGTGTCAGGCATGATAAAAGGGACTGAAATGGAAACAAATGGTTTTATGAATCTGCACTTGGAAATGTTTACTTGGGACACAAATCTAGCACATATACACATTTTTTGGCACATACTATAAAAACATGGTTATACAGGGTACTACTGTACGACACTATTAGCTTGTGTGAAATGCTTGCTCTGGAAATGACACGTGGCATTGGGAAATGCCTTCAACACTTGAAAACAATAAAGGGCCTCAAGTGCGGCCCCTCCAACTTCCAGAGGTCCACATGGTAGCAGCTAGTTTTCATATGTTGAATTAAATTGCATCAAGTTAGGCAGCCCATTCATAATAAATGGAACACACCGCGCTGCGTAAACTGTTGGCGCTATATAAATCCTGTATAATAATATAATAATAGCATAAAAATTTTGATCCTGCTGTTTTTTTGTCTTTTTTTGACACACACTAAGAAAATGGGAATTATTAAAGTAGAACTATAGGCAAACCTTTTTTATTCCCAATTTTGGATAGATCAAGGGAGGGTTATAACCCGTCAGATTTTTTCTTTTTTGCCATCTGTGTCCCATTTACCTTCACTTCCTATCCCATAGCCAAACAGGAAGTGAGAGTAAACCCCTGCAAATTAAGCGAATTCCTTGGGGACCCCCAGGTCACCAGAACTAGTGTCCTCATTGGAAGACTTTTCCCTATTAGGCCCCTTTCACACGTGCGGTCAGTGTGTCTGTAATTCAGCCATCCATTTTCGGATGAAATATGGACATACATGCATCCCTATGGGATAGCGGGTGTCAGCGGATGAACATCCACTGACACCCAATATCATCCGTCCCTGCTATGGTCCGATTCTGCAGACGGAGGAAAATCGTATTTTTCTATCTGTCTGCAGAGCGGATCGGATGAACGCGGACAGACGGTCTGTGTTCATCTGATCCCCCCATAGGGGAGAGCGGAGATCTGACAGGGCGGTCCCTGCACAGTGTGCAGGGACCGCCCTGTCATCTGCCGGCTCAGCGGGGATCAACGGAGCGATCCCTGCTGAGCAAGCGGATGTTCACGGGGCGGATCCGTCCCGTGTGAAAGGACCCTTACTTTTCTGGGAACAACCCAAAATTTGGGAATTTCTTTTACTTTCTCTTTCAATGATAATGGTGGACAGGAGGGGGCAGGGGGCACAGACAGCAATAAAAGCTGACAGATGTTCTAATCCATCTCCACTCTATCCAAAACAAAAAAGTTTTGCTTTTAGTTATACTTTAACTTCCCATCATTGATACCAGTGGCAGTAATAACTCCCAGCATTGGTATCAGTGGCCACAATGCTAACTCCCTACACTGGTATTAATGACCATAATAATAACCCTCAGCACCGGCATAAGCAACCACAGTAATAACTCCAACACTGGTGTCAGTGACAGCCATCGTCCACAGTATTGATGTCAAGGGCCGCAATTAAAAATCTCCAGAATTGGTGCCAGTGTCTAAAATAATAACCCCTAGCTTTGGTGTCAACGACAACAGTAATAACCGCCACATTGGTCATCAGTGGCAGTGCTGTATCAATCCCCAATCATCTGTAGTCAGTGGCAATGCTACTGCCACTTAAAGTTTTGAACACAAAATCTAAAATGTAATATATTGCAGCTTACCAGTCATTAGATGTGGTGGCTGCATTATATTTCTTTTTTTAGGCTTTTATCTCTGTTTTCACCTGGTGATCCGGTCAGTAACACACATCCTGTACTGAAGTGCCCACACTATGGATGAAGGAGCACAGGGGGCACCTCTGGACAACAGTATTGATAGTCTAAGGGGAGGGCAGTGTTAGATGTACTGGCAAATTTAGATACAGTAACAAACTGAAACCAAACACTAGCTTACACTTTATAAGCTGCAAAGTTTTTTCCTTTTCGGATAAAGGCTTTATAAAGATAAATAAAACCGATCATTGTAATCGCCCCTTTCAGTGTTGAATGGTTTGCCTCATGCCTGTTACTGATACACCTGAAAGAGAGTTTGTTCTTTTGAAAAACAACAGACTTACCTGCCAGATCGATAGAGGTGATAATAACTGTAAGCGCTTATACAGAAGATGCATACAATCCTGGGGGTATATAAAAATTAGCCAGGCATACAGTCCATGGCCATAGTAGTGGCAGTCCAGGGTTTAATACAGTCTCTGATCGTTCAAGATGTGAAGGGCTGGCTAGTGGGATGGTTGGTCCTAAAGGCGGCTGCTGTCCTCAGAGAGCTGACTCTGTGGTATTGCAAGAGGGGGTGGAGAAAAGGAAGCGCCACCTGAATGCAGTATTAATGTAAGAATTTAATGACATAAAAAATAAACACTTACAGGAAAGACAAATTAAAAAGGCTCATCTGTGAGTAGGCAGTGTATATCTTCCTCAATTTCCAGTCCGGAAGTTGTATCAGCGTTGTAGGGCTGCAGATGGAGGCTTGTAGCTTGTATCTCTTCCTGTGGCCGTCAGGGAGAAGCTGGGACCGGCGTGGAACGCACAGCTACAAGCCTCCATCTGCAGACCTACAACGCTCATACAACTTCCGGACTGGAAATTGAGGAAGATATACACTGCCTACTCACAGATGAGCCTTTTTAATTTGTCTTTCCTGTAAGTGTTTATTTTTTATGTCATTAAATTCTTACATTAATACTGCACTCAGGTGGCGCTTCCTTTTCTCCACCCCCTCTTGCATTACCTGCCAGATCACCAGATGAAAAAAGAAGAAAGAAGTCCTAAAAAAAGAAAACAAGTGTAGCCACCACATCTAAGAATTGGTAAGCTGCAATATAATAAATGTTTGCTTTTGAGCTTAATACTGCTTGGGATGCCGTGGGCCATACAGAGGGAGCTGGTGGGCTGTGTGTTGGACAACAGGACACCAACAACTGGATCACTAAGAGTGCATTCACTTAATCAAATAGTGTCACTGCCTTGCTGGTCCTAGTAGGGTGTTGCTCTTTAACACCTTGGCACCCCAGGTGATTTGGAACTACATTTCCCATGATGCTCATGTGCTCTGCAGTGTAGTTGAGCATCATGGGAAATGTAGTTCCAAAACATTTGGGGTGCCAAGGTTCGCCATCACTGCTCTATAGCCTCTCGCTTGCTGTATTCAAGATTCTGCTTCAGCCAGTTAAGGAGCAATGCTGTAGCAGCAGATGAGTGCCCTTTTTAGCATTCCTGCTACAAGCAACAGGATGGCTACAGCCCTCTAAGTGACATGAGAGAAGTATGGGGGCTGCCATTACTGTCCTTTTGAAAAAGTTGTTTGGCTGTGTCTCATATAAAAAACTTCATAGACTTGGCATAAGAACGATGTAAATGAAGGATAAAAAAGTGGGTGTGGCGCTGTCCTGAAAATACTAATATCAAAAGAGGCTGCTTTGTGAAAAATGATTAGCTGTGAGTGGGGGGAGGGGAAAAAATGGGGGGGGGGGGGTAGGGGAAAAAATGTGGGGGGGGGGGGGGGGATGAGGAGGGGAAGAGAAATAGGGAAGGGAGGGAAGAGGACAGAGGACGTCTACGGGAGCGTGACCCTTGCCTCACCTCCCCTCCTTTTATACTGTGCGGTGTGTAACGTGCGCTTGCGTTCCACAAGACTCCGGCGGCCATTTTGTCTAGGGTATTGCAGACCGAAGTCCGCGGCCATTTTCCCTATGATTTTTGCGGACCGAAGCTGCGTCACAACTAGCTATGAAGTGACCATTTGCCTGGATTAGGCAGACCAAAGCCCGCGGCCATTTTCCTATGGTTTTTGTAAACCAAGACCTCATCGCAAAGGGCTATAGAGTGACACCATACAACCAAGTATGCCATCTGTGTTTGTGTCACCAATGTTCCAATACAATAAGTGTGTTAAATTTTTTTGTGACCAAATACTGCTAATTATGCTGCACAATATAACCGGATGCTTATTACTGCCTGACGATATACACAACGATATACACAACAAATAGTTAAAAATGAAAAATGAAAAATAAGAACGATGTAAACAAGTGTCAGAATCAGGTACAGACAGCAGTGAAGCCAAAGCATCACAGCCAGGAAATTTCAGATTCTCAAAAGGCATGTTCAGCAATGGCAGCCTCCACTACTCTCTCATGGCAGAGTCTCTCTCTAAAGAGATCGTAAAGGTTTTTTCTTTTTTTTTTTTTTTTTTTTTACAAAAAAAAACATGTCTATACTTACCTGCAATGGGATTGTGCAGAGTGGCCGCGAACCTCCTCTTCTCTGGTCCCCCCTTGCGCTCATGTTCCCTCCTCTCTGTCCAGGGCCCCCCATGGGAAGTGGCTTCCCATGGGGGCACTCATGCGTGCTTGCTCCCCAGCCCCACTGTTGTGTCCATTGACACAGACACTCGTCCCCGTCCGCTGTTCCCTCGTAACTGGTTTTCATTGACAGCACTGGAAGCCAATGGCTCCCGATGCCCCACCAATGCTAGTGAGATCGGGAAGTTAGGGGAGAGAAGAGCTGCAGATGTGCACAGCCCTGGATAGAATGAGGGATGCGTGGGGGATGCTGATGCCTAAACATGTTTTTACCTTAAAATGTTACTAAACCCAGAACAGTAAAATCAGTCTATCTATACAGTAAAGAATGCTTGTTATACTCACTGTGGAACCTAATGGGTTAATCCCCTGCATTGTGCAAAAAGGCTGTTTGATCCTGTCTTCTCTGACCCTCCCTTTGTTCCAGTGTCTCCAACTCATCTCCGGATAGTACAGAGGGTAGGGGACAAGCTGCACATGCTCAGTTGGTGTGTATTGCTAGAGAGTTTTTTTATTTTCTTGGGAGAGTAAATGTGATCAGCACAGGGCCAATCAGCACTGTCCAGACAGAGGGTCTGGGGTCCTGCAGTCTTATAGGACAGTGAGAGCAGAATGAAAACTTCTCCCACAAGCTTTAACCAGCCAATGATAGAAGTCATAAGACTGCTCTAACTGCTGATGAGAAAAGGTATGTAGCAGTTTTTATTTACTAAAACAATTGCATTTCCATCTTCTAGTACTGCGGGAGACCAGATATAGTGAATACAGGGTTTAGTAACACTTTAAGGCACATTTGTCAAACACACGGCCCATGGGCCGAAATCCGGCGCCCCAGGCCATTTCATCTGGCCCTTACACGTCTCCTGCAGCTGTGGCAAGCCCCTTCATCTCCACCACCACCTTTTCTCAGCAATCGGTAGCAGAGATGAGGACAGCTCTCCTCCTCCAGATCCTGCGCCTTTCTGTGCAGCCGCGGAGAGGGTCCTCTCTGTGCAGCCACAGCACCCCCTCGTCTCCACCTCCCTTGGTCTCAGCATTCAGCAGACTCAGGCAGCTGACTCCCACACTTTCTGTTTCCTAGAGCCTACCCCAGTTTCTTCCAAGAAGCAGGTAAGTGGGGTGCACTGTGGTGTAAGGGAGGTTTCAGGGCTCTTGAATTCTGATGATAGGGGGGGACTCTTGACATCTGATGTAAGGGGGGGTGGGTTGCTCTGACATCTAGTCTTTAAGATACAACTGGCCCTTTGAGGGCAACCATAATGCTGATGCGGCCCATGATAAAATGGGAGTTTGAGACCCCTGCTTTAAGGCAAGGAATGCATTAGGGTAAAAAAGTTTTGACTTTAGAACCACTTTAATACTAGATCACTACAAACAGGTAAATAGTGACAAATTCCTGGGGTTGTCAGTTTTCTTATAGTCCTAGGTTTTCTTTGAGCATATTCAGCTTGTAGATGATGTGTGCTCTCACCTCTTTTGTGTGCAGCGGTCTATGATTTTCCCATACAGATCCTCAGCCACATCCAGATGACGTTTCTCTAGCTCTTCATTGGCTGTCTGCAGCAGACTATGCTCCATTCTGAAAGAAAGCAGAATTCCAAGATTAATTTGAATATTTTCTTTGGTATGTGCAGATGTGAAACCTTAATATTACATACTGCTAGAGAAGTACAGCACAGTGATTTGGTGATTAGCACTACTGTCTGGCAGTGTTGTTATTCTTGGTTTAATTTCCACAACTGTCTCTGCATGCAGTGAAAGTGTTGCGCTGATGATGATTTAAATGGAATAGGTGATAAAAATACTAAATGTGTTTGAATGCCAAGTATATGAGAGGATGAGAATATATCAGAAAAATACCAGTCAGTACAAGTCCTCATATACAGTGGGGAGAACAAGTATTTGATACATTGCCGATTTTGCAGGTTTTTGTAGAGGTCTGTAATTTTTATCATAGGTACTCTTCAACTGTGAGAGAGAGAATCTAAAACAAAAATCCAGAAAATCACATTGTATGATTTTTAAATAATTAATTTGCATTTTATTGCATGACATAAGTACTTGATACATCAGAAAAGCAGAACTTAATATTTGGTACAGAAACCTTTGCTTGCAATTACAGAGATCATACATTTCCTGTAGTTCTTGACGAGGTTGGCACACACTGCAGCAGGGATTTTGGCCCACTCCTCCATACAGACCTTCAGGTTTCGGAGCTGTCGCTGGGCAATACAGACTTTCAGCTCCCTCCAAAGATTTTTTTTATTGGGTTCAGGTCTGGAGACTGGCTTGGCCACTCCAGGACCTTGAGATGCTTCTTACGAAGCCACTCTTTAGTTGCCCTGGCTGTGTGTTTCGGGTCGTTGTCATGCTGGAAGACCCAGCCAAGACCCATCTTCAATGCTCTTACTGAGGGAAGGAGGTTGTTGGCCAAGATCTCACGATACATGGCCCCATCAATCCTCCCCTCAATACGGCGCAGTCGTCCTAGCCCCTTTGCAGAAAAGCAGCCCCAAAGTATGATGTTTCCACCTCCATGCTTCACGGTTGGGATGGTGTTCTTATAGTTGTATTCATCCTTCTTCCTCCAAACAGGGCGAGTGGAGTTTAGACCAAAAAGCTCTATTTTTGTCTCATCAGACCACATGACCTTCTCCCATTCCTCCTTTGGATCCCTAGAGGTCATTGGCAAACTTCAGACGGCCTGGACCGTGCGTGCGCTGCAAGATTTTAATCCATGACGGCGTAGTGTGTTACTAATGGTTTTCTTTGAGACTGTGGTCTCAGCTCTCTTCAGGTCATTGACCAGGTCCTGCCGTGTAGTTCTGGGCTGATCCTTCACCTTCCTCATGATCATTGATGCCCCACGAGGTGAGATCTTGCATGGAGCCCCAGACCGAGGGAGATTGACCGTCATCTTGAACTTTTTCCATTTACTAATAATTGCGCCAACAGTTGCCTTCTCACCAAGCTGCTTACCTATTGACCTGTAGCCCATCCCAGCCTTGTGCAGGTCTACAATTTTATCCTTGATGTCCTTACACAGCTCTCTGGTCTTGGCCATTGCGGAGAGGTTGGAGTGGGTTTGATTGTGTGGACAGGTGTCTTTTATACAGGTCATGAGTTCAAACAGGTGCAGTTAATACAGGTAATGAGTGGAGAACAGGAGGGCTTCTTAAAGAAAAAATAACAGGTCTGTGAGAGCCGGAATTCTTACTGGTTGGTAGGAGATCAAATACCTATGTCATGCAATAAAATGCATATTAATTATTTAAAAATCATACAATGTGATTTTCTGGATTTTTGTTTTAGATTCCGTCTCTCACAGTTGAAGAGTACCTATGATAAAAATTACAGACCTCTACAGTAAGTAGGAAACCTGCAATGTATGAAATACTTGTTCTCCCCACTGTAGGAACACACAGAACAATCTGGTGCTTAATTAAGTAAGTAATGAAAATCAGTCCAAAAATCCTGTACAAAGTCCTCCAAATAAATATCTCCAAATAACAAACTTCATATAATACTTCAATCTTCCATGGTAAGTACTTCCCATACCGGTGTAAAATAAACAATAGTGCTCATATATAAACACCATGTGCCACCATCAGGCTCCCAAAACCCTCACCTCCAACACAAAGAAGTAAGGCATGTATTAAACAGACATTACAAACCCTCAGCTCCTTATTCTCAGTACACACGGGCTGAATGCCGGGCGACATCAGCCGACACTCGGCCCATGTGTATGTATCTGTCAGACGTGCATGCTGGAAAAACAGCAGCCAACCAGCTCCCAAATAGAGCTCTCAGCCAATGGCAGAGAGCGCTGACCGTAGTGTTCTGGTGGGCGGGGCCATCCCCCTGTCAGAACAAAATAGCTCAGGATTGATGTACTAACACTGGATTGTTAGTACAGCAGCTCTGACCTGAGCTGACAGTTTTTTTTTTCCTTCAACTCAAAAATCTGATAGTGTGTACCAGGTCTTGGGTTAGGACCCCTTCAGCCTCCTGTCCACTGGGGTCTCTCTTGGTGCACTTGCCAGTACCTCCGGGGATGCGGTTCCTTTATGATCCCGAAGCATTCATGCGGCCATTATGCATTGGTCTGTGGTGCCACTTGGGAAGCTAAACCAGGTTTCTTTGCTCATGTCTCTGCCTTTGGGCCGTTCTCAGAGTCCTACATTGCAAATAGCACTCAGAACAAGCTTCTGGCACTGGAGGTACTTGACATGTGACACTGTACCCAAATAAAATGTATGTCTTTTTTTCCCCCACAAATAGAGCTTTCTTTTGGGGGTATTTGATCACCACTGCGATTTGTTTTTTGCACTATAAACAAAAAAAAGTGTGTCAATTTAAAAAAAAAAAAATATATATTTTTTACTTTCTGCTATAAAACATATTCAATAAAAAAAATGTAAAAAATCAAATTTCTTCAACAATTTAGGTCAATATGTATTCTGCTACATACTTTTGGTAAAAAAAAACAATAAGTATATAGTGATTGGTTTGCGCAAAAGTTACAAACCATGGGATAGATTTATTAATTTTTTATGTACTAGTAATGGCGGTGATCAGCAACTTATAGCGGGGCTGCGACATTGCTGCAGACATTCGGGACACTGACACTATTTGGGGACAAGTGACACTAATACAGTGATCAGTGCTAAAAATATGCACTGTCACTGTGCTAATGACACTGACAGGGAAGGAGTTAACATCAGGGGCGATCAAAGGGTTAACTGTGTGCCTAGCCAGTGTTTTAGTACCGTGGGGGAGGTGCTTGTACTGGGGGAAGACATAGATCCATGTCCCTGCTTTGCAGAGACACAGGATCCAGGTCTTCCCTCCAGTCAGAATGGCGATCTGCCTTGTTTACATAGGCAGATTGCCGTTCTGCTTGTGTGCAGGGTGATCGGCGGGTGCCGGCGGACATTGAGTCTGCGGTACCCACCGTTGCGCTCCTGCTGTGTCTGATCACAGTGGGAGAAACCCGCTGGCGGCAGGAATGCGTGTGCCCTACCTGGAAGTGCCAACACACCTTTATTTATATGATCCAGTGTTCTGTCAAAAGAGCAGTAATTGCAGATTTTTGCAGAACACCGGCAGCATATACACTACGGTACACAATATAATGAGTGGATATTGTTAGTCCGCTCGCTGCTAACCAACAACATGGCTGCCTGCAAGGCGGCGACAATTTAAGAAAAAATTTTTTGTCAAAACAGCCAACTTGTGTACCGTAGTGTATATGCTGCCTGCCGGGTATGTGACAAGTCCTCTTTATGCCATTTAAATGACAGGTCCTCTTTATACCATATAAGCGACAGCCCTGTTTATGCCATCTAAGTGGCAGGTCCTCTTTATGCCATATAAATGACAGGTCCTCTTTATGCCATATAAATGACAGGTCCTCTTTATGCCATATAAAAGACAGGTCCTCTTTATATCATAAAACCTCCATTCCACACACTGGGGTGAATAGAGGAAGTGAAGGAAGAGACAAGCAGAGCCTTTCCCAGGACCTGGTCTTCATACCCGGCAGTAGGACTCAGTAACAGTCGGATGAATACTATGAACACATTGTACAGGAAGTACAGGCAACTTATACAGATACCCCAGAGGTCCCTTTACAATGGTATCCATGGAAACACACAGACCCCACAACTTACGCGGCTATGCCCGACAGCGCAACCTCGTCACGTGACTGGCCCGGGCCCGCGCTTCAGGAGGAGCGCGCCTGACCACGTGGGGGGTAGGCGGGACTTTTAAAGAGAC